>NC_137894.1:121674995-122387187 GCF_963455335.1 Martes martes | reverse complement strand
CCACTGAGCTATCCAGGCACCCCAAAAAGTTACTTTTTAAAATACATATCCGTTAGAAATTGAAGTTGATAAATCAGCCAGGAAAAGTAATCGGTAGATATAAAGAAAATTAAATAGAGAGCTATAGTATATTTGAAATTGTTAACTATTCACATAGGACCTGCCCCTCCAAAGTGGAGAATATTTTGCAAAAAACATTGTACTAGTTTATTTTCACTTACAAAAGAAGACTCAATATTGACATTTAAAAAAGCCACAATAGCAAAAAATATGTTTGAAGACATGCGTACTAAATACCTCACGGGTGCTAGAGGAACTGTAATGACAATTGCAAAATATATACAAAATAGAACAAAACTAAAGTGTAATACATCAAAATTCCTGAAAAACAGCTAATCTAGAAATTAGTGGCAAATTTATAACTTTCCATGCATTTATTTGAAAAACAAAGCTAAGAGAGATAAAAGAACAAAAGACTACATTTATGGTAGAGACCTGAAAATTAGGGTAGCAAGAGTAAAACCTAATAAATAGAAGAACATTAGGAAAGAAAAGATTAATATATTTATTACTTTAACATTACCAATCAAAGAAGAAAGGCCACAAAAAGATTTAGAACAAAAAAGGGATATGAAGTTAAATACAGTAGAGTTCTAAAAGTCATAATATATTAATTTGAAAATTTTTCTGTCAATGGGTTTAACAGGGCAAATAAAATTGATTAATGGAATATTGAGAAAATATAGAAACTATAAAAATGTACTGAAAATAACAGAAAACCTTAATATTCCAAGAAGAACGTGAACAAAAACTGACTGTAATCATAAGCCATTTTACTTACAAAAGACATACTCAGCACAGATGACTTTACTGTCAAGGAACAGATGTTCCTAATTTTATACAATTTCAGACAATAAATTTTAAAAAAGAGGAAAGCTATTCAGTTTATGAGGCTAGTATAAGCTCAAAAACAAAACCAGACAAGAACAGCAAAGAAAATTTGATATTAGTTTCCCTGAAGAACTCATGCAAAAATCTAAAATAAAATATTAACAAATCAAGTTCAATATTATAAACATATATATGCATATGTGCAGGCATACGCATATGCACGCATGTAAACTATATTCTAACAAATCAGTGCTTAGTCCCAGGAATGCAAAGCAATGTCAGTTTCAGATAAAACCATCACTATTATCATGCTGCCTAGAGCTTTAAAAGTATATATGAGCTCACAAGGAAGCAGATGAAGCATTCAGCAAATTTTAGTAGTTAACTCATGATAGAAGCGGACGTGACTTTCAACTGGAAGGGATATTTCTTTCTTTCTTTTTTTTTTTTTTAAGATTTTTGTTCACTTGAGATAGAGAAAGAGAATGAGTGGGGGGAGGGGCAGAAACAGACTCCCAGTTGAGCAGGGAGCTCAAGCCAGCTAGATTACAGTACCCCCAGATCATGAGCTGAGTGGGAGACAGATGCTTAACTGATTGAGCCACTCAGGCGCCCCCTGGAAGGGGTATTTCTTAACCACCTGAAGGGTATTTATCAAAAACCTACAGTGGATCACATATTTGATGGACCAAATCAGAAACTAGATTTTATTGATCCTTCTGATGGGAAGTCTCAGACATCATGTTATAGAGATTAGAAGACAAATGCTGTAAAACAATATAAATTGTCCCTATTTATGATGTTATAAGTATCTTAGCAAAATATCTGGGAGAATCAACAAATTAAACTATCAAAATTATCTTAAAAATTATTGAGTTAAAAAATTATTGATTTTTCTGGAATCAAGATCCACATGAAAACTAATAGTATTCCAGTAGTGACAAATAGAAAGTATAATAGAAAGAAAAAGACTGCATTTATAAAAATAAAAAACCTATAAGGGGCCCAGGGATAAAGCATAAAAATAAAATATTCTTTTTTTTTTTTTTTTGTTTTTTTTTTAAAGATTTATTTATTTATTTGACAGACAGATCACAAGTAGGCAGAGAGGCAGGCAGAGAGAGAAGGGAGGAAGCAGGCTCCCTGCTGAGCAGAGAGCCCGATGTGGGGCTTGATCCCAGGACGCTGGGATCATGACCTGAGCCGAAGGCAGTGGCTTTAACCCACTGAGCCACCCAGGTGCCCCTAAAAATAAAATATTCTTAACAGATAAATTGCCTGTAAGTATTATAAAACATAAAAAAAAATACACAAATAATTAGCTATACTATATTCATGGGTGGATAGAGCCAACATTAAGATATCATTTTCCCCCAATTAACCTATCAATCCAGAAATAAATAGTGTTTTATTGAATTTGATATATTGATATTACTGTGCATATGGACAAGTAGGGACAATACACAATAAATTTTGAAGAAAATACAGAAAGTGGCTGAAGAGGAAAACTTTTTATTTCCGTCATTTGAAAGGTGATACAAAAAGCCACAGTTTTATTTATTTATTTATTTTTAAGATTTTATTCGTTTATTTGACAGAGATAGCGAGAGAAGGAACACAAGCAGGGGGAATAGGAGAGGGAGAAGCAGGCTTCCCATTGAGCAGGGAGCCTGATGTCGGACTGGATCCCAGGATCCTGGGATCATGACCAGAGCTGAAGGCAGAGGCTTAACGACTGAAAAAAGCCACAGTTTTATTAAAGCATGGGATTGACAGAATTAGACAAGTAGATCAATCAAAGGCAAGTAATCAATTAAAATTGATTATAATCCATGTAATGTTTATATACATCAGAGGTAACACTGCCAGTTGGTGAGGAAGGGTTGGTATATTCAAATAAAAATGCTGGCACATTCACTGTGGGAGAGCTAGGCCTCTATTTTATAGCATAAACAAAAATAATTACAGATTTCACATTGAGACATAAATTTAAAAATAAAATTTTGAAACTTTAAATAAAAATATAGAGAAAATATTTTGTAATGTTGAATTTGGGAATTCTTTAAACACGACTCAAGAAATATAAACCATAAGGTAGATAAATTTGACTGCAATAGAAACATGGACATTAAAGCTGGTGCAATCACTCAAGAAAAGAGTATGAAGGTTCATCAAAATTTGAAATAAAGCTACCCTATGATCTAGCAATTGCATTAGTGGGGTTTACCCCAAAGATACAAATGTAGTGATCTGAAGGGGCACCTGCACCTCATTGTTATATCAGCATGTCCACAATAGTCCAACTATGGAAAGAGCCCAGATGTCCATCAACAGATGAATGGATATAGAAGATGTGGTTTATACACACAATGGAATACTACTCAACCATCAAAGAAATGAAATGTTGCCATTTGCTACAATGAACTGAACTAGAGGGCATTATGCTAAGTGAACTAAGTCGACTGGAGAAAGACAACTATCATATGATCTCACTCAAGTGTGGAATTTAAGAAACAAAACAGAGGGTTAAAGGGGAAGAGGGGGAAATACAAAATAAGTTGAAATCAGAGAGGGAGACAAACCATAAAGATTCTCTTAATCATAGGAAACAAACTGAGGGTTGCTGGAGGGGAGAGAGGTGGGGGGATGGGGTAATTGGGTGATGGACATTAAGTGGGACATGGGATGTAATGAACACTGGGTATTGTATAAGACTGATGAATCGCTGATCTCTACTTTTGAGACTAATGATACATTATACATTAATTAGTTGAATTTAAATAAAAAATAAATGCAGATACACAGAAAACATTAGTCAATAAATAAATAAATCATTCACTACCAAAAAAAAAATAAATAAAATTAAGCAGAAACAACCACACCTCCATAGATAGCACAGACAACATTTAAAAATACAGTAGAACACACTTCAAGAATATATTTGCCATCCTTTAACCAATAAAGGATTAATATTCAGATTTTATAATTAACATTCAAAAGTCAAAGAAACAGATATATTTGAAAGTAAACAAAATTATATGCATTTGTTATTAATTAAATAGAAAATCTAAAAGGAAGCAAAATATGTGAATAGATGCTTAACTTAAATACTTAGAAATAATTAGATAAATAATTGAAAATAATTAGAAAACATAAAATAATACTTTATATCTACTGTGGTAAAACCTGCATACTTCCAAATCTTAATGACAATGTAGAAAAAAGTAAATTTCCTACTCTTTTCACCATCTGGAGAACAATTTGGAAATATCTAATGCATTTTAAAATGAATACCTTCTGCATCAAAATTATACTTGAAAGTAGAGATGTCACATAAACATTCAGGAGGAGTATAAATATGTTCCTACAACTTTTTGTAATGGTTAGAAGCTGGAAAATCCCCAAATAACCATTAACTGGAGAAGTAGTAACTATATATTATAGTATATCCATACAAAGAAACACTGTCCAGCAATGAAATTTTTAAGCTAGTTATATGCGACATTATAAATAACTCAAACTGAGCATGTATTTTACATAAAAAGCAAGCCACATTATGATTTGTACAATATAGTAATAGTCCTACAAAGTTTTTACAAATACAAAATAGCACCGTTCTTATTTTTTTTATTTTTTAGAGAAAGAGAGAGAAAGCAGGAGCGGCAGAAAGAGAGGGAGAGGGAGAATCTTAAGCCAGCTCAATGCTCAGCACAGAACCTGACTCAGGGCTCTGTCTCAGGATCCTGAGATCATGACCTGAACTGAAGTCAGGTGTTAGATGCTTAACCGATCAAACCACCCAGTTGCCTCTAGCATCATGCTTTTAATGTATACATATATATGATGTCATAATATATGAACATACATAGGGAATTATAGTACAATTAACCTATATTGGCCAAGTGTTCTTTCTTTTTTTTTTTTTTTAAGATTTTATTTATTTATTTATTTATTTGACAGACAGAGATCAGAAGTAGCCAAGTTTTCTTATGATAAGTGTAGGTTATAGGTTTTGGGAAGGAAAATCATGGGGAAACTTATCACATCACTGCAAGGGTACATGTTATTAAAATAACATACCACTATTCATGTTAACCTGATCACCTAGCTGAGCTAGTGTTTGTCAGGTTTCAATACTATAAATTTATTCTTTTTCACCCACTCCCTTTGGAAGTTACTATGTACAGCCCACACCTAAGAAGTATGGAGTTATGCTCCACCTCCCTGAAGATAGAGTACCTGTAGCAATTCTTTGCGATTCTTCTGCATAGCAGTTGTGTCTATGCTCCCTATTTATTTATTCAATCCCATATATATAAACATACATACTGAGATATATTTTATACACACACACACACATATATATACATACATATACACACACACGTACTAATATATACATATATATCAGTATATACTCATGAATACTTATTTTCTACCTTGGGTTATAATATTTACTTATTTTTTCAAATGGCTCCAGCTTTGGTCATCACGAGCTCTTTCGCTTGCCTCTTATGTCCTTGTGATATCCCCCATCATCATCAGGTGTGTGTGTGCATGACTGTGCAGTTCCTTCTTCACTATAGAGCTATGAAAATCGTCCAGGGATATCATGTCCGCCACAAATACTCTCTCTCACTACTATGATTCATCATTGTTGAATCAATATAAGTCTTTGTCAGCACCATAAAACAAGAAAAATAAATTAAAAATATTTATATTGGAAAGAAAGAAATAAAATTGTCCATCTTACTCACCCATGATTTATCTATGAAAAGCAAGCAAACAAACAAAAACATGACACCCCTAGATTACAAAATAATCCCTGGTTCTAATAAACAATTACATCACTAAGTATGATTATTACACAACATTGCTACATACCAATAGTAAACAAAACTTTATGCAGAGTTTTAAAAATTTAAAATACCACTTACAAGAGCAAAAAAAAAAAAAAAAAAAAGAACTACTTAGATATAAACCTAACATGTTAAAGAGTAAGCAGGTAGATATAAATAGATCTGTTTGTAGAAAACTATAAAACCCCAAAGAAAGAAATCAAAGAGTATCTCAATAAAGGGAGAGATATTCTATGTTCCTGAATTGGGAAACATTGGGAAGACTCCCAAGTGAAACATGGCACACTTGTGGACCTGGAAGAAAACTGTCATTCCAAGCCACCCATTGAGATCCCTCAACCTTCAATTTCCAATTATTTAGACTGATAGTAGATAGAGCACCTCTGAGTGCGTATGGTGTTCTGCTTTAATCTCCTAGCTATCTGGGAGAAAATTATTTTTATTATTTTGAATTACTTTTTTGGTCATTAGGATCCCTAATTGGGCAATAGTTGTGCAAGATATTCTATAGGATGAACATTAGAAAGAAAAGAAGATTAATGATAAGTCTTTATTGTTGGAAGAATATTCACATCTTCTTCACTGAGAAACAACTTGTGTTCTGGAATATATGTAAATATATATTCATATATGCATATATTCATACAATGCATGCAGTTTTATAATAAAATGAAAAAAAATTAAAAGTGGGGAAATTGAATATATACTTCACAAAAGGAAGCATGCGACTGGCCAGTAAAATTATTAAAATATCTCACCATCATTGTTTGGCAGGGACAGACATGCTCATGTGTTCCCACCATACACTGACTAGAAAGAATAAAACGAAAAGTTGGGAATTGCCAAGTGTTGACGAGGGCATGGAGCAATTTCAGTTCTCATGCTTTCATGGTAGGATTATAAAATTGCATGATCATTCTGGAAAAAAAAAATGTTTGGCAGTTTCTTATATAGTTAAACATAAACTACTCTATGATCCATAACACTTAAAATCTGCTTTTTGTTGTATGTAAATTATACCTCAATTAAATAAACCATGTAGTGGGAAAGAAAGGAAAGAAATTTCTCCAAAATACCCTGTCTAATTTTTCCCAATTTAATGTCCTAAAGCACATTCTTTTAGAACAGAACATAAACAAGATAATGTACATAAAAGTGTCCACATAGTAAGGAGAAAGCAGGTAGTAAATGTTAACATGGATTATTTTGAAAATTTGGCTCAAATATTAAAGAAAAGAATCTTGTGAATTGTTTAATGTGTTATTTTATTATTTTATTTTATTTTATTTTATTTTATTTTATTTTATTTTTTAGAGACAGAGAGCAAGGGTGGGGAGGGGCAGAAGGAGAAGGAGAGAGAAAATCTTAAGCAAGATCCACGTCAACCCTATGAGCCCAATGTGGGGCAGGGCTCCCTCTTACCACCCTGAGATCGTAACATGAGCCAAAATCAAAAGTCGGATGTTTAACTGACTGAGCCACCCAGGTGCCTGTCTCATGAATTGTTTTAATTGACAAAACATAAGCCTGGTGTTAGGTACCTTATACTCAGAGAACAGTTGATAGGATTGTTAATAAACATACTGTGTCAATAGCTTTGAGTTTCCATTTACTTAATATTCATTTAAAAATAATAGCAATGAGTATCTTTTAGATATGATTTCTAAGTGAATTGTTTACACCAGTTTTCCTTTTTCCTAAGATGTGAAAGAAACAGTGTTTTTAGAAGCTATAATTATTTTAGTAGTCCACAGTTTCAAAGAGGTAATATAATAAGTGCTACTATCAGGTTTGACAAGTGATAGAAGCTTTTACTTTAATATTGTAATAAAAATAATTCTATTCATTCCTATGTGATGAAACCAGTTCCTAGTTCTCACTTTTTCTCCCTTATGGTAAATATTTAAACACAACATTGAGAAAACAACTCTAAATTTGTAACTGGTTTCCATATACAAATGTGTGTTGGTCTTTAAATATCCTATAAACTTGTAAGTTATGAGAAAATAATTTTCAATATATTGTTTCATATTTTTCCAGTAATGTGTATGATGGAATTGAGAATAACTTCAGAGGGAAAATGACCTGAAAAGATGTGGCTTGTGGCTTATGTATTTATTCAATAGACACTAATTGACTAGCTAGTGCTAAATGTGTACAGTCTAATGTAGAGCAGGCCCCTAAAATATAGATGCTTTATTTGTTTGTTTTTAAATATTGTATTTATTTACTAAAGAGAGAGAAAGCAAGAGAGAGAGAGAGAGTGCACAAGCAGGATGAGGGGCAACAGGAAAGGGAGAAACAGACTCCCCACAGAGCAGGGAGACGGATGCAGGATGACATCCCAGGACCCCAGGATCATGACCTGAGCTGAAGGCAGACACGTAACCTACTGAGCCACCCAGGTGCTCAAAAATGTAGGTACTTTAAATGATAACTTATATTAATAAAAAAAATCATGTAGGGGCGCCAGGGTGGCTCAGTGGGTTAAAGCCTCTGCCTTTGGCTCAGGTTGTGATCCCAGGGTTCTGGGATTAAGCCCCACATCAGGCTCCCTGCTCAGCAAGGAGCCTCCTTCCTCCTCTCTCTCTGCCTGCCTCTCCCCCTGCTTGTGATCTCTGTCAAATAAATAAATAAAATCTTTTAAAAAAATCATGTAAAATAGTATAGCAGTATGTAAGCAATGACAAATAAAGCCATGATGGCAAGGTGGCACATAGGAGGGACTGGTTAATTTAGAAAGTGGGAAGTTGGTGAAAGCCATCTGTACAGAAGGGAAGAACAGAGAATTATGTCAAACAAGGAAAGGTCATTCAACAACTACCACTCCACATGCTGAGGGCTAGTGACACAGAGTCCCTGAAATCAATGTACGTATAAGCCGATAGGATAGATGATTGCTACAAGAGCCCCTTTCCTCATCTGTGTCTCTCAACAAAGAGCTCAGAGTTTGGAACATGATAAATATTTGATGCTGTTTGAATTAATAGATCTAATCCTTCCCTTTGGATCCTTGGATATTTTCATAGGATCATGAGATTTAAACTGATACATTAGTAAAGTTATTGTCTCTCATGACAGAATCCAAATAAAGATCTCTCTGCATTGCTATACTGGAGTTTCGTACCTGAATTTACTTCTAGATTCCTCACTCATTTTCAGGTAAACCCACCCTGGTTTGAGAGTGATGATCTGTTGATAGAGCCCTGGATGGGACCACTCTGATGGACAATGAGGTGCTAGGAGCGTAGGCAGGTTGAACTTCAGACATTTGAGTGGTCTGTAACAGGAGGGTTTGATGATTGACAAATTCCCAAATACATAAATGTTACAGCAAAATTCAAGTCCTGAAATGTTCATGCAGTTTTTCTTTCCTTTTTATGGATTTCCCAAAATATTACCTAGAGGCTGATTTTGATCTGTCAAAGATTTTAACCTACCACTCTCTACCTCTTTAAGCCTCCCTTCTCTGTCAGCAGCTTGGAAATATAAGAATAGGACAGTAAGCTTCTAAAATGAGAAACAAAACAAAAAAAATAAAAATAAAAACAAAACTCACAGTGGTAATTCTATTTACATGAGTGTACTGTCACATAGACATTTTAATTTTAGAAGCTTTCAATTCTTGTCACAAGCAGATATCAAGTTGTTTAATCAATGTTACACCAAGACGAGGGGCAGGTCTTGCAAGAAACCTCAAACTGTCTGACTTTAGGTCTGAAACTTGCTTGTAGCCACAGACTTGATATTGGAATCTAGAGCTCTGAGGAATCTGTTAAATTTTAAATGTTTATTTGTATTATCCATGAAGCACAGCATATTATCCAGTGTTTAAGGGCAAATGTTCTATGTTTATAAATAAGCATATTAAGACAATTTTTTTTTTCCCAAGGAGTGTTTTTGAGTTTCCTCTTACCTTGGAGATAAATATTATATTCAGTTTCAAATCTCACTTTACATATATAGAATAAGCTTTCCTATTCAGGCAGTCAACACAGTGGTACTATTCAACAAAAGCTCCTGCCCAGAATTGTGAAATTAGGGCCATTTCACCTAGGATTGTCCAGCTGCAAATCAGTGTTAGCTAAACAAATGCAGATAAAGGTAATGGCAGAATCTAGAGAAAAGGGAGACAATCATGTGTCTGTCTCTCTATTAACTCAAAGTTGACATCATCAGTTTCCTTCCTTCTTTTTTTTTTTTTTTTTTTAGTTTCCTTCCTTCTTGATTCTACAACTTGTGGCACCAACTTATTTCTGGAATAAAGGGATATTCAGAGGCCCTACACAGATGATAAACTGAAATTTTCATACTCCCTAGACATGCTTTAATCCAAGGATCTTGAAGAACAATTTCTAGGACATTAGGAACTTTCTTCTTTTTGAGTTTTAATGCATATTTATCTGCCTTATCATGATTTCTGCTCTCACAGAGGATTTACTTCTGCCATATTCCATTAACTATTTCCTACTCACTCTAAGGACTTCAGAACATTTTCATTTGTCAATTTTGTCAGAAACAATAGACCCAGAGGGAAGTATGAGGCCAAAACAACTTT
Source organism: Martes martes (assembly GCF_963455335.1). Classification (NCBI taxonomy): domain Eukaryota; kingdom Metazoa; phylum Chordata; class Mammalia; order Carnivora; family Mustelidae; genus Martes; species Martes martes. Next base: position 122,376,879 of record NC_137894.1, on the reverse strand, counting down.
TCAATTGCTAAAGAAAATTTCTTTTTGATCATTCATACCAGATTTGTCCTTCCTAAATTGCCTTTATAATATTTTTCATATAATTCAAGGTGCTTTCTCAAAAGTTTGAAATGATTGAGAGAAATTACGTGGCTTTAGTTTCCTCTTGAATGTGTATGTGTGGGTTCAAAGAAAGCATATCATTTCAATGTTAGAAACAATTGTTTAAAATTGAAGTTAGTTTCCCCCAATATTTTGTTCAGGAAAAAGTGTTTAAGTCACAGTAAGAACTCAAATGATTTGGCTTTTTATTTTTCTTCAATGACACAAGATGTGCTATATACCTAAATGAAATTGGCATTTTGTTGAGTATCTACTACATGCTTTGCTCTCTATTAATCCATCTCCTTTAATCCCACAACATTTTGAAGTAGGTGTTATTATTTTTAGTCTATACTTGGGAAAATTGAAACAGATAAATCCAGTGATTTGCTAAACAGTATAGGATAAATGGCAGTACAGAAAATCAAACTTTTTATTCCAGTGCTTGTTCCTCTGTGCTGAATCTTCTTTTTGATAATGGCTCAAAAAATATTGGCAAATCTGGCCAACAAAAGATAGCATTCCAAAATATTCTACTTTGAGTCGTATTTATTACCATATATATGTATCCTTCCTAAAATTACTTTTTAAGTATTCAGCTACCAAGTGATCTATACTTATCTTTTTTTAATACTTAGTTAACTTTTATTCACTCTTCAACCTACTTGAAATTGCCTTCAGTACTTATCACTGTATTGAAACTGCTCTTGAATGTCTTTTTGTGTTCAGATATGATGGATAATTCTCAGTCATCATTTATAACTTCTTATGTCTTGGAATATTTTCGGCAGTCCAATTATATGACACGACATTTTCCTTTACTAACCTTTAGTAGCTCTTTTTTCTTCTCATGAGAAGTAATGATTCTGCTTTCTCCACCAAACCTGAAGATATTGGATGATACAAACCTTGGATGTGGCTACTCTTTTTCCACTCATCACTCTGCATGAACACATCCAGTTCTAGAATTTTAAATGCTCTTTATAAACTGATCACTACAAATTTACACCTCTAGTCAGATATCATGTTTGGGATCCAGTCTAGAATACTAAAACTGCTTAAAACTGTTACTTAAATATAATAGATACCATATAATGCACATGCTTCAAAGCAGTACGAAATCTATCTCTACTCAGAGGTTTCTATAATAATGAACTATATAGTCCTCTATCCAGTTGTGCAAACTCCAAACTCAAGAATCTTACTTGATTCCTTTCTCTTTCTCCTCATCCCATATATCCAGTTCATCAACAACTACTTCTAATTTGTATTTCCAGAACATGTCCCAACCACTTCCACATCATCTTCAGTGCTACTGTCACATTTATTGTTCAAACTACCATGGTTACAGTAATTGACAATAATTGATCTGTTTTCTGCTTTGTTTTCAATTGTTGCTATAACAAGTAACTAAAAACTTAGGGTTCAAAACAACACCCACTTATTAGCTCACAGTTTTATAGGTCAGATGGACAGGGAGGGCTAACAGGTTTTTCTACTTACAGTCACCAAAAGTGGAAACTAAGGTGTTGGTCAAACTGGACTCATATTCGAAGGCTCCAGGGAAGAATCCACTTCCAAGCTCATTCAAATTGTTGGCAGAATTCAGTTCTTTGTCGTTGTAGGAATGAAGTCCCTTTTTTCTTGCTGGCTATCAGCCTTGAACTGCTCTCAACTTCTAGAGACCCATTTGTATTACTTTGTACTTGGTCCCCTTCATCCCTAATCCAACAAAGACAAGCTGAATCCTTCTCATACATTGTATATCTGTGACTTCCCCTTTGTGACAAACCAGAGAAAATTCTGTTTTTAAAGGGCTCATGTGAATAGACTAGCCTCACCTATATAATGTCTTTATTTTAAAAAGAATTTATGAGTAACCTGAGTTACAAGTGGAAAGTGTCTTTTGCTATGTACCAGGATAATCACAATAATGGCCAGGGGCGAAGGTTATGGGTCCTCTAGAATTTTGATTGTCATACTTACTCTTGCCTCTCACTTACACTATTAATTATTTACAGAGAAGCCAAAATCATAATTTAAGAGCATAAAACATATGCATCATTCTCCTACTTTAAACCCATGGGTTCTTTTTCAACTTATGTCTCTGAACTCTAAAACCAGCCCCCCTCCCTTTTTTTTTTTTTTTTTCCTCTAGTGCATACAATCTAACTCAGATAAACATAGATTTGTAGCTGATATGCTTTGTGTACCTTGACAGAGGACAACCTTTCTGAATTTAGCTTTGGTCGTCAGTACAAATTTATGCTATACTATTATTTTGGGACATATAAGAGATGATGTGTAACACATATATAGCAATTAGCCAAAAGCCTGACTTACTGCACCCATTCATTAAAAGTTTTATATATCTGGAATACCTGGGTGGCTCAGTTGCTTAAGTGTCTGGATCTTGGTCAGATCTCAGATCAGGTCATGATCTCACAGGGTATGGGATCGAGCCCTGAACTGGGCTCTACAGTTGGCATAAAGTCTGCTTGAGATTCTCTCCCTCTGCCCCCGCCCCTACAGGCACATGAATTCTCTCTCTCTTCCTCTCTCAGATAAATAAATAAATCTTAAATAAATAATTAAACAAAATCTTTAAAAATTAAAAAAAGAGTTGTGTGTCCCCCAATCAACTTATATTTTCCCCAACTTTGCTTATCTACCTGAGACCTCTTTGACAACGAGGGCTCTTAATCCTCTCTGTATTTATCTGAATTGCTATCTAGAATAAGCTGTCTAAATAGTAGGTATGATATTGGGAAAAGCAGATATTCTTTCGGTAAACATAGAATAAGTGATTATTCTCTGAAGCACTATTCTAAGTCCTGTGAAAATCACAAAGACAACACAAATGTTAAACTGCGCCCTTTACGAGGTTGGACTCTTGTGGTAATGAAAGCAATTAAAGATGTTATGAAATAGAACTGACATCTCTGCTGTAAACAGAGCCACGGTCTAGTTTCAGGCAATGGGTATGTCTGTCTCCAAAAGGCATCTTCCTATATGTGGCCATTTATTTAATTTTGATTTGTGGTTGAAGAGATTGTCTGAAATGAGATTTATTAGAGATGTAATAGAATAAGGAAGCTAGCATGAATATCCCCGACTGTTTTCCAAAAAGAAAAAAAATGTTACATGGCTTAAATCGCTATTATAGATAGTCATTGGAAAATGATTCTAATTCATTAAATATGTTTCTCATAATTGCTATTTAGTTAATGACTGTAGTTAAATAAGACACTATCATAAGACACGCTATGTTAGATAGTCATTATTTAAAACATATGTTTTAAGACTAAGCAATTATAAAACAAGCTATTCACCTCTTAAATAAATAGATCCATAATGATTCACTTGTGCATAGTTAATAATAATCAATTTAGTAAGCCTATATTATAAGGTCAAACTAATAAAAATAAGAAACAAAAATTGCTGTGTTCAACTTCCCAGCTGTTATTTATATATTCAGATTTTCCTCATTGAATTCATCATAAAATAGGACACATTCACTTGTGATTGCCACGTTTGAATTGAATACAAGAACTAAGCTTGTGCACAACAATAGCTCTTAAAAGAGATGTTAAATAGAAACATGTGATCTGGAGACTTAGTCTTTGAGTATTCACTCATCCTTAAAGTTCATTCGTAAACTCAAGTGGTAAAAATATTAGCAAGTCGATCTTTGAACATAATTACTCAGAGGGCAAAATTTGATCATTATTTCACTTTGGTTTGTACTCATCCAATAAGTGATAAGTAGACCTGTTATTATCTATTCCCCCTTGGGGCCTTTAACTTTATCATGAAACTAGGTGCTATGTTCTAAAGGTGATATTACTATAGTAGTTAAATTCTTGAAAGGCTCCAGAGGATGATTACAAGGTGCAGCAAACTGGATAACTGAAAGAGAACCTTTAGTAGAATTGAAAAAGTTCCCTATCAGCTCAGGCTACTATGTGCCCCTATTTGTGCTCTCCTAGTGTCTTGATTTAGCCATGTATTAGAACTGATCATTATGAATGAATTATTATTTGTTTATAGTACCTACTAATGTTTAAGTACAAAAATGCATGTCTTATTTACATATATACTTTTAGTGATTTAAAATGCATCCTTGGAGTTTTAGGAGGTACAAAATGAATGTTCATTAAATGAATCATTTTGAAGCATATGTTCTTCTCATTTGGAAATAAAGTAACAAATAAAATTGTGTCTCGGTTTTAGCAATTATTAAAAAGCTAGTTAAATATGCAAACTTTAATATATCTAGAGTAAGATTTTTTAATGAAGTCACATAATTTTATGAATTTTCTAACTTTAAATTAGACGTTTCTCCCTTTTTTAAAATTTGTATTTGTAATGCCCTTGTATTCAGAGATTTCGGTATTATTTCGCATGCTTTAAAAAAATGGCGTCTGTATATTCACAATTGGAAGAGCTTGTCCTTGGGAGGATCTTTGAGGAAAGTATTAGGCAAATTAGGAATTTCTAGTGTTTTAATGGTAAGATGCATAACAAATTTTCAGGTTTTTTCTCTGTTGCTCATCAGGGTTGATGAGTTTAAAAAGGATACAATAATTTAGGGGAGAAATCTTTCTAGAAATAAAGGTCACATTTGGTTGGAGAAAACTTTGTCTTACATTCTTTGGAAATAGAACATAACATGGAGATCAAACCAATCTCACATTTGAATTACTATTATTACTAAATTCTTGAGAGAAAGATACAGAATGGCAAAATAATACCTTGGTCTATTTCATGATACTCTCAGACGTAAATAGTGCTCTTGACTTGTCTGCCTCCAGAAGTCTTCCCACACTGATGATGCTCAATATCAATATTTGGCCAATATCAGCAGTTAGCTTCTAAGAAATCTCCGTTTCTCCCATTCCTTAAAAGGTTGATTCAAAACTCCTCTGCTGATTTTTAACACCTTTTGCACCTAATGCATTTATGTAAACCCAGGTTGGTTTCCCACAATTAGCTAGTGCACACTGTTTGCTTACATTTATAATAGCTATTTATAGTATTTTGCTTGACTCTCTCCTCAAGCCTTGACTTATTTTATTTATTTCCTTATTTTAAATATTCTCTTTTCTCCTTCTCCCATACTGGACTCTCACTTAGCCAATAATAGCCTAGTCAACGTTTATTCTTCATTTAAATAATTTCTCTATCTAAATCAGTTGAGTTCTTCCTTCTGTGCTATCACATTCAGAACCAGATGGTTGACACTTGATATTTCTCAAATTGTTAGGAAAAATTCCTGAAGACATGAACCTTGCCTTACGATTTTTTGTGTCTTATTTTTCTCTAGGTACTCATTAAATACTTTCTAATGAATGACAATTAGCAGAATTCATAATAACCTTATTAAAGAATTGATCTCTATTATTATTTAAAACTGACTGGAAATGGGCAGAGAGTAGCACTGGTGTTTATTAAAACTAAAATCTCTATGAAGAAGGAAAGAAAATGTCCAGTTACTAGTTCAGCCAAATTAATAGAGAACACTGAACAGAAATTTCTGTTCAAAAATACATTTTTATCATTCAAAATTCCCCTGAGCCCTGTGATTTTTCTCATACAATTAATGTTTTTTTTTTCCTTGTAGGCTTCCTTCTAAATCAATTCAGCTAATGAAACCTTTACAAACATATACACTGATTCACAGACACACATACATATACATTCACAAATTAAGAAGAAAGAACCCCAAAGATGTTTTTGGCTTTTTTTTTCCCATTTGAAGTAAATGGAATATCAAACTTTTAAGCAGATACATGATTGTGTCATCATCATCTTCATTATCATCATCATGATAATCATCAAAGCAAGTGTCTGTTGTAGGTTTACTATATGCCAGAGTCCCCATAACCTTACTCATATACCATCTTATTTGATTTCCTATTTTGCCTATGAGACAAATACTACCCCAGTAGTATTTGCAACTACTACAGGTAGACAATACTACCATTCTTATTTTACAAAGGAATATAAAAATGAGAGAAGTTCAGCTTTTTGCTCAGGGTCACACAGACACTAAATAATACGTGTGGATTTAAACTAAAAAGCAGTTGTAAAGGGTAGCCATTTTGATTATTATGTTTACTGTTGTTATTAAAATTCAAATTTTTGAAATTCCCAGAGGCATCACTTTAAGAGGCCAAACTCACTCTGTTTACATATCATGAACACATCAGCCGTATGATGCAGAGAATGAGACCTAATACTTTGAAATTTTATAATATTGATCATTACCATCTGGGCTGTGAAGCATATTAGGATAGTAAAATGAGGCCCTTTAAGAAAAAACATCCCTGATTGTTGATTTGAACGATTTTGCAATTTTTAAAATTGCACCTAAGTTTCGATCACATTTCAAATTTTTTTTTTTTTTTTGAACTGCTAATCTTTTAACTCGTTATGCACACCTATCACTTTGTTTGTTCTGCAGGTATCTTGGTAACCAATAATGCCTTTTTCAGAGAGGAGCCATCTCTTTCCACTCCCAACTGTGACTTCCCCACGAAATCAGTATTTATTTTCCTGGATTCTCTTGACTTAAATTTCATGGACCCCTGATCATAGATAAGCCAAAGCCAATCGGTTCCTTCTCTGGAGGTACGGAGACTGTAGAGGTAAATCCCGACAGATGTCAAAGCAATGTTTCCTCCCATTCAAAAGAGGTTGGGGTGCAGAAAATCAAGTGTAGGGAAGCAGAGCAGAGACAGAGAGTTCTGTAGGCAATTAAGTTCTTCAGGGCACTATTCATTTGGGTTGAAGTCACATCTTATCCTTTATGGGCTTTCCCTATGAGAGCTTTACCTCATATTCTGTGATACTTCCCAGTATCCCAATTATATAACATTCTTTTCTTCTCATATTTAACTTTATCTTTGTTTTAGTTTAATTAAATTGGTTTATTATTGCTTGAAATAGTCTTGATTCTTTAAATGCTTAAATAAAAGGCCTATATTTTGTGCTATTCAAACCCAGATAGCCAAGGCTTAATGAAAGTTTGCTAAGTTGAATTTTATAAAATTGATTGGATCTAAGACTATGCGACTAAGTGGGGTCAAAGGAGCTGAGGAAGGAGAAGACCTCATGGTTTTCTTTGATTTATAACTTTCCTTTATTTCCAAAATAACTTTAACAGAAAAGGAAATTGCAAGCTTGTATGGAAAGACACTCACCTATTTTTACTGGATTGCATTGCTATAGCTCAGCAGTAAAAAGGAGACTTTCAATCTATTAGGGGAAAAAAAAAAGAAAAAAGAAAAAAAAAACCTGTTGGAACCTGAGCAGTTATAGAAAGCAGAAATTGGCTTGGCCGGTCCACTCGAATTCTGTTGCTTTTATTGGAAATGGTTTCTTTTTCAGTAAGTGCATTTTTCAGTTGCTGAGCCTGGACCTGAAGCTATAGACCTTTGGTTGAGAAAATGGTCATACAGAGACATTGTCAGGGCATTTTTTCATAAGAGTGAATCTGGGGAGGAAAGCATGGGTATCAAGCAGTGGGATTGTTTATACAAAAATTCACACGCACTGCTTTATGCTGTCAGTGGTTAAAAGCTTTTCTCTGTAAGAAAATCTATCCATTCTGAGCCCAGTATCTTTTTTTCTTTTTCACAATGTCACTGTTAGGAAAAGAATAAAAAAGGCAAAAAAAAAAAAAAAAAAAGGCAACAAACCCAAAATCTTGGCTCATTTTCAGATATATTCTAGTGAGCTACGCAGTGAACTAGTTTGAATGGTAACCCACCCCCAGACCACAAATGGCAATTCAGGAACTGATCATTTTGAATTATTCATAGAGCAGTAAAACTTGACATTCTGAACATTGTGTTTGAGAATAGAAGAACTGAATAGGAGACCTGCAGCGGTCATTACTAAGAAGCAATAGCTCCTATTCAGATGATTACTATCCCCCCAACCCAGGCGGAGTAATCAAGTCTAAAATGGGACTGCTTTACTTTTGAAAGGGTTCTATACAAATGCCTTTGTGAAATATAACTATTTTAGGTAGTATTTATTTTGCATTCTTTTCCATTTATTGGGCATTTTACAGTAGATTTTCTTATCATATTACATTCCAGGCAGACCTTTGGGTATGGTCACAGATGTCTTTTAGAAGCAATATGCTGAAGGAGAGATGTGTGAATCAATTAAGTCCTAATTGTCCTATATGGAGATTGGTAAATGTCTTTCTCTCTTCACGTACTTTATTCATAAGATTTCAAATAAAAGTTAGAAATGAGAGAGGAGCTGTTATATGAAGGAGAACAGTATTCTTAGCAAGAAATTTCCGAACTGCTGAGTTAGAGACATTTCAGCAAATCACGAAAGACTGGACTCAGCAGCATACACATGGGTTGTGTGATATATAATCTTAATGACTGTGGCTTGAATTAAGCACACACACAGTTTTTTATTCACAAATCTCAAGGTCCCCCAGTAATTTACTCAGATCATTCTCTCAATGTAAGGTGGCTTTTGGTTAGATGCCAGGTTGTATCAAATAGATACTCCAGGGGTCAACGTGTTAAGTTTGCAATGTAAAAAGATTCAGAGACTATGGTCAAATTTAGGTGCTCAACCAAAGCTCCTACATTTCCACCATTGTCTGAAAAACTAAAAGCTTAATGCCTTGAGACAGCTCTGGTGTCTTTTTAATGCAGCCCTAGAATGTGTTAAAAAAAAAAAAAAAGTATAAAAATCTAGGCTTTTGGATTTATTGGTTTTACAGTAGAATGAAATGAAGCCTGATGTAAAATGGTATACATGAGCATTGCATTTACCTTCATGCTTGTATCAGCTAGGACTTCTATTAACCAGCTCAGCTCTCCACCTCCAGAGGGGAACTTAGAATTTTGAGAAGCCACCACTGCTTCAGAAACATGTATGATTTCCTACCAATAAGAATATTTTTTTTCTTTAGTTTTGGCGTTTTATTATGACATATATACTAAGATTAGAAGTACTTTAAGCAGCTATCGATCACTTGCTTATACTATCGTTAAAGTGAACGTCAGATCTTTTTCTAAAAATAAATGTTTGTATTGGAAAAGCATGGATAGGTCTTAATGAGAGACAAAATTTAATGAAAGAAAGTTTAATGAAAAAAGGCCAAGGAAATGATTCAAAGAGGAGTAGGATATATCCTAAATCCTAATTGTTCCTTATGGAAACTCCATAGAAGTAAGTGCTTATAAATCTATTAGGTTTGCTTTTATCCCTATTTGATTTAAATATCCTTAAATGATTTAAAATAATAGGTGTATTCTCTCTCTCCCAAATATATATATACATATATTTGCCATATATATATGGTACCTGGGTGGCTTAATGACTTAAGTCATTAAGTCATTAAGACCTGCCTTTGGCTGAGGTCATGATCCCAGGGTCCTGGGATCAAGCCCTGCATCGAGCTCCCTGCTCAGTAGGAAGCCTGCTTTTCCCCCTGCTTGTGTTCCCCCTCTCTGTCAAATAAATAAATAAAATCTTTAAAAAATATGTAAATCTTGGGGCACCTGAGTGGCTCAGTGGGTTAAAGCCTCTGCCTTTGGCTCGGGTCATGATCCCAGGGTCCTGGGATCGAGCCCCGCATCGGACTCTCTGCTCCACGGAGAGCCTGCTTCCTCCTCTCTCTCTGCCTGCCTCTCTGCCTCCTGTGATCTCTGTCTGTCAAATAAATAAATAAAATCTTAAAAAAAAATAGCTATCAAAAAAAATTTGTAAATCTTTAATAAAGTGTGCATCTGGGTAGTTCAGTTGGTTAAGTGTCCAACTCTTGATTTTGGCCTGGTTCGTCATCTCAGGGTCCTGGGATTGGGCTCTGCATTCGTTGGGGAGTCTGCTTGGGATTGTCTCTCTCCCTCTCCCTCTGCTCCCCCCACTGCTTTCTCTCTCTCTCTCTCTCTCTCAAAAATAAATAAAATCTTAAAAAAAAATAATAGGTGTATAATGGTGAAAACAAATGCAAAAAAAAAAAAAACCCAAAACACCCCTTTTGAAAAGGGAAGCATAATAATATGTTACTCTCTTAAAGGTGAGGACCTGGAAATATAATCCTTTATTATCCACTTACCCTGTCCTGAAAGACCCTGGATGTTTCTTCACAAGTCCGTCTCCCAACGCTCTTTCCTCATCTATTTTCTACGTCCACTTTCCCTCTTCCTGTGCTTCAAATGCTCAAGAATCATCTCATTTATGGAACTTTTCAGTTGCTTGGTTATCTGCTTAAAAAACTATAACTCTATCTTTAAGGCATTAATCCCACCATTTTTTAAGCATTTATATATCAAATCAATGTCATCTTTCAGAAGACATCTCTTTTGGACTAATCTAGTTAAAAAAAAAACAATCTTGATTTCCTATGTCCAATTGACTTCTTTTTAGAATTTCTACCATTGCTTTGAAATGAATCACTTATTTATAGAAAGAATGGAAGCATCATGAGAGAACTGTTAAAAGATAGACAGTTGGCATATTAAATTGATGAGTTTATTTGAACAAAAATGGACACAAATGGGGCAGTGCCAAATGGGAAGTGGTTGGGAGTGCTCTGTCCACAGGAATCTGGGGAAAGACTTTCATAGAGAAGAGGCGGAGAGAAGCACAGCAGTGGTGTTACCTGAACCCCTGCAGCTTAGGTGGTTGCTTTATTTGGAAAAGTCTAGTCGGTTGTTTGCGACTGGTTGTCCTTAGGTCTTGATTTCTTAACCTTGAGGCATTTTAGGGTTAGGTTTTGGTTTTACTTACAAAGGCTATGAGGGCATTAAAACCAACATCGTCCAGCAGCCTCTTTGTTTAATTAATTTAACAACATAAACTTAAAAAAAAAAGATTTTATTTGTTTATTCACAAGAGACAGAGAGAGGCAGAGGGAGAAGCAGGGTCCCTGAAGAGCAGGGAGCCTGATGCGGGACTTCATCCCAGGACACCAGGATCACGACCTGAGCCAAAGGTAGATGCTTAACTGACTGAGCCAGCCAGGTACCTTAACAACATAAACTTTGCCTTGCCTGCTAGTGTACTTCTTGTATCTGAAAGCATGGCAGACTGATATTAGAGACTCAATAAATGTTTGATAATGAATAATGGTTGTATTTAGATCCATGACTCTATAATTAGATATTGGACTGATTTTTGACATGGTTAGCATTAATTGTTCCTCTTGTTCTATTTATTTAATAATCATTCATTCTAAAACTGTTTACCTAGAACTAACTTAATGCTACTAACAGAATTATATTCTCTATGCTGTGAGACCAACAGATTTAAATAAAGAAATGAAACAGTTATGAATGTGTGTATACATACACATATATATGTGTGTGTGTGTGTGTGTATATATATATATATAGGCATGTGCATGTTTTTTCTTAGTAGATAATCCTAATTTCTGAAAGAAGATGAATTTGAAAGAGTAAAGTCCAATCATTGTGGTAATTTCAGTGATAGATGATGAATGATTAAATGTAGAGAAGTGTACAGATCCCAGATAAAATTTAGAGGTAAAGCTACCTGGGTTGTTAATTGATTGACTGAGAGGGTAAAGAGGCTTTGTAGGTGGCTCTTGGGTTTTGAATGACTGAATGAATGACAGTGCTTAAATTGATTAAATGGATTCGGGTGGTTGGTAAGAAGAAGACATGAATGGGTTTAGTGTTTGACGAGTTCAGGTGAAGTAGAAGTAGAACATCTACTAGTGATGACAATCAGACCATTAGATACAGTGGTTTGAAGTTCAGGAAAACTGCCTTATGAGAAGGTCTATACTGGGGAGTAATTGGTTGAAATCATGGAAGTATAAAGGACAAAGAGGAATTCTCAAAGAAAATAGAAAAAGAAATTTAAGAGAGATATGAAGGGAAACTATGTGGGTCCAGTTTCAAGAAAGAGGACTTGATCAACAGTATCAAATGTACTAAAAGTCAAGTGTGATGAAAAGGAAAAAAAAAATTAGAAGATGAAATTACATCATTTCCAGTGGCTATAGAATCAATAATTCTTTATGAACAATTAATGTGAGGCATTTTATAGACTACTGTTTTCCCAGACACTTGGGAGAAAAATGCTTCTATGCTTTTTCATTTCCCATAACAGGTATGATAACTTAGGATAAGCATTTAGTTATTCTGAGGTAGAATCTCTCAGATATGGAAATTTTCTGCTTGGGGAATGAGGAATGATATACTATGGCTGTGAATAATTGTATCCTCCAAACAACATAACCCAATAGTTCCCCAATATGATGCTGATATTTTCTTCTGGAATGTGCAATATTGCATTGTACACAGAGATTTTATTTATTTGACCATCTTGACAAGACAAAGGTATTCCCAATAGTAAAATGATTCCTAATGCCACCATTTGCAACTAACCTTGAACCTCTTACAGATCTGCTCTTTCTCCTTGCATTGTCTACTCAAAGCAAATAATGTTCTCCTGTAAATCTCATCCCAATATTAAAAAAAAAAGAGTCATAATCGCTTTGAAATAAAACAAAGTAAACCCAACACAGATAAAGAAGAAGACAATATAAAGAGTAGATACTAATGGAATAGAAAAAAAATGAAAAAATTAACAAGCTGGATATCTACATAACTGGATAGAAGAATGCCCCTCAAAATGAACGTCTATTTTTCCTTTGAACCTAGTGTTTCATCTTCATTTTTTATTTCAATGACATTGTTGCTACTCCCACATTCTCTGTTTCACCAAAGCCAACCAAAGTCCAACCTTTGATTCAACATCAACAGGAACCAGTTACAAAATCCTATCGCTACCACTTCCTTAATAATTCTGATGCTGGTGGCTTCTCTCAGTTTCCGTAGACAGTATTTTAGTGGAATCTGGTCCTACTCATACATAGATTATTACAGTGACTTGCTATCTATTCCCCTCATTCCGAGTGGATCTAAAATAAATCCATAATTCATATTGCTCTCAGAATAATCTTTTTAAAAAATGAAAAATCTGATCCTACTTCTTCCCTACTTAGAGACACTGCAATGGCTTCCCAGGGCATTCAGTGCAAAATTCAAACTCCTTACTTGTGTATATGTTACCCTTTCTAATCTGGAGCCTATGTGCTTTCTGACCTCATATCCTTCCAGTCTTTATATAAAGCCTACTCTTTGGAAATGTGGGTTATTGATTTTAGACCTTTCTTCTTTTTTAATATTTAAAGTTATACATTTCCTTTCAAACATCAGTTTTACTACATTCCACAAAACTGGATATGCTGATTTTTGTCATCTGGTTAAAAGTAGTTTCTTCAAAAAAATAAAACTAGTTTATAATTTTCTTGTGATTTCTATAGATTATAACTATTTTGCATAATTTTCAAATATTTGTGTTTTTCTAGATATTTTATCATTGCTGATTTCTAGATTAATTCTATTCATATTAATAAACATATATATGTGATTTCAATTCTTTGAAATTCATTGATAATATTTTTAGTTCACTTCTCTTTATACAGAATTGTCAAATCACTATATTATACACATGAAACTATTAAAACTGTATTGGAATTAAATTTTTTAACAAAGGGAGAAAATATGGGGCACCTGGGAGGCTCAGTCAGTTAAGCTTCTGACTCTTGGTTTCTGCTCATAGTCGAGGGATCAAGCCCTGCATGGGGTTTCACACTGAGCATGGAGACTGCTTCAGATTCTCTGTCCCTTACCCTCAGCTTGCTCAAGTGCACACATGCTTTCTCTCTAAAATAAATAAAATTGTTAAAAAAAAAGAAAAGAAAATATGTTTACGGACCATCATGTAATTTATCTTGGTAAATATGCTACATGCATTTGCCAAAAATATGTAATATTCAGGGTGCCTGGGTGGCTCAGTTGGTTAAGCATCTGCCTTCGCTCAGGTCATGATCCCAGAGTCCTGGAACTGAGCCCTGCATAGGGATCCCTGCTCAGTGGCGAACCTGCTTATCCTCCCTCTACTGCTCCCCCTGCTTGTGCTTTTTCTCTCTCCTTCTCTCCTAAATAAATAAATAAAAATCTAAAAAAAAAGAAAAAAACATGTAATCTTCAATTGCTGCATGTATTATTCTATAAATACCAGTTAGATCATGATGGGGGAAAATATTGCTTAGATCATATTTTTCATTACTGATTTGTGTATATGTGTGTGTGTATGTGTGTGTGTCTAAGTCTACCAATTGCTGAAAGGGAAGTGTTTTTTAACACTAACAGTTTTTTAAACAGATTTTTAACAATGTTTGTGGAATTGTCTCTTCTGTCATTCTTCCTGAATGATTTTAAAGCTCTGTTATCAGGTGAATGTACATTCCTGAATATTTTGTGTTCCTGACTCTTTTATCAGAAATCAGTGTCCATGTTATATCTGCTCATTTTTTTTGCACCGAGTCTATTTCATTTGATATTGACATAACTGATATCAACAGAATTGATTTGCTTTCTAACACATACTATTTGCATGATACATATATTTTCATCCACTTAGTTTCAACCTGTGTTTTTATATATAAAGTACATCACATATATAGCAGAGTCAATCTTTAATCAACTGCGGCATGTTTTATCTTTTAATTGGAATATTTAGTTTCTTAGAAGTTCATTTGATTATTAATGTGATTGGATTTAGGTCTAACATCTGTTTTCTGTTTGTTTCTTTTAATTTTGTTCTTCTGTTTCTCATTTCCTGCCTTCTTCTGTGTTATTTAAATATTTTTTGCATTACATTTTAACTTATGTATTGGATTGTTAATTTTTGCATTTTTATTTATTTATTTATTTTAAGATTTTATTTATTTATTTGACAGACAGAGATCACAAGTAGGCAGAGAGGCAGGCAGAGAGAGAAGAGGAAGCAGGCTTGCTGCTGAGCAGAAAGCCTGATGTGGGGTTCGATCCCAGGACCCTGGGATCATGACCCGAGCCGAAGGCAGAGGCTTTAACCCACTGAGCCACCCAGGTGCCCCAATTTTTGCATTTTTAAATGGTTTCTTGAGGGTTAACACATCCTAAACTTTTCAGTCTACTTAGAGTTAATATCAGCTCATGTAAAATACAGAAATTTTGTAATTGTTTATATCCCTTAATGGTCGGAGCCTGTAGATAATTCACCTGTTTTTCCTTTCTGAAAATATCACCCTTTCCTGCTGAAAAGATATTTAGATAGATGTAAAATTTGGGGTGGACGGTGTTTTCTTTTCAGCACTTTAAAGATGTTTTGCTGTCTTCTGAGTTTTATCATTTCTGATTAGAAGTCTTTGGCCATTCTAGTTGTTTTCTCCTTGTATGTAAGTTGTGATTTTTCTATGGCTGCGTTCAGAATTTTCTCTTTATCTCTGTTTTTCAGCAATTAACTATGAAATACCTAGTTGTGGTTTTCCTTACATTTATCTTGCTTGAATTTGACTGAGCCTAATGAATCTGTAAAGGTAGACCTTTCACTAAATTTGGAAAGTTTTCAGACCAATATTTCTTCAAGTGTTTTTCCTGCTCAATTATTTATCATCCCTCTGGGCATCTAATCACATGTATGTGAGGTTCTCATTTTTATTATCCTACTCATCCCTGAAGCTCTTTCCATGTTTTTCCATTATTTTTTTCTCTTTTCTTCATATTAGATATCTTCTAGTAAATGATCTTTCTTTTCAGTGACTCTGTGATGAGTCTTCTACTAAGACCATCCTGGGCATTTAGGATGTCAATTACTGTATTTTTTTTAGTTACAAAATTTCCATTTGGATCTCTTCATTGTTTTTATTTCTCTTTCAACATCTTCCCTCTTTACATTCATTAGAAGTATATTTTCCTCTCTTCTAATCAAGCATAGTTATAATATTTACTTTAACATCCTAGACTAAACATTCTAACATCTGGGTCATCTCAGTGATGGTTTCTGTTGATTTTTTTTTTTTTTCCCATTGAGAATAGGTCACATTTTCCAAGTTCTTCAGGGAATTAATAGTTTTGAATTGCATTCTGGATTTGTAAATTTGATATTGAGAAGACTCCAAATTTGGTATTATTCCTCTAGAGCTTTGGTATTTTCTTATAGCAGGCAATGAACAACATGTGACCTAATTCACAAACCCCATCTCCTGGGCAATAGCTTCTCCATTTAATTCTTTTGTCTTTAGTGGGGTTTCTGGCAGTCTGCCCCTTGTTTGCGTGTTTCTGGCTTCAGTCAGAGATCTGAGAAAACTACATAAAATTTGGAGTTCTTCTTCTCTAGCCTTGGACCCTTCAGGATTAGCCCCTCACTTTCCAGTGATTGTGGTTGCCTTGAACTCTGACTTCTTTACTTTAGGCTAGAAGACTGTGTTTTCTTTCTGAATTTTATCCACCCTCTGGGGAGCTGACTGTGTTCTGTCTTCTTCCAGCCTAAAGCCATAAGAATGAGTAACTCATTCTAAGCTATTTTTTGATTCTGTGGTTCAACTCTCCCTCAGAAAACTTCTCTGGGGAAAAAAAAAAAAAAAAAAAAAAAAAAAAAAAACGAGAGAGAGAGAGAAAGAAAGAAAAAAAAAAAAAAAAAAACTTCCTTGTTTCTGTTTTTACCTCGGAACTTGTAGGTAGTTTTTTGGTTTGTTTTGTGTTTGAGTTTTGTTTGTTTGCTTCTTGGTTTAGAGTCTATAGGTATGCTTCAAATATAACAGAAGCAAAACCCAGATATCTAGTTTGTATATTGTCATAAAGTCCAGCAACAAGGAAAACAAAACTTGGATGGGAGATATAGACACAAAACCTACTAGAATCACCCGTTGCTATTAAATTAGGTGTGAGGACTTTCAGATGCTACCTTGAATCAAATAAGACTCTATTTTCTATTGTGAAATCAACTTCTTATTTTTGAACTTCTAATCAAAATACAACTATTAAAATACATAAAAAGTATTGAGGTCTATTCTCTGAGGTCACCATGCAATTATCTAATTGTCTTTCACACACTCAGAAATATTTATAGAAAGAAAGTACAGCTCTTGTTCATCCTGTGCATTTGTTTCTGTTTACGTCACACAAAGATCAGTCATTTATTATATTTGCATTTATATTCATGACATAAGATCTATCTTGTGAGAAAATCATGCCGTGATACATGGCCTCAATATGATTACCTGGTATCTGTTGGGGGTAGGGGTGGGGGTAGATCAATAATGTGGATCCTGTGAACCTCTGATCACACCTTCTAACTGCAGCTTCACTATTTTTACTATCTCTGGCCTCTGGTTTCGTTACTTGCATGCACTGTACATTTGGTAAATTTTCAGAAAACATCAAATGAAAAACAACTTTTATTCATTCAATAATCATTTCTTGATGAATATTGTATGGGGAAGAGCATGACATTCATAGTCTAAAACACTATATTTGATGCAAGACTTTGAAAGTTAATAGCTACAGCCAGGTAAAGTCAATCTTTTTTACTTTAAGCAACTTATTCTACAAAATGGCAATTATGTTGGTTAACTCACGAAATAAGGAAAGTCATATAAGATAATGTAGATAAAATTGTTTTTGAAATAGTAAATTTTTAGTAAATAGCAAATTGCTAACAAATGCTAGTCATGGTGTCTCTATATGACACAGTATGTTACGTAGTGTGGTAAACAGTCAAGATAAAGTTCATTGCAACAAGGAATTTGTAATCAAGACTTGAATGAACTTGGGAGTCCATAAATATTTATTAAACTTATAGTATATGTTAGAGATTCTTGTGTCCACAATAAATGGTCTCTAACTGAGGATCTAAGCAATTCTCCTGTGAGATGATATCTACAAGCTTTAGAATATAACATTTGTGGGGCACTTGGGTGGCTCAGTGGGTTAAAGCCTCTGCGTTCAGCTCAGGTCATGATCCCAGGGTCCTGCGATCTAGCCCCACATCGGGCTCTCTGCTCAGCAGGGAGCCTGCTTCCCCCGCTCTCTCTCTGCCTGCTTCTCTGCCTGATTGTGATCTCTGTCTGCCAAATAAATAAATAAAATCTTTTTTTTTTTTTAAAGATTTTTATTTATTTATTTATTTGACAGAGAGATCACAAGTAGGCAGAGCGGCAGGCAGAGAGAGAGAGAGAGAAGGAAGCAGGCTCCCTGTGGAGCAGAGAGCCTGATGCGGGACTCCATCCCAGGACCCTGAGATCATGACCTGAGCCGAAGGCAGAGGCTTAACCCACTGAGCCACCCAGGCGCCCTAAATAAATAAAATCTTAATAAAAAGAGAGAGAGAGAATATAACGTTTGTGATGTCTTATTTTTTTTTTCTCTTCAGAGCCCCATGCTTTCCTTTTCTGCTTCTTTCAAGGAAATGGAATAAGCAAACCATCATTGCATGTATTTATATATCATGTTTGTCATTGATATATTAATTAATTTATTATTCATTATTTATATTTTCATAATTATTACTTTTTAAAATAGTAGAAAAGCAATCCATCTAACTAGTGAACCTATAGTAATCTCTCAGTCTCTCGTTAGTCTTGTACTCAGTGAAGAAAGTGGAATGTGGAGAGTAGCAAGCAGTTTGTACAAAGGAGGTGCAGGTGTGGAGAGAAACTTCCTATCTTGTTTCGGAGACATTTCTCTCTGCTCTTGAGTTCCCCTTTGAATTCACTTCTCCCTTTGTATTTCTATATATAATCACAGCTAAGCTCCTTTTGGAAATCCTTAAGTAAAGAAAACTGGATTCTTATTTTCAATTGGTAAGTTTACTTGTCCTGATCAAGTCAGAAATAAATAAGGTAGAGATTGGAATTTAGAATTTTATTCTAAAAGTACCTTCTCTGTGACTCACATTTCTTTCTTTTCCCACTTAAAGGCTTAGCTGAATACCTTTGTTTAAACAAATCAAGGACTATATACTATTTATACATTATTAAACACAACAGTGGACTTGGTGAATATGTTGAAATAAAGCAGGTTCTATTCTGAAGGTGTTAGTGTAGCCCATGTGGTACCGCCAGAACATTAGTTTAACTGATTTTCCTAACTAACGCCTGAGAGAGAAAATTTATATTTTTTTGCTCGCTCCTTACTTAGTAACAAGACTTGAAATCCAGTCACGATCTGCTTTCTAAGGTACTCTGGCGTTGTAGACCTTTCTGTCTGTCCTTTGGAAATGGTCTGGATCTCTCTCTGCTAAAGATTATTTCCGTTTTTCATGTTGAAGAAAAGGTCCTCTGATTTCATCGTGACATTTACATCATCTAATAGACATCTCATTGCTAAAGTAAATTTATACATAATACATCTCGGCTTTAGGGTTCTTGGATTTTAATTAGAGGATGAAACATAAATCAGGATTTCAAGCCACAATGGTTAATAGAGCTGTCCCCTCGCTTTTTATTCCCCCTTCCTGTCTATTAGACTAACAGTGCCAATCACAATATTTAAACATAAATATGTCAAATCCTGCTTGTTCTTGGGAAATACTTCTCAAAAGTGTTCTCCTTTATTTTGTACTGGGTAAAGGTAGGATTTTCAGCAGTTAGATATTCGGCAGCAAAATGTGCATTAAGTGCTCCACAAAAAAGAAATTCAAAACCTCTTTCCTATCTTGCTTCCTCCTTTATTCTTTTCATATTACTATGTGGTGTGGTGAGCAAAGCAAAAACCATGACTTGTGGTATGTATGTTTTTATCCACTGCACTTTCAGGGACTTTAAAAACTTGTTTGGCTTTTGCAACACATTTAACTCCTCACAAATACATGAAAACATGTTTACATGTAGTAGTTTCTAAATTTAATGCTGATTTTTGGAAAACCAGGGAAAATGTGGAACATTGGCTTCTAGAACAGTCTGTTAATGTTTTTGGTTACCTTCTTAGGCAACGAGACATCCACCAAATGTAGTGGTATACGAAGAACCACAATGTATTTAGAATTATCAACAAGATAAATAAAGTATCCAACCAGGCAGCAAAAGCTTAATGAGAATCATTTATCTCACATATATTTTCGGTCTGTTGTGATAAAGAAAACTCTGTTCCTTGGCAATGTTAAACTCCAAAGCACAATTAGTGTTACTATGCTCATGATTTTCTGAAGACAAGTAAAAAATACCAGAAGTGACTTCTTTTTAATAGTGCATTTTATTTTGTTTCATAAAAAACTTCTTGAAAAACATATTAGATAATATCACTGTATTATTAATGTAAACTAATTTTGATGAGATTAGGAGAATAAAGAAAGGCAAAAGGTGATTTTCATACATTTCTTTATATATTTTTGAATTGTTAAATAGCATATCTTTGGGGCACCTGGGTGGCTCAGTTGGTTAAGCATTTGTCTTTTGCTCAGGTCATGAACTCAGGGTCCTGGGATTAAGCCCCATGTTGGGCTCTCTGGTCAGCAGGGAGCCTGCTTCTCCCCTTCCTTCTGCCTGCCACTCCTTCTGATTATCCTCTCTCTCTGTCATATAAAATAAATGCAATCTTTTAAAAAATTAGATAATTAAATAGTTTATCTTTTTTTTTTTTTTACTTTTAAAATTTAGGACTTAGTCATAGGTAAGCATTGCAAAATGAAAGAGTACATATATTACTTTTAACATATTAGAAAAAGGAATTTTAATTAATTATTTAAAACAATGTTTTTTTGTTTTCTGTTTTTTTTTTTTTTTCTAGATTTCCTCCTACATGCTAGCGAATGTGACTGGTACCAAAGATATATTATTAAAAAATAGCACAGGACAATCTTAAGCAATGATCTTTCAGTCTGGTAGGAAATGTTGACAAGTAAAATTTGACTCATAGGCATGTCAGAATTGCACTATTAGAGGTTCATAAGTGTTTGGGAAGCACAGAAGAGAAGGATACACAGCAGGTTGGGGATGGAAGGAAGAGGCAGATGGACTATAGGTTGAATACAAAATGGAAGGACAGTCTGGACAGAGAAGAGCATATATGAAGCATGGAGTAGAAAACAATATTGCTGGCAACTTTTTCAAGAGCAAGTTGCCCATCCCAGAGTGAACTAAGAAAGTATATTTCAGGGAAGTGATATGGAATGAGACTGGACACATAGATCAGAGTCTTTGTACATTAACTGAGGATCTTATATTTAATCCTCGGCCAGAGTTTGAGGGATTGGGGGGGAAAAAAAAAAGACCAGGAAGTTTAAATAGAGTGTAAATAATCAGATTTACATTCCACAGTGCCTGAGGATCACAGCCAACTAAACTCTCAGCATCTGTCTGCGTTTCATCTGATGCATTTAATGTATTGTAAATAGATTATATTTAATGTATTGTAAAATCAGTGATAATTTCAAATACATATAATGCCACTACCTGGCAGAATACCCCAGTGACCTATTTCTTGCCTGCAAAGGATTATCTGTGAACTCTTTAAATATGTGAACAACTTAATCCTAGAATCTTATTTTGACTGTCCGTTTCCTGGGACTACTCAAGCAAGAAAGAGATGGCTCAATCAAAGAAAATAATTTACACAGGCATGGGCAGGTTTAATAAAAATAGTAATGAAGCATTAGGTCTAACAACAGTAGGTCTAACAACAGTGGGCCAAAGTTACCATTCACTGGAGGCCTGGGTGTCTCACCCAGTTAAATGCCTGACTCTTGATTTTGGCTCACGTCAAGATCTTAGGGTCATGAGACTGAGCCCCCCCCCCCCCATTGGGCTCTGTACTGAACATGGAGCCTCTTGGGATTCTCCCTCTCCCTCTGCACTCTGTTCCCCTCACGCATGCGCGTGAGGGGAACAGAGTGCAGAGGGAGAGGGAGAACTGTTGGTGGTTATATATATATATATAACCACCAACAGTTCTAAAAGGGGTAAAAAGGGAAGGAAAGATGTGATTAGAACACAGGAAGAGTACCTGTAGGGAAATGCCACCTGATAGGAGTTTTGGTCTTTGGCATAGGGTCACAGCCAATTTATAGTGATCTTGCAGAGATACACTCAGGGCAATAGGTACTAGACCTCTTGGGATACATGGGTGTCTCATTCGGTTAAATATCTCACTGAATCTGGTTGTGATCTCAGGGTCATGAGATATAGCCCTGTGTAGAGCTCTGTGCTGGGCTTGGAACCTGCTTGAGATTCTCTTTCTCCCTTTTCCTCTGCCCTCTCCCCATGTGTTCATGCATGTGCACTCTCTTAAAAATATATATCATGTATTTTTATATGATACACACACACATACACACACATACACACTAGACCTCTTGTCCATTCTCTGAATTCCTGTTGGTGCCAACCCTTAAGTAACTTGAAGTCAGAGGGCAAAAACTCTTTTGTGAAGAGCTGGTCAGCCACTTGGTGTGAAAAAAGTGGAACCAATCTGAAAGGGAGAATGGAGAAAATCAAGCCCAGCATGCTTTTGTTTATCAGTCAATGTTTGTCTTTGGAGCACCCTATCTTAGAAATGTTTCATAGAATGCTAGTTCTATAGCATGCTAATCATTTCATTTGAGGAATATTCAAGTAGTCAAGTATGGTACATCAAATGCAGTTAAAAATATGTCCATACAGCTGAGCCACTCAGATCTTTAGTATGCTAATGTGCAATATACTCCTCCAAGTGGTCACAGAACATGCAATGTTCTTAAATGTATCTGAATATTAAACTTCCTTTTAGAGTGTAAGATGGAAGGCTACTTCGGAGCTTGTGAAGCAGTTGCTATGGTTTAACATTTGGCCCATTCAGGGGGAAAAAATCACTTGAATAAATCTTAGCATTATTTTTTTCATACTGATTCACAATGTTGTCTTGAAAGATTCATCTGCCACAGCTGTCTTATTTAAAATACTTAACTTTTTCTTAGTTTGTGTCTTTCATCATGGAAGACATCTCCTCCCTGACCAAATCTCATTGGCTTACTGGAAAAATGAAAGTTCTATCAAAAACTACCTATGTGCACACCATTCTCCGATTTGATTTCAAATAATACTTATAAAAACTTCAAAGTTATAAAGTTATATTTTTCAAAAGCTGTATCCTTTCAAACGTGGGCTAGGATTAGGCAGGTTTTTGTTTGTTTGTTTTGTTTTGTTTTCTGCCTTTATTTATTTATTTATTTACTTATTTAATTTCTGTTAACATTGTGTCTTTTAATAGAAAAATCTCCTTGACATTTTAACTGCAAATGAATTATCTAAAAATAAATGTCATGGATATGGTAGTGGAATCCCTTAGGTATTTCCTAGTGATCTGATCCTCAAAATCTCAAGTGTATGTTGTCTTGATTATTTTCCTTTTTAGTGTTTACTTTGAGGTCATCCTCACATTCTTAATGTTCTTAAAGAGGCATGTGTATACCCACTATGCTTTTCAATGCAGTTTGAACCTTTCAACATCAGAAGAGAAACTGGAATGCAAATTACAATGTAAAGGAAATGAGAGAAAGGAGTCAAGGAAGCTGTACAATGAGGCACAACCATTTGAGATAATTCGTAAGTCAATATGTCATATTATTTCAAAATATTTTGCAAATTTGATTACAATATCTACTTTGACATTATGATTTATGGAAGGTAGTTGGCCTGTTTGGTCTATGACAGGTACACTTACCTTTTGTAGCTAGAGCTTCATTTGGCATCTTGAGATCACTTGCAGGAATGCAAAAGAATTTGAGCATTCTGTCCGTCCTCTTACTCTTAGTGCCTATCTCTCATGCCACTGACTAATATGATTAACTTAACTTGGAGCACCATGAATTCACAGATTTAATTCTGGTGTAAATTTTTATTCTAAGACTAAATGTGCATTTTAAATTTATTGATTTTTCTGTTCCTCTTTTTGATGTCAGAGCTGATTTAAATAGAAGTTAGGGTAGAAACCATAGATTATTTTAATTAGATTACTTATTTAAAATTTTTAGCACATAATACAGTTCTTAGAATATAGAAGTCTTCATTAAATTAAAAAATATGTTCCTTATTATAGTTCTGTGTTGTCACATGTAAAAAAATTAAAAATGCTAAAAAATAAGAAAAGATAGTCTAATACCACTCATTCCTATGTAGTATTTCAATATTCAGTGTTTACCCAAGAAAGTATGGAATTTAACAAAGGATGAGTAGAAGGAGAATCTGACTTGCTCAAGAGGTAAGATGTTGGGGCACCTGGGTGGCTCAGTTGGTTAAGCCACTGCCTTCAGCTCAGGTCATGATCCTGGAGTCCTGGGATGGAGTCCCACGTCAGGCTCCCAGCTCCACAGGGAGTCTGCTTCTCCCTCTGACCTTCTCTCTTCTCATGTTCTCTTTCACTGTCTCTCTCTCTCTCTCAAATAAATAAATAAAATCTTAAAAAAAAAAAAAAGAGGTAAGATGTTATTGAAGGGGATGGTACATCTGTGACTGACACAGATTAATTTTTTTACAGAAATGCATTATCATTTATAATGTATAGATTCTCCAAAACTAAACTATTGAGTAGTAAATTCTTCTTTGAGTATTTTGAATTCAAGTCACTGAGGGGAGGAATCATGGACCCATGCCACTATAAATAAAATGGTATTGGCATGTCACATGCTGAGTGGTTTTAGCACAAGTCATAGTAGGCTGCAGTGCTCCAGATGATGCAGAATGACTTCTCGAAATATCATTTTTGACTTAAATTCACTTGCAGAATATTTTCATAACTCCTTAATTAAGAGAACAAAATAAAACATTTTAGAATTACAGTTGCTGTTTTGCCTTTTAAGAATATTTTTCATGAAAAATATGTATTAGGAGATAATTATATTTAAGCTTTGGAAGTTTATATGTGAATGTGCATGTGTGTATAAAATGTAAATTGCTTCTGCTTGGTGTAAATCAATCATTTCTTTATGATAAATATTTCTGGTATGCTTTTGGTGTGAAAATGAATATGTCATTCTTGATTTGGTGTTATAAGGTATTAATCTCTTGTGGGTAATCGTCTGCCCACTGTATAAAAGAGTGCTTCACAGTACATCAAAAACTGCAATCAAAGCTCTTTCTCCAAAAAGAAAAACATAAAACTAAAGTGGTCTGAGGGCACCTGTTCTCCACGTGAGAACAGATCAAGGCCATCACGTTGGCTCATATTTAAGCTCATAGTTTGCAATGGGACACAGTAAAGGAGTAAGAGTACTTGTTTAATGAAGTTCTCAATGGAGTCTGATGATAAAAATGTATACACTTTCATATCTAGAGAATTAGATCTTAATTAAGAAATGATTTACCAAAATATCTAATGTCAACATCTTTTTTTAAGAGTCGATAACATGGTTGTAAACGATGGTGATATTTGGAGTTGGAAAAATTTGAGCATAGCATCACATAATATCGATGCCTTAGCTTAATCATAATATGAGTAACCACATATAAATGCCTGCCATGGGCCCAGTAAGAAATTAAACATCTTATGGAATTATCACACATAATCCTCATAGCAACATTATGAGATATTTCACAAATCATAAAAATAAGATGGAGAAAGGTTATGTATAGTCAGGAAAAAGTAAGATAGAACTTAAACCCATTTCTGTCCAACTATAAGTATGTGCTTCACATCCCTTGTGGTCTACATCCTTCCAAATCACATAAAATCTCTGCATTTGTCTCCTTGCCAATAAAATGAGAACACCCATATTCTCACAGACCACTCATGTGAAGAGTAGAAAGGGCGCATATAATAACCTTTGCATAGACTCTGGTGCATAACGATCTGTTAAAAACAAATCATAGGGGTGCCTGGGTGGCTCAGTGGGTTAAGCCTCTGCCTTCGGCTCAGGTCATGATCCCAGGGTCCTGAGATCAAGCCCCGCATCGGGCTCTCCACTCAGCGGGGAGCCTGCTTCCTCCTCTCTCTCTCTGCCTGCCTCTCTGCCTACTTGTGATCTGTATGTCAAATAAATAAATAAAATCTTTAAAAGAAAAAAAAACCCAAAACAAAAATAAATCATAACTGCCATTACTTTAATATTTTTGGAAAAGATATTTTGTTCTAAGTAATTAACAAATATGATTATTATGATTTTGTTGTTATAGTCGAATTGACAATTGTTCTCTTTCAAACTGGGTATGCCATCCTTCAGAGAAGTAGTAAAAGCCTGCCTTGTTTCTCTCCTTCTGCAAGCAAAGGCAAGTGATTGAGAATTTTTTCCTTAAGGCTTCACTGCAGGAAAATATTATAACTAACTTAGATAATAAATCATGCAAAATGATAAAATTCTTAGAATAATAGATTAACTATTAAGTTTGACAAAGGGTGTGTATTATAAATAAATTATGATGTGCCAATTGTAATTGAGATGATGTGTAACACATTATCTGCTCTCTGGGTGCCTGGGTGCCTCAGTCCGTTAAGCATCTGACTCTTGATTTCCACTCAGGTCATGATCTCTGTCATGAGATTGAGCCCTAAGTCACGCTACACACTGGGCATGGAGCCCTCTCTCCCTCTTGAAAGAAAGAAAGAAGGAAGAAAGAAAGAAAAAAAAAAAAAAGAAAGAAAGAAAGAAAGAAAAGGAAGAAAAAAAAAAGAAAAAAACAAACAAGCAAATCTTACTTGTCCTTGATCTTTAAATAAGGCTATCTAGAATGAAAGTGATCTAGATAGTAGCAGGAAATAATGTGTCAATAACAATAGCTAACATTTACCACGTACTTATTCAGTGTCGGGTGCTATTCTAAATGCTTTATATGTGTAAGATCTTTTAATACAGAAATCCTATGAGATGGGTGCAATGATTATCACCTTCTAATAGTTGAGGAAATCAATGTGCATACAAGTTAAATAATTGTCTCAACATTATATGAAAGATTGAATAAAGGCTATGTGGCCATGGAGTCAATAATTTAAAGCAAAAAATAGGAGTGCTTGTGTGGCTCAGTCGGTTGCATGGAGGACTCTTGATTTCTAATTTCAGCTCAGGTCCTGGGATCAAACTCTGACTTGGCTCTGGGCTCAGTGTGGAATTCACTTGTCTCCTTCTGCTCCTCCCTCACTCCTACTCTCCTTTCTTGCTCTCTGAAATAAATAAATAAAGTATTAAAAATGAATGAAGCAAAGAAAAAAAAAATATATATATATGATTATATTCTTATTTTATGTCCACATATTTTGTTCTTTGATATTTACATAGGTGAACTGACTTAAAATTAAATGTGTATTATCTTGCCTGTTTTCCTGACCTTAGTCCAGAACTAAAGGATTCAGTTTTTGAAAAAGATAATGTTATAATTTTGAAGTTTTTACAGATAATTGTAAAGTACTTTAGAGGAGAGAAGCTCTGCCTTTGGAATAAAAATGATGGACAAATGTCAGGACTCTAATGCATTAGTCATGTGACTTTAGGCTTTACAAAACTTCTCAAAACCTCAGTTTCTTTGTCTAAAGATGGCTTGACACTACATGTTTCTATGGTTTATAATAATGACTTACAGAAAGCCTGTATTAAAGGTTGGCGTAACTTGGCATCTATAATGTTCTTAACAACTGTTCACTGAATATGAAATTAGGAAGCATCTTGATTTTTGACTTCTAGAATGTTAGTCCCTAAACATTTTTTTGTGTGAATTAATCTATCCTGTTTATTCATTTTAAAATTAGTGATTAGATAAAATCAGTGATTAATTTCAACATTTTAAGCATTATTAAATTAGAACTAAAACAATGTTATAACAGAAAATAATGTAAACGCTGAATAAACTATCACAGAGGACTTGAATTAAATAAAAAGAAGAATCATGTTTCCTTAACCAGCTTTTCTCTTTCCTATTAAATATCTCAATAGATTTATTTTAAATTATTCTGTGTGATTAAATGTAAATGCATATTTAAAATCTAATGATTTTCTTTAAAAGAAGGTACCGTAATCATACAAATACCTCTTTTTGCCACATACAAAATGCTTTCATGTACATAATCATAATTTGTTCTCTGACAAGTAATAGCTCCCCATTTAATAGGAAAAGCACTTGAATTTCAAAGAAGCAAAACTATCTTCTTCTAGCTAGAAAATGCTAGTAAGCCAAGTTCTAAATCTGTGTTTCTCCTCTGAAACACACTGCTGCTCATTATCAGTACAATTTTAATGTCCCCTGGTGATTCTTACTAATCATCTGCAATGCAGCATCAGACTTATTAACATAATATAGATCTGTTCTTACATTTCAGGTAGCAAAGTGATTTATAATCTATCATTAGCTAAATATCTGAGAGAGGTACTGAAACTTCATGTTGAGTCATTAGCATGACTTCACAACTGAGCAATTGCATTAATGTTCAGGAACCAGAAACCCAAAAGCTGTTTTCTGCTTAGTGCATCTGTTTTCAATTATGATGTTATCTAGATGCCCAGTTCAGGGCAATGTCTTGACTTTTTTTTTTTTTTAAACAATGCCGTAGTTATAGCCTTCTTGAATTACTTCTTTTTGAAATATTTTTGGGTTTGTTGTTGCATAAATTTGCTATTTATTAAAAAGTCTTAAACCATGTCTATGCAGTCAAATTGGATTGGTAAGAAACAAGTGAACCTTCCCTATTCCCAGAGAGAATAACTAGTGATTTCAGCAATTAGTACAAGAATGATCTTGTACTAACTGCTATATTTGGCCAAAATCAACAGAAATTTTATTAAGTATATATTGATTTTTCTGGTCTTGCTACATGTTCAATTACAATGCTATAATATGCTCATTGGAAAGCTTAGTACACTATGGAACACACTTTACGGACGTGGATTACTTAACCTGTTTCAGATTTCAGTGAGCTATATGGAAGGTTTATGTTGCATTTGGTGATGGGAATTTATTGTGAGAATATATAAGGTAGGCCTGAAGGAAACACAACATCCAAACATTTTGATCTTAGAAAGTTGAGACTATATTGTGAATATTAAAGTGTTCATGGATGTTCATGATAAGCCGGACACTGTACAAGGTATTTTGTATACATTATACTTTAATTACCTTCATAACTCAGGGAAGATATTATCATACCCATTTTATACATGACGACACTCAGGTTGAGATAGAATAACTCTCTCACTCCATCCATCATGGCTGGAATTTGAGCGTGAGTTTTAATAGAATCAACTGGGGCTGAGGATAAAACCAAACAAAATAATACTGTTATGCTGATGTTCTTCTGTGAACCCTAACAGTCACCCAAACCTTTGCTATTTTCTTTTGACTTTTTTTACTTTTTCGCAAGGAAAGATTAGTGATGTTTGAGTATGACTTACATGTTCCAAGAATATCACAAAGATATTAACAGGAATAATTTCCTGTTATACTGACAAAGTCAAAAGTAGTGTTGGCATGGGTAAGAGGTTTGGATTCTGATTTGAATTCTGGCCCTCCCCACCTTCTTTAGGCATCCATTTCTCCACTGTTTTAGTGTCCATATTTCCCTCACACACAATGTGATGTGGCCTAGACACAGTGCTATTCTACTGAATCTCACACACCTAATTTCTAGCATTATAGACACTGTATAAACATTCACTAACTCAAGGCACCTGGGTGGCTCAGTGGGTTAAAGCCTCTGCCTTCGGCTCGAGTCATGATCCCAGGGTCCTGGGATCCAGAGGCCCCCCCCCTCACCCCACCCCCCAACTCATGTCTGGCTCTCTGCTCGGCAGGGACCCTGCTTCCTCTTCTCCCTGGCTGCCTCTCTGCCTACTTGTGATCTCTGTCAAATAAATAAATAAAGTCTTGAAAAAAAAATCCCTAAATCAATATATTAAGAGGGGATTGAATATAAGACTTCTGATTATGAGAAATAATTTTAAATCATTGTAAAGCTTTAAGATTCTAATATTCGTTGAGATGGTATTGGCACTAAGGTTAAATTATTAACAGCATGTTGTTATGTATCTGTGTGCTCTCCATCACGGAAGAAAAATGACCAATTATTGATGCAAATTTCTACTGTAGTTGACTTTTTATATATTGAACATACACTTAATAGCTACTAATTGCTTTATAGGATAATATACTGCAGGTAAATCACAATTCACAAAGCCAATTTCCAATCGGCATGCTTTCAGAATCTCCCAAGATTATTACCTCACTATCTTTTAGAGATACTCATTTCGTGTTTGACAAACTTAAATAAATTATATCCTTTGTCAGAGTAATTCAGAAGTGGTTAAACCCTGCTATACTTGTTATAAAATACTAGTTACAATAAAAACAAATTTGTAGTTTGAACTATGGAGTAGGTATTTTAATTCATATTTGTAATTTAAACTCTTTAGAGAAGTTTGTTTTGATAAAAATATGTCCAAAGTGAGGCATGTTTATATCAAGCACTGAGAAAAAACAAAAAAACAAAAAACAAAACAAAACAAAACACAACACTTTTTGTTTGTTGTTAATTTACTTTAAGTGAAATATTCTTTTTTTTTTTAAATTTTATTTTATGTATTTGGCAGACAGAGTTTACAAGTAGGCGGAGAGGCACACAAAGAGAGGAGGAAGCAGGCTCCCTGCTAAGCAGAGAGCCCAACGCGGGGCTTGATTGGGGCTTGATCAGGGCTTGATCCCAGGACGATGGGATCATGACCTGAGCCAAAGGCAGAGGCTTTAACTCACTGAGCCACCCAAGCACCCCAAGTAAAGATTGTTTTAGTTCTACAAGTAAAGTATTCTTGTAGAACCAAAACAGTCATATCTTTAAAGAAAAGAATGATTTTCTTTTGGGTGCTCTATTATCACAGGGATGCATTTTTTTAGTCAGTGTTGAAAGTATTTTTAGACTGTATGCAATGAGGATTTGAGATCAAAGGTCATTGTCCTGATCACAGGATAGTTTATGTAAAATAAGCTTACAAGGTTAGTCATAGTCTCTAATATAAATAAATCTTCACTTAATGTTTAACATATCTCTAATTTTATACTAAAATAATGGGGCCAAATGAGCTGTTTTAATGTTCCTACAGAAACTTAGCCACTCTCAAGAAAAATATACACACAGACATGTACTTACCTATACATTTTTCAGGTTCATAAGTGTTTGAAACTTATCCATGGACGTCAAATTAAACAATTATCTTCAATAAATAATTAAAATTATATAATTAAATAATTAAAAGGAATTTGTTAATGAATAAATATCTGGCATTGTGCTATGTGGTGAAATGATTCCGAGATAAATATGAAATTTGATTCCTGCCTCTGAGGAGCTCATTACTAAAATTTCACATAAAAGCTTCATACAAATGAAAAAATATCTACCTAGAGAGCAATATTAAGGGTCAATAATACAT
Organism: Martes martes; assembly: GCF_963455335.1. Taxonomy (NCBI): domain Eukaryota; kingdom Metazoa; phylum Chordata; class Mammalia; order Carnivora; family Mustelidae; genus Martes; species Martes martes. The sequence continues at coordinate 122,345,583 of NC_137894.1, read as the reverse complement.
GTGCAGTAAATATTTGTTGAATGAATAATGAAACATCCACTCAGTAAGAAAGAACAAAGAGCAAAGGAGAAAAAAGTGATAAAAATAATTCTTTATAGAAAAAAAGCACACGACCAATATTAAAAAGTTATCAACCTCAGTCATAATTAAAGAAACAAAAATATTTAAAAAATAATTGCTATTTATTTCTTATCATTTAGCAAGTGTTAAAAAGATTGATATTAACCATTCATGAAAAATAAAGAGGGGCAACTGGGTTGCTCAGTGGGTTAAGCCTCTGCCTTCGGCTCAGGGTTCTGATATCCAGCCCTGCATCAGGATCTCTGCTTAGCAGGGAGCCTGCTCCCCCCCTCTCTCTGCCTGCCTCTCCGCCTACTTCTGATCTCTCTATCTCTGTCAAATAAATAAATAAAATCTTAAAAAAAAGGAAAAAAGGAAGAATATTTTTATATTGCATTAAATTTGAAAATATCCATTCACCTCATTTTCTCCTTCTCCTGTTCCTTCCGGCAAACCCAACCCTTTATGGAATATTTACTCTTAAAGTTTTGAGATGAAACAGAATAAGGCACATGTCCAAATAGGAAACGAGAGTTTGCTTTGGCCCAGAGAGAGGTTACAACCTACATTGGGTGGGGAGGAAATCTCTACAGAAGGGCCAATGATGGCAGAAATTCACTTGGTGTTAAAAGCGCAAGTGAGGATGAGGAAAGCATCTGCATGGAGGAAAAGGGGGTAGTAAATATATTAGGAAAAATGAATCCAGAAAAAAAATATTACAAGTATCAAAAGGGAGAATAATAGAAAGAAATTTGTTGAGTTGGTTTAGAATTGCTTGTATCAATGTGAATTTATAGTTTTCAATGCATACAGACAGAGAAATAAATATAGGTGGATAAGTAGAGAAATAAATACAGTAGAAAAAAACTTAGATAGAAAGAGATAAATAGATATAAACAATCATGTATAACCTACCTCTGCCTTTGAGAGGGCTGGGAGGTAGTAATACCTTAACGGCATCAATGTTGCCAAGGCCCTAGTTTCAGCTTTAATGTACTGATTTCCATTAAACAAAATTAGGATTCTCTAGAGAGTTGGCTAATATCAGGGATGTAAAGGGAAAATACAAGAGCTTAGGACTTCTTGTACCAGGAAGTGGAAAAAGGCCAAAAATTGATGAGGTCAGTCATAAGTTCAGACAAGTAAGCTTGAAAGGGTCCCAACAGCCAAATATGGGATACTTGAACATTAAAATCATAGCTACAGATGACAGCTTACTGAATATAAGAAATCTGAACCCAGACTAAAATAATAAAGAAATGAATTTCATAAGGAAAGGAATATTTTAGAAGTCTCAAACAAACTCTTTACAGAATGCAAAGCACAAAAGAAGAAGAAATCACTTTGGTGGAGAAACCCGAAGGAATACTTATCAAATAATTAAAGTGAGTATCATCAGTAATTGGGCAAACTAAAAATGTTTACCAACTGAGGGGATGCAGTGAAAAAAACCAGAATAACTCCTATAATAGGAATAGGACCTGAATCTAATCATGGGAAAAAAAGCAAGTTGAAGGACCTTCTACAACAACATGCCGCCGGCTATTTTCAAAAGTGTCAAGGTCATGAAAATCAAGGGAAGACAAAGTAACTATTTTAGACTTGAGGAGATGAAAAATAAATAAGAAATGAATGTAAAACACAATTCTGAACTGGATGCTTTGGTTGTATAAAGGACATTAAACGAGTAATTGGCCAAACTTATCGGGTGTCTGACAATTAGATGGTAGTCGCTTATCAATGTTACTATCCCTGTTTTTATGGTTGTATTATGGTTATGCTGGAGAACATCCTTGCTTGTAGGAAAGGTACACTAAAATATTGAGGAGTGGTGGGCATCAAGTAAGTTACTTACTCTCAAATGGTTTAGGGAGACCATTTTTAGATACATTTTTGCAATTTCTTTGTAAGTTTAAGATTGTTTCAAAATTTTAAAAATGAATATTTATACACTTCAATTCAGCAATTTCATAGCAAATAATTTTTGCCCAAAGAAACACTCGCACTAGCATTTAAAAATTATATATACACACACATACACACATGCACCCACACAATAATGTTGATCAGAACACAGTTTATAACAGGGAAACATTTGAAATCATCTAGTCGACCAGTGGTAGAATATTGGGTCGATAGAATCTGGTACATAACTAAAATGTGTTACCATGGAAATATTTCAAGAGACAGGATGAGAGAAAGGCTGACAGGGAGTGGAAGTGAAGTGGAGAGATAGAAGGAGAAAAGACAGTGAGAAACAGAGACTGAGATGATATGTTAGGTTATAGAACTGTACAAATTATAGTTTAAAAATAAAAGTAATGGTATTAATACATTTACATATAAAATGTTAAGTTAATTTTTACTGATACAAATTTTGAGTGGGTGAATTCAGCTATTTTAAATGAATGGCTAAGGGCCAAGGGTAGGGAGGATGAAAGGAGAGCCTCCCTGAAACGGCGGATATGAGGACCGTTCACGCCTCCTAGCAGGCTTTACTCCATAAATTTTTACAGGTGCTCATGAGGATGTTGAAGGAGGAGGCAGGGTTCTGAAGACCAAAAGAATTTCCCCTAGGTATTACAGGTCTGCAGGAGAGGAGGGGACACAGCTGTGGGAAAGGCAGGAAGTTCTTTGGGAATGGAACAAAAACATTAGGCCTCTTGGGGGGGCATGGGGTAAGCCTAATGCTTCTGGGGAAAGGGGAAAAAACAAAACCCCTTGCCTCCCTGGCACAGACTGGAAACATCTTGAGAGCAGACGTCCATTAGAGAATTTGGGGGGTGGGTGGACCTAGTTTTCTGATGTGACAGTTATTACATGATTCCATGCATTTGTCTAAAATCAGAAAACTACATGCTAAAAAATGTGAATCAGAATAATGATTACCTTAAGTGAGCAAGATAGTGACAAGGACCCGTGGCAAAACAATGCCTTCAGGACTTACTAGTATTTTATTTCTTGATGAAGTGATGGTTATGCTGAAATCTCATTGGGCATACACTAACGTTTTGTATAACTTTCTCTAGCATTTTATACCTAAAAAAAAAATTATGTTAAATTTTAATAATTGTGATGTCAATAATATCATGATAATAATAATAATAATTGTATTGTTAAATAGTCAGCCAAATGATGTTATTCCGTGTTCAAGATTCAAATTTCCAGGCATTTTGAAATAATTCCTTGAAGATGTAGTATTATGAAAACGCTTTATCAATATCATGAGTGGGAGAAGCTACAAATTATATTCCTACCTCAGTCATCACTTGCATGTAATCAGTGTCATTTTAGTGAAAAAGAAACACAATGGTTCAAGAGAAGTAAAACCCATTAGGCTAAGATTATTGGTAATGCACAAATGTAACTGAGAATATAATTGATTGCTTACAGAATACTTTAACCCCTATTGTATCATGTCTTTCTTTGTTAGCTGTTAAGCTAATGAACTTAATCCTAGGTTAGTAAAACCATATTCTTCTGGGGCGAGGGGAAGTGAAAACATGGAGACAGGAAAAAAAAATAAAAGATAGATACATTCTTCTGCCAGTGTCTATTAATACTCTAATCAATCGAGTTCGTTGAATAAAATACACATGTTATATAAGTATTTTATTAACATAAAACCATTAACAACTGTTAATGGAAATGAAAGGTTGCTAGTGAAATTAGAGAATATCCATCAGACAAATCACACAGAATGGTAATCATTGTGTGTGTGCTTTGAAGAACTCAGTATATCAACAGAGCCTACGAATTTCTGACATCCAGCCTCACGGCTCCTCAAGAGCTTTTTCTCTGAGTCCTATGTGCATCGCCAAGTTGAAATTTGAGACCTCTTCACATTTATGTATCCCTTTTAAATCCACACTGTAACAATTCACGGTTTATTTCCCTCCCCTACAAGAGGACACAATCTTTTCAGTGCTCAATATTTAAAGCAAAGAGAGGGTATTTCCTTCATGTTGTTTGTTTTCAATTTACACTTCTCCATCACCTCATTGTATCCGGGGATCTCAAAAACTCACGTTTCGGCCATCTGGGCGAGAACCTGTGAGTTCTTCTTGTAGAGTCATTGCTCTCAAACAAAAACAAAAATCCACCTCATCCTATAAAGAATCTACCTGTAGGGATGGCAATAAAAGGGAACAACAGATAACTAGATTTCCTCAGATTGTAACAGAAAAATTCCCAAGATGCACCAGTTGGCTTAGGTACCTACCCGTGGTTTGTCCATTTGCTGTTAAATAGTCCTCTACCTTCCCAGTCTATCATGCTGCTCTGTGCCCAAGAACCTGGCTAATCACTAAAAGATCCTTTTCCACTATAACACATTTTAGGCTGATGTATTACTTTAATCTTTATATGAAGTCACTATTCCACTTTCCATGTGTATTTAACTGGGAAATTAAATGAATAAGTTAACATTCGTAGACCATCACAGAGATGAAATTTTCTTTGTTTTCACACAACTTTCCACTTAAAATAATTTTTATTAGACTGTATGTAGTATGATATATTTAGTTTTATATTTGTCTATTTTCTCTGATCTCTCTTAAAAATATATAGAGAGAAATCCCCGGTTGCAACTTTTCAATACGTTTGAGATTGTTTCAAAACAATGTCATCATCTGTTAATAGGATAATTAACTTTTGCTGACTTTTTAAAAAAGATTTATTTATTTTTAGAGAGAGAGAGAGAGAGAGAGCATGAGCAAAAAGGACAAAAAGAGAGGGACAGAGAATCCCAAGCAGGTTCTACCCTAATTGTGGAGCCCAAGGAGGGGCTAATCCTCAGGAACCTGAAATCACTACCCCAGCAGAAACCAAGAGATAGCTTTTCTGACTGCACCACCCAGGCGGCCCCTTTTGTTGACTTGTGTATCTGTTTTGACACATATAATTTTATTTTTTATTATATTTTACCATCCCAAACATCTTTGCTTCAGCCTTTACTAATTCTTTCCAATGCTAACAGCTCAGTGACAACTCTAATCAGTGGTAAATAAAGCCACAGATCCACTACTGTTTCTACAGACAAGGTAAGATAATCTACATATGTTTTAATAGTTAATTCTATTGAGAAGTGTATGTATATCCTTTTGTGTGGGGATGTTTCTTACAGAGGTGAAATCTTTAGATATTCTAGGGTCCATACTACTGAGTATTTCTCCTTCTGGCCCTCAATCTCCTCTGCAAACCACCAAAAAATACACAACAAACCAACAAAACCCAGATTTTTTTTTTAATTTTAATTTTAATTTTTATTTATTTATTTGACAGACAGAGAGGCAGAGAGATAGAGGGAGTAGTAGGCAGAGAGGCAGGCAGAGAGAGGAGGAAGCAGCCTCCCTGCTGAGCAGAGAGCCCAATTCAGGGCTCAATCCCAGGACTCTGAGATCATGACCTGAGCCAAAGGCAGAGGCTTTAACCCACTGGGCCACCCAGGCGCCCCAAAACCCAGATTTTTGAAGGCATCGAAGAACCACTGAGGTTGCCTGAATTTGAGGAGCTAACTTGCTGAACTTGACCTTCTTTATACCTTTTTTCTTGAAGACACCTGATTATTCATGGAGACTGACATTTAGTCTCAGCAGAAAGTAGCAACCTAGAATATTTTTACTGTCAGGTGACTAGAAAGACCCTCAAGAAAGGGGAATAAGAATGCGAACATACAATTCCAAAGGATTTTGTTCTTGGAATGTTTGTTAATCCTAAAATTCCCAGAGGTAAGAAGCAGAGAAATCAAGCAGAACGAAGCTGCTCATTGCTAAAGAGCTAAGCAAAAATGTTAACAGTCTCATGGTGCTGGATCTTAAAACATTGAAATTCAGACCTGGTCCAGACTCAGTGACCCTGGTTTAGAACCAGGCTTTCAGCTGAGACTTGTATAATTTCAGCAAATGTTAACTGGAAAGATACTTATGCTAGAAGAGATATGGCCTTACTCTAACCCAGTTAGAGTAGTATCTGTATATAACAGCATCTATCATTTGGAACCACTACAGTTTCTCATGCACCATGCCTATCAAATACTACACAGTGTGCCAGTATGCTGGGAAATAAAATTTAACCAACAAAAATCAAGGGAAGAAATAGGCAATAACAAGAGGTATACTTGTTATATAACAAGTATATATAATCCAGGTATTGGATTTTTCAGACACGGACTTTAAATTAGCTATGATTAATGTGAGTAATCTAGTTTATTTGTCTGGTTAGAATTTTATCTGTAATGGGGAGATGATGTGCAAATTCACATATATTGATGGCCTACAAGATGTTCAGTGATTTTTCTTGTGCTATAAAGTTTTATCTTCACATTAACCCTCTAAGGGATTATTATCATCTCATTTAAAAATTCAGATTCAGAAAAGATATGTACATCATTTATCTTTTAAAATATACTATATACTCAACTCAACCTTAAACAAGGACAATAACTATTTCAAGGAGATTTTTAAAGTAAGACATTGACACAGTGCCCAAGGCATTTACAGTATGAAAGAGTACTGAGAAGAAAATGAATCAGGCATAGAAGAACCAATGAATGGTGCACAACATATTTTTGAGCACTTATAAATGGGACCATAATGGGCAACAAAAATTGATTATCTAATCCTACCTGTGGGAGATTTAAAGTCTATGTGAAAAAGACTCCCTTCCTTTCTCTTCATGTTTGTTCCTTCTCTCCCCATGGCCATTAGACAAAAAAGAATGAGGTGTTACTGAGATCTGTTTTTATTAGCCCAGTGAACACAGTTCAGGGAGTCGCAGCAGATCAACATCAGATCTGATCCTCAGCAGATCAACAAATGTAAGGATGGTAGACTATTTCTACTCTCTGAATACTGGGTCTGACCACATACTGTTTTTCCTTCCAGTTCCTCTTCTATTTTGGGAAAAATTATTATTTCACATGTTATAAAGCTCCTGTAAAAGCCACCAAGTTAATACACTGTGACCCTACTTCCTTGGTTGATTTGTACAGAAGTGGGCACCTGGCCTTAGAAGGACCATCTATGATTTTATAAACAAAAGAAAAAGAGAAATCTGTTTCTTTGTCAACAAAATGACATCTAGAGATGTTGGCAACCATTTTCTGCCATACAGCTTAAGGGGGGGGGGCACAATTAAGGCCTCTAGAAAATGAATGACAAAAGTTCTCTCCTTGACCAAAGTAGCCAGGTTTGTCTGAGCCCTCTTCTAAAGTAGGTCTCAAATTTGGCCCCTAAAGATATGAACAAACACTGTTTCTAACAGCTCAAGGTCACATCCCTCGAATGATCCCAGCCCCTCTGAAGTGCCTGCCTGAGAAACTCAAGTCTGCTAAAAGAATTTAGCGTTTGCCCAGCCAACACCTGAAGAGAGAAGCTCCTGTCTGCCAGTCTCTGGCTGGCTGGTGGGAAGAAGAGTAGGAGACTAACTTTGAGAAGCACCAGTTAGTAAACCCAAATGGACTTCACATGGAAAACCCTCCTTTCCCACTTTTTGTAAATTTTCACTTTTCTGTTTCTACTAAGCTCCTTCTACCTCCCATCCCCATTTCTTTATTCTCCCCTTTAGCTACCCAGTTACTTCTGTACAAATCTGAGTTCAGTTCACACTGGACTCTGTTCCCCAGTGCAACAGTATATAAATGATTAAAATCTGTCCTTGCCGCTTTAACTAGGGACTGGCTTTGTTCATTTTTGACAGTAGTTAAAATAAAGACTTTTCTCTTAGAGCTCCCGGCAGTCGTATCATGCCATATGGATATAGGGGGAAAAAATCAAGTCTTCTAAGTAATTAAACTTAAAATTTCTCTCTTAAAATAGAGAAGAATGTAGGGGGAAACAAGAAAGGCTGAAGATACAGCACACTTTGGGTCTCCACATCATTTTGTTTCCATCTCTGGAGACAATTCATGATCTTATTTCCCACACAATAGTAAAGAATTACACTAATAATTTTCCTTTTTTTCCCCCTAAACAAGCCAGAACATGATTCATTTACTTGACCCAAAGAGCTTTAATTACTAAAATTTAAATATTATCATTGTAAAATGCTAAAAATCAGAATTTTGACAAAAATTTCAGAAAAATTTATATCTGTATTTTAAATTATAACATGTTAAAAAGTAGAAATTTTATAATAGTAATTTTACCAATATCATGAAACTTTATTAAAGGTTAGCCTACAGTAATATATACATGTAGTATCAAAATTATAGGGTAGAGATTGTGGAAAGATTTTTCCTGTGATATTTCATAAAATTAACATATTAAAATATTTAAACCATTATTGTTATTATACACATCATCGAAAATTCTTTAATGAACACTATGCCCCAGAAGAAAGTCTTCACCAAGATTTGCTTTACTTCCACACAATATTTAGAGAATAGGAGCCCATTAAAGTATTATGAAAGTAAATTATGATTGTGGTGTTAAAAAAAAAAAAAAAGTTGAGAACTACTATTGTGTATTGCTTAAAAAGTGGAAGAAACAATTGTCTCAATAACAATAATAGAATAGAAACCCTGACGATAACAATACAGGTGAATAATTCTTAATCAAAGAAATCCATTTCCTGCTCATAAGAAGCGGGAGAATGTAATTGGAATGTTTAGTCCAGGTAACATGATGGATTCCCAGCATAAGGTGTTGATTTAAGCTAGTGCCTACAAAAGTTGAAAACTAAAGTCATCTTTCTGTATTCCTTTACCATCTGCTATGAAATGGCATCAGTCTTTTTCAGGAAAAAAGCCAGCACAGATAAATCTAAGTTCACTGGGAAAGAGTTTGTGTTTACGACAGTGCCCGGCGTGCTGCTATTGCTTAATAAATGTCAAATCTGATGGATAATATTCATTTAGATGTTACATGGCTGCTTTTATATTTCCCATTGCAAAGCTTTGAGTTATAGACAGAGCAGTTAAATGTTCTTATTCTAATCTAATTTCACAATACCTAATTATGGTAGCTCACCCTTTTCAGCTAAAGTGTCTTAGGACTAGGGGACCATTACTCATTTTTTCATTCATATGTACATGCATTCAACAAACATTTATTGGGACCACTTTGGAGCCAGACATGAAGATCTATGAGATACACTCCCCATCTTCAACAATATTCATATCTAGTAGAATACACAGATGCAAAAGTAATTAACTATAAACCATGCTTTAAATATTATTTGGGGCACACATTTTGTACATTTATCTACCTTGATTTCACCTGCCTTTAACAGTGATTTTCTCTTTCCTTTTTTTTTTTTTTTAAGATTTTATTTATTTATTTGACTGACAGAGATCGCAAGTAGGCAGAGACACAGACAGAGAGAGAGGAGGAAGCAGGCTCCCTGAGGAGCAGAGAGCATGATGTGGGGCTCTATCCCAGGACCCTGAGATCATGACCCGAGCTGAAGGCAGAGGCTTTAACCCACTGAGTCACCCAGGCACCCCCTCTTTCCTTTTAATTTTAGGATCCCCCCCCAGGTGGTATTTTTACCTTGTAATTTACAGCTTTCTCTGAGTCAGTCAAAACCCTGTTTTGGAACACTTCTGGGTATGTTAAATAAAAATTGGCTCACAAAAGGAATAAATAAATATAATAATTTATCCTATGCAATAATTGCTAGTAATGTTCTGTGAGTGAAAAAAAAGATAGGAATTCACTCTGTATATTGTAACTTAGGAAGGTGGAATGAAAAGGATAATTTGGAAGTTATTTTCAAGAATGAGTACAGCTCCAAGTTAAAGAAAATAGATAACCAAAATAAATTTTGCCAGTTCCTTACCTATGAACCTTATTTTTTTTTTATAACCTTGATTTTTTTCTCATTTGACCATTTAGCATGATTTTTTGGGAAATAATTAATTGATTTCAGACATACTATGCTTGGGTCTCTTAATTTTAAAAGTAATTTTCATTTTTTGGCACAAATACCATTAAACGGTGGAAGCCCTCAAGGAAGGAGAGAGAGGAAAATGTTTATAAAATTACTATGTAGGTGGGCGCCTGGGTGGCTCAGTGGGTTAAAGCCTCTGCCTTCGGCTCAGGTCATGATCTCAGGGTCCTGGGATCGAGCCCCACATCGGGTTCTCTGCGCAGCAGGGAGCCTGCTTCCTCCTCTCTCTCTCTCTGCCTGCCTCTCTGCCTACTTGTGATCTTTCCTCTGTCAAATAAATAAATAAAATTATAAAAAAAAATTACTATGTAGGTTTTACTAAATATTCAGTTTTTCTTCTTCATGAGTAATGTCAAGGAATAGAGTCTTAGTTAAGAAACAAGAAAACAAAAGTTTTACACTTTTCATGTGAATTTTTTTATCTTCCATGCTTAAAACATCAAAGTGAGTTTTATGGTATTTGTGGTAATTCATTCGATTCAGTCTTCAGCTGAAGTACAATGAAGAATTGTACTTATAAAACACTAATGTTAGCAGGTCACTCTCGCTTGGAAACCTCCATAGACTTTGTGTTGTAGGCATAAAGAAAGAGAAAAAGAAGAGATAATTAATATTGGCCAGGAGGTCCTATAAGGCCTGGCTTCTGTAATATGTGTCTTTTGCATTCTGAATTCCCACTTTTTATGGTTCTGCAAAAATTAATAAAAGGCAATCTCTTTTAGAACAGAGTCAGGAGACCAACAGGGGGAGCTCTTACGTCCTACCACTCATTTTCAATGGCAAACCCAGGGACCTTGCCACACGGACACTACTTTATTATCCTGGCAGGAGAGGAAAAGGCTCCCTGTGTAACCCCTCTACTCCTAACAACGGAGTCAGTGTGAGACTGTCACAACTCAGTCAATGAAAAGCCACTATACTTTGAACTCAACAGTTTATTTCAGTGACTTTTTGTTTATAACAGTATTTCCAGTGGCCCCATTTTCTCTGTAGAAGAGTATTCCTCTCCCTCTCTCTCCATGTGGACTTGCCTACAGTTCAGCCTTAGCTTGCTTGTCTCACATTACAATTCTCTGCTATTCTTGAATAAACCCATTTTTGTTAGTAAAATAATAGGCAATTTTATTTTCCAATGTTAACAGTTCCTTGAAAATATCATGCTCTTTGTCGTGTCAGGGACATGTGATTGCCTTTGAGTGGATTGCATTACTCATAAAACTAACTCTTAATACCTAACTGTGCTTCAGTTACCACGTCTGTAGAACAGAAACAATTATAGTACCTATCTCAGAAGGTTATGAAAAGTTCTGTTTGTAAAGGAAGAACACTTAGAACTGCACCTAGTTGATGTTTGATGCTCAAGAAATCTTGGTTACCAGTGTCACCATTCATTATTCTTAGTTTTAATAGCAATGTTCCCTAAAAAAATTCTCTGGATGGGGCACTTGGGTGGTTCCGTTGGTTGGTTGCTCAGTTAGTTCATGACTCAGTTGGATGAGCATTGGACTCTTGATTTCAGCTCAGGTCATGATCTCCAGCTCATGATATCTAGACCTGCATTGGACTCCTCGAGCAGTCAGAAGTCTGCTTAAGATTCTCTGTCTCCCACTCCCTCTGCATCTCCTCTCGGTCTTGCTTTCCCTCTCCCGAAAATAGATAAATAGGATCTTTAAAAAAATGTTCTCTGGATATCCCTAAATGAAAATACATCACTTTATCACAGTTTTCCAAGTTGGTACACTTAAAATTGCTTGCTTTATGTAACTCATAGACTTAGATATATAAAGACAGAACTGTGGTCCTTTCATTTATCACCAGTGCCTAACACTATGCGTTTATAAGTAATTCTTGACTATCTCAATGAATACCTGAGATTTCTTTTTTACTCCTAAATTATTAAGATTTAATTCATTGGTATTTTGGTTTAATAAAGATGTGATTAATTTGGTTGAAGCTATTTTTAGCTAATATTATTAGCTATTTTAGATCCTGGTACACAGGATAAATAATGGGATCCCATAAATAACTTCAGCATCCAAATTTTGGGGAAAAAATACCCAAAATATTCTTCTTATAGTTTAGGCTGTCATGGGTTTGTTGTATATAGTTGAAATCAAACTGAAAATACTTCTGAAAGAAGTCCTTCATAAGAAAGACTAGCTTTAATGTTTATAATATAAAACTACTAGAAAAGTATTAAAAGGAAATAGAGTATTTTTTTTACCTATTTTGTAGTTTCTACTAATTATTTACCCTTATAAAGTATTTTCATATTCTTAAGATAAAACTGAAAATATAGATAAAAGTTATATTCAAGAAAGAAGAGCTGAAATGTACCCGGAATATGGCAATATGAGAAGATTATAATATAATCTTTTTCCTTTAAATAAGACTAGACTATGACTATAACTATGGTTATGGGAATACAATGTAGACATTTTAAGAGAAGGGATTTATTCGTGTAATAGTAACTGTAAAGAGGGAAACACAGACACACATACATGCACACACACACACAATTCATTCAATTTAAGAGATCCTATAGCATAAAAGTTTGTATTATGGCACACATATAAGACTTAGAAACGTCCCAAGACCTCTAAAATTTCATAGCTTTTTAAAATGATAGAATAAAAGAAGCTAGACTTGAGCTATGTTCTGGTTTACCAAGCAACTCAATGATAAAAATATACTAAATGATAAAACTGGTGTATTTTGTTTAAATAATAGACCATTAAAGGCAATTGGCGAGTGGTTTTCATGTTCATGTACATCAAATGTGCCAGCATCTGGTGAGCCAATAGGAAAACTCCTCATAACCCCAGCTGTTTCAGGTCCCTGGCTATCTGCTTGCATGTATAACATCAGAAAACATTTATTCCACAATCATTGAGCAGCTTTCTCTGAATGGTTGGTGTTTTTCAATTTCTTTTTTCCCCCAAGAAAACATTGGCTATATTGACTTTGCCTCTTTTTTAAAGTTTTTTTTTTAATGAATTCAATAAAGAATCTGTTGTTTTTATTTATTTGCCATAATTATATGCTTTAAAATAAACAGATGCTAATATGCCGACATGAAATGTTTGAGTGAAATTGCAAAGTTAGAAGAAAAAGAAAAACAAGCAATCAGATAAAATGTAGTTCCTGATCCTGATCATTGAAGAGAAACAAAGTGAAGATATGATAAATGCAGGTGTTTTTATTCCTATGATTATACATTGAAAAAAACGTTGAAGCCAGATGGTATTTTTCAAAATGATTAGAGAGCTAGTAATTTTTAAGTAATATGAATGCTCCTTTTAAATTAAAAAAAAAACTGATAGCAAGACTTTTGAAGCTAAAATAAGAAAATATAGCATGTAAGTATATAGGAAATCATAATGTGGAAGAACTACATTTGCATTTGCCTGGTATTGTGCCTAGACATTGAAATGTGTAGGGAAGAGAGAGAAAATAAAAGAAGAAATATAAAGTTACAAATATATATTAAAGATAAATTTAATATTAAGAAATTATATACGTGTTATCTTATTTAGTGCAGAGAATGACTAGGTTAAATCTGAAAGTAGGTAAAAATCTTTCTTTGTTTTCATCCCACCCACAGTCCTTAATCCTTTTTGAGAATCTGTTGATAGCTCATCTACTGACACATCTTTGTGCTCTTAAGTTGTCACCAAGCTATCCGGTGTTGTGAGGTGTTTGAATTTCTTCTCTAGATCTATTACTCCCTTAGCATCCTGTGTCTTTATATAATGGCATTAAGCTAGTTAAATGAAATAATCCCCAGATAAGAATTTAAGGAACGATATATTATCTGTCCAAGAGAGCAAAGTATCTTTCTTAAGCGCAGGGTTACTTTTCAAAAACTTCCATGGCATGGATAATGCAGAATTAATACAAATTAAACAAATATTTATTGGACACATGGGAAATCAAAGATGAAGAGACATGGTTTAATGTCCATGGAGAATACATTTTCTTTGGACCTTTAATAATGGATAGAATACCCACAGGAAGATCATTCAAGGCAGAAAAAATATGGTAAATGGAAATCTGGGATAAGAAAATGCAGGATATCTAGGAGAAACATATTTAATTTAATACCAACAGAACGTGGTTTACCTAGGATGAGTTCTGTTAGATGATGAGGAAGATGAGTCTTTTTAGGATGGATAAAGCTAGAACTCATGTCAGTTTAACAATTATTTGTTAAACTCTGGGAAACTTAAAGATGAAGACATACAATTTTAATGTTCATTGAGCAAATTCTAAGATGGTAGTAACTCCTTTCTTTTCTTTTTGAACTTAGACTATATTAGTCAGATGCAGTGCAGGCAATTGGCTGGGTTTCAATTGAGGGTAGAAGTGAGTAGAAGAGGTGTTCAGTATTACCAAGATATATCTATAACCCAACAACTCCACACAGGATCCTTGAGAATCTTCCACTATTGTGGTGATTGGGAGGCCATGGAATGAAGATGGCATGGTCCAAAAAATAAAAATAATTTGGGGGGCGCCTGGGTGGCTCAGTGGGTTATAGCCTCTGCCTTCAGCTCAGGTCATGATCCCAGGATCCTAGGATCCAGCTCCACGTCGGGCTCTCTGCTCAGTGGGGAGCCTGCTTCCCTTCCTCTCTCTCTGCCTGCCTCTCTGTCTACTTTTGATCTCTGTCTGTCAAATAAATAAATAAAATTAAAAAAAAATAATTTGGGTCCTTGATCACTTCTTGAAATAAATCTGATTTATAAATGGAAAATAAATGGTATTGTTTAAAGCCACTGATATTTTGAGTGTTTTTCTGTTCACCAGTTAGCATTGCCTAAAACTACATAATGCAGCAATACATTATCATTTATTGCCATTTGAAAGACTATGTAAATCATTCAAGGTGAGAATTTAAACATGCGGTATAGACTTAGAGTAATGCTTGTTTTAGGACTGGTGAAGAGAACAAAAGAAGAGTAAAAGAGGAAGAATAAAAATTTGATCAAATGAATTTTCTTGGGAACTTAAGAAATTTGGTATCAAGAAGGGCAACTGATATATAGATTTCTAGCTGTAACTTACTAGATTTTATACTAAGCAGATATATAATCAATGGCCATTTGCCATTTGACTTCTACAGACTGATCAAGGGTGGGTTTGGAAACATTTTATCCATCAATTTCTCTCAAGCTGAAAAATAAGTTACAGATTTAGCTTAGGAATAAGGTGTGTATCTCATTATCTTACAAGATTCCATGGCCAATAAACATTGGCTGAGGCAGGTGCTTATTTTTTTAATTTTTTTTTAAGATTTTTATTTATTTATTTGACAGACAGAGATCACAAGTAGGCAGAGAGGCAGGCAGAGAGAGAGGAGGAAGCAGGCTCCCTGCTGAGCAGAGAGCCCGATGTGGGACTTGATCCCAGGACCCTGGGATCATGACCTGAGCCGAAAGCAGAGGCTTTAACCCACTGAGCCACCCAGGTTCCCATGAGGCAGGTCTTTAAAGTGAAGGTTTTCCTTATGCTCCATAAGTAAGGAACACTGAAAAAAAAAATTAAATTAAATTAAAAGAAAATAAAGTGAAGGCTTTGAGGAATATACTTGTTGTGATAAAAAAAATAATAAAGTGAAGGCTTTTAGGAATGAGAATACTCATCCTTTGCAATTATAAAGGACTTCAGAGTTCTAAGAACCTTTTCATATATTTCATTTAAACCTTCTTAAAAATAGCAAGCATTCTAATTTTCCATTATGTAACTATCCTCCCCAAATTTAGTGTCTTAAAGCAAAAACAATCCCTTACTGAGCTCACAAATCGAGAGCCTGGGGACTGCTCAGTACAAACAATCAACCCAACTTCCTGAGCCATCAGCTGGAGTAACTAGAAATATTTCAGTAGCTGGAATCATGGGAAAAACTACTCTTCCATTGTATCACAGTTGATGCTGGGTAAGCGCCAACACCTTAACTGAATGGGGTTGTCCCTTGGAATATCTACATAAGTTTTTCCATGTGGATGTTTGGTTTTCTCACAGAATGTTGGTGAGGGTCCAAGAGGAAGAATCCCAACTGAGACATCTAGGTGGAAGCTCTATTGTTTTGATGTTCTGGCCTCAAAAGTCACCTGCCATCTCCTCCACTTTTACTCAGTCTATATAGTCTCAAAAGCCCACTCGGCTCAAGAGGCGAGGGTAAAGAGTCCACCTCTTGAGAGAATGGCAAGGCTCTGAAAGAATTTGTGTGATGGGAAATGTTGTTACAGCCATTTTTTTTTTTTTTTTGGAACTATCATCTGCTAAGTGAGATAGATATTATCATTTCCATTTTTAAATGAGCAAAGGGAGGCTTAGGTTATATAAGTGATTACGTGAGGATCGCATGGAAATAGAAAAACTAAAGCTTAAATAAAATCTTTCGACTCTCAAGAAATTGTTACCTTTACTTTGTTACTATTCACTGCCATGGCGAGTGCATCCCTAGAAACACCTAGAATAAGATATGTTCCTGATGCATCAGTAGCATATAATATTGGCTAGATTTTTATTTAATAAAAATAAGTAAAATAAGATTCAGTGAGGAGCTAAATAATTCTACAGATAGTAATAATCCATGATTATTTTGCAATCAGATTTCATGCATCATCTTTTGGAAATCATATGGCATAGTCAACTTCATAACTGAATTTGCTTTAGAATGAAATATTGCAATTTCCTTGAATACTTAAATTTCAGATTTCTAAATTTGATTTTTTTCCAAATCATTGAAGCATGGATACTCACATTAAGACATTCCAAATGAAAAATTATAACAACTCCCAGCATTGACTTGACTCCTCCAGCATTTTCTTCATAGGTGAATGGGTCCACCATCCATCTGATAGACTAAATATCCATACTAAATATTGCTTAAATTTTTCAACACTTCTCATTCTTCCTTCAGTTATCAAAAATAAGTGTGTCTTCACTGTGTATCTGTACTATTTCATCTGCATTCTTCTTATCTCCCGTCATAGCCTTTTTCTTCTCATTGCATTCTATAAGCTACTTTTTTTTTATTTTTTTCTTTACTGGAACGTGAAATTTTAATGGTTTTATAGGTTACAAGTTTTAATCTAAAAGAAACAGCAATGTGTTTTGCACTGTACAAAAAGAATTTCCAGAAGTCAAAAGCACACAGCTCTCAAATTTATCCTAGACTATGAGGATGAAAAACAGAATTCAAGCCTTCCAGTACTTACTCATTCAACACATATTTTTAAATGTTTACTCTTATAAAGTTACATGGAAATGAGAAATAGAAAATTCAAAAGTGATAAACATATATTCATACACTTCTATTAAAATGTGTTTATAATTAGTTTAAAATCTATTTATGTGTATGCTTCATAAAGTAAATTTCATCTTTCATCAGTTCTAGTGAATATCTACTTTGAGTTTCTGGTAGAGGAATCCCAGTATCAAATCAATTCTGAAACCCTGGCCAACGGCTACAAAGTAACTGTGGCTGCAACATAAGTAAAAATGTTACAAACTACTGTTAATGTGAAAGTGATCTTCTTAAGACACAAACAAGACCCTCCTGTTTTTAGAAGTATCAAAATTAAGATGAAAGCCTAGCACAAGGAATTGTAAAGTAATAATGATTATATCACAGGTACCATAACAATGATTACATCATGAGTCTTATATCAAGCATTGAATGGATGAACTATAATGTGTCATACAATCCTCATTCCAAATTGGCTAACATTTTTCCAGTTTTTCAGAAATTGATATTTATTGAGGATTACTAACTTGTCCAAGGTAACCTAGACTCAAAGAAAATCTGAATTTTTATTTTAGATTTTGCCATTCCTGCCAAATAACTGTATTTTTTTTTAAGATTTATTTATTTATTTATTTGACAGAGAGAGAGAGAGAGAGAGACAGCGAGAGAGGGAATACAAGCAAGGAGAGTGGGAGAAGGAGAAGCAGGCTTCCCGCCAAGCAGGGAGCCTGATGTGGGGCTCGGTCCCAGGACCCTGGGATCATGACCCAAGTCGAAGGCAGATGCCTAACGACTGAGCCACCCAGATGCCCCCAAATAACTGTAACTTAAGACACAATAAATCTTTTTATATCCTTAAGAACCATGTTTTTAACATGTTCCTTTTCTTTTTCAAATGCCAGATGGAGCATTTGATGGAAAAATCTCATTATTTTCAATAACTAGATAGATAGAATAAATCTTATTTTCCCAAGAT
This sequence comes from Martes martes, assembly GCF_963455335.1. Classification (NCBI taxonomy): domain Eukaryota; kingdom Metazoa; phylum Chordata; class Mammalia; order Carnivora; family Mustelidae; genus Martes; species Martes martes. Next base: position 122,327,401 of record NC_137894.1, on the reverse strand, counting down.
AAGAGATAATTATTAAAATTATTTCTGAGTTATACTCTTTAATAATTTATCTGATGTCTAGGACTCTTATAAAGATCACATTTATTTAAACCCCTCTGCCATAAAAGGTTATTATTATCTTTGTGTGAAAACTGAGGGGTGAGGCTGACTTACCCAAAGTTACAAAGCTAGATCACTTGGCATAGACTATGATTCCAGCATGCTTTTCTAACTTGCTTGATGTTTGTGAGTGTTTATGAGCTATTCTATGTGAAAGAGTATATCAGAGTGCTTGGCATATAACAGACATTCCATAAATATTTATTTACTTTTTTACACTCTATTTTGTAGATAGATGGTGATAATCAGTGCTAGAAAGATAAAGGATAGATAGATAAATGATAGATGGATCACCATTAAATCAGAAGTCTTATACCATCTACAGAGATTTTTCTACTTTTGTTTCAATATCAATATCTATATAAAACATTTTAGTTCAGAATCTAAGACAGAGGATTATTTTCTTCTAGAAATGTTTGTTGAAATAGTTGAGTCTCTTTTCCCCCTAAAGCAGGTTTAGTTTTCTTCAAAAATTTGGAAAGAAAGAAATATTTTCTTGATCTTGATGTATTTTATCCAGTTATGTGTATGTATTGGAGTTTTTTTTTTTTTCCAAAATACTTTCATTAATCAGGCACTTATTATTAAAATATTTTAATGACCTACGGTGAAATAAATAAATATGTAAATTTGTAACAACTATCAGAATGTCATATATAGTATTTCTACAAAAGTCTAATTTTAGTGAGTAAATGTATGTATCACTGAACTAAAAGAAGCCTTCACAATAGATTCTGAGTGCCAGATAGCTCAGTGGTTGTAATGATTGAAATTTTCAGGGTCAGCAGGCAAATGTTTTTTAAGATTTAGGACAAGGGCGTTGGAATGCATTGTGTATTCATGCAGCATATGATGGATGGGAGCAGGTATCAAGACACCCTTATATGAGAGATTTATGTTACAAAATCCTTGGATAATGTTGAGAGCTGCTCTGAGACTTTTCTTTTCTTCCCACTCACACTACCAAGGAGGGAGAAAAAAAGTACTGTTCTACCTCAGGCTCCCCAGAATAACTAACTTTAGAAGCATTTTTCTATTTTAAATTATTTAAGACTTTTTTTTTTTTTGCCTTTTTTTCCCATTTTGCACACAGAAGAACACAGCAACCATTTTCTGCAATGCTTCCTTTTGTACAATTTCAAAGCTTTAGGCCTTGCAGAAAGGAGAGATGAATCTGCCAGCATAAATTCGTGCCCCTCGCCTCCACAGTCCATACTCTTATTCCAGTGCAGTTCCTATCGTTAGCTTTTTGCCCTTTGAGATGTAAAGAATTTATGCACTAGGTGTTCCCATATTCAAATTATACCCGGGCAACTGTACTTTTTACTATAGTCATGATCCTGCTTACCAATCAAAGACCAGGGTAGAAAGCCTTCCCATAGGATCCTATAGTACCCTATGCTTGACTTACAATTATGTGTATTACAAATTAAGGACAAATTTCAAAGGCGTTTTCACTTTTGTTTTTCTTACCAGACTATAACGTTCACGAAGAGAGGGACATTTCAAATCAACTTATTGGTACATTGCCAATACTAAGCATTCTGCTTTGAAAATATTTGATGATTAAAATGTTATTGATAAAAGGCTTCTGCACAGTGAAAGGAGCAATCAACAAAACTAAAAGACAACCTACTAAATGTGAGGAGATATTTGCAAATGATATATCTGATAAAGGGTTGGTATCTAAAATATATAAAGAACTTATTCAACACAACACCCCCAAAATAAATAATCCAATTTAGAATGGGCAAAAGGCATGAATAGACATTTTTCCAAAGAAGACACGCAGATGGCTAGTGGACACAACAAAAGTTGCTCAACATCATTCATAATCAGGAAAATACAAATCAAAGCCACAATGAAATATCACCTGACATCTGTCAGAATGACTAAAATACAAAAGACAAAAATAAGTGTTGGTGAGGATGTGGAGAAAAATAGACACTTGTGCACTGTTGGTGGGAATGCAAACTGGTGCATCCATTCTGGAAAACAGTATGGAGGTTCTCCAAAAAGTAGAACTACCTTATAATCCAGTAATCTCACTATGGGCTATTACTTCACAAATACAAAAAACACTAATTCAAAGGGATACATGCGCCCTATATTTATTGCATCATTGCAGTCTAATATGGAAGCAGCCCAAGTGTCCATTCATAGATGAATAGATAAAGATGATGTGGTATATGTATGTGTGTGTGTGTGTGTGTGTGTGTGTGTGTGTATGTATATATATTAAACCTGATTAATATATTATGTACTGCCAATAAAAGGAGTGAAATCTTGCCATTTGCAACAACATGGATGGATCTAGAGGGTATAATGCTAAATGAAATAAATTAGGCAGAGAAAGAGAAATACCATAGTATTTCACTCATAGGTGGAATTTAAGAAACAAACAAATGAAAAAAGAGAGAGAGAGAGAGAGAAACCAAGAAACAAACTCTTAACTGTAGAGCAAACTGATGGTTACCAGAGAGGAGGTGGGTGAGGGGATGGATGAAAAAGGGAATTAAAGAGTGCACTTAGCATGATGAGCACAGAATAATGTATAGAATTGTTGAATCTGTATATTGAATACCTGAAATTAATATAACACTTTATGTTAAATATACTGAAATCAAAATAAAAATCCTTAAAAATAAATAAGTAAAATGTTGTTGAAAGAAAGTTTTAATGAATGGATGGATGAATGGTTGATGTAGTGTTTTTCTGGTTCTATCCACGTGGATATCCTATTCGTCCCAGTAAGCAGTATTTGCAGGAAGTGGTTATTTCTAGAGGCAGTGTGTTGTAGTATGTGAGATCATGAATTCTAGATCCACATTGCCTGGATTCATCTCTAACTCGGACAACCTATTCGATTGTTCATCTCTACCTCAAACAACTTATTCAATTGTTCATGGCCAAGTTCTCATCTATAAAATGGGTGCTTCGTAAGTAAGAAAGAAGTGAGTTAAAAATACCTGCAATGCATAAAATTGTGTCTTGTAAGTAGAATGTGCTGGATAAATGTTTCCTGTTATAGGTGTGTTTCAGGTTATCACGAAGGAGATAGGTTTCTACAGTCCCAGATTCTCTCAGAAAAAAAAGAAAAAAATACATATTTTATCCTAGAGACATAGATATTGTAGAAAATGGAAAAATAACTAGATTACATAACAGACACCTGTTACCTCAGAGGAAATCAATATATTTAATGCCATAATGTGAATTTTACATCTAAAAACAAAAGATGAACTAACTGCCTTAAAGAGAAAATAGTGAACATACTAGGGATTAGTTGCCTCTCTCAATCCTAAGAAAGTTGACTTAGAAGAAACAAATTTGAAATATTATTGCAAGTGTCAATAATTTTACATTTTTGAATTTGTGAAGTAACTGTCTATTCAAAGTCAATGTTGAACTTAAAACTTCACAAGCAGTGACGTATGATAAATTTTCAAAGATTTTTAGTGAAATGAAAAATTACACTTGTCCATGAAGTTCAAAAGCACACACACAAAAATAAATAAAGACCAAAAAACTTTTAGCACTGTTACTTCATTCAGGAAAGAAATTTGGGAAGTATGGTGGAAGTTCTGAAATTAAGATGCAACATTAAGCACTTTCCTGACAACTTTGAGGCCCAAGGCCATACCACAACTGTCAGCTGTCCCCTGTCCCTGGATATGACCCACCCTCTGGGGGAATCACTCCCCCTTCTGCTTGTTCCCATCAGCTGGGAACTGAACATAAGTTCCCTTCCAGCCTTGAAGAATTATCCAAATAAGCCAATCACAATCTCTGATGGGAACCTGGAGACACCCAAACCCTTGTTATTTCACGAAAGCTTGCCTCCCACAGTCTCTGCACGTTTATTCTGTTCCCAAGTGCAACATCTTATGGCCTTGCGTGGTGTGGCATGCTCTTCTCCCTGAGTATGAACTTATGTGACTAATGAACTGCTGTCAGACTCCTCTGTTCGATCTCTGGTGCCTTGTGTTCAGCCATCTCCAGAACCCCATGGTGGGACTTAATGCCTCACCAATGTATGATGAGGATGCAGACAAAATGGGAAAATAATTTGTGTCCTTGTTTTATTAACTTATTTAATGTTGTTATTGTTATATGATGAAATGTGGAAATCCCCTCTTAGTCCACAACCTTCTTCATTCATTAATCAGTGAGGATTTTTTTTCCATATTTTCACTCTTACCAAAACATGAAGAGACAAACATCCTTATGCATTTTATTAGTTTTCTATGGCTGTCTATCAAATTCTCAGAAGTATAGTTCCTTAAAACAGTATGCATTTATTAGTGCACAGTTCTGTAGGTCTGCATGCACTGCATCGTTGGATTTTCTGCTCAGGGTCTCACGAGGCTGAAATCAAAATGTTGGCTAGGTGGCATTCTCATCTGAAGATCAGGAACCTTCTTCAAGGTTGCTGGTTGTCTGTCAAGTTTATTCTCTTGAGGTTGTAGTACCAAGATCCTTGTTTATATGCAGGCTGTTGGCTGGGGAACCACCCTCACCTAGAGACCTCCTACAATTCCTTGCCATATAACCTCTTGCCCCGTAAGCAATTCACAGCGTTCATATTTGCTTTCTTCCAGGCCAGGTGAAGCACATCTTTCCAACTACACTTTCCGCCGTCATCCAGGAAACTCACATGATTATGAGCTTCCCGAGCTTTATTCTGTTCATGAGCAAAATGAGGATATTGACGTCTTCCCTGACTTTTGTCAGAGTTATTTTGAAGTTCAAATGTGCTAACGTTTAAAAAAAAAAACATTCTGTATTGTCTTAAGCACTCTGTAAAGTTAACACTACCTATGATAAATATCACTTATTTAGTGGTTACTCTACATTGCATTCTGTTGTCAGCACTTCCGAAGGATTGTTGCATTTCAACTTTATACTTATCTTTATCGTAGTCATTTTACGCATACGGAAGTGAGCACAGAGGCGACCAAAGTTTAAAACCAAACACACTCCAGAGGCCACGTTACTAATCAAGTTTTATTTTGCTATATGTAAAGGTTTTATTTGATGTGAGTTTTGTCTTATTTTTCTCATGTTTTCTTCACTTCTCATACACATTCTACTCAGATCATACCCAAATCTTGATTTCTGCCTCTTATTGCTTAATAATTTATCACTAATTTTTTTCCTATCTGAACTCTTGCTTCAGTTTGCATCAAACTGTTTTACCATTGATGATACTTTCTGTTTTTGCATGATCCTTTTTCTTTCTGCTCTCCTATGCTTATTGGTAGGAAAAATACATATATAATGAGAACTATGCTTTTCTGTTTATGCATCTGTCTTTTTCATTGAATGGCAATTACCATCAATATCGTGTTTTTATGAGGAAAAATAAAACAGAATACATATTTAATGTTTTAAACTCCCAATTTCTAATAAGCAAAACCTTTAATAGACTGTGGGACACAGCCTTAGATCTTGAACATCTGACTTTGGCTTGAGTCCTGATCCCAAGGTACTGGGATCTAGCTCTGCCTCAGGCTCTATGCTCAGCAGGGAGTCTGCTTCTCTCTCACTGTGATCCTGCCCCCATTTATGCTCTTTCTTTCTCTCTCTCAAATAAATAAAGTATTTAATAAATTAATTAATAATAAAATAATAAATAAATAAATCTCTTCAAACGTTAGTAAAACTGACTGAGTGCAGTCGTTCTATATAATCTAATGTGCACAGTAAAAGGTACTCATGACCTATATTTATAGCTGGTCATAGGTGTCACAAATTGAATTGTAGTTTATAGTGATTATGAGACTGAAATCAAAGCATATGCTTAAAATTCTGTATTAGGCTTTGTTACTTTTTTAAAAAATATATATATTTTTTAATTTTAGAGAGAGACAGACAGACAGTGCGGGGAGAGGGGCAGAAGGAGAGCGAGAGAGAGACTATCGCAAGCAGACTCACGCTGAGTGCAGATCCCAATGCAGGGCTTGATCCCAGGACCCTGAGACCATGACCTGAGCCAAAAACAAGGTTGGACACTCAACCCACTGAATCATTCAGGTGCCGCAAGAATACTTTCAGTTTATTTAAGATTTTGTTTATTTATTTTATAAAGAGAAAGACTGAGATACTCAACATCATCATCAAGGAAATGTAAGCTAAAACCACAGTGAAATATCACCTCATACCTAGGAGAACGGCTGTTACCAGAGACAAGACATTAAAAATATTGGTGAGGGGCACCTGGGTGGTTCAGTTGGTTAAATGTCTGCCTTCAGCTCAGGTCACAATCTCAGGGTCCTGGGATTGAGCCCCACATCTGATTCCCTGTTCAATGGTGAGCCTGTGTCTCCCTCTCCCTCTGCTTGATGCTGTTACTTCTTGTACTCTCTCTCTGTCAAATAAATAAATAAAATCTAAAAAATAAAACAAAATAAAAATACTGATGAGGATGTGGATAAAGGGAACCTTTGCAGGTAAATTGGTATAACCATTGTGGAAAAAAACATGTTTCTCAGAAAAGTAAAACTAGAGCTACCTGATAATCCAACAATTCCACTTCTGGATATATATCCTAAGATGAAAACTGGATATCAAATAAGTATCTGCACTCCCATATCCATGGCAACATCATTTACAATATCCAAGATCTGGAAACAATCTGAGTTTGTAGATAGGTGAATGGATTAAAAATCTGATAGATCTATATCTACACCTATATATCATACATCAATATCAAATATTATTCCACCATAAGTAGGAAGGAAATTCTGCCATCTGTTACAACATGGATAAACCTAGAGGACATTATGCTAAATGAAATAAGCCAGACAGAGCAAGACAAGTACTGTATGATTTTACTTATGTGTAGAATTTAAAAAGATAGGATTCACAGAAGCAGGGAGTAGAATGGTAGTTGCCAGGAGCTGAAGGACAGGGAAAATATGGAGATGGCGGTCAGAAAGTACAAACTTCTGGTTATACAGTTAGTAAGTTCTAGAGATATAATGTGAAACATGTTGACTCTAGTAAATAATATATATTTTATACTCAAAATATTTAATTTTATTAGAACTGTATGTACATGTAATTTTCAGAAATGGTTATATTTAAAAGATATTTTCAAAAAATGGTGTTTTGTGTAGCAATTTATTTATTGGTTTATTGGTTAATTGATTCATAGACTCAACAAACACAGTAGCACAAACAGTAAACCAGGTGTTATGTGCTACAGGGTTTAGAGATTAAAAAAAAAAAAAAAATCACTTCTCTCCCCAAAAGGTTTATAGTTTATTGGGTATGTTGGTGAAGTTGATATTTACATTGTTATTTTAATATATGAAACTTAAGTAACCTAAGTCTTCCTTTACTACCTACAGATTCATGAATATCACTTTCATGATAAAAGTGAATTGTAAATAAAATATTTAAGTTGCTTCTATGAAAATTTAATTACTTTGTAAATAAACAATTTCACTTGTTTAACAATTTTTAGTTTAAGAAAAAATTCCTTTTCAGAATTTTTCCTTATTGTCTTTACTTTCATCAATAGGATATCAGGTAAGTTTAAAAAAATTCTTTAGAGATTAGTTTTGTATAAGAAATGGAAAGAAAAATACAGCAAATAATGCTGAGGTGGATAAAATAATAAATTTACCTATTTTCCCCTATCTTAGCATTACATGTAGTACAAGCAATATTTTTCAATTTTAATATAGCTCATTTATTTTTATTCTGTATATATTTTGCAAATTCAAATTCATTATTTTGAGAAGAGGTCCATATTCTTCACCTTATTTTGAGAAAGGGCCATGACACAGACAATGTTAAGAATTGATAAAGGGCTGCAAGTTTGGTTCAACATCTGCAAGTCAATCAATGTGATACAATACACTAATAAAAGAAAGAACAAGAACCATATGACACTCTCCACAGATGCTGAAAAAGCATTTGACAAAGTGCAGCATCCCTTCCCGATCAAAACTCTTCAAAGTGTGGGGATAGAGGGCACATACCTCAATATTATCAAAGCCATCTATGAAAAACCCACCACAAATACTATTCTCAATGGAGAAAAACTGAGAGCTTTTCTGCTAAAGTCAGGAGCACGGCAGGGATGTCTATTATCACCATGCTATTCAACATAGTACTAGAAGTCCTAGCCTCAGCAATCAGACAACAAAAAGAAATTAAAGACATCCAAATCGGCAAAGAAGAAGTCAAACTATCACTCTTTGCAGATGATATGATACTATATGTGGAAAACCCAAAAGACTCCACTCCAAAACTGCTAGAACTTGTACAGGAATTCAGTAAAGTGTCAGGACATAAAATCAATGCACAGAAATCCGTTGCATTTCTTTACACCAACAACAAGACAGAAGAAAGATAAATTAAGGAGTCAATCCCATTTACAATTGCATCCAAAACCATAAGATACTTAGGAATAAACCTAAGCAAAGAGGCAAAGAATCTATACTCAGAAAACTATAAAGTACTTATGAAAGAAATTGAGGAAGACACAAAGAAATGGAAAAATGCTCCATGCTCCTGGATTGGAAGAAAAAATATTGTGAAAATGTCTATGCTACCTAAAGCAACCTACACATTTAATGCAATCCTTATCAGAATCCCATCCATTTTTTTTCAAAGAAATGAAACAAATAATCCTAAAATTTATATGGAACCAGAAAAGACCTCGAATAGCCAAAGGAATATTGAAAAAGAAAGCCAAAGTTGGTGGCATCATAATTCCAGACTTCAAGCTCTATTACAAAGCTGTCATCATCAAGACAGTATGGTACTGGCACAAAAACAGACACATAGATCAATGGAACAGGATAGAGAGCCCAGAAATAGACCCTCAACTCTATGGTCAACTAATCTTTGACAACCAGGAAAGAATGTCCAATGAAAAAAGACAGTCTCTTCAACAAATGGTGTTGGAAAAATTGGATGGTCACATGCAGAAAAATGAAATTGGACCATTTCCTTACACCACGCATGAAAATAGACTCAAAACAGGTGAAGGACCTCAATGTGAGAAAGGAATTCATCAAAATCCTTGAGGAGAACACAGGCAGCAGCCTCTTTGACCTCAGCCGCAGCAACTTCTTCCTAGGAACATGGGCAAAGACAAGGGAAGCAAGGGCCAAAATGAACTATTGGGATTTCATCAAGATCAAAAGCTTTTGCACAGCAAAGGAAACAGTTAACAAAACCAAAGACAACTGACAGAATGGGAGAAAATATTTGCAAACGACATATCAGATAAAGGGCTAGTATCCAAAATCTATAAAGAGCTTAGCAAACTCAACACCCAAAGAACAAATAATCCAATCAAAAAATGGGCAGAGGACATGAACAGATATTTCTGCAAAGAAGACATCCAGATGGCCAACAGACACATGAAAAAGTGCTCCACATCACTCAGCATCAGGGAAATACACAAAAAAACCACAATGAGATACCACCTCACACCAGACAGAATGGCTAAAATTAACAAGTCAGGAAATGACAGATGCTGGCAAGGATGCGGAGAAAGGGGAACCCTCCTACACTGTTGGTGGGAATGCAAGCTGGTGCAACCACTCTGGAAAACAGCATGGAGGCTCCCCCAAAAGTTGAAAATAGAGCTACCCTACGACCCAGCAATTTCACTACTGGGTATTTAACCTAAAGATACAAATGTAGTGATCCGAAGGGGCACGTGCACCCGAATGTTTATAGCAGCAATGTCCACAATAGCCAAACTATGGAATGAACCTAGATGCCCATCAACAGATGAATGGATAAAGAAGAGGTGGTATATATACACAATGGAATACTATGCAGCCATCAAAAGAAACAAAATCTTGCCATTTGCGATGATGTGGAAGGAACTAGAGGGTATTATGCTGAGTGAAATAAGTCAATCAGAGAAAGACAACTATCATATGATCTCCCTGATATGAGGAAGAGGAGATGCAACATGGGGGGCTTGGGGGGTAGGAAAAGAATAAATGAAACAAGAGGGAGACAAACCATAAGAGACTCTTAATGTCACAAAACAAACTGAGTGGGGCTGGGAGGAGGGGGGTAGAGAGAGGTTGATGGGGTTATGGACATTGGGGAGGGTATGTGCTATGGTGAGTGCTGTGAAGTGCGTAAACCTGGCGATTCACAGACCTGTACCCCTGGGGCTAATAATACATTATATGTTTAAAAATTTTTTTTTAATATTAAAAAAAAAAGAAATTTCTCACCATCAACATGTAAGGGGAAAAAAAAAAAAAAAGAGAACTCCTGATAAAGTGTAGACCAGGAGAAGAATTGGAAGAGTTTTCAGATCACAGTATGTTGAAGAACAGTTCTGTATCAGGCAAAGAAATTGGTGCGAAAGGAGAATTTTAAAGGAACAAGCAAACATAGCAAACATAGATGATACCAAGACATTCAAACTACAGCCTATTAGGTTTATTTTTTATCCTTTTTGAAAATGTTCACAGATATCATTAATTCATTGTCACATTGAATATGGTTGGTCTTTCTGGTTTGGCCAGCCCCAAACTAAAACCATTGAGTAAAACTGGCTTCACTTTAAAACTCAGTATGGCCAGGCACTGCCCTAAACAAAGACAATCCTATCATGTATGACAGAGATTACTTTCAAGAAGCTAGAGCAATGGCCAGACACCTCTTTAGGCAAAGCCAAATTCCTTACTACACATCTTTTTCTCTAAACCGGATTCAGAGTGAAATGTTTTAAATGCAAACATATTGATGAATGTCTGTACTTAAAATAGTTTCTTCATCAGCTTTCCCATTACACTGAGGATGGACTGCTGATACCTAAGCATAGCCCTATAAGGCTCTAAACATTCCTTAATTTGTCTATATTAATCATCGTTCACTCAATTATATATTGAGCATCTATGTACCAGAGACTCTTCTCAATGTAGGAAGTATTTTTGGATTCTCAAGAAGCCTACACAAAGGAACCATGCAAATAAATAAATAATGAGGTAACTGTAGATAGTAACTGAGATTTTGTTTAGATTTACTGATGTAAGAAGTTACTTATGAAGAGACACGGTTATGTTGAATGATGGACCATGCTAAGTTCTAGAGAAAACACATCCTCCACCATGGGAGATGTTTAGTGAAGAGACATGGACATGGAGATTATCTTTTCATGGTTATGAAACAGGAAATGACCTAATATGGCAGAGGCATACAAGTGTGAAGTGTGTATGAGATAAAAGTAGAGATGTATTCAGGAGCCAAGTTATGTCCTCACACAGAAGATTAAGCAGTCTAAATTTTACTGCAATGTGATAAAAAAAAAAAATCAAAGATTTTCAGTATAACATTAACATTTAAATTAAAAAAAAAAAAAACACTCAGGTTTCTGGGTCCAGAATGGATTATATTAGAAAAAGATATAAAGCAGTTGACATAATTAGAGAGTGGGAATATTTATGGATATATAAATGGCTTGGAATATGGAGAATTGGAGATAGCATTCCAGAGGAAGCAATAGATTAAGAATATTTTTGAGAAACATGATTTTATCATTGGAAATTGTATATCATTCTTGGATTTGGGGTTTGCTAAGATTTGAAGCTTGAATAAGAAAAACATTTTGGGGGCATGGGAAGCAAGATTTATGTTTTAGTAATATTAGATTTGTGATATTTTTCAGACATCAGTGGAGATTTAAACATAGAAGTTGTATCTCTAACCGTGAACAAAGGTTTACACTTTTGAAATATATTTATAGATAATGCTTATGTCAAGTATTTTTAACACATTAAAAAAAATGTGGAGAAGCCAAGAATTTACATTTGGGTACTCCAACATTGAGACATTCAAACTAACACAGAAAAAATTTGGGAAAAGAAACTGAAAAGAACCAACCATAAAATAAGATGAAAAAAAGAATCCAAGAAAATTCAAGTAAGAAGCGATAAACAATGATCAACTATAAAAATGGTACATTGTGGATAAGAAACAGGGAAGTAGCCATTGTGAGGGCAACAGAGAAGTCATTGCTGGCTATAACAACAATAAAAATATGGATTACTAGCTTACAGAATACAATAATTAAACCTCAACACATTCTAAGTAAGACTAGACACAAGAAACTATATATTATATGGCTATATTTATATAAAATGTCCACAAAGTTTAAAGTTTTTAATAAGGTCACATTTGTAGAAAAGGCAAAACTATAGAGAAAAAAAATGTGGTTGCCTGAGCCTGGGGTGGGACAGAGATCCACTGCAGACAAGCAGGAGAAACCTTTGTTGTGGAATTGTTCTAGAATTGTGCTGATGATTGTATGTAATAAAACAAACAAAAGTTTACTAAACAAACAAAAAAAAACCCATTGCATTTCTCAGTGGGTGACTTTTGTGGTATGTAAACCATGCCTCAGTAAAATTTTTAAGGATGTGTAAATAAACACACAAACAGGGAAACTGCTGAATGGTATTCCATTGTATGAATATACTGCATTTGGTTTATTCATTAAACAGTTGATGAGTATTTGGATATTTTGTAGGTTTTGGCTCTTGTAAATAAATCTGCCATAAATATTCATGCTTAAGCCTTTGTATGAATACATGCTTTCTATTCTCTTGGGTAAACACCTATGCCTAAAAATGAATCAATCACATGGGATGTATATAGTTGAAGTTTTGGGAAAATGCCACTGTTTTCCAAAGTGTTTGTAGCATTTTACACTGCAAACAGGTGGCACTTGGTACAATCAGATTGTTATTGTTTTTCACTGTATTCATTTTTTAAATGTGTGGTATAGCATCTGATTGGGATTTTAATTTACATTTCCCAAATGAATAATGGTGATAAGCATCTATTCATGTGCTTTTTTTCCATCTATATATCTTTCCTGTCCAAGTGTCTGCTCAAATAATTTATCCTTTTATATATTGGAGGTATTTTTGTTGTTGTGGTTAGTTTTGAGTTCTGAGAGTTTTTAAATACATTTGGATAGAAGTAATTTACAAGATTTATAATCTGAAAATATTTTCTTGTCTGTAGCTGGTCTTCTTTTATCTGTGCATTTTGAAGAGAAGTTTATAGTTTTGACAAATTTAATTGAATTGTGGTCATGACTTGAATCTTTTGAATTTAACAAGAAGATGTTTTATGGTCAGAATGTCATATAGTTCCATGTGTACTTGAATATATATTCTCCTGCTTTTGAGTGGAATGCTTTATAAATGTGAAGTAAGTCAAGTTGATTTATGGTGCTGTTAAGGTCTTCTACATACTTGATGATGTTTTTTCCTACTCATTATACCAATTATTGAGCGAGGAACATTGAGATTTCTGACTGTAACTCTGAATTTTCCTAAGTTCTTTTGGGATCTATGAAGTTTTTTATAGTTATGTTGTAAGGTGTATAAATGTTTAGAATTGCTAGTGTTCTCGGTGAATTGACCCTTTATTATTAAAATATGTTTCTTTGAAATCTACTTTGTTCTGCATTTAATATAGCCACTCCAGCTTTCTTTTGACTAATGGTATATAATTTTCCATATCTTAACTTTTAGTTTATTTATTTGTATTTGAGTGTATTTCTTGCAAGCTTCTGTTTTGGATTGAATTCTGTACCCAAAATTATATGTTGAAATCTGAAAATAGGGTTTGTTGTAGTAACCAATTTAAGATGAAATCCTACTAGATTAGGATGGACCTTAACCCGATAACTAGTGTCATTTAAGAGGGAAAAATTTGAACACAGAGATACACGTGTAGAGGGGGAATAGCATGTGAAGACAAAGACAGAGATTGAAGTAATACATCTGCAAAGTAAGGAACAAGGGATGTCTGCAACTCCCAGATATTAGGAAGAGATGTAGTTTCTGTGGCTCTGTGGACCATTGATTTAGAACTTCTAGCCTCTAGGTCTGTGAGATAATAAATTTTCTGCTGTTTTAAACTGTCTAGTGTGTGGTACTTTGTTACAGCAGTCCTAGGAAACTAATAGAACAGTACAGAGGTTTTTTGTTTTTTTTTTTTTTTTTTTTTATTCAGTCAGACACTTATCCCCTTATTGGTCGAGGATTTTCTTTAAATCTTTCTCATCCTTCAGGTCTGCTAGCGATAAATTTTTTCAGAGCTATCTGTCTATCATCTGCTATCTGCCATATATCTGTATCATCTATCATCTATATATCTCTATCATCTGTCAAATATTATCATCTACCTATATATCTTTCTATCTACCATCTGTTTATTTTGATGTATTTTAATTTATTTTTGTTGATTTTCTTTTTCTTTTTTTCTATTTATTTTTGAAAGATATTTTCTGTGTATGTAGAATATTGTTCTACGGACCTCTCTTACCGTCTTTTTGTTGAAAAATCTGTTGCCATTCTTATCTTTGTTTCTTTGTATACATGTGTCTTTCTCTACCTGCTTTTTAGATTTTCTTTTATCATTTGTTTTGAGCTATAGCTTATAAGGTGTCTTGGTGTGGTTTTCTTCATATTTCTTTATTTCAGTGTTTGCTGAGCTTCTTGGGTGAATCAATAGATTTTATGGTGAGAAGATAAAATTTTTCCTGTCATTGTGTATCTACTAATATTTTCTCATGATGTATGAGGCCCTGTCTTCTGTTGAGAAAGAAAGATGAAGTCAGAGGTCATTTATGTTCAGTTTGAGTATGTTAGAGATGATGTAAATTGTGGTGTTTAAAAATGAGAACACAGGTGTACAAAGTAATTTTGATAGGATTCTTTATTTCAAACAACCTTATCTTTTTTTAAAAATGATTTTATTAATTTGAGAGAGAGAGAGGAAGAACACAAAAGGAGAGTGAAAAGGAGAAGCAAACTCACCACTGAGCAGAGAACCTATTGTGTGACTTGATCCCAGGATCCTGGGATCATGACCCAAGCCAAAGGCAGATGTCTAACTGACTGAGCCACGCAGGTGCCCAAACAACTTTATCCTTTATTACCTTTCAGTGATGCCAGGTTTCCTCTACCTCATTTTAGACATCTCTTCATTTCAGCTTCAATGTTACTTCCTTAGAAGTTGTCCTCTACTTCCAATCTAAACCTGAGCTATTATAATTTCTCATATTCATTTATGACATTTTATAACATTTGTGTCCATATCTAGTGTCTTTTTTTTTTTTTTTCATCTTAACTGTGAACTCTGTGAAATCAGAACTCTGTCAGCTTTGTTCACAATGCCTGGCATAGTACCTAGTCTAAAGAAGAAACCATACAAAGGTATATAGAGTTTTGAAGAACGCACTTGAATTTTCTAATTCACCCTTCCTCAAAAAGAGAATGTTTGTAGCTAAGCCTCTCAAAACAGAGAGAAATACATATACAAAAATAGGAAATAATGAAAGAATACCAATATTAAAAACTTACAAGGTATTCTTTATAGACCAGCATTTGAATGAATATTAGGAATAACATGTTTGGAAAATGGAAAGTATTATCCTAGTTATGTATATTAAGGGGTTTGATGTTGATTAGTATTTTTCAAAATCCAGAGTTCAGAAAAATGTCAGTAGATTTTCTTGTGCAACAAATCATTCTGTCATCAAACATTTTTGGGGAAACTCCAGTTAAATACATTCCTTTATTGAAAGAGTTATCCAAACAATTAGTTAATATTGTGAATTACCAAATGGATTGGGATGGTATAAACCAGGTTTATTTTTGTTTAGCTCTTGAAAACTTTCTTACTGAACACAAATTAACTGGTAAGTAAGCATTACTGGTTCTAATAATCTGTAATCATAAAAAAAATAGCATGATAATTATCAAAGTTACTTATTATTCATTGAAAATAAAGGCCTAATTTTTAGCTATTACTTTAATAATTTCATTCTTCCTTTTTTCCATTTTTGATTCAGTTTTAAAAATCCTAAGTCACTATAATTACAAACTGACCATCATCCCTGAAACTTTTCAAGGCTAAATTAAAACTTTTAAGTAAATACTTTGGTTGGAAATGGGATTTCTATTCTCAAGCCTATATAAGAAGGCTTAATTTTGAGTAATCTACGTATTTAAAGTCAAGTGTGGATCAAATTATGTACTACATCAATGATATGATCAGAACAGTCCAAAAATCAAGGATATCTTTAAGTCAGTTATCTGCATCCATTCTTATCTGACATTCCAAATTTCAGACATTGACTTCATATTAAAATATATATATATATATATATATATATATATAAAATAATACTCTTTAAGGAATAGATAGTCATTCCATTTCAAGTAACCAACTGGTAAATAAGCTTAATCTGAAACAAATTCACCAAAGTTTCTGTCTAGGCTCTTGCTGGCGATGTTTAGGATAAATATAACTGTGCTTCTGTTTTTCGGTTTTGTTTTGTTTTAAAGCCACATCCCTTTCAGTTATTGGAGCTAAAATTACCATGTCATGGTTTCCTATTGAGCTGGCAGTGTTACATATGATATTGAATTGTAATGTGTAGTCCATTTTTCCAATAAAACTTGAAACCTTAGGGGTATTTTTTTAGAGCTATTTTTAAGATAAATAAAAGCTTTGAACCAGGAATGAGTAAGACTCTTTTTCCACAACCTTAAAATCGTAATTCTCAAGTGGTGTACTTAGACCCAATTATAGACTCTACAGCCTTATATATTTGATTACTTAGGTAGCTGATATTTCTAATACTCTTATCTCTCACTTTCAACCACACTAGGATTCCTTGGTTGTTGTGTGTGTGGATTTCTTAGAATAAATGTTGCATTTATTTTGTTGAAACCTGGCAGAGTAGTCATTTTGAAATATCCAAATCTATTAAATCAGTCTTCACTCAAATAGCAATCTCTTGGCAAATGTGTTCACTAGTAAGCAGAAAAGGAGCTCTCTCTCGAGATTATTCCACTTGGTAGTTTAAAATGATATACCTACCACAAAGGACATACTGGGAGCTTGGCTGGAAGATATTATGCAAGTAAGGACTAGGTTGGATAAATAAGATATATTTTACAAGATATCTAATATTGAGAGTTCTTTTGTTTATTTCATATTTTAATTTGGTTAATTTATTCATAAATATAATATAAACTATGTATTTATTAATTTAGAAACCAAGTTAGTACATGATGTTTTAAAATTGTACATGGAAGTTTTGATTTTACTCAACTCTATTGAGCATAAGTGTGGCTGTGTGATTTTTTTGGGTCAGAAAATGTAAGTAGAATTGATATGTGTCGCTTCAGGTCAGAAGTTCTAAGAGACAATGCATTGAGCTTGGTTTGCCATGTTCTTTTCCAACTACTACTTCAATAGTGGAAGCAAGTGTTAAGACAAATCCTCCCTCAACCTGGTTTTCCTAGTAACTGTGAGGTGCTGAGCTCTCTGTTGAACTGATTAGACATACAGCAGGAATAGAAATTTTTCTTTGTTTGTCTCAAATGCCACTGAGTTTTTGGAATAACAATCTAGCTTCTCTTGTTTTATATATTATCGTTTTGTTTTTGGTTTTTTAAAGATTTTATTTATTTGACAGACAAAGATCACAAGTAGGCAGAGAGGCAGGCAGAGAGAGAGGAGGAAGCAGGTTCCCTGCTGAGCAGAGAGCCCGATGTGGGGCTTGATCCCAGGATGCTGGGATCATGACCTGAGCTGAAGGCAGAGGCTTTAACCCACTGAGCCACACAGACGCCCCTACATTATCATTTTTACTAGGTTAATATAACTACAATTATTTTAAGATTTATTTATTTATTTTAGACAGAGAGACTGAGAGAGAGAGAGAAAGAGAGAGGGAAAGCACAAGTGGGAGGGTCCAAGGAAAAGAGAATCTCAAGCAGACTCTGAGCTCAGTGTGGAGCCTAATGTGGAACCAGATCTCATGTCTCTGAGATCATGACTGTCAAAACCAAATCACCCAGGCATTCCAGTACAGCTACTTTTTTTAATAAACCTCTCTAGTAAATACCATAAAGATAAAAAAAACACAAACAGAATGATACCCTATTAACTGGTCATTAATATTTGATGTCATTATTGATATATTACAATGTTTATCATTGTCTCATGTTATGCTTTTTACTTATTCTCATTTGTTCTTTGGTCTTTACTCTCCTGACTTCTTTAATTATATATACTGATAATTATGTATAGATGTATAAATACATGTATTCATATATGTATATGTATACATATGTATATATATTTATATATTTAAGTATATTATATATTTACATGAAATATAAATATACAAGAATATAAATATTTTATATGTACTTATATATATAAATAGTAATGGAATTTATTCATTTATTCATTCCTTTAAAATCTTTGTCATTGATCTAAGTATTTAAAAGTGGAATCATCAAATTATCAAAGGATAAAGTTTTGTATAATTCTATCTTACTTCCAGATAGCACAAGGACCTTAAAAACATAATCTCTATCGTGTCCTTTCACAAATTTATATGCTATTGTTTATCATGTGTCACACACACATATACACACAGAACCAGAAGATGTTATTATTTTATTTAGTCACTATTCATTTTTATTATATAAATTTTTGCTTTTTTCACCTGTTAATTTTTCTTCTTTCTTTGGCTTTGAATCTGGAATCATTTCTCTTCTGTCTTAAGAACACTCTTGGAAATTTGCTTTGCCCTTTGCCTGCTGTAGTGACTTTTTCTGGTGCACATGTGTGTGTGTGTGTTGTGAAAATAACTACATTCTGAAGGATATTTTTCTGAAATTGGCAAAAGTTTTCCTTCAGCTGATTCAATATGTTCCCTATTCTGGCCTGCCATTATCTTAAGAAGTTGAAACACTATCTCTGAGGATAATCTGTGTTTTCCTCTACTTTTTTTAAAAAAATGTCTTTGATTTTTAGAGTTTACTCTGATGTGTCTATACTGATTTTATTTTACTTTATGTCCTTGTAATTATTTTGATTTATTCAATTGTGGGCTGATTCTTCATTCTATGGGTTGTTGTCTGTTTTGAATACATTTCATCCAGTTTTCCCCTTCCACTCCCTCTGGAACTCCAATTATACTTATATTTGAACTTCTTGTTTCCTATATGTCTCTCATATTCTTTTTTTTTTCTTCCATAATCTTTCATTTTTGTGCCACATTCTATATAATTATGTTGACCATATTTTCCACTTCTGTAGTTATTTTAAAAAATACATCAACTATGCACTTAAAACCCATCTATTAATTTAGTATTATTATTATTATTTTGTTTAGAATTTTATTTTATCATATTTTTATATTACTTTTATGGAGCTTCTAATTACCTAATAAGTTATTTGCTTAACTTGAACTTCTTTGAATTAATACTCATAGTTCTACCTTCTTGGTCTAATAATCTCAATATATCCAGATGTGTGAGCTGTTTTTATTTATGTTTCATCCACTGACTCTCATTTATTGTGTTATATATCTCTTTCTTTCATGCTTTTTAATAAAAAATAATTATAGGGATGCCTGTGTGGCTCAGCTGCTTAAACATCTGCCTGAGGCTCAGGTCATGATTCCAGGGTCCTGGGATTGAGTCCTGCATCAGGCTCCCTGCTCAGTGGGAGCTTGCTTCTCCCTCTGCCTGCTACTCCCCCTGCTTGTGCTTTCTCTCTCTCTCTGACAAATAGATAAATAAAATCTTTAAAAAATAGTAATTATAAATATAATACAACACCTGGGATGATGGTATTATCCTATGAGAAAATTTTTGATTGCTTCTCCTGAGTCATTTAAGTACAATCAGTGGAAGACCATCTTAATCTAAATGCAAAGCTTTCAATACTCTTCTCTTCTCCTTCTTCCTTTTTCTTATCAACAAGTGACTTCAGGGCAAAGGTGAGTTCTGAGTGTTAGTGTTATTTTTCTGAGTTCCAGTCTGATATACTGAATTTTTCTTAGCTATGCCACAGTATCTTGTTAATATTTTTGCACTTTGAAGATAATTGTAAACATATTTTTGTTCAGCTGTTTTATCCATCTTGAGCAGGATAACTGGTTCTGAATTGTCTACTTTACAATTATTATTTCACAATACATTTCTGACTTTTTATTTATTATTTTATTGCACCTTTCACTATAGTCACTCTTATCTCAGATGTACTACATATTTTGAAGAGGATGATAATGACGATGACCTTATTTGTCCTATTGAAATGTTTATAGTGTAGGAGCAATGGGAATTTTTGAAGGCTCTCAGGAAGATAACAAGAGATAAAGGTCATACTTTCAAAATTCTGCTGCTTTTCTCTTGTGGAGATCAGCCTTCCATTGGGTACCATGGAAAATTATGATTTTAAGTGTAGTAGAAAAGGCAATTTTAAGTCCTCAGAAATTCCACAAAATTCTCTTCCCAGTATGATTCAGGAACACTATTACTTTCCTATTCTTTTTCATGTCCCAACCTATACTCTTAAGAGTTTAAGGAAAGACCTGAAAAAGTTATTTCTCCTTATATACGTATTTGAGAAACGGATAGCAGGCCAAGTAAATGTCAGAGTTAGAAACTTGAATCACAACATTTTGTGTTTTTGAAAAATTTCTACTAATTGAAGTGTGTTGACTTTAAGTACAGTTTAGGTTATGGGTATATAAGAGACATATTGATATAAGTATGGAGTTATTAAAAATAAAATACCTATATTCTTGTAAACATAGTTTTCAGTTTTTAAAGGCCTGCTTGCATACACTGGTATATCTATAATTTCCACAATATTTTTTATTCCAGTAAGAAGTTATTATGACAATATCAAAATAAAATTATTTAGTTTGTTATTATCAATTTACATAATTCCATAATTTCAAATGGAAAAATTGAAGAGAGAAGAGGAGGGTTGCTTAGGACAGAATTTGGTATTCTTAAAATTTATAATAAACCTTCAATCCTTGATAATGCATTTTTTTTTAAAGTTAAGGCTGATCTAGGGTTTCTGTATAGATGTAATCTGTCAATGCCTCAATCTTCTTCACACCGCCAAGCTTTTCTTCAGAATTGACAAGACCTTCTCTGATTATCATGCAGGAAGGAGAGCTATAATTCAAGAATCTATATTTTAAGACTGTGTTGGAGCCACGAGGAATAAAAATGACAATGGAAAAGAAAGCCTGAACTTTTTCAGTTCTCCTGTATAAGAATAAAATGTGAGATAAAGATTGTAATTAGAGGAAAATATTAGATATCTATGGAACTAAAAATATGCAAGAAAGGCTGCTACTCTGCAAATGGATCCCTGAGAAATGCATGGTACCCAACCGTCCCAGCCATATGTAACAGTTGTAGTTGTGGGGAACTTACCTTAAACAAACAAATAAACCCAGTCTTTAAGATCAATTTCAAATCCTCAAAGAGACTGAGTATAATACACAGGACATGGGGCCCTGTTTGGGATTGGGTAAATGCTCTGGAATAAGGGTTAAAATGATATTGACATTTAAATCTTTTGGGGGAGTTGATCATTAAGTATGACTCAGTTGTGTCCTGTTGTCAATCTTTATTCATAATATTTTGAAAATGAAATGGAATGATGAATTAAAAATATTTGGGAGACAGTACTGGTGATACAAAACAATTGTGATGAAATGCATTATTAGTTTCAAAATAGTTCTGTATGGGGGAAAAGTTCTTTTAGAAATACAGGAAGCTATTTTGAGAACTGTGGGTCAAAAGAGGAAGAAAAATGAATATCAGGGGAAAAATTCTTTAATACCACACCACATAATGAGAAGAATTGACAGGTAATACACAACTAATTAAGGAGATACAAGAAATGAAACATTTGTTAACATATACTAGACAACGATCATACAGTTATTGCATCCCAAATTTAGAGTAGTTACATGTGAGAATAATTACTAGTCTATAAGGCTGCTATTGGGATTTATCATCTGTCAGTCAGAATATTGGCATGACTTTCTTAAGAAAACTTAATATAGACTTGAGGGGGAGAAAGGAATACTGTATTTTCTGACAAATAAGTGATTATTTACATTGTTTTAAGACTTTCCACTTCAGTATAAAACGACTGTGCTCAGAGAATAAAAGAAGGAAGACATGAAGAAATTTAAGTATTACCTGTACTAAAGTAAATAGAATATTCTCTTTCTATGTTATCTCTTTCAAACTGAGATACTCTTTTTCCTTCCTCCCTATCTGCTCCTTACAAAATCAAATCTAACTTTCAAAAGTATGTGTACTCTCATTTCTGAAATCAGTATTAATGCCTAACCCAGAGGGTTATAATGGGAATGAAATGCCATAATGTGTTTAAAGGATTTTTTAAATAGCATGTCATTCCAACATTTATTTCCCATTCTTTTCCTCTAAGAACTCTGGTAGAATTATATGTGATATAATTTTATTCTCATATTATTCTATATGTGCAAATTGCTTGATAAATCTTATGCTGTTGAGAGCTCAATTTTTGTCTTTTACTTATCAGCTATGACATAAAGGGCTCATTAGCTTGGTTTATTGATTTTGTGAAGGAATTCTGGTATTTCTATACTCATATTATGCATTCAGCAGATTATTGAAAATTTTTTATTAAGTGGTGTTAAAAAGTATAGAGAACTTGAAAATAAAACTAAAATTTTGTGTAGCTTTAGAAGATGCTATGGGGAGGAAGAATTTTCTCTACCCTTCAAGATCCTTAAACCTGACTAAAAATCAAATCAACATGAAATAGACTAACAGGAGAAAATCAAATGTAATTTTGTATGTAAGTAGAATCCACACAGACATGGGAATTCCAAAGGTAGTCAGGCATATATATATGACATTCTGAACTAAGGTGAAGGAAGCAGGTGTCTGGGACTTCAAAGAGAAGTAATGTAATTCACGGGGAACTGAAGAAGAGTAAATATTTGTAACAAGATGTTTGCAGGGCCACTCAGTAACAATGGGACATCAAGGATTTTGATCAAGCCGACCTTGTCACATTCCTCCCTGTCTACCATATCTAGTTCATTTCATGTCCTTATCTATAATGATAGCTGTCTTCCTAGAGCAGGTCCTTTGTCTAAATTGTTTTAGGTATTTGTAGGGAAGGTAAAGAGCTTTTCCTGCATCTGGTAGGCTTTGATTGCTTCTAATTCAAAAGGAATCTTCAGTACAATGTGGTCTATCTTAAGTCCTAAGGGGCCAAACTCATGAGGGGATTATCTAGGAAGATATACTTTGCTCTAATTACTCTTTACCACTGATGCAAGTTATGAAACTTGGTAAAATTATGTTTTAACTTATAAATTTTTATCTATATTAAGGCTGGTACCTTCTGTCCAATAGAAAAGATCATTACAATGGTTACATTTTATTGCCTAGTAGGACAATCAATAACCAATTTACATCTCACCCAACAATTTTATTCTAATATTAATAGATGAATTGCCTATAAATATATAGGTCTTCAAATGCTCTTTGAATCAGCCTTAACATTTTATTTCTTAACTCACTAATGAGTTGAATAAAATATGTAACACATGTTCTACTTACTTATAAGAAAGTCATCAGTCATACTTTTTGAAAATTGCATTTTACCAGTGCTATGGGCCCAGTGTTAAACTACATGCAGATTTTCAGGTTTCTTAGGTTCTTTTGCCCAGTACTATAGATAGCAATAGAAAATATTCTAAATTCCAAGACACGGAGAAAAAAAATATTTCTTTTCTCAGGGAGGGTAGTCATCATGAAAATTGAATAAGGAAAATATAATTTTGGTGAAATAATACTAAGGATTATTAGAAGATTTGTTAGGCTGTTGAGCTCTTGATAGCAACACTGACACAGGACCTAATGAAACTATGGGATAAGAAATTGGTAAAATATTTATATATGCACCTAAATATCTCATTTAGTCAATATCTAAGAATGACAAACTATTTTTGACCAAAGGAGTCCCATATGCTTCTTTAGGAGGAGAAAAAAATGCATAAATGCTTCAAGGTCTTGTTTTAATTTTACTTCTTTTAAATAAAAAACTAATTCAAAAGAAGTTGGAAGATCCTCTCAGATGCAACACCTACTTCCCTACTTGCTTTTATTTGCAATTCGTGATAATGGCAGTCTGGGATCCAGAAATTGGAACACTTTTTCCAGACATGCTGCTTTCCCAGGCTGGGGCTGTGAGAAACACAGTATACTGCATGGCCATTGAATGCCAATGATGAATAGAAGAGCAACAGTTATAGTCATTTTGATTATCTACCTAATTTCAGGTTCTGGTTGAGATTAAAAGGAGAGATAAAATGTGTGTAATCATACAGGAAGAATCCGTCCCAACATTCCTTGTTAATTTATTCCTCTTTTTAATAGATTGCATTCATTAATTATAAATGGTCTTAAAACCAGAAGCACCCTGAGCATTTGGAGAAAAGTTTTAGTAATAGAAACAGATTCTGCTCCCACTCAGGAAATAGTAAACAGAGTTATTTGAAAATAATTCTTTATTTCAGCACAGGGAATTATTCTTTGGTAGTCAGTAAAATGAGTGTAACATCTCAAGGTAGTATCATACAATGTGAAAAATTGTAGAGGATAATCATACTAGAAGCAAAACCATCAAGTGTTTAGCATTTCTCCAGTTGTAAAATTAACAAGGAAGGATTAACTAATTAAATTGTGCTCCATTTTTTCTGTCCCAGGTTCTCTGTAAGGTCTCTCATGTTGTTTAAAAAAAAAAAAAATCTGCACACAATTTAATATTAAGTAAATTTTGTGACTTTCAAGAAGATAAAATAATCTTGTATTAACACATTTACATTGATAGAACAGTTCATTTTCTTTATAAAACACAATACCACCTTGAATTACTTTTCACAAAGCACATTTATTTCCATCTTAGGAAAGAAAACACTTAATGATAGTATATCATAAAATAGTATATTTTAAAGTGAAGATTGTAGTACTCAGGCAGAAACCATTATCTCTGGTTAATCTCCATATTTTACCTTCTGTAAGTAAATGTGTCAGTCGCAGCCACATTTAGAGTTTATTGAGAGTTATTTTTATTTGTGAAATTTAATTTTAATTTTTAAAATTTATTTATTTCCAAAAATTATTTTTAAGAAAAGGTAACCAGGTTACTGATGTGATTTAGCCTTTAACATCCCTGAAGGCAAATGACTAAACTAGTTGGTTTCTCAATGTCTCTTTCAAAGAGTTGGTAATACCATCTTTTTTTTCCTTTTTTAAAAAAGATTTTATTTATTTATTTATTTATTTTTTGACAGAGAGAGTGCGAGAGAGTACAGGCAGAGCAGCAGAGGGAGAGGAAGAAGCAGGCTCCTCACTGAGCAGGGAGCCAGATGTGGGGCTTGATCCCAGGACCCCAGGATCATGATCTGAGCCAAAGGCAGTCCTTTAACCAACAGAGCCACCCAGGCACCCCGGTAATACCATCTCTTAAGTCTCTCACTGCAATATAACATAGATGCTCATCTTTATTTCTATCAGATTAAAACTTAGTTGGGCAGTTTAGGAGGCCTCAGTGTCCTCCCATGAGGGTATCCAATAACACACTACCGCAATCTGCCACCCTTCACATGTCACTCAGCCTTCCTTGTATCCCTTCCCATCTCACTTTGAATATCACTTAGTTTCAACTGCAAATATATAACTAACTCTCTTAAATCATGTTTATCATATAGATAGCCAATCGTAGTTGTGAAATCATAGCCATAGAGAATAAATCCTTTGAGACTTCCATTGATTAAGAAATTTAGTCAGAACAGTTTTATATTGAGTATCTATTTTAGATCTAGGTTAACTACTACAATGATTTATATCTAAAGCTGCCACTTAATTTGAAGGGATAAGGAAAAGGTCCATTGATAAAGACCTTATTTTTGTTTGTTTTGTTTTGTTTTGTTTTGTTTTACTGATAAGGAACTTAAAAAAAAAAGTTTGGTGATTGCAGAAAGGAGAATAGAGTTATGATAATTGTTCAGTAATTACAAATCTACTAGGACCAATCTGAAAAGTAATTAGAAAAATGATTTGATAGAACGATGGATAATAACAACTAACATTCAGTACCCACACTCAATGAAATAACTAAATATGCAAAATATGTAGGCATTACTCATTTATACATTCATTAAATAAATATGTACTGACTGAGTACAATATAGTAGATGGTGCTTGCTGCTGGGAAAACATCAAGTTGCTTACAAACCTGACAGACTAGCAGAAAGCCCAAATGATTATACAGGTAACTATAGTGAAATGTAAAGATTGTCTTGATAAAATGCCTCATGAGAGCATGAGGCTGTACTAGAGACTCTTAGCACAGACATAAGGTCAGGAAAGGGCTTCATGGTCAGAAGATTCTGACTCTCAAGACTGAAGAATATGTAAGATAAATCCAGAAAAAAGGAAGAGGGGCATATATACTAGAGATAGAAAATAATAAGGGGAATTGTGCAGACACTAAGAGATACATTTTTTTTTCTCTCACTGGTACAATGAATGTTTAGAATATACTAGCAAGAAGAGGCTAGAAATTAATTCAAGACCAGATTATTAATGAATCTTGAGGGTCACATTACGTATTAGCACTTTATCTTATATCACAGTAGGGTGTTAACCAGGCAGTAAGATGTTCATATTCATGTCAGAAAGGTCTCTCCCCTAAAATTGTGATGAATGAATTCGATGAGGACCAGAATAAAGGTGAGAAGACAAATTAGAAGGTTATTGCAGCGGGATGTGAAGGAAATAAGAGTGAAAGCCAAATGGATAGGGTGGGAGGGGAAGATTTGAGATATAATTAAATGCAGGAATGACAGAACTTGGTTACTCCCTGAATGCTGATGACAAAGGAGGAATTAAGGATTCTAGTCACATTACTGAATTGGATAACTGAAAAGATAGTTCTATTATTTATTGACAATGTAAGCAGGTGAGGTGAATGGAAAGTAAGTTGAGTATGATGGGTACCGAGTTTGAGATATCTGTATGACAGTGAACTGAGCAAGAACCAAATGCATATATCACTGTGTATTTAAAAAAATTTTTTTTTGAGCAAGAGAATGATGTTGGATACAACCCCCTCTAACATCGGTAATTGAAGTTGTGTAAGTGAATTAAGTTGACCAGATGGAATATATAAAATAAGAAGAAAGAGGATTTAAGACTGTAGCCTGAGGAATGTTATAACTTAATTATAAGTGAGAGGGAATGAGATGTGTAAAGTGAGAATGAGAACATAAGTAGTGTGGTGCCATGAAAGTTAAAGAAAGAAAATTTCAAGGGAGGCATTCAAGTGTCAATGTGGCCACAACAAGACAATGTAAGACAATGTAAGGATAAACCTGTCCATGGTGAAGGTGAATAGCAGCAGTACTAAGAGAAGGTTAGTGAATGGATGATGTTAAAATCAAAATTGGACTGAATTTAAGAATGAGTAGGAAGTTGAATAAGCAAAAAGAATGAAGAAAAATGATATACTTTAATTTGCTCTTTGAAAGTTGGAAATGGCATAATTTAGAAACAAGGCTATATATGTATGTATGTATGTATGTACATATGTTCATATATAAGTATCTATGCACTTATTTATTTTTATCAAAAAATGAGAAAAAATGAGCATGCATGAATACAGTGGTAAATAATGAAGTAGAAAGTCTTGAACACATACGTCAGCTGGGATAATTCTCATTAGAAAATGTCTTATATGAAAATGGAAAAGAGACAGGAGGTAATTAGGAATAATAATATCCCAATCATGGTATGGGTATGCACTGGAGGGATTCCAGCAGGATAAAGAAATAATCATATGTGTATTTTAGACATCACATTCTGGCCTCACTGTGAATATGAATTGCCAAGTAGATAGCCTTGAGGCAAAGAAGCCAGGTAAGACTGTAATGCGAAATTTCAACTAACAAGTGATCAAGACATAAGCAGAGGAGGTCATAATAGAGGAAGGGATAAGGGGAATAATACTGAAGTTACTGACGAAGTAAATGGAATCTGCGGGGCTTAGTTTCTGACTAGACATGGTGAGTGATAGGGAAATAAAGGTAAGCGATTGGATGGAAACTTCTGTAATTTACCAAATTTGATGTCTAGATAATTAGAAGACAAATATTTATCGAATGCCATACTTATTTGAGTGCTATATATTTATTGTGTACTCTACCTATTGTAGTGTTGGTGGGCCAAAGCTAAACAGAGAGATAATGTACAAACACTTTAGGTTGTGTCTTAAAGTTATGAACAGTAAGTTGGAAAACTGCTAGAAACAATGTGTAACCTGTGCAAGTAAACACAAGAAGAAAAAGTTTAGGAGAAATGGAAAAAAGAGGGAACTGTGTATTTTGCGCCACTTGCCAAGAACATTGACCTCTGGTGGAAGAGCCAATCAACTGAAACAAGGGTTTCAAGGGGTGGAGGGAAGGGATCTCTCAGCCTTAACTTTTATTTTCTTTATTATTTATTTTTCCCTCATAGGCTGAACTACAGCAGAAGCAAGAAGAGCCTATTGAAACTTATTGACATAGTACATATATATGGTTTCTTGGGCATGTTTAGGGTTGTTGAAGAATAGAGAGTGGATCTGGTGCATGAGCAGCATATCTAGCACAGAACAGTCAATAATGGGGGTACTAAGTTTGAGACAATTATGAGACTCTCAGAGGAACTCTCTAGTAAGCTGTCATGTATTAGAATCTGGAAGTAAGCCAAGGCATTTGAGCTAGAAACTACATCTTGTATACTACTAGTTTTCAAGAGATGATTTTGCAGATAATAATTGCCAAGATTTACTGAATACTTATTATCTTACAGGATTTGATATATCTTCAAATATTTATATATTTATATAACTTCTTTCTATCATAAAAACTCTATATTTTATACCTGAAAAAACTGAATTTAAAAAAATTGCTTAAAATTCATGCAAATACGTGGCATAACTAGAAGTGTTTAACACCAAAGTCTTTGTGTGATCTCACATAATCCCTTCAAGATCCATGTGATAGTTAATATTATAATTCTCCCAGATTAGGAATTTATTCATCCAGAGAGAATTTGAACAAGATGATATTTTTGTCTTTTTTAACTAAAATATCTTGAGAGTTTGACATATAATAGGAATTTCATAAGTATTTCCTGAATGAATTAAATAAATTGGCCAAGATTTTATGCCCAGCAAGCAGCAAGGCCAGATTGCTCCCTCACATTCTTTCCCTTTATGTTACACATAACTACCAGTGCCATGATGAAAATTCTTGAAAAATAATGGTTTTTAAAAGGATATGAATTATAGTGGAGGAATATAATATGAAGAGAATTATATCATCTGAGCAGTCAGATAAAATGATACATCACATATATTGAGGGCAAGGAAATCTAAGCACTTATATTGTGGGAGCCACAATGTCTTTATTAATCTTGCAATTAGTCATTGTGCTCCAGACAGGTTCCCAGCTAAATCCTCCGAAAGCAGGTGGAGCTGGCATTACGAAGAATTTTTGTTCTTAAAGTCAAGAAATTATGATCTTGAAATAAGCCAGCAAGAATAAAAAATACAAAGTTATACTGCCATACGCTTTCTCTAATATTCCTAATGACTTGTTTGTCTTATCTCCTTGATAACTCATAATTGTAATAATGTGAGAAAATAACGTGAGAGTCATCTGTCATAGCTAAAGACTCCTTAGTCAACTTTTGCCTATCAGCGATTATCCTCTGAAATATGTCAAGATCTGGCAAATACTGTATCTTCTTTCTCAACTTGTGGGTATTTTTTAAATTATCAACTATGGGCAAGAGTTTAACCTTATTATCTAAGATCATATGCTCACATATAAATCTGTGCCCGAAATAGTGTCTGCTATCCTTTTGGTGACATATATGTACATGATCTAGAATGTATTCTCAAATATTTTCTTTTTTTAACACATTTTATTTTTATTTTATTATTTGAGAGAGAGAGTGAGTGTGAGCATGAGCAGGGGGAAAGGCAGAGGGAAAGCGAGAAGAAGGCTCCTCATGGAGCAGGTACATGATGGTGAGAGGTAGGCCTCTGATCCCTCGGCCCTGGGGCCATGACCTGAGCTGAAGGCCAAGACTAAACCCAGGCACCACTCTCAAATATTTTCTTAACCAAATTACCTAAAAAAGTACTTCTTGGCAAGGTCTTTCTCCCCATCTTCTGTCTCTGTTTTTTTTACTCTTCAGAGAACTTTTCCTTGCTTGACCCTATATATAATGGATTTATTGATTTTTTGTTTATTTATTTACTATTAGTCTTCAAACTAGAATGCAAAATCTTTGAGGGACAAACACTTTCTTTCCTTTTTAACAGCTTCTAGGTGTTCATTAAATGTTTGTTGAATGAATAATTAAAAACCCAAAATGTCATCACTAATCTTCATTAGGTCAGTTTGTGTCATTATTCTGTTAATTATGATCTAAGGTAAAATGTTAGATAATCAGGATTGAAAAGTGAATTTGGGCTTATAGTCAAAATTCACATCTTTGAAATGGGAATTCACTATCCATATTTTTAGGTTAAAATTTCCCCCTACACCCACCTACCCCCCATTCCCTGTTATAAATGAGATGGTTCAAATATCGGACAGAGAATTTACTAATTGATGCTTTGAGGCATACTAACTGTGGATTGGGTATACTGTTCCATCCAGTTCTATTACTGTTCCTTCTGATTGCAAGAGACAACTGAGAATCAAGCCTGTATTATTAATCATTGACTGGGGTACCTAGTGTGGTTTGGGGCATATTGAGTGTGATTATGAAATCATGATTGCTTTATGATCATCAATTATGGTATTTCAATTATGAAACCTTGATTGCTTTATGATCATCAAACTATGAAGATGTGCTAAGTAATAATGAATCATCAATATCGAGGACTCATTGTGTACCAGCACACGGGTGTTTTTACATGAACTATATGACTTCAACTTCACAACAATCTTACTAGATTTGAAATATTATTATCATCATCTGTAAACTAGAAAGGTCATTTTGAGAGGCTAATTAACTACTCACTGTGTAAAACTACTCCCTTAGTAAAACTATATATATACATATCTCTTGTCCTAACAATTCCCTTCTTAAGTATACTCCAAACAATTATGCCAACTGTTTCTCTCTACATATGAATATTCATATCATTACCGTTAGCAATAGTCTCAAAACGGAAACAAACTTATGTTCACTATTGTTAAAATAGGAAATATCTTGTGACCTATTCATGCAATGGAATAGGGCACACCTATGAGCATAAATTTATTGCAATCATACCCAAGAACAGAGATAACTCTCATGAAAGTTGACATTGAGCAAAAGGAACCAGACACAAATGTACATGTTATAACTTCATTCACATAAAGTGCACCCAGACAAACACTATCTCTTATAAGTTTACAGAGCAGTTACCCACAGGAGGTATCGTGACTGGATGGGGCTCTGGGCCAAGTGGGTAGGGCGATCGTTTAAGATACTTATTTGTTGAATTGTACCAGGTCAACTTGATTAAACTATATAATTATATTTTCATCCCCTTTCCATATGATTCCAAATTAAGATTAAACAAAAGACAAGGTTGAATACCAAAAACTGTCATCATTCTTAGAAAGTTGTCACAGTCAGATATGGGGATGGACAGACACAGTGGTGCTGCAGGTCCTAAACTATATTTTTTCTCATCTACTCTACATTCAGCTCATCTTGCTGACTGTTAGCCCTAATGACCAGCAGAGACTCTGGGCCCACCACCAGATACCTGGCCATAGAGCATATGGCTGTAGCTGCATTAGAACAAGAGCATCTCAGAAGCCCCTTTACATGCTTCCCACTCATAGTCATATTTTAGCAGCAGCAGATGTTGATTTTTTTTTTTAATCTTACTCGTGTCTTAGACAGGTTGACTAATAAATTGTTCTACTATCCTCTGACTTTTCATTCCAAACCTTCATTTTCCCAGCTCCTCCCACCCACATTTGTAAAATATAATCTCACAAGAAGTTCTTTATTCACTTATTTCTGATAGTAAGTCTACTTCCTTAAGTAAGTCTACTTCCTTACTTATTCATGGTAAATTTCCTGATCCTTGGTAACCTTCCATTTCTTGACCTCGGTGTTTGTTACGTGGGTTTTTTCACCTTTGGAAAAATTAATTAAGACTGACACTTATGGTTTTTGTATATTTCCAATTATATTTTATGCTTTATCTCAATGTTTATTTACTAAACTGCTTCCAGAAATGAGAAAAGCATTTGTCATAGAATTCAATTTTATTGTCACAACAGAAAAGCCCAAACTTCTCTGTTGAGAGTATATATTCCTCCAAAGAAATAACACTGTTTACCTTTTCATCTAAGGCATCCCTGTATCATTTATCAAAAATTCTAAAGTGAGAAACTATTGCATAGTACTGCCTAACATGGTTATCTCAAACCTCATTAAATGCCTTCTGCAATGCCAACTGTAGAAGATTTCCCTCAGTTTCAAAAGATTCATTGCCTGAAGGACTAGGTACTTTAAAAACTTCATGTGTTATCATGGATAAAACTGAGCTGATTTGACACATAATAATTGAATCCCAGGCTCTTCACCTAACAGTTTACTAAACATCAAGGAAATATAAAGATGAAGCATGATGTGTTTTTTGAATAACAGTTAGTGAAAGGCCTCAAGCAGATAAATACTAACATTCAGGAGGAATAAGTGTACCTGTAAATAGAAAGGAAAAGAAGGGAAAAAAAGAAACTTACACTGAAATGATGTTAGATACTATGCACTCTACTAACTTAAGCAGAAATGGGATCCAGAGAGATGGTGAGAGTTTAACTCTATAGAATTAGTAGACTTAGTCTTGATTATATCCTCCGTATGAGTCCAGGTCACCTTGGTCATAGGATACTTCTCTCACCAGTGACAATGATATTATAATAAAGAATCCAGGGGCACCTGGATGGCTCAGACTGTTAAGCATCTGCCTTCAGCTCAGGTCATGATCTCAGGGTCCTGGGACTGAGCCCAGCCCATGACTGAGCTCCATGTCAGGCTCCCTGGTCAGGAGGGAATCTCCTTCTCCCTCTTCCTCTGCCCCTCCCCACCACTCTTAGTGCTCTCTCTTGCTCAAACAAATAAATAAAATCTTAGAAAAAGCAAACAACAAAGAATCCAAATGTGATTTAACTAAGCCATAAGTAAATACAAGGCCACATTTGGCATAGTAACTTCTCCATGAGAAAGTTCTAAGGTGAAATTTGCTAATTATTTGAATCACTGAACAAGAATTAGGTCAATGTGAGAAATATTTTGAAATATGTACTTATATATTATAAATTTTGCTGATGTAAATATCTACCTATACTCACACAGAGATCTAGAGCTGTTCACTTTAGCTTAGAGATACTGCTGTAAATCACTAGAGGTTTGTTCTAAAAAATTATTTGCATTGTTAGGTGATTCCTATAAGCCATTTCACACATTCCTAAAGCCATACAACTGGTATCAGGTAATAATGGTCTTTAGAATATTCTCATTTCTTCTTCTTCTTCTTCTTTTTTTTTTTTTTTCATTCCTTCATTAAAACTTTCTTCACTGGATTTTTGCTGTGTTCTTAGTTTTTTAGTCTCTGACTTTTGTTTATTTTTATTTATAGACTTGACTCAGTTTTCTAAATGAGTCACTTCATTCATTTTTCCTGATTCACACTGAATAATAGCTAGGACTGCCCCTTGGATTTATTCTCTGGAATATGGACTAAGACCTCTCTGGTGTAGGAAGGGGTTAACTCAGCAGGACTGTGTTGCCTTACCTCTCAAAGTTCCCCAGAAAGGCTTATTTTAATGACTATAACTGAGCTCTTTGAATGTTCTGTTTCATAAGGCTGTTTGTGTATGCCTGAGGCCTTGTGACATACTGTATCAGTTTATCCAAATAGTTTATACTAATAATGTTATTTATGGTGAACACCTGCTTTCAATCTGGGGGTCTGGGGCTTCAGTAGAGTCAGTCACATAGGCACTGTAAGACTACATGATTGGGACTGACCCCAATAATTTAGAAAACCAGGCTCAGTTGAACTTCCCTGGTTGGCAACACTTTGTACTTGTTGCCACACATCATTGCTGGAAGAATTAAGCTCATTCTGTGCTACTTCACTGGGAGGGACCCCTAGAAGCTTACGCCTGGTTTTCTCTGGACTTTTCCCCAGGGTCCTTTCCCTTTGATCATTTTGTCTGTATTCTTTCTTGTAATAAACTGTAACTATGAATACAAAAATATCTTGAGTTCTGTGAATGCTTGTAGTGAATCATCAAGATTGAAGGCAGTTTTAGGAACTCCTACTACACCTTTTTCCCAGATCGACTTCAGCAAAGCTTTTTCCCACACACTCCCATGGGTGATGCTAGTTTCACTCTTGCTCATTTCTCCAACAAAGTACTGAACTGAATGTGGGTAGGGCAAAGAGAAAATGATTGAGCAGAGAGTAATTCAGTAATAGGAGAAAGAAAACCTTGAATTATCCTTTGCACCTCTCAATATCTTCATTGATTTGACCTCATTATGTAATTGAGAAAATGCTCTTTAAGGAAAGAATTTGTCAACTGAATTTTTTCTCTACTTAAGTTTGCGTTATATTCTTATTTGTATTCCATGCTTTCTTTGCAATAATGGTTTTAGCCTAGTTTTCTTTTTGTGAAGATAAATTAAAATAAGATAATTTGGTCTGTAAATGTTATTTAGAAAGCATAGTTAAAGATATATTAGGGGTACCTGGGTGGCTCAGTGGGTTGAGGCCTCTGCCTTCGGCTCAGGTCATGATCTCAGGGTCCTAGGATCGAGCCCAGCATCGGGCTCTCTGCTCAGCGGGGAGTCTGCTTCCTCCTCTTTCTCTCTCTGCCTGCCTCTCTGCCTACTAGTGATCTCTCTCTGTCAAATAAATAAGTAAATCCTAAAAAAAAAAAAAAGGTATTTTAATAAGTATGATGTACTTAATTGAATGAAGGTTTCAGCCTCAATCTCCAAAAGTATGGGTTATTTATGGCTAAATTTTGTCCCCCTGCAAAAAATTCATGTTGTGATGTCCTAACCCTCAGTACCTCAGAATGTGACTATGTTTGGAGAAATGGTCTTTAAAAGGGTAATTAAGGTTGCATGAGGCCATTAGAGTGGGCCTAATCCAATCTGATTAGAGTCCTTATTAAAGGACTTTAGGACAGAGAGGAAAGACCACGTGAAGACACCATGACAAAGCAGCCATTTACAAGTCAAGAAGAGAGAACTCAAACAAACAAACACAAACAAACAAATAAACAAACAAAAGAACCTGCCTCTGCCCATGCTTTTGATCTTGAGTTTTAGCCTCCAGAAATGTGGGGAAAAAAAAATAATAATTTTTGTTGTTTAGCCATTCAGTCTGTTACTTTGTTATGGCAGCCCTAAGAAACTAATACACTCTCCAGACCATGAAACTACTGTGAGAGCTTTAGAATAAAGTGCAAATGGCATGTGATTATCTGTTATATCCACCCAGTGAGGGTGCAGTTATAATCTGATTCTGCATATTAAATACCACAAAACAATTTATTTCAAAACATTCAGAAAAAAATTATACATCTGCTCTAGAGTTTTTATAACCCAATTTCTGTACGAGTGATTCCTAACCTATAGGCCATTGCCCAGATGACTGAAGATTGAATACAGTGAATTTATGAATTCATTTCTATGTCAAACAATGATTCTTGAGTGAATCACTAAAACCGATGTAGATCAATATTTTAAACTTTCAAATATATGTAGATGACATTCTGAATTCAAGATACAAAATCATTTATAAGTATTTCTGAATGAATTATAGTGCTATGTAATTGAACAGTGAATTCTAAGAGAAAAGTCATGTAGAAGTCCATATGTTTTTCACGTTATAAAAAAATAATCAGTGTACCTGGGTGGCTCAGTTGGTTGAGCATCAGACTCTTGATTTTAGCTTAGGTCACAATTTGGCAGTGATTGTGGGATTGAGCCCACAATCTGGGATTGAGCCCTGCATTAAGCTCTGTGCTCAGTGAGGACTCTAGTTCAGATTCTTTCTCCCTCCCTCTCTACTCCTCTCACATTTGCTTTCTCTCTCTGTCTAAAATGAATAAGCAACATTAAACAAACAAAAAACAAACAAACAAACTAATCATACTAAGCATACAAAATCTGCATAAGGATATCATCTTCAAATTTAAGTAAGGCTGGAAAATATGTTTTTTTCTTTGCAAAAATAGCACAGGACATGACCTAGAATCATAGAAGAAAAAGGTATCTTCTGTACTACTGATTTTAAAATTCTTATTTTTCACATGAAAGGGAAAAAAGCCAAAAGACTTTTATTGTTTCTCAGAGTCAAAGACTTAATTCTTACTTAACCAAACTACTACATGGGTCATTCAATGCAGTAAAGGCAATATAGAATAATTGTTGGTGACCTCTGCAGTTGACTTAAATATGTTCAAATTCCAGCTCTACAACTGGGATATTGGGAAAATTAAATTAATATCTATATCTCAATTTTCAAACCTATAAAAATGAGGATGATGAGCTTCCCTCATAGGACAATTCAGAACTGGAGGAGGAAAAAGCATGGAAAGTGTTTGGCCTAGGATCTACTAAAACACACTGAACAAAGACTGGCCTGCCATGTTTTTCTAGCATCAAGTTGACTTTTCTCTTTAAGCCTTGTAACTGCACCCACTCAGCTAGTCACTTTCCTCACTCACTGCAGAAGGAAGAACGCAGTGATATAGAATGTTCTTGAGACCTAGTAAAGAAAAAGTCATAGCTCTTTGGCAGGAAGCAAATCAACTTAAACCCCACTAATTTCCCTGAAACTAAGTACTTGGATTTATAGCTACAGGATATCTTCTTTTTGTGATGCACTTCAATGACTCTTGTGAAATTCCTAATTTTTTACTGAACCCAAAGTCTTTCATGAAGTCAAAACATGACAACTGAAAAGCATTTTGGCACTGATTTCAAAATATCTTTATTCCAACAATGCTTTGTGATCGTTTTCTTTTTGAGAACACAAGTGGTAAATATCAAAGAGAAAGATTTAATGTGTATAAACCTCCTTTTAAAAAAGCACTGATTTTTGCTATCCTTAAATGAGACATAATACTGTTGGGAGAGAGGATAATGTCATCAGGTTAACAAGTTAATTTATGAGAAGACATATGCAATTGTATATTGCAAAGGAGTCTGTGCTTGCTCTAATTGTCAACTAAATCAATACAGAATGATATGGAAATCAGCCCTTTCAAAACTACCAGGAAATTATTACCCAATCTATCTGATGCAGAACATTTCTTTACTCATTCTCACTTTGCAAATTCAACAGAATACTTTAAATGACTAATAATCAGTTACTTACTAATATATTTGTAATTATTTTCTTTCATTTTATACTAGTGTAGCTTGCCATATTAGATTGTTTCTATCTTTATTTATTCCCACCAAAATATTTTGGAAGAAAAAAATTTACTTTCCTATGGTCTTATGACATTTCCAATTACAGACTATTCTCATTCATGAGAACAATGGCTGGTAAATTCATAAAACAAGACAGAGCCCATAAATTGAATAAGATATTTATAGAACATTATTTCAATTGTGTATTGCAGAACATTTGAGTGTATAACTAAAATTCTACTGAGTGCAGAGACAACTGATATATCTTTAAAAGAAAGCAATGCAAACTGGCAATGATAGTAAATATTTTTTCTTTCGCTTTCTCTCTTTCTTTTTTTTTTCTGTGTGTGTCTATGTTTCTTTCTTTCTTTCCTTCTTTTCATTTACTTTTTATAAGGAGGAAATTATATAATAACAGTAGTGCATGTACTAAGAAAAATTATCCAAAACTTGAAAATAAGACCTAAAAAAACCTGTATGATTTTCAGCCTCATCTTGGAGCATTGTTCAAAAGACCTAGGAACAATATATTTTTGTTTGACCTTCTATTTCCTGTTCATCAGGGCCCCCAAATTCTGTGAAGTTACATATTAGCATGAGGATGCAAATTACTTTTGATTGGGAAAGTCACCCAAAAGGTTATAATTTTCTTGCCCTTCAGGACTATAACTTATAATTTGTAACTAACTTATAAATTATATCTAATTTAGTAATCTTATTTCATCATTTTTTAAAAGTGCCTACTCACTTCTTAGTTCTGTTTCTTTATCTGTTTCCTTCATTAAGGAGTTAAGTCTTTGACTTAAATTTACTTTATATCAGGAAGTATGTTATAAACACTTCAAAATGATATTTTTAGTATTCTTATTTTTATTAGGAATACTTTGAATTTGAATTTAAAAATATAATTATAGATTGAAATTATATTTTTATTAAAGAAAACAATAATCATGTGTAAAGTAAGGTAGTTCCTATCTCTAAAGAATAAAAGTAGTTAAGAGAGTCAGAGCCACTTACAGCAAAAGAATCCATTGGAGTTCATATATACTAACCTTCTTTGTAGCTTTATATTTGCAAAGCAACAAGCATCCAACAAGCATTTGTCCTGAAATAGCTCCATCAACTCTATAAACTTCATCTAAATTCCCTCTTGAAGGTTTTCAGATTTTTCTAATTTAATATATTTTCTTCCTCTTGGGGTGCCTGGGTGGCTCAGTGGGTTAAAGCCTCTGTCTTTGGCTCAGGTCATGATCTTAGGGTCCTGGGATCAAGCCCCACATCAGGCTCTCTGCTCAGCAGGGAGCCTGCTTCCTCCTCTCTATCTGCCTGCCTCTCTGCCTACTTGTGATCTCTCTCTCTGTCAAATAAATAAATTTAACAAAAAATTAAAAAAAATATATTTTCTTCCTCTTAAAAGAAAGCTACACTTGGTAAGTCCTTGGTTTGAAGCCATTCTTCCAACCCTTCAAGTGGCAGGTGATGGTATAACAAAGCAAGTACAAGCAAGTGTGCCCTTTAGAAGGAGCATAAAGAGGGAAAAGAGAAGACAAAGCTCCTATGAAGAACTAGTGGATTGGTTCTTTGGGATCTCTGACCTTTCTGAGGAAGGTCTCACAGACGTAGTGTGAGAGGGTCTGTCACTGAAGAACAATGAAGAAGGTGGTTGGGAGGCTGATCAAGATGCTCATCAGTGGCTCACAGTTCTGCTTTCCCTGTCTTCAATTTTGTCCATCAAATGAGGGCTAGCTGGGTTAAGTGGAAGCTTATCCACAAGAGAATATGTTTCTCTGAAAACCCTTTCTGCTTTAGTTGGGCTTCCTCCAGCGTTTGCTAGAGCACTGGGTTCAGTTTCAGTCACCACTGGGGAGAGTTCGGACACATCTAAGTGAAGGAAAAATGAGTCCATGAATGACTCTTTTAGGAGATGTTTTGGAGCCTGGTTTGGTTTTTTGTTTGTTCATTCTTGGTTTTTAGCATATTAAGGAGAAGTTTCAGAGGTAATTATGGTCAGCAAGTAATTGGTAAAGAGTCATTTTGAACATTAAGTGATTCGTCCCTGGGTCAACAAAAGAGCACTCAATAACTTGTGTTGATCTGAAATGGCATTTGATGTTTGAAGGCAATGGGTCTCACTTCATATTTCTTCAAAGGAAGAAACATAGATTGAAAATGTACAGTGACCTAAACAAGGCCATACAGTCAGTAAGGACAAGGAGAAGAGGTGGTAGATTACAGACAAAGGAGAACTTTACTGAAATGGGAGAAGCCTGAACTCTAGAGCTCATTTTACCTTCAAAATTCCTTTTCTCAAATACCAGCACTGACATTAAGACAACCATTTCAACACTGTTTATTCTGCAAAGCCCGATCTGGCCTCAGGCTACCTCTCAATCTCAGTACCAAATATTTTCAAGTTCAACAATTCTGACTGCTACTGAAAGAAGAACAAAGCACTTCCAAGGATCATAACTATGATTGGTTTTATTTGATGCCTTTGGAATAGACTGCAGATGTATTTATCATATTTATGTGTCCCACAGCTCTTGGTCTGAGGTTCAGTTGAGGTGTGCATTAGTAACTAAAATTAATTTCCCTGTTCTACTCTGTGACAGCAATTTTGAAGTACTGTAAATTCCAAGGCACGTTCATCAACTATAAGTAATTACTAATAAGTGACAAGCAAATATTTTATTTTATGTCTGTAATTAGTAATTGCAGAGTCATATATTTCCTGGAGTTAGGATGATAAAAACAAATAGTTTAAATCATTTCAAGATTATTTTTTTTTGTTTTGAAGAAAATTATAAATAAGAATTAAAAAATGATTATATGCAATACACTAAGTAGATGTTTCCAAGAATCATGCCATTTTAATTGAAAATAAGAAAACCTGCATTTAATTTTATCAAGCCACATGATACTACCACATCTCTCAATTGATTTCAACAGTATTCTGCTTTAATTTTATATTCGCTTTTTTTAATCCAAGTAATCAGAATCTTGTTTTGAAAACAAGCCATTTATTACTTGGTATGTGGCTATTTATTACTTCTCAGTTATGTTTTGCAGTCATGTAGTAGAAAAGGCAGTGAACAGATCATTTCTCTAGCAATCTGGGAATGGATAATAATGCCATTGAAATAAGAGTGGCAGAATGAACAATTAATGTTTTTCAAAAGTATGTTAGTAAATCTGCACTAGAAATGGAGACATACCTACAACTATATTTGATATATTCATATTTGTTTTCCCTGTTTTCCCAGAAGACGTCTGCCAAGCAAACATAAAGACAGCAGTGATGTGGGAAGAAGTTTGAGTGAACCTATTTTCTCATCTTTCTTACATATGTGTCAATATTCAAATTTAATTTGAAAAATCTAGAATGAGAAATTTCATTATCATGGAAATAATGCTAATGAGCAGAAACAGGACTCATAATAATATAATAATCAGAGAAGGCAGGGATGATGGTAAGGTGGGCAGATGTTAATGCAACAAAAAGTCAAGGCTAGATCAAGACTTTTAATGACAAAAAGCCTTGATGTTGATTCTTGACTGTCTTTGAAGAAATTACTTTAACTGGTCCTCAGTCTCTCCTATATAAAATGAGGAAAATAACAACTTTGAAATACAATGTTTGAGATTACCAAACTCTTAACACACTTCCATTGTTTTGGGGGATTTTTGTCAAGTTTTAAATTCTACATATATTTTAACGTTCTATGCATATTTTAATTCCCACAGGGCATTTCTTGTTTTGGATAAATTATGTTTATACTCATACTTACTTATATTTCTATATCTATATTTCTATTTATAATTCTATATTTCTGTATTTCTACACTTTCTATTTATAGTTCTATATTTAAAGCCTTTGATAATTTAAAAATATTTATGTTGAAAATCTTAACAACATTAACATTACTTTAATTTTTTTCAATTCTTTCCAGGGATATTAGATAAAACCTGGTGCCTCTAAGTGAAAGATTAATGGCCATCTGTTTAGTATTCAGGTAAAAAACGGCATAATTCTTGGAAATGAAGACGTAAAATGCCAATTCCTTGGTAACAAATACTTTTTTCAAGGGAGGTAGTTTACAATCTTTGTTTTCATTGAGAGAAGACCTAACTGAGTTGTAAGCTAATGAATCAGTGCAGATAACTTTTAATAATATATCATGTTTTAATTTGCAGCACATACTTCAGAAAGAGTTTTAAAAATGAGTAAATTTGATAGAAGAAAACTTTAACACTCCTATTTATTTCTATGAATACTAATTCTCAGCTGATAGCATTTATAAAACAATTAATGGAAATAAATTGATGCAAAAACATGATACTTGGAATACCTGCATGGCTCAGTTAAGCAGTTGCCTTTGGCTCAGGTCATGATCCCAGGGTCCTGGGATCAAGTCCACATTGGGCTCCTGGCTCAACAGAGAACCTGCTTCTCCCCCTGCTTGTGCACTCTCTCTCTGACAGATAAATATCTTTAATAAAAATGACACTTTTTAGCATTGTTATTTTAATCAATTGATGCAAAGTCTGATGATGGAAAAGAAAGATCATTTATCTCATTAAGAAATATATTTCCAATTAATTTTTATGTTTATTAAATGCTAACAGTTTTTCATTTATTTGTTTTTGATCAAATATGTACTAATAACGATTATAATAATGTCCAGAAATATTTTTATTTCACACTTCAGTGTTATGGTCACAGGAAAATTTTTTTTTTGAATTCATATTTTTTATAATAAAATTATAATAGAGTGATGAAGGAAATATTTTACATCTAAAAATACAGGAAAAAAACATTTTCTGTAAGAATTAGAGTGGAATTACATGCACATTCAAGAACAGGAAAAATATCAAATATATGAATATTAATGAATTAATGTTTATGTGTTTTTAAGTGAATGATGTTGCATTTTTAGAATCCATTAGGTATATTTAGAAGTCTTATATAATACTTTAATTTATATAGTTTTTGA
This sequence comes from Martes martes, assembly GCF_963455335.1. Lineage (NCBI taxonomy): Eukaryota > Metazoa > Chordata > Mammalia > Carnivora > Mustelidae > Martes > Martes martes. The sequence goes on along the minus strand of NC_137894.1, from coordinate 122,284,890 downwards.
TATTTATTTATTTATTTGAAGATTTTATTTACTTGATAGAGAGAGGCACAGAGAGAGAGATAAGGAACACAAGCAGAGAGAATGGGAGAGGGAGAAGCAGGCTTCCTGCTGAGCAGGGAGCCCTATGCAGGATTGATCCCAGGATCCTGGGATCATGACCTGAGCGTAAGGCAGATGCTTAATGACTGAGCCACCCAGGCGCTCCTAGTTTTTGATATTTAAAATATGTTCAAAACTAGTTCTTTTCAGCTATTTAATTTTTATGATGACAATTTTTATTTATTTATTTTGTTCATTAAACTTTTAATAGGTCTCAAAATTCTATGACAGCTTTTTGGTCAAGTTGTTTCCATTAAAAAGTACTGATTTTAAAAATTAATAACTTAAAACTGCCACACATACACAAAAACAAATGGTCCACAATATATCCTCCTTTCCTTCTGAAGGTTTTATGAGGCACTATTATCATTAACCAGTCTTTCACTATTAATCTTAAACGGCCAATTGACACAAATGATTCAGAGACTGTTCTTCCACCACTTATTAAGACTGGGGTGGCAGGTATTGGGGATAATACTCATTTAGCCTTCTGAGCTTTCTGGGCAGACTTAGTGGCCTTGCCAGCTCCAGCTGCCTTCTTGTCCACTGTTTTGATGACACCCATAGCAACCATCTGTCTCATGTCATGAACAGCAAAACAGCCCTAAGGAGGATAGCCAGAGAAGCTTTCAACACACATAGGCTTGCCAGGAACCATATCAACAATGGCAGCGTCACCAGATTTCAAGAATTTGGGACCATCTTCCAGGTTTTTTCCAGAACAATGAACTATCTTCTCCTTCAGCTCAGCAAAATTGTAAGCAATGTGAGCTATATGACAATCCATCACAGGTGCATATCCAGCACTGATTTGTCCTGGATGGTTCAGGATAATTACCTGAGCTGCAAAGCCAGCTGATTTCATTGGTGGGTCACGTTTGCTGACATCAGCCACATTGCCACAATGAACATCTTTGACAGATACATTCTTGACATTGAAGCTCATGTTGTCCTCAGTAATATCCTCACTGAAAGCTTCATGGTGCATTTCAACAGACTTTACTTCAGTAGTAACATTGACTGGAGCAAATGTGACCACCATGCCAGGTTTAAGAAGACCAGTCTCTACTCGGCCCATAGGGACAGCACCAATGCCACCAAATTTGCAGATGTCCTGGAGAGGCAGACAAGGGCTTGTCAGTTGGATGAGCTGGTGGCAGAATGCAATTCAGAGCTTTGGGCAGTGTAGTTGCACTGGCATTCCCATCTTTACAAGTGACTTTCCATCCCTTGGATCAAGGCATGTTAGGATGTGGCTCCAGCATGTATGATGGCACTGTTCCAACCAGAAAGGAGCACAAATGTTACTGTGTCAGGGTTGTAGTCAATTTTCTTAATGTAGGTGCTGCCTTCCTTAACAATATCCTCATATCTCATATGGCTTTAGAGCGGCCCAGTGAAATCCAATTTGTTAACACCAATAATTAGTTGTTCCACACCCGGTGTGTAAGCCAGAAGAGCAAGCTCATGGGTCTGCCCATTCTTGGAGATATCTGCTTCAAATTCACCAACACCAGCAGCCACAATCAGGACAGCATAGTCAGCCTGAGACGTGCCAGCAATCATGTTTTTGATACAGTCTCTGTGTAGTGAGGCATTAGCGAATAATGCTCGCTGGTCTCAAATTTCCACAGGAAGATATCAATGGTAGTACCACATTCCATTCAACTTTCAGTCTATCCAAGACCCAGGCATACTTGAAGGAGCCCTTTAACATCCCAGCAGCCTCCTTCTCAAATTTTTCAGTAGTTCTTTGGTTGACCTCACCACATTGGTAGATCAGATGGCTGGTAGTGTTAGACATCCCTGAGTCTATGTGTCCAATGATGACAATGTTGATATGATTTACTTTCCCATTTTGTTTCAGTTTAGCAGTGGTTTTCCTGATACCTGTGTTCTGGAGGCAAACGCTGTGAAAACTAATGACATTTTTTTTTTAGATATCAAGTTACATATATGCAAGGAAGTGCAAAGGTTTTTAGTATTACTTTTGGTTTGTAAAAGCAAGTGTTAGAAAGCCAATGATCTATTTGACCCCTCAATAGTAGACTATTTGCATAATTTTATGTTGTTTTTTTTTGTTATTTTTTAATTGAGATGATATTTACATAGCATACAAATCCAGAGGTCATGTTTTCAATGAAATGGAGTTCATTAACAAGAGGGTTAACATTAACACAAATTGACCTGTGTTTTAAATTGATAGACTTTATTTTTAGAAAAAATTTAGATTTAAAGAAAATTCAGTAGAGAGTACAGTGTTCTTTTTTACTCTTCTCTTGGTTTTCCCTATTATTAATATCTTCCATTAATGTGGTAAATTTATTATAAATGATGAACTATTATAATATTATATATAATTATTAATAAGAATCTATAGCTTACATTAGGGTTTACTCCTAGCATTGTACATCTACAGGTTTTGAAAATGTGTAATGATGTGTACCTATATAGGAAGAGAGGAAAAAATAAAACAAGATAAAATAGAAAGGCAAACAAACCATAAGACACTCTTAATCATAGGAAACTGACTAAAAGGAAGCTGGAGAGGAGAGGGGTGGGGAGATGGGGTAACTGGGTGATGAACATTAAGGAGGACAAGTGATGTAATGAGCACTGGGTATTATATAAGACTGATGAATCACTGACCTCTACCTCTGAAACCAATAATACATTATATGCTAATGATTGAATTTAAATTAAAAAATAAATTTAGTTTGAAAAGAAGATAAAAAGGACATGTATCTATTATTATAGTATCATATGGAACAGTTTCACTGCCCTAAGAATCCTCTGTGTTTTACCTACTCATCCCTCTTCCTTAACACTCAACTCCAGGCACTCACTGATCATTTTACTTTCTCCACAGATTTGCCTTTTCTAGAATGTCATATATTTGGAATAATACAGTATGTAGCCTTTTCAGATTGGCTTTCTTCACTCACCAATATGCATTCAGGTTTCCTTGTATTTTTTTGCAGCTTGATAACTCATTTATTTTATTGATGAATAATATTCCTTGTGTTATCATTTGTCTATCCATTCACATACAGAAGGAAATTTTGGTACTTTGGGACTTATGCTTATGAGTTTTGGCAGTTATGAATAAAGATGATATAACATTTCTGTGCAGGTTTTTATGTAAACTTAAGTTTTCAACTCATTAGGGTAAATACAAAACAAAATTGCTGGCAAATTACCCATTTGATGTGAGCAACTCAATGACATTTAGTACATTCTCAGTGTTGTACAGCCATCACACCTATCTAATTTAAATATTTTCACCACCGCCTCCCCAAAAACACCCTGTACCCAGAAGTCACTCCCCAGTATCTCCTTCCATGAGCTCCTGGAAACCATCAATCTACTTTCTGTCCCTTTTAATTTACCTCTTCTGTGTATTTCATATACAGAATTCTATAATATGTGGCTTTTATGTCTGGTTCTTTCACTTTGCAGGATGTTTTCAAGGTTCATCCATAAATCATTGTGATTTTCCTTCACATGGTTGAAGAATATTCCATTTTTAGTGTATAGTGCAATTTGCTTACCCATTCACCCATTTTTGGACATTAGGTATTTTCTACCTCTTGAGTGTTGTGAGTAGTGCTGCTGTTATGAATATGAATGTGCATGACTGTGTTTGAGTATCTGTCTCCTTTTGGGTACAAAACAGGAATGTAGTTGAGGGGTCCTGTGATAATTCTATATTTAAGTTTTTGAGGAAACAGTAGACTGCTTTCCACAGAGATGCACCGTTTACATTCCCACTAGTACTACACCAGGTTTTCAATTTGTCCACATTCTTTCCAACCCTGTGATTTTCCATTTTTTGAAATATCGTTACAGCAATCCTAATAGGTATCAAATGGTATCTCAGGATTTCGACTTTCATTTCCCTAAGGACTAATGACATCGTGTATCTTTCATACACGATGTGTATCTTTCATGTGCTTCTTGGGCATTCATGTATCTTCTTTAGAGAGATATCCATTCAAGTCCTTTGCCCTTTTAAGTAGATTGTTTGTCTTTTATTATTGAGTTTTAGGAGTTCTTTTTTTGTTTTGAATATTAAGCCTGTGCTGGTTAATTTTATGTGTCAACTTGACTGGGCTAGTGGATCCTCGGAGAGCTGGTAAAATATTACTTCTGGGTGTGGATTGCATTTGATTCAATAGACTGAGTAAAGAGAATCACTCTCATCAAAATAGGTCAGCGTCATTCAAACTGTCAGGGCCTGTGTGAAACAAAGAGACAAACAAAGGATCAACTTTCTCACTTTTCTTGAACTGGGGTGCCCCTCTTTTATCTCAGACATCAATGCTCTTGGTTTTCAGGCTTTGGGACTCTGGGACTTAACACCATCGTCATCCTTGCTTTTCAGGCCTTCACTGACTGAATTATACTGTGGGCTTCCCCAGTTCTCCAGATTGCAGATGACAGGCCGGGGTTTCTCCATTTCCATAACAGTGTGAGGCAATTCCAATACTGAATGCTCATTTATTTTATCTATCTATCTATCTATCTATCTATCATCATCATCATCTCTATCTATCCATCTATCATCTATCATCTATCATCTATCTATTCTCTCTCTCCTATTTGTTCTGTTTCTCTAGAGACCTGTGACTAATACAAAACCCTTATCAGATATGTGATGTGCAATATTCTTTCCCATTCTGTAGATTGTCTTTTCTCTTTCTTGATAATGCCCTTTGATGTATAAAAGTTTTTAAGTTTAATGAAGTCTAATATACCTTTTTTTTTTTCTTTTGTTGATTGTGCTTTTGGTATTATATCTTAAAATCCATTGTCAAATGCAAGGTCGTGAATATTCCTACCTATATTTTCTTCTAAGAGTTTTATGTGTTTAACTGTTATTTTTAAATGGTTAATCCATTTTGAGTTTTCTATTTGTTTGTTTGTTTGTTAAAAGTAAAATAGGGTTCCAGCTCCATTTTTTGTATGTGGATATTCAATTGTCCTACCACCATTTTTTGAAGGGACTACTATTTTTTCCCCCATCAAGTTGTCATAGCACCCTTGTTGAAATCCATTAGCTCTAAATGTATGTGCTAATTATGGACTCAGTTCTATTTCTTTGGTCTATATGTCTATCCTTATGCCAGTACCATATAGTTTCTATCACTGTGCCTTTGTTTGTTGTTGTAAGATTTTATTTATTTATTTGAGAGAGAAAGAGGAAAGAGAGCACATGCTGTGGGGAGGGTCAGAGGGAGAGGGAGAAGCAGGCTCCCTGCTGACAAGGAGCCCAATGCAGGGCTTGATATCTGGGATCATGACCTGAGCTGAAGGCAGATGCTTAACCAACTGAGCCAGCCACCCAGGTGCCTTACTATACTGTATCTTTGTAGTAAGTTTTGAAATTTGAAACTGTGAATCACCTAACTTTCTTCTCTTTCAATATTGTTTTGTGCTAAGGCAAGTAATGATAATTACAACCAGAAAGACTTTTTTTTTTTTTTTTTGATCCAAAGTTACCTAGTGATTTGTCTTGGTTTTGAAAATTCTAAGTTACAAATCATCACATATTAACAGAACTAGTTCCTATCAAAGAGATGCAAGAAATCTTGTTAATATTCTAAATCATTTAGTTGACATAAATAGAAAAAAATATTAATAAAAAAGCCATTATAAAAGTATCTGGCTGATCTGAGGAATTTGCCAGTGAGGAAATAATGCCACATGATAAAGAAAGAAGACTGAAATATTTTTCTGATCCTTTGCATTTATTTTTATATCTGCTTTCAGAGCAGAAACACATCCTTAAAAACATAACTAGACAAGTACACAAAGATATATATGCTTTTCATTGATACATTGTTGACATTAGTAAAAAGTTAAGAACCATATAAATGTACAAAAATAATAGGCCAAGTGCAGGTTAATCTGTGCAGGTTAAAAATGACAACTATCTTTGTTTACCATGCATTCCTGTTCATAATGTATCACTATATAAATAAAGAAGTTTACAGGTAATATGTAGAAATAAACCATTTTTGTAACATATTATACATATATAATATACATATTTTTATAAAGGTATAAAGTTACACTATTTTTTCTTGTTTGGGGGGTATAGTAATTCAAATTATTATATTTTCCTTTAGGCTATGCTAATTTTCCACTTATCTATAACAAATATATTAAAAAGAATGTAATTTACCATTTTTCCCTTCAGAATCCTATGAATAAGGCAATGTTCTTACATTTTGCAATATAATGGACTTTTCACAATTAGATGCATTTAAAAAGCCAAAAGGCATGTTAATAGTACATCAAGGTTAAGGATAAAAGATAAAATACAAAAACATAAACAATTTTATGCAAAGATAAATTAAGGGCACAATTTTAGCTTAAAGTACCAGTAGCACCAATTCCACTCTGAATAATGTGTTGTGATATAAATGGACAGTCACCTAAAACCTGTATAGAATAATTTTTAAAAAATGCATTTCTGGGGTAGGTGGGTGGCTCAGTGGGTTAAAGCCTCTGCCTTTGGCTCAGGTCACGATCCCAGGGTCCTGGGATTGAGCCCCACATCGGGCTATCTGCTGAGCAGGGAGCCTGCTTCATCCTCTCTCTCTGCCTGCCTCTCTGCCTACTTGTGATCTCTGTCTGTCAAATAAATAAATAAAATCTTTTAAAAAAATGCATTTCTGAGGAGTTTCTAACAGGCATTTGATATTTTCATTCAAATTGTCTGCATATAATTAGCCATAGGGGCAGAAACTAGCTTGCAAATAATTGTACTTATAATGGGTTTTTTGAGTAATAATATTGCTACCTGTTCCCTAAAATGAAGGGAATTCTTTCCAGTCATATGTGCAAGTATCTCATTATTAAGTCCATTATTTCCAGCAAGTGCAAAAGATTTTAGTATCAAAATGGTGAATGTGAAAAGGGCAAACCCTAATAATGTACTCATTCTGGTGATCTTTTGCGGCTGCATTACAAACTGTCCAAACTTAGAGCTTAGCGATGACCATTTACTAAATATTATGATTGCATGGTTCAGGAATTTACTAGGAACTAGTTGTCCAATTCTCCTACTTCACATGACATTGACACTAGTAATTTTGTTTTATCTAAATTGTGGATCAGCTGACCCACGCTTTATTTGCAGACCTGGCACCTTGGTGAAGTTGGCCAAATGATGGCACTCGACTGGAACTGGAGACCAACACTTCAGCACAGTGGCATCAGGGAAGTTGGAATTTTTACTCTGGGGTTCACAAAGGCAAGAGGCACTGTTCCAGAGAATAAAGAAGGAACTACATATACTTTTGGTCAGTTTTGAAAGTCACTTAGCATCATTTCTGTAATTTTTTGGTTGAAGTAATTATAAGGCTTCCCAGATGGAAGAGGAGGGAAGCAGTGTCAAAGAATTTGTAGTCATGTCTAAAAATTAGCATTGGAGCAATGAAAGAAAGATGGGAAGTACAATGGAAGAAGCATTAATGAATAAATGACAAATTTATCATTGATTGAATGCCAAAATCAAAAATAGGATAAATTACTTGTTATAAAAATCCGTATGATATCTTTGTCAGGTAGAAAATACAGGTATGAAAACAACAAACCACAGAGAAACAAAATATCATCTTGTTTAAAATGTCAGAGATGCTTCTTAAGTTTTTAATATTTTTATTAAGTGCAATAGCCACAATTTATAGATCATGGGCTCTATGCCAGACACTATATAAAATGCTCTGAATTTATTATCACATTTAATTCATGAAACAATGCAATAGGGATACTAGATTTTATCTCTGTGTCATAGTTTAGAAAACTGACATATGAAAAGGTTAGATAACACATCAAAGACCACATAACTTGTTAACAAAAACAATCACACTACATCCCCAAGTCATCACACTCCAAAACACATTGTTTTAACCACACATTTTACCATCTTTAATTGTTTTGAAGGACGACTTTTAAGTAAAGATATCCTCAAGATTTTTTTTTCTTTCTAATATGACTATTGAAGTATCAGAAAATTAGTTTTAATAATGCATGTCCCTGGACTCTTCTGGGACAAAGCTATTCTGAAACTTAATTCAATGACTAAAAGTGAGTTCAGAATTATAGCAAGAAACCTACATTATTTCCCATGCTCATTTATGCTAATGTTTACCAAGACTTTTGGTAAAGAAGCTACCATTTTGGAAATTTTGAGTCATAGATACTTTGAGATGGAAAGAAAGTAGAGGTAGTCCAAGCAAGTAACCTAGTTGGTTTAGTTGCAAAGTCATGAAAAAGCATTAAAATGATAGACTAATTAGAATAATGAAGTTTTCATTTAAAAAAATGTAACTTTCCCAGCTTTACTTATCAACTTAAATTTCCTAAAATATTTGTAACTTTGAAAGTAGCTGTTAGTTTTTGTCCTTAAGAGAAATTTTAAAAGTTCATGAACACCTAACAAAAGTGCTCCTAAAAGAGTGTATTTTCTAGGGATTCTGATGCTATATTGATCCACTTTTCTTAATATACCCTGAAAACCTTTTGGTTAAAAAAAATCTAAATAAATAAAGTACCAGTCATGAATTACACACTAAGATATGAGGCACATTCAGAAGTAATGTGCAACAGGCATGGCAAATCTAGGTGATTTTCCTTAAGAAAAGACAATGTAAGTTGGCTTTAAAGGCAAAATTACAGTTTGTCATCTGAAGTTGTTGAAAACTCAAATCATTTAAGCAGGACAGAGAGATTTTCCATAATAAACACAGCATGACAATGCTTTGTTTTTATAGCTAGATAGAAACCCAAATCTATCAGGGAATAAAACAGGAAAAGAAAACTAGTTTAGAGTTTCCATTTTGCAATATTATTTCTGTAAATAATTTATAGCTTCAATATTTACATATCAACATTTATGTTAAATCCTGGTGGTAGAAGAAATATCATCTCTAAATTTCTCCTTACACAATTCTAAGCTCTTCCTGGACTCACATTTAGTATTTTCTCCCAAAGTAGAGATCTTAGCCAAACCACATGGGGCCAAAAAATTTCACCTTCAATAAATTCATTGGGTATTCTGAAATTGTTGCTCAATTTGAACCATCAGCTTAGTATAACTTTATAACTATTTGACTGTGGGAGACTTGCTTCCTTTAAAGAATCATCTAAAAAGTCACTTTCTCCCTGAAGCCTTCCTTCGTACATCCTCCTTTACTAAAATTATTTCTTTCTTCATATATTTACAACATCATTTAACAGATCCCTTTGAACTCATTGAAGGAGAGGCAGAGTCATTTTTATTTTGTATCCAGCAAGGTCCCTAGCTCCCATTATAGATCCTCAATAAGTATATACTGGAATAGATAAAGAGAAAGAAAGAAACAGAAAAGAAAGGAGAAAAAGAAAGTATAAACACAAAATGAAAGATGAAGAATAGACTCTAAAATTCTGATGTAAAGGGTTGTTTAAAATTAATATCATGTAATTCATGTCATGTGCAAGACTGAACAACGATGCTCTTAGATTGTGAGTACAAGGAGGATAAGCAACATGTATGTCTTGCTTAGTGCATTTCCCCAAATTCCTTGAAGATAACAGATGAAGGATCTTGAGAAATCTTAAAATATACAGTTGGCAAGCTAGAGGCCCAAGAGTGTCAATGGTTTAGTTCTGGTTTAAAACTAGCAGGCTTTAGAACCAAGAAGTCCCAAAGCTTTAGTTTAAGTTTGAGTGTGGGAGAACAAACAAACAAACAAACAAAACCCCAAACCCCACAATGTCTCAGCTCAAACAGCCAGGCAAGGTAAGTTCCCTCATCTTCTCAGGAAGATCAGGCTTTTTGTTCTATCCAACCCTTCAACTGATTGCATGAAGACCATCCAAATTAAGGAGGGACATCTTCTTTACTCAGTCTACCAATTCAAATATTAATCTCTTCTGAAAATATCCTTACAGAAACACTCAGAATAATGTTTTACCCAATATCTGGGCACTCTGTCACTCAGTCAAGTTGACTCATAAAGTTGATAATCACGAGTCCATTCCTTGTTAGTTGTCACTCATATTATCTACTTAAACCACACTTAAGTTCCAAATAAGTAAAATAACAAGGTCACAATTCCAATCATCATGATACAACTATCCTCTGTATAGCTGGAAATGCACCAAAACTCTTCTCCAGAATATAAGGTAAAGTTCGTGAATTACATTTACTCTTCTCTTTGATATCTTGTAACTTAAATACTATAAAATCAGTATATTTTATGTTACATGATCAGGGAACAAAAGAAAAGAAAAAGATACTGACTTTGCATGCATACCTACACATGAACATGCACACACAAACATATTCATAGCAACGTAATGAGGAAATAATCATGACATTTGCAGTCCTCCTTTCTGTAACTAGGCACATAGCCATAGCTTCTATGTACAGTTTCCTTTGTCTTCCTTTTTAAAAAAGATTTTATTTATTTATTTGAGAGAGAGAGAGAGAGTGAGCGAGAGTGAGTGCACAAGCAGGGGCGAGGGGAAAGGAGAGAGGGAGAGTAGGCTCCCTGCTTAGCAGAAGACTCTGAAATCTTGACCTGAGTGGAAGGCAGATGCTTAACTGACTGAGCCACCCAGGCACCCCTGTAGTTTCCTTCTTCTAATACCCGTTTAGTATTCCTGTTAGCTTCAGCAAGCCCCTCAGCTCGTTGTGGTTCTTTACCTGGTGGTATGTTTCAGATCTTAATTTCTGAAGAGTCTGGGCCATTAGTAGTCCTGCCTCGATTGGGTTGTAGGTTTGCATTGACTTTAATTATGGGGTATGGAAATCCTAAGAGACGGTCTAAGGAATCCTGTATTCCAGTCATGTTCTTTCTTACCTCCATTGTGGAGAAGTAGTCCAATTTCCCCTTGGTAATCAGGATCAATTATCCCAGTGAGTATATTAACTCTCTTTTTGCCTATTAATTCAGAGGCATGAGGAAAACAAAGTGATTGGGTGACAGTTTTAACTTCAAGCTCAATGAAGTCATAGTATCTTCTGGTGAAAGCACTGCATGTGGGGAAGATAAATCTGTACCAAGTACACATCTATTCCAGCAGGGACAAAATGCTGACTCTTCCATGATGGAAGCTGTCAAGTAATCAGCCTGCCACTTTGTAGGTTGTTGAGCATCCCAGAGAATGATGTCATGCTGGGGACTCAGCATGGTCTCTGCTATTGGAAGACTGGGCATTCATCGGTGGACATAGCCAGGACTGCCTTGGAAAGCAAAAGTCTGTTGCTGAGCTCAAGCACATCCTCCATTCTTAGCACCATGGCCACTTTGTTTACGAGCCCATTGATGATGATAGGAGTGACTGGGGAAAGAGGCTGAATGGTGTCCACTGAATGGATCATCTAGTCCACTTGATTATTAAACTCCTTTTCTGTTGAGGTCACCATGTAGTGAGCATATAAATGGGATGCAAGTATCTTAATGTTTTTCTACCCATTCAGAGAGATCCATCCACATCTTCCCAACTTTTCTTGTAACTCATTTTTTAATCATCTTCAAGACCCTGACCATTCAGCCAAAGTACTGTCCACAGCCCATGAATTAATAAATAATCATACATTTGGCCATTTCTCTTTCCAAGCAAACTGAACAACCATGTGTACTATTTCAAATTCTGCCCACTGGGAGGATTTTCCTTTACCACTGTCCTCCAGGGATGTCCCAGGAAGGGACTGCTACAGTGTTCTTTCAACAGCCCTTCATTACTTACACTGGTGGCTGCTTTCTCGGTTGCCTTTTATGGAGATAAGTGCTGGTTTAAAATTTGGACTAAGTGACAGCAAGTTAGAGAAAGGCCAAAATTTAACAATTAAGCTTTGTGGTCTCAAGATATAAGTAAGATCAGGGGCTAGGCCAAATCTGTGATTAACTTCTAGACTAGAGAAATCAATGGCAAATGCAGCAAGAAAATAATATAGAAAATCATCTAGAGCAGCTCATCTCTGTAACTTGGAAGCCAGCTCTTCTAGTTTGCAAGAAGGTTGTTCAGGAGGAAGAAGGAAACAGAAGGTCACTTATTTCTGTTTTTTAAATGATTTTATTTTTTAAATGCATTTAGCTTTTACTGAGTAATCACACACTGAATAGAGCACAAAATTACCAAGTTATATACCTTATTCTGGTACCAAAAGCTGATTCATTTTCTCCACTTAAGGTCTTTCAAATGCAGAGCCTAACAATTAGGCAGAGGGAACACCTAACGTTTTTTACTTTAATGATATTATGTTCCTAATTTGTCATTGAACTGACCCTCCAAAGAAGGCTGGAAGAAAATCTCAAATGCATCTTGCATTCTAGAAAATGGCTTTAAATTTTCCAGAGCAAGAGCAAAGCAAAACATCTGTGTAGGGTGTGCATGAGTGGGCCTGTATGCTCCTGTGCATATATATGGGTGGGAATCCAGAACTTTGCCAAAGTACCTTTGCATTTTAAAAGCTTATTTTCAGAACAATGAAAAGAGGCAGTTTTCCCCTTGATAAAGAGACAAAGCAGTGGGGCATCAGCAGCCCTTTTCTCAAGGCACATTTTTCCTTGAGGTAAAGTCTAGAAAATAAATGGTGATAACCCTGGGGTATATGCTGATTTGCTCCAGGTTGTAACTTTATTGATGTTTGTCTGCAGGCAAATACCTGAATAGGTGGCAACAGGCACAAAGGGTGACAGGAAAGAACAATGTTCCTCCTGGGGCTCAGATTCTGCACACATTTAACTGTTTCAACTTGGAGAGAAAAAAATCACACACACAAACAACAACAACAAAAACAAACACAAGAGAGCCCACAACTCTTTGGTGGAAAAGAACAAAAAAATTTTAAGGCATATTTTGTTGACCTCAATATGAAAGAGGACTTCGGTGGTCTCCATATGACCTCAGAGTTTACAGCTGGGTTCTTCTTTTCAGCTTGTCTCTCACTGTCTACCTGCAAATGCCCACTCACCCTTGCCCTACATTTTCCCTATATGAACCTGGGAGTATTTTCAGCACCAGGAGACAGTCATTAAGATGCTGGTCCACTGTCTTCCTGTTGTTGGCCTCACTGAAATAAATTCCTTTCTTGTTTCACCACCACTTATGTTATTGCTGGTACTGGATTATAAAATTCCTCAATTCTTGGATTCTTGAAGGAAAGAATCCACTAAAGAGACTCAATAGAGAGTGAAAGCAACAAAGGTTTTATTTAGCAAAGCAAAAGTACACTCCAGGGACAGGAGTGGGCTGACCTGAGGGTGGGTAGCAGCCCACTGAGTTCTGAATTGTGTTTTTTTGTGGGGGCCTGTTTGGTCTCCTCCTTTCCATCTTGTCATGATCACACTACCTTCTGCATCTGCCCTGGTTTCCTCCCCTCCAAACTGTTGCCCCTGCTCTTGTCTGCCATCTTCCTAAGGGTGTCTAAGTGACACCTGGCAGGGGTGAGTAGGGTGTGCAAAACCATAATGCAAATGATGTTATAATGATATTATAACAAACTTGGAATTATGAATGCACAAGGCTTTCCTTAAGTGTGCATACTCCAAAGTTGGGACCGTCTCTGTGGCCTGTATCTTCTGCTCAACTCACTGTGCTAAACCAGAAAAGGGGCCGGACTAAGGGAGATTGGGTGGTCCCTAGCATGGAACCATCTGCCATCCTCTTTTTTACCCTCCTGCTCTTGTCTATGCCAACTGCCAACTCTAGCAGTTTCTCTGCCTTTGGATTTTGTCAGAGGGGAGAGTGGCAGAACCCAGTCTGTTTGGGATTCCCCAGAGCCAGGTGCTCTTGGACCCATGTGCCTGGGCTACAAATATTATTGGGTATTCCGAGCCAGAAAAGCCAGAAAACGTTTTGTTGTGGGGACTTTCCTGCGCATAGGAAAATGTTTAGAGCATACCTAGCCCCTGCTTATTATATAGCAGTAACTTCTCTCCTCTACCCTGCCCCCCACCCCGAGTCTCAATGAGCATAAACTTCTGTAGATGTCCAAAGTATCCAGGGGTTCAAAATCATTCTCACCCTCAGCAGCTGCTTAAGTGTTTTTAAGAGAAGAAACACAAAGTATTGAGCCCAAGAGAATCATAAGGACAGTCTACATCCTCGAATAAATGAAATACATTTTGTATTGCATTTGTATTACAATGTAAAGTATGGAGGATTGGAAGCAAGAGGTAGCAGTGTAGGTGAGGATGAAGTTAATATTAGTAACGCATTCATTCATGTGTTGTATCAATATTTATTAGATGTTAACTAGATGCAAAGCCTGTGCAAGGACCTGGAGAGTTTAGTCTGATGGGACAGATAATAAATCATGAGAGGATCATAAAGCCACATATGCACAGAGTTGAGGGAGCTAACCCATTTGAATAAGAGGCATCTTTCTAGTTATTTCTCTCTACAAAATCTCTTAAAATATTTTCTCCCCGGCAAACCTTTTCTAGTAGCCCTTTATGCTCTGTGTCCCTCACACCACCCCTTTGAGTACTTTCTTGGTCTAATGTGGAGCTTAAAAACGGAATTAGTTTTGTTCCTTGGCGTTAGCAGCATACGGCCTCATGTGGTGGCAGCTTGAGCCTCTGGGAATGCGCACTCTCTCTCCGAGAGCAGCAGCAGAGGATCAACTGGCTTTTAAACAGAATCATATTTGCAAGTGGCCAGCAGGTTGGAATGTGATAACAGCCAGCAGACACTTCACATGGGTTTTCTCAGCCAAATCTGGGAAGCTTCTGTCAGGCGCCATTGTGAAGTGAACAATCAAAGCCGGTCTTGAGGGAGGGTCCTTTCTCACCGCCACGGGGCCTGTTTACTAGACTCGCTGAAAGAAGAGCGGAAAGCCATATGGATTAAAAGAGAAAGAGGAGTTTGATTTTTAAGACAGATTGCAAATTTTGCAGGCATTTCTCAAAAATAGATGCATTTTGACTATTCTGCCCCAGTCTGTGTTTTTTTTGTTGTTGTTGTTTTTTTACCTAATCTCTCTCTTTCAGTGTGCCAAAGAGATTTAATTTAAAGGCAATGATCGGGTAGCATCTTGACTCCGTTGTTTTTTTGTGGAATCCTTTGTATCTTTTCTTTTCAGAACATAGCTAGGGTAGGGAGATTGTGTCTCTGTTAAATTCTCCCAATCAATTTGCTGCTTATGGAATGAATTCTAGTACTTCTGGATATAAAAATGATATTAAGATAATATCGACTGTTTTTAGTCATGTTTTCCTGAATTTCAAATGTTAGTGAGTTCTTCTGTTTAGAACATCATAGTGTTCAATTAAATAAGATAAATAAATGTTAAGCATGGTAAATTGAAGATTTACAAGACAAATAAATTATTTGCATAAATTAAGTTTCCATTGTGTGGAGCCAGACTGTCACCAAGATGATGTGGCAAAACTGTATGGTTTCAAGGATGGTGAGATTAGCCGTGTAAGAAGAAAACTAAACTAAGAATGTCAGAGTCAGCAGGAACCTCTATTCAAAATAAATAAATAAATAAATATAAATATACCCTAATGAAGTAATATACAATTGTTATTTTCAAAGAAAAGCTTCTTAAAACTGGTCCAGAACCTGCCATCATTATTGAAAAAAAACTGTAGAAGGTGAAGAAATATGTTTACTGCTGAAGTATAAAGTAGAACTTAGAAATTTTGCACCTCTTTTTTTTTTTTTTAATGATGTTACTAGTTTTGCTTCTAGTAAAATAAACCTTATTTTAGTGGAAATAAAATGGCATAAATGTAATTTACTTTTCTGACATTTATGTGTTTGTTTTCTTTCCCCATTTAATTTTACGGGAACTATAAAACCAAATTAGTTAGAAAACCACTCCTGTGTTTAAAACTGTTGTTTGTGTAATTGGTGTATATTTTACTGATATGAGATCAGCATTAGTAATAATATTAGTAGATGTAGACTGGCATTCATATTTAGATGGTATCCAATTAACAATGTCTAATCAGATATTTATGGTATTGGTAATGGAATACATTTTATAAAACTGTGCTTATACTTTTCAGAAGTATCCTTGAGAGTATTGTTAGAGCTTCCTTGAAAAACATGTCTAAAGGAGACAAGAAGCGACCAGAGCTTCTTAAAAGAAGTCTCAATTTTTATTAAAGTGTATCAAACCGGGATGCCTGGGTGGCTCAGTAGGTTAAGCATCTACTTTTGGCTCAGGTCATGATCCTGGGATGGAGCCGCACATCGGGGTCCCTGCTTGGTGGGGATCCTGCTTCTCCCTCTCCTTCTGTGGCTCCCTCTGCTTGTGCTTGTTCTCTCTCTCTCTGTCAAATAAATAAAATGTTAAAATAAACTATATCAAACAAATGCTTAATTTTTTTGTTTTAGTATTATCTGATTGGTCTTATTACATTTAAATATGAAATATATATTTTTTTAAAAATAGAAATATATTATGCTATTATTTTCCCAAATACTTTGAATAATTACTGCATCATGTCCTGGGGACAATGAGGTAGGCAAGGCCTTAGGTGATAGTTGTTTTCAAAGAGGAGGAAAATTAGCATCTGAGAGATAGCTATCTCACTCTATATATGGGTCTGAGCCCCAAGATCCAAGAGTTTTCAAACAATGCAACAGTGGTAGACTGACCAGGGAGTGATAGCAACATATAGGGATATTTTATAAAATTTATAAAATTTTTAAAAAATTTTAAAAAATAATATGTTTTCTATGTAAAGGACATTATCTATTACAGACCAAAGAAAGAAACTTTGGGACACAAATACCTTGTAGAAGAAAATTACTCTTTAGTTTAGATTATTTAAACAGATCATCCAATCTAAATTAATCTAATCTATTCTTCAAAAAGTATTTGTTGAATGCCTACACTTATCCAATTTTTTTTAAAGATTTATTTATTTATTTGACAGAGAGAGATCACAAATAGGCAGAGAGGCAGGCAGAGGGGGGGGGGAAGCAGGCTCCCCGCTGAGCAGAGAGCCCGATGCGGGGCTCGATCCCAGGACCCTGAGATCATGACCCGAGCTGAAGGCAGAGGCTTTAACCCACTGAGCCACCCAGGCGCCCCTTATCCAATTTTTAAATACACATATCCAATTTTTATGTTTTAAATATGCAAGTCAAAACAACATAGCTTACCAAGAAGGTTGAAATCTTTCTTGACTGCCTGCTTTATTGAATGATTAGTTTGGTCTACTTTTTTCTGTAGAATGAGCCTAGTAAACGTTATATACATGCATGTACACACCCACACGTACACACACAGACACAACAAAGGAGGCACAGAAGGAGGAGAATTATATTTGTTTAACAGAAAACCGTCTCATAGGTCATTTTGGTTGTGGAAGATCAGCTCTCAACGCACAACCGTAATGAAATAGAGCAGATAAAGCAAGACCTAAATTGCTCTATAAAATACAGTGGGAAAAGATCAGAGATTTTAATGAAGAGAAACATGAACACAGAAGGGAGGGCTTTAGGATGAATTTTGAGTAATAGAGGACCATCATAGTGGGAGGTAAATAGAGGTTAGGTAGAAAATTTCCCCATTTTTCATCTGTTATTGAGTCTATATTATGTGCGAGGCACAATTACCAGCACTGAGAAAGCAGAAGTGAACAAAACATAATGTTTCTTATAAGGTAATTCTCAATGTTGGTCATAAGGGTCTCCTCTGAAAATAGATGTTTAAGGAATGTCTGATCAGACAACTCACCCACTTAGAATTGCCTTATTTTCTCTCTTTTATGCAGAATCTCTGTCTATTGCTTTTAGTCTTCAGGCAAATTCAACCCTACTGTTGGAATGAGTAGTATTTTGGGGAGAAAAATTAAGAAAGTGCAGAAAACTATAGCATGAGATTTCACAAAGAGGTAAGAAAGAAAGAGGCAGACAGGCCAAGTAGAATGTGATCGAGGAGTTAATATAAATAGGATATGTTAACAAAGTTGATCATAAGACTATAAACCCTGAATAGTCACAGAAACATTGGGGAAAGTAATGGAATTCTGTCAGCCAGTAAACAGAATCTGAGCAATTAAAAAAAAAAAAAAAGAGTAGGGTAACTTCAGATGATATCTGGCTTCATATACCTAAGAGGGTCACAATTAAGATAAAATAATAGGGGCGCCTGGGTGGCTCAGTGGGTTAAAGCCTCTGCCTTAGGCTCAGGTCATGATCCCAGGGTCATGGGATCGAGCCCCGCATTGGGCTCTCTGCTTGGCAGGGAGCCTGCTTCCTCCTCTCCCTCTGCCTGCCTTTCTGCCTACTTGTGATCTCTCCCTGTCAAATAAATAAATAAAATCTTTAAAAAAAAGATAAAATAATAAAATGTGTTTAAACAACATAGTTTAATGCCTGACTTTGTAGATCACCAAAAAAGCGGTGTCTCTTCCATCTGAGTGTTCAGTAACTTATAATGGGCCACAGTAATGATGAAAACCAAGAAGTAATAGTTCTCATCTGTCAAAGTGAATCAATTTGATTATTTACCTATAATTCTGCCACACTGATGCAGGTTTGACCTAAGTGTTTACAAGAGGATTAAGGAATAAAAAGAAAAGGAAAGCTTATATGAGATTTTTGGAGAAAAGGTCATCATTTTACATTTCTATTAAATAATTTTCAGAATAAAAAAATATTTTTCAGAATATTTAGGTTTTCAGTCTATTGTCTTGTAATTCTGGGGCTTAAGACCAAGCAAAATTAAAGCTCTCATAAGCCTTCTCACACGGACTTTTACATGTAATTGTGCAACATGATTCAAAAGCTGAGAACAATGATAATTCTAGAACTGGCAAATGGCAAGTTCTTAAATATTTTCAAAGTTGTTTCACTTGGTGATCAAATCTTGAATGAAGGCATCCCTCATTTTAACATTAAACAGTATATAGAATTTTCTGTGGAAATTATGACAGGGAATTTGTTCTAAGAAAGTTACCAATGTTAATGTATAAATTCACACACACACATACGAGATGCATAACAAACTTATGTATAAAAATCAGAAAACAGATATACTCAATGGTTGGGAAATTCATATAAAACATTTGTTCTGTGATTTTGAATTTAGGATTTTGCCAGTCAAACAAAACAAAACAAAATGAAACAAAACAAAACAGAAAAACCTGCAATTAGAATAAAGCAGGTTGTGAAACCTAAAAGGAGATACTTTATTTCTAAGGGTGGTTGTCTGTATGTTCTTGAGAGACAGTAAAAGAAAAGATGTAAGCAGAGTATAAATCCCGAGCAATATTCACCAAGGTTGAAGCATTTCTTTTCTAAGATTATATGGATATCATTTCATAGAAAAAGAAATTATGTTCACGATTTCCAACCAGGTCATTGTAAGACAATCAAAATCAAAATAATAAAATCTGAAGATATGATTCTTTTAATATGTTTTTATACATTTTGATTAATATGCTTTGTTTAGGACATATTATCAAATATTTTTAATAGTCAAAGGAAAAATAATGTTCAAATTTCTCCTAATTGCTGGTGTTTGGGGACTAAAACTAGCCTACATACAAAAAATCTTGGATTTTATTTTCTTACCAAGGTCTTTTAAAGTGCTTTATGTATGTGGGGATTTTTAAGTACATTTAGATATTTAAAAATTAAAATGAACTCCAGGAATGATTAGATCTTCAAGTAGCCACGAGGAAACTGTCTTGTGTAATATCAGACTTAAGAGCATTCTAGGCCTGATAATTTCTCCCAAATGATTTTAAAGAATAATACTGCACACCACTAAAATATTTACCATTTAATTATATATTATCTTAAATGGTGAATTAACATCAGAATGTACGAGCTAATATTTACTTTAAATATGAGGTATATTTCAGACCAGGTATATTTCAAATCTGGGGGTGCTATTCACACTGTCATCTCTGATATTGCCCCTGCCAGAATTGGACAGATGCTATGCAAGGGAATGCATAACTTTAGCATAATGAGGTCTTAAATATAAATATGGTAATTGATGAATAACAAAGATGGTCCCCAAATGCGGGAAGCAGCTGAGTATTTGATAAGAACTACACTAAGAACTCAATATACGTCATGTATCAGATTCTCTTAACATTTAATCAACAGAAAACTATCAAGTGCATGATAAGCATTTGATGTATATTGATTAAAAAGTGAATCCCTATGTCTGGAGTAGGAAAGTAAGATGTGGATGCTTAAGTAACTGACCCAAGAGATTCCAAACTCCATCTTTCTGATTCCAAATTCAGATCCTGCAACCACTAAGAATTTTAGTCAGCAGAGTTCCTATGTCAAATCCCAGATAATCTATGGATTGCAAGCTTGCCTTTCCTTTCAGGTCTGAGTATCCCTGACTTAACAGATGGATGATGCTCACACCCTGACCAATCCAGCTAAGCCTTCATTGGGTATCATTTCATAGATTGTATCAGTGACTTCAGAATAATTGGGCGAAGTCACTTTGGGCTAGGCACTGACTAGTCGAAGAGTAGAACCTATTGACTCACATAACACTAAGAATATTATGAGGTAGGTAATATCGATTGCCTTTTTTGCATGTAAGGAAACTGGACTTTAGATAATTAAGCTAATAGCTGAAGTCCCATCTAGGCAAGATGGGAGGCTAGAGGAAGACTGACCATGGTAGTGGGTGTCTGTCTCCTCCCTTAGAGTAGGGTCAAGCCCCATAATCTGGTCCATGAGAGAAGGTGCCAGACTGAGGTGGGATCTGGGGTGGGGACAGAGGGTGCATAGGCTGAAACAGAGGAAAGAGAACCATTGTCCCTCCAGGCTCAGTTCAGATTTGGACCCAGTGAGTGGAGGCACCACACCCACAAACTCTCCAGGTTCAGTCCCCACAGGCCCATGACCTGGGTGGAAGTCAGCTGTCACAGGTATAGCTTATGGGTTTTGATGTGGTGGAGCTTCTCATATAGATGCAGGAAGGAAGGCCTTGGGGCAGAGTTCAGGCGCTTGCAGTTCTAACTCACCCTGTACACTATAGGTGGGCAGCCCTGGGATGTCCATCTTGTAACCCTTCCCCTGAGGGACAAGTGCCTTCGGGGAATCCTTGGACAAGGCGCTCTCTCAAAGGAGTAGATTTCCCAGAGAAAGATTCCGAAACTCTACACTCCAGACTTGGTGGAGAATTTCTTCTCTTTCAGGGGCTCGGGGACTGTCCACTTGACCTGAAGCTTGCCTGTGTCCTGTGGACTAGTGGCCTTTTGGTAAGAAGGAAGTCACTGACCTTGGGCACATTGTCCTTGGATGCCAGTATGTTGCAGCAGCCAGGTCCCAGTGCACAGAGTACTTGTCCTCCAGGTATTTCATAGACTGTCAGACTTCTAGTGAGAACGTGAAGAGACAGTCTGCGAGGTGGGTCATCCACCAGGCTCCTTTGGCCCTGTGCTCAGTGATGATGTAGTTCTGCCTTTCTCCTCCAGGATCCCACTCAGAAGCTGGGCCTGCTCGCAGTGGCCGAACTGTGTCATGACCAAGGATTCAGGCAGGAAGGCCTGGGCAGTGGCATCATTTTTCACTCACCGAACAGCGACCTTTTGCCCTTGATAACTGCCCAGCATTGGTCTCCAATCCCCCTTTCCAGTGGTCTGCAGCAGCTTCAGATGGTGGGTCAGTGTTCAGCTGCAGTGGAAGAACTCCTCCAGGGCCATCACTATACCCTCCATGAACTTTGTCTTCATGAGGTGAGTGCAGAGTCCATCTGCATGTGAGGTGTGGTCTCCACCAGCTGCCCCAGCTCCTCGACCTGCACCTCTCGTCAGGGCTGAGCATGCATACACGATGCAGTAATGCTCACCTTGCCATCACACGTCACAGGGTGTGCGGCCCATCTGGGTTAGGCAGGGCTCTCCCGTGCTGGGACCAGACCTGTCTCTGGCAGGCACAGAGTTGCCTCTAACCATTGGTGCCAGCAGAGGCTCTAGGTGGTGCTGCAGCTCTGCTGGGGGCTCCCTCTTCCCCTGTTGTCTGGGGCTCAGCCATCAACCACCACCAGGGAGGGGTAGCAGAATTGAGTTCATTATAGCTCTAGAGTCCTTACTGGTTAACCTAGCCTGTGCCAAGGCCTGGCTGGGACTGCTCTGCTCCTGGCCCCAGCCTACTCTGTGGTGGCCTGGCCTTGGAAAGGAGCCAGGCTTTCATGGGTCGGTCATATGGTGTGCAGCGGGGCGTAGAGCTGGTCACACCTCCATGTCTGTGATGCCCAGCGCAAAGAGAAAGTCTGCTGGAAAAGCTTTTGGAAGGGTGGGGAGAGCTTACCAAAATGTGATTTGAAAAACACAATTACATATGACATTCTATTTACATATTTTTTCCTATTAGTCAAGTTTCAGCTGTGAAAAAGTACATTTGAAGATATATTTTATATACAAGAGATACCTATATATAACAACACATAAAACTGAATTGAAATATTTCAAAATAAAATATGAGGAAATGTAGTTTATCATTAATATTTGGAAAGATTACTGTGTGAACTTCGTACCTAGTGTTTAAATGTCTTGAAAATGTAGTTTATACATGCACAAGCGTTAATTCACCTTTAGGCAGGGAATTTGAGATATAAGCTAATTCTTATCATGGAATTATTAAAATGTCTTTTATTAAAAATGGTCATTTTTTAAAGATACATTAAACTTTCATATTCCCCCAAATTGTTTAAAAGTTATTAATGGAATAATAGGGATAATAGGGCTTCATTAAGTTATTCAGTAACATTTTACTGAGCAGTTACTACAGGCCAAGCCTAATGCTTGGTTAGGAGAATAAAAAAATGTACAAGAGATAATCCCTGTTTTCAGCAAGGCAATAGCAAATCCAAGAAGGCATATGGGTTCCCCCCAAATTTCATTCCCATACGATGAGTATTTAGGTTATAAACAAGATATTAAAATAGTTCAAAGAAGAGGCCTCGGAATCAGGAAGTTATTTTGTTCCAGTTTTATTGGGGTAACATTGTATTAATTTAAGGTACCCATTGTGATGTTTGATATATGTATATGTTGTGAAATAATTATCACAATCAAACTACTTAACACATCCATCACTTCACACAGCCACCTTTGATGTGTGCTGAGAACATTTACAATGTACTCTCAGCGGTACAAACTGAAGGTTTGAACCCTTTGACCAAGTTATTTTAAGTGGGCAATTTAGGCTTTGTTATATATTCGTTTTTTGTATGGAGATTTAGAATATATTTTATATCTAATTTGTAGCTGGGCACATTCAGAATGATTTCTTTACATCCCACCCCCCCAACCCCCACGCCCCCAGAATTTTACCAAAAAGAAAGGTAACATCTTGCATAAACCAAGCCTGGAGTGGTAAGGTAACCCTCCTCTTACAGCTCGCCCAAAGGCAAAGAAGTGAAAGGTGATGGGCTGGGATAAAAATTACAGATAGGATATTGTCAGAAGAATATCTCATTCATTTCTATAGCTGCAAACACTCATCCTCCCCCCCCAAGTCCTTTTTATCTGCCATTTAGCAAGAATCCAATTACTGAGCATGAGCTTACTGCCTCATAAATAACATCCTCTTAGCTTTCCAATCACACCATTCCAATTCTGTATTTTGTCAGCAAAAGTCCTGTTTTTAAAAATAATACTTCGGCCATCTGCTTACCCATATGTGCTACACATCACTGAATGTTAGATTCTCTGCAAATTTTATAGACGGTACCACAAACTTTGAATGTGTTTTCTCTCATAATTAGCATTTTACAACCACATTAAATTGATCACAGGTAAACTGTTTCATTTTGGTGTGTTATTTTGATTGTAATCAGACTACTTGCTGGAAAGTGATTTTGTAGCCAATATATTTTACTTATAAAGAGTTTTCTTTCCTCTTTTATAGCAAATACGTTATTTTAAAGGTCACACTTGTCAGACCCGTAAACTAAATCCCAGACTTGCAATGTAAGGCATCCCTCGAAGGATCCATCAGTGTTTACACTGGGGTGAAAAATGTTATCTTAGCAGCTTCATCAATTTCAATGACTGATGGTGTCATTTGAAATCTCTATAGTTGGCTCCTCCCAAATGAAGGAGAAAAAGGGAAAACAACTTGGTCAGGGATTTGGTTTTCCTGTTCTTCTAAGTTTTATTTATATATATATATTTTTTTCTCCTAAGTTATATATTATATATATGCACACATATGTGTGTGTGTGTGTGTGTATATAAAACCACTTCCTTTTCCTAAACACACACACACACACACAAGATAAACTACAAATAGATGTATAGTGATGTATAGTGAGATCTGAACCTACCGTAGTTGTTCATATGAAAAACTGTCCTACTTATGGGTGAATTAGGGAAATTTTTAAATCCCTTGGAAGCCTGCCAAACATAGGCTTTGGTGTTTTTGTAACACAACCATGAAGTATAAAACCTTTCAAGTCCTGTTTTTTTTTTTTTTTTCAATACCCCATATTTCCATGGTGAAAATGTAAGTTGAGCAATTCCGCATGAAATGTACAACGCCATAGTTGCAGTTCAGTTTTTAATGCTAAGCTTGTTTTTGCTCTTATTCAGTTATAATGAGTCAATTCCTCTTTGTTTTATGTTTGACCCGTGAGCATATGAGTGTCACTTTCTGGTTACCAGTTTGCAAGATTGCTTTCCTTCTCTCCAAAGCTTTGTTTCTTTCCTGTTTTCTTTTTTCCCGGAGATTTATTTAAATTTTGTCTTTACAAAATTGAGAACTGTGCAATGTGGTTATTTCTTGCTGGATTTCTCACGAGAAGCTACCTGGGATGGAATATCCTGCTTCCTTACCTAGTGCAGACGGGTAGGAAAAAATTCAGATGTCCTAGGTTTTATTACCAGCCTTTATGGCACAACTTGACTTTGGTGCAAAGTGCCCAGGTTTTCTGCTTTTACTTTAAAGTCGTCCTCTGGGATTTCCTTGTTACCATTCCTCGTCATTGATTCAATTCAAATGATACCTTCCTACTCCTCTCCCTGTGATTTGTCTTGATCTCAGTTGCTTTTACTGGGATGCTTGTTTACAGTTCTTGCAGTTCTGTGTTTTCTTTTGAAAACAAGGACTGAACAAATGAGTAAAGCTAGCCTTGAGAGTAATTTATTATAAGATTATAATTTACTCATTTTTGACATCTTTTCACAAGTAAATTAATAAAAGGTTCTTATTACATATAAACTCTCTCAAATACAAATTTAAGAGGACAGTCTAACGGAAAGGTTTATATAACTTTAGTTATATTAGCTGCTAAGAATTCTTAAGAGATTCAGTCATAGCTAGATTGTAATAAAATTAAGGACTCATATCCTGAATGTATTCTGGTGGACATATAAGGACACTGAGGACAATTATTACAATGAGATTTTTCTAAATTCATGCATCTAGCTAATGACCATGAAAGGACTCCAATTCAGGACTTTTGACTTCCTTTTGTCATTCTTTTCACTAATGCTAACTTAAATTTTGTTTCCTTAAATTTAATCACATGAGTGCTGTACTATACACTTTGTAAAAATTATCTTATTTAATTTTGAAAACAAAATAGTAGCTGTGAAGCAGCAACTATTATCATCTTATTTTGCAGATAGAAAATTGAGCTTGTAAAGGTTAATATTTGCCTTTCCTGAATTCATATCACAGAAGAGTAATATGAACATCATTTGTATCCATTGCTAGGCTATCTAAAAGCGTGTGTGTGTGTGTGTGTGTAACAGCTGTATTTACAGTCTGTCCTATTACATGCCCAAAGGCTCTTAAGAACCACATAATTAAAAAGTCAGTTTGTGGTGATGAGGTTTAGGCTTACAAAAGATTCTTAAGGAAGTCTGGGTTTATTCTAATTAAGTGAACTACCAGGGTGCTAAATGAAATTCTGTGCTTGGCAAACTCTCTTTGCTTTTGCATGGAGTTATATTTGTGGATGAAATATTCTGAGGATGAATGTTAAAAGCCCTTGTGACACCTAGACCCTCTCCAGAATTATTTTCTGAAAACACTCTGCAGTTTGGCAGCTGC
This sequence comes from Martes martes, assembly GCF_963455335.1. NCBI lineage: Eukaryota > Metazoa > Chordata > Mammalia > Carnivora > Mustelidae > Martes > Martes martes. The sequence continues at coordinate 122,258,781 of NC_137894.1, read as the reverse complement.
TTTGCAACCTGGGAGTGCATTTTAATTGGCATCACATAACTTTATGACTGAGGGATTTATTCCTCTCTCCACAAATTCCCGCCCCTCTTTTAGCTTATTAGTTGAAATGTTTGAGTTAATATTACAGGCATTTCCCCTTATAAACTCTTTGGGGCCATACTGCAATACGATGTCCAGTTTTCCTCCAGGGGGGAAAAAAAAAAAGAGTGAAAATCAGGCTCTGCCAAAAAAAGGAAAGTTTTTTGATTTTTAAATTTCATTTTCCCCTTTCATTGTTTTGTTTTGATCTTTGCCTACTGTTATTTGCCCAGTGTGACTGAATAAAGTTGAGAGAGAATTTACTTTGCTATCTTGTCAATATTAGCATATCAATACAATTTTCACAGAAGAAATATCTTTTGTATATTACCATCCACTGGATTTGTCTCAATACCTCAATTTGAGGCTTTCCACTAATTCTGAGTAAGCAGTACTGCTTTTTCCGTGAAAGAATAGCTCTCATCATCAATGACATACCTGTATATTTTAAGAGACTAAGCTCTCTGCTGTTGCTTCCTGGATTTATCTTTAATAAAACACACAATGTGGAGTAGAAGTATAGTGACTAAGAACTTGACCTGGGCTTTCAAGTAAGATGTATCTAAACTTGAATTTCAATTCAGCCCTTTTGGCTTGATGTCTTTGGACAAATTGTCCTCTTTACTGTAGCTCCTTCATCAATAAGTTGAGGATGAGAATGTTAAGAATGAATCAAGAAATATAAGTAAAAAAGCTTAGCACAGTGCCTGTCAGACTCTTATCAAGCACTAAATTAAGAGAAACTAACTTCTGCAAGAAAAAAATAATAAAAGAGTTATTAATATTGTAAGCCATGAACAGACAAGAAATGAAGTTTAGAGAATTGTCTTACTTAGAAAGAACTAAGAAGAGAATCATAGGCTTGTGTTATCTTGGATCTCACATTAGGGTAGCAAATAAAGAAACTTGCAGGTGAAGAAGAAAAATTTTAAAAACAACTACAGTTAATTAGTTGCAGATAGATAACAATGTTATTTTAAATCTTTACAGAGCATTAAATTGTTTTGAGAATGCAAAATAATAAAGCACTGTGTTGAATTCATCTCATTTTATGAACAATTTGAATGCATTTTATTGTATCTTTGATACCCAAGAAAATTTGAAGACAAGAACAAAACCAAAATAGAGTGCTTCTTTATGAGAACTAGTATGATAGCCAGGGCAGAAGCAAAATAAAGTAAAACATGATTAATGGAAATGCTCTAGGCTTCTGGTGTTTTAGTTTAACTGTAGAACATCATGGTTCTTAAATTCAGGTTTAAGTATAAAACTATGTTTCCCTCTGTGATTGTATTATTTCTGATACTCCCACCTATTGTATTGATTGGATGAATCTAATTATTTGATAGAATATGCCAGTTCTAAATATTACACAGGATTTTGGAGAATGATAGAAGCTGAATTAAAGGTAACCTAGGAAAATGGACCCTCAGACATTCTTTGAATATTATATTCCATTTCTTTCCAACAAATATCCGATAAAGGGCAAACTGTATGAAACAGAAAATATTATACTAAATGAAATATCCTGTCATTCAAAGTTTCTATCTCACTGATTTTGATTTACTAATTGAATTATTTTAAAATTGTATCTGTATAATTTATAGGGTTTTATATGCAATTATATGTATGTGTATATATCTATGTATGCATTTAATGTATATACATATGTATATATACACAGAGAAATATAAAGCAATATACAGTGTTTTATGCAATACATATAATATATAATATGTATATATAATATAATACAAATAAATGGATCAAAACTGTACATTGCATTATAGTAACTGGGAAGAACATTAGAAATTTTAAAACACAGAGTTATTTTAAAATTTTAATACATAAATTTAAAAACTTTAAAAATATAAAAATCTATGTTATAATATTATGGCAATAGACACTAAAAAATCTTTTCAGTTTTATTTACATTTCTTACCAGTTCCTATCATCAGGATGTAAATCAGAATATGTTGGTTACCTTTTATGTGTCAACAAAATATGAAGTCAAGAAATAAGATATGGTTTCTACCATTTAGATGTTTATCATCTGGATTGGACAGATACATATATGCAAGCATAAGCTTCTGCCTAATAAAGAGTAAATGATGACAGTGAAGTTAAGCACATGAATTGTATGGGTTGGAGAGGATCTGGATAAAACAACATTACAAAATATAGGATTAATAAAAGAAGGCTACAGAAAAAGGAAATAATTGAGTCGGAAAAGTTCTATCAGTATTCGATGGAAGAAAGAGAAAGAAAGTGGTTTAGGAGAGAAGAACGAGAACAAAGTTAAAAGAAAATCATGTTGGGGAGGGCGTCTGGGTGGCTCAGTGGGTTAACCCTCTGCCTTCGGCTCAGGTCATGATCTCAGGGTCCTGAGATAGAGCCCCACATCGGACTCTCTGCTCAGCGGGGGGCCTGCTTCCTCCTCTCTCTCTGACTGCCTCTCTGCCTACTTGTGATCTCTCTCTCTCTGTCAAATAAATAAATAAAATCTTTAAAAAAATTAAAAAAAATCATGTTAGGGGATTAAGACTACACTTACCTTGATGAATATTTTGTAATGTATGGAATTACTGAATCACTATATTGTAAGCCTGAAACTAATATTACCCTGTATGATAACTATATTGGAATTAAACAACAAAACAGGAACAGGAGAAACATTTAGAATAGACCCAGTCTCAACTTGTATCTTGAATGGAGCCCAGCCAAGGCTAGCCTGAATTAGCCAATCTCCAGATGCACGAGTAATGGTAAATTACTATTTTCACACACACACACTCACACACACACAGTCATGTTAGAGGAAGAAATGGCCAAGGCCCACTTTTGGAAGAGCTAGAGACTGTTCCTAGTTGCCCAATTAGAGACACTATGTGAGTGAGGTGTAATGAAAACCGTAGAGTGAATATATAAAGGAGGGAACCACAAGGAGAGACCATGTCTCTTGCAAATGTTGCAGAATACCACCAACATCCTTGCCATATGCCAGGTGTTTAATGGTGCAGATCTTGAGTCCTACTCGAGTATTGACGCATTTCCTAACAGTTAAGTCCCATGACCTTCCCTTTTAACACCAACCCAGGTATTCTCTGTCCCCAAAACTGAGATCTTTATTATGAAACATCTCAAAGGCCAGTCTAAAAATTTATCTTTAAGTCATAGGAAACATGCAGTAAATTTTTTGATATGTATTTGACTATACATTTGGAATCAAGATAAATAAATCTTAAATTATATTGATAGACATAGAAGTTCAAATCAAAGGAAACTGTGATACTATATTTTATGCTCATTTTATCTCAAAAATTAGGAAGACTTTTGCACAATGCTTTATGAGATAAATATTAATAAATTAACATGTGCCCAAAAGACTATGACGGTCACAGTCTCCAACATTTATATAACTAATTTTATATAACTAATTTTCAGGAATTCTTGAATCAGTTAACATTGTTATTGCATGGTTACAAATACTAAGATGGCTGGAAGATCTATTGTACTGACAAATGAAGTCACATACTTTTGTGGGTATAAGTCATATCTAGCTCATAATATAGGAATCCATAAGATATATTTAACTTAAGGATTCCTATATTATATATATATATATATATACGCTACTCTGTTAAAAATTATTAGTGGGAGATTGAGACATAAGTGCACTTAATTAATTATGAAAAATTCATCTAAGAACTAATCTCATATACTAAAGACAAACCTTTGAAGTCCTAAATTATCTTTCCCAGCAGTGATCACATTCTCTTCAGATTTTGCATTCCACAATAAAATCAAAGCATCAAATCATGTTGATACATACATTTAAGATATTAGTTAATATACACAAGGACAATTATGTATGTGTTAGATATTAGATTTTTTTCCCTCTGAATCAGTTGTATCTTTCACTTGCTCTCTACATTTTCCAAAGTGTCTCTTCACACTTCATTATAGATATTGTCTCATGACCTTTCTTTTCAATCAATAAGTTTATCTTTAGCTATGTCATATAGGTTTTTAAAATAGTCCCTCTATTTCATCCATTTATTTATCTTACATTTCAGGTCTAGATTTTTTTTTTTTTGAAAGATTTTAGTTCTTGGCTAAATTCTTAACTATTTTTTTCCTTTTATCTCCTTAATAAAGATACCATTTAATCTCTTTTTCCTACATTTATTTATTTATTTATTTGAGAGAGAGAGTTGGGGGGGTGAATTAGGAGCAGAGGGAGACAAGCAGACTCCCCTTTGAGCAGGGAGTCCTATGCAGGGCTCCATCCCAGGATCCTGAGATTAGGACCTGAGTGGAAACCAAGAGTCTGAGGCTCAAGGAACTGAACCACACAGGTGCCGCATCCCACCTTCTTTTCTGATACATGACTTTCTCTTCTTCTCTTCTTTGTCACTCTGTTTTTATCTTATAAAGAAAAACTATTTTAAGGCTAAGAATTATTTTTTTTTTTGAAAAAACTTTAAAGCTAGTATTCAGTTGTTCAGTTGTTGCAATTTTATCTATTGTTAACTTACTCTTACTCTTACTCTCAGAGTATAATCTTCTGGAATCCTAACTCCTAAAGTACAATTCTTTGGAATCCTAATCCAATATAGGGGAGGTTTATCAGAGCCTCCAAACCCAGGGTCCTACATTCTAATCTTTATACAAGTAATGCCACGGGGTTGTCAAAAACAATGTGTGTTTTCTCAGCCCCTCAAATATCTCTTCTAGGAATGACAGATGCCGTGAGATAAGATCCGTCTCCAATGTTGGCCTCAACTTTTTAAGTTTTCTTTTCTTAGATGTAGCAATTATTCATAGGCCATAACTCATCTTTGCCTTATTAGCTCCATGATAGCTTTATGTCTTGTCAAAATATTTTATTCTCTAAAAGCATGAATCATTTGTTGTTGTTGTTGTTGTTGTTGTTGTTGTTGTTATTTTCCTCACTATTAAATCTTCTAACATTTACCACATGGTTAATATATCTTAAGCAGTGTCATAATTTATTTCTAGCACAACCGTTGTGAATAATTACTATTATCCCTGTTCTACCTACATGGAAACTGAGGTATAGAAAGTTTAAATAACTTGCTTACAATGGCAGAACTAACAAGTGTGTTAGCCAGTGTTATACAGAACTCCCAGAGGAACAAACTTGGAATGCTGTTTAACTCGACTGAATGTTAACAGCTATTTTCCCGAAGGGTAGAGGGGGAGATCCAGGTGATTAGGGGTGGGGGCAAATGGTACATTAAAGATTATTCTGACATTAGTTTACTTTGAGCTAATAAGATCCAGGTGGACCCAAATTATTGCTCAAGGCCCAAATGTCACCAAAAAATATGGCCTTAGCACTCACTTTGATGCTAAAGTGTAGAGTTGATCCATCCCAGTATGTTTTCCTGTTGGGCCCTTAGCACCCAGATTAAATTATATTCAACCAGAAAAGCAAGCATTAAAAAGTTTTTCTGACTCTGTACGTGTCTATAAATATCTATAAATCAGTATCTGGTGAAATCATGACAAAATCGTTTTCAACTCTGAGTCCCATTTGTCAAGTGGCCTTATGTTTAGGCTACAATATTTTTCACTCATAAACTTTGTTCATTCAAATACTAAAAGTTGGTCCTTTTTTATATTGCTTAGACATTTATAAAACAAAGGAACAATTAAAATTATATTTCTATGTGGAAGTTTTAGGTATGTACTTTAATCAAAGAGCCATTCTACGAGTTCATTAAAAAAACAGTTCTTGAGAGAAACGAAGGTTGTCTTTTGAGAACACGGCATGATAATTACATGAAGCTAAATGAATTAGAGTGCAACCTGCAAAAGTCAGTTAATAACTATTGACATGAAAGATGTTGATATGCCAGGTATGACATTTATCCAACCTAAATCACCAAAGAAACATGATTAAAATATTGTTTAGTTAGTTAGTCCCCAATGGGAAAGATTTATGTCTGAAAATACTTCAGCATTGTAAAGAAATAAATAAGAAGGGAGTGTTGATAACTGAGGGGAGGGAAATACATCCTATGGAATATTGTCCATATAAGTCTTTTCTAAACGTGTCATTGAAATGTTCACAGTGGGTCTTACCCAGGATAGTCTCAAAATCTTTTCATAATCAGGTAGGTATATTTTAAGAAACTGTCAATCAATAAAATAGTCTTTTTTTTTAATGTTATTTATTTATTTGACAGATAGAGAGAGAGATCACAAGTAGACAGGCAAAGAGAGAGGGGGAAGCAGGCCTCCTGCTGAGCAGAGAGCCCAAACTGGGGCTGGATCCCAGGACACTGAGATCATCACCTGAGCTGAAGGCAGAGGCCTAACCCACTGAGCCACCCAGGCACCCCAATAAAATAGTCTTAAAAACCTTTTCCTAGAGTAAAAATTGAGATAATATTCTTTCTCTAACTTGCCTTCAAGAGTTAGAAGGATGGAGTGAAGGTTTGATAATTGGTGCGGATGGTTCCCTCTGGAGTCAAGCTGCTCAGGTTTAAATTGTGCCTTCCTCGATTTCTAGTTGTGCTACTATGGTCCTGTTATTTGATCTCTCAAGGCTCTGTCTTCTCATCCAGAAAAAATGGATGATAACAATTCCTATCTCCTAGTGAGTTCAAAAATGGACAACTATTATTATCCAAGAGAATATGGATTCATCGATTCAAGATGCTGAGATGAAGAGGGCTCTCAAGTTATAAATAATAAGGCTTCAATTGAAGAATGAATATATTCCTGTGTTTGCTCCAAGAGTAGAGGACCCCAATGTGTTCCAAATTATGTTGATTGTGGTTTTTCGAAGTTGGTGGATTTCCAAGTTTCAGATAAGAGATTATAGACATGAGTTTATATGAAGAGAACATGGAGCAAGAAGAGCCAAGCCCCAGTAAGAGAAAAACTTGGATTATCCCCAAATGAATCAATCCATGTGCAATTAATTTATAGCTAAAGTTGTATATAATGCATTGTTTTAAGCTTCCTGATGGGATAATTACATTGTTTGAGAGAAAAGTTAGAGTATTATAAGACAGTCCACATTGCTTGAACAATTATCTAGACAAGGCAACAATATTTGACCTGAAGGAGCAGAATTAGCTTGCTGAGTTTTTGTTCAAGTTTGATTTGAGTAACTCTCTCACTCCTTCCCTTTCATGTAGCTCAGAGGGAATTGTAACAAGTAATGTTACCAGCCACTTTCAAAAATCATCATGGTATTTGATTCTTTCCTTGGGAAAGAATAATCATTCTTTGTTGTTCATGAGCAGAGGGTAGAGACATGTGATTGAGCACTAATTCCTGGTCATTGTCAAATCTTAAAGTGAGGTGATGGTGAAATCAAAATTAATTTTTAAGAGTGACAAAAATATGGCTTTGAACAATAAGTATGGTGTACATTGAAAATGCATCATTTGCTCTGTATTATAAGACTTTCAGGCATAAAGTAGTCTATGTGATGACAGAATCCATTTTATAGATTTATATAATAGAATAATAAAACTGGAAATCAAACTTAATCCTCAAATATTTCACAAAGGAAGTTGGTCTCCTCCCAAATCTCTTGAAATTGATTTTAAAATAAAATCACAATTGGAGAAAGCATTCATGTAAGACATTGATAACCTATACATATCCTTTAGTTACAACTGAGAGTCCACAAAAAAATAAAATGGATGATTCTTGTATTTGAAATATTTACAGTTATAATTTTCCACTCTTTACTGATTTATTTTTGTTAATGTCCAAGGGGTTTTACAGTATTAAAGTATTTTGAGGAGCTGTTTATTCTTGCGTTGGTCTCACAGATTCCTATTTTTTCCCTCCACCATTTTTTTTTTTTTTTTAACTCACCTCTGTTTTCTCTCCTGCAGAGCTCTTGTCAGTCACATCTTGGGAAAGATTTCTTTTCCATTAGATAGCATTTAAAGATTATCCCTATTCCCTAAAATGTCTTTTGAGGCCTCTATCTCTCTTGCAAACCCTTGGAATTAATTTCACCTCAGAAGTTCTACACTGCAGAAGGTGTTATGATAGCCTGTATTTTAAAAATACCTTATATTATACTTTCCAATATCTCTGTGTGTCTATATTTCTCAAGAGACTGTGTTCAATTTTCATCATTGTACCATAGCAGCACATAACATAGCAGACTGCTCAGAGGAGCAAACTATGGTTGCTTAAATTTATTGTTCAATTGTTATATTAGACCAATTTTGAGAAAATTGTTAAGATCTCTGTAGTCCATGTGAGTGAAAACAGAACTCAACTGAGAAAAATCAGATGAATGGTTGTAAGAAAATATATTACGGAAAGCAAAAAGCCCTTTGATAATAGAAGAGAAGCCCAATTCAACTCTTGGCAAAATTGTATTTGTACAACAAACTGCACTGAGTTCCTGTTAATAAAAGTTAGCGTGGGGAGTTAAAGAAGTCATGTGACAAGCAGCTAACCCAGGCACAAGAAGGTGAGAGAAGGATGCTTCTCAGCTGACACTTACATAACAAAGAATTAATTGTGGGAAAGAGTGGTTAAGACTAGGGTGTCTGAAGGGATGTTTCTGTCCCTTTATGGCTTAGCCATCATCTCATATAACCACCTAGTTTCTGGCTTAAGCTGTGGTATTTTATGAAGTAGATAGGATTCAAATTAGTTTTTATTGTAACTGCAATAATATATTCATTTATTTGTCTCCTTTATTTCTCTGATATAGTAACTTTCACCCAAATCATATATATATATATGATTATATATATATATATGATTTTATATATGTATATATGATATGGCATACAGCATAAGTAAAGAGATACAGCTATAAGGTGTACAGCATAAGTGAAGAGATACAGCTAGCTCTAATATTGTACCTGATATTTTAAGAAGTTTATACATTCCTGAGAATTTTATTTTGCTTTGGTTTTATTTAATAGCATGAGTCAAATTCTTAGCCTTCTTACAACTCTGAAAGGTGAACCATTAATGCTCCCTTCTGTAAATGCTGCTGGACTTCTGGTGGCATTGGGAGAGAAATGGCAGAAGATTAAAGGGATAATTACTATTAGAGTCTAGAATGATAATCTTTATAAATATCTTTCACTAAATATCTCAGCAAACTATTTTCATCATGATAGAGAGGGATAATTTCCAGGTAGGAAATTCCCTTCCATGGTGCTTTCACTGCCCTAGTGGTAATGCTGATTAAGTTACTTGAAAATTGTTACAATGTCCTAGTGGAGGAGAAGCAGAGCCCAGAGGAAAGTTGGACTCATCTTATTGAAAGGTTATTGAATCCTTTTTCATCCTTTTCTACTCTGAAGAATTTAGGGAATGAGATAATGATAGTGTTTACCTCGAGGGGAAGTTTAGTAGATTAAATGTTATAATGGATGTAAGTGATTATCACAATGTCTGGCATATACTAAGTGTCCATAAGGCTAGCCAGTTCTTTTATGGATACACTAAATGTACAATCTCATCCCCCAGCCCCACCCTGCCCCACCAAATCTGCTTCAGAAAAAAAAAAAAAAAAATCAGAATGGAGAAGAAACAGAAGAGAGAATTGGAGGAGTCTGTTGGTTTTGAGAATTTCTAACCATCGTTGTATACATGATGGGCTAGGTGAAGCAGGTTATAACACATTTGAACTTATTCCAGCAGTAGTGACCCTTTCTCAAACCCAGATGTTTAAATGACTGCTCAGTGGGGATGTTTGGGATTATAAATATGTCCCATCTGCTGCTACCGTCTGCCTGCTCTTGAAAGGTGTAAAATCACCCGCTGCACTCAACATCGGTAGCAATCCCCATTCCAATTTACAGGAAAATTAAAAGGTGACCAGAAATCTTCCTTGTGGCAAAACCTTTCAGTATTCACCTAAAGGCAATAAATGAAGGTCAAGGCAATCACTTTGTTAATGTGTTATTGGAGAGAAGTGCTATTGAAATATTTTGTTTTAATTGAGAGATGTATCAATCTAAATAATTGTAAACAAAAATGAGAATACACTTAAATTTTCAACTTGAGAATCCTGAAGGATCTTTGCAATACTGTATGGCACACATAATCCTTTTTTATTGAATAGGTTCATAGCTGCAAGTATTTTAATACCTTAGGAAAATAGAAGCTTGCAGCTTGAATACCTAATACTAGTAGTATTATGAACACTAAAGGTAGTATTAATAGCAATGATGTTCCGGTTGAGCAGTTCCTCTGCCTTCCATTATCCTGAATTTTAACACCCCAGTTTTCATGGTTATTTCCTTCATACACTTTGCATTTTGCGATTACTTTATTATGGATTTGTTTACTTGCCATCAACTCTCCACTTTATTAGGTAATATTCTCCAGGAGAGTGGGGATTTTATTGCTCTCATCTCTTCTTACACATTACCCACCAAAATGACTGGCATAGAGTAGACATTCAATAAATAGTGTAGAATATGTTACAAATTAATAAAGATTGTTTAGATTTTCTAAAATTATTCCAAACATCAGATACAATAAACTAGATATCAATAGGAAAGTAATTCCAGATTTCCAGATACTTCAATTCCCCCTTTAGTTCTTCCTTGAGCATAAGACCATATCATCATACATATTTACATATCGATTTATGGAGCAGTAAACAAGGCAACAAGGAAGTAGTCTTTATGGAGAATATACTGAGACCTGAATTTGTGTTGTGTTCTCTTAGTTTAAGAAGATTACACACTGAGGTGATTCTAGTAACACCAAGGAGAAATCACCATAGTGATTTGGTGATAGATGATAGATCTTTCCAAATTTAATGTCTGAACTCCTTTTAACAATGGGCAGAATGTGAATTCAGATGACCTCCATCTCACTCTTATTTTATCACTTAGAAGCTTGATCTTGAGGGGCGCCTGGGTGGCTCAGTGGGTTAAGCCTCTGCCTTCAGCTCAGGTCATGATCTTAGGGTCCTGGGATCGAGCCCCGCGTCGGGCTGTCTGCTCAGCAGGGAGTCTGCTTCCACCTCTGTCTCTCTCTCTCTCTCTCTCTCTCTGCTTGCCTCTCTGCCTACTTGTAATCTCTTTGTGTCAAATAAATAAATAAATAAAATATTTAAAAAAAAAAAAGAAGCTTGATCTTGAACAAACCACATGGCCTCAACTAATGTATAAATTCTCATACATGCATTCTCATCTGTTAATTAAAACAAAATCTAGCACATGATTTTTGTTAGTATCAAATAACAAATGACGTGTGAAAGCGATTTGTAAAATGGAAAGTAGTTGCCCAGTAGTGACCAGTTTTGTACTCTTAAATCATAGGCTTGTTAAAAGACTCTTGATGACCTTTTTCAGAAAGATGAAAGTGGTTTGATAGAAAAGTAGAAAAGTGAAACTATTAGGTTTTGTCTGAAGGAAGGAACTAAGAGAATCTAATATATGCAGCTTCAAATCAGAGTAGGAATCTCGCTACTTCTTTTTTAATCTAGCTACTTCAATTATTTTATAACTATATATTTTATTTTTAAAACATGGGGAGAGTACTAGCTAATATTTATCTCTAATATTGATATTGCTCATATGCCTTTATTTGCTTATTTTTTGAGCTTTTATTTTTAAGTACTCCCTCCTCCAGAACTCTTCTTCAAATATTATTGTACTTGCAGGAGCTGGTTTCTGTGTTGGGAACCAGAGAAACCCTAACTGATACTACTCAGTGATAAACTGCAGATAGTGAGTAAGAGTGAGGGAAAAGATAGAATTGTGGGAGAAAGAAATCTCAGGTCTCTGGCTTAGTCAAATGGATGCTGTTCCACACACTCTGAGGGATTCAAGAAGTAGGTTTAAGGAGGAAAATATGTTCAGTTGGACACATATCAAGTTCAAAGCACATATAGGACATTTAGGTGGAGATGTCTAAGAGAATTGAAGAGAGAAATTCGTTATTTAGTAATTGAAGATGAGGGAATTAGGAATGCAGAGAAAGGGCAGGTACAGTGAGAAGTGGTCTGGGACTAAAAGCTCGTATCAGTTTAATAAATTTAATGGAAATACAATTTATTTTGGAATATAATTATGCAACCTTATTATCCATCTTTTCTCCATCCATATCTGGTATTTGCAATACTTTTTAAACTTACACGTGTGTAAAAATCGTCTGGAGAGATGATCTCCACACAGATTCCTGTGTCTCCTTTCTAGAGATTCTGATTCAGAGAAGGTGGGTGGGGCCTGAGTCTTTGCACTTTAATATGTCTCTAGATGATACTGATGATGTTGGCCACTGAAACACTGTTCTAAGAGAATGACTATGAACAGGAAGCACTATAAGTGATTTCCTCCCTAATAAAGATACTTCAAATGAGTATTGCTCTGTCTTTAATGAGATTTGGAAAATTTTGAGACCATTCCTATTTTCGGCACGGATGCAGGCAAAGAATGTATTTTGGAATGCACGTTGTGTAGGTTAGGGTCCTCAGGAACCAAACCCTAAGGCAGAGATTTGCATCAAGGAGTATTCATGGAAGGTACTTCTATGAATCACAACTTCGAAGGGATGAGAAGGGTAGGACTGGGCAGAGCAAGAATGTTGAGCTGTGATGAAGCTGTACCATGGGACATAGAATCCCGCCAATTCTATGGGAACTTTATAGCTGCCACAGCTCCTCAGACTGTTTCCATTCAAGAAAGCAGGGTCAGGCCCTTCTACCTCCAGGTAAATCAGTAATTTAATGTAGGTCTGCTCTGGGAAGGGAGTAATATTGGGTGAAGTGATTTTCTCCCAGATTCCTCTGAAATTTCCGGAGATGGATTCAATTTTAAACCCTTAGAAATCAACACTTCTGGCAGCTTAGGACAAGAGCGCCTTGCACGGAGGGAAGGAACTTGGAGGGCATGACCCAGTTCACTGGAGATTGTCTATTTGATATTTTGAGTTAGTTCCATTTCTCCGGGATCCAGGTATTGAAGTTTATACTTCAGTTGTAGATTACTTGGATAAAAACATTTTACTTCCAAACTGAAACACCTAAAATTTGGAGTCAGCAAAATAAACCAGAACCTCATAAATGTGTGTACCCGTGTACCCCCACCTTGCAATATTTTTGTTGTTTCCTGCTTTTGAATGAACTGGAAATAGTGTTATCAGCACTTTACTTTCAGAACTGTCTGTATAAAAATTGTGAAATGAAAAATGGTGAGGATAGAATGTTCCTTGAACTATTTCTCCCTTTCATAAAAGCAATATAGTAATTGATTTGGTCTGGAATTATAGCATTTGCCCTAACCCACTCCACTAACCCAACAAATACATTAATTAACTATGAATAAAATAGGATAGTTTAAACAATCAATTTGGGTGAAATAATTAAACTTGTCAAATTGTTTTATTCAAGTATTCTGTATTACTTTTATTGATGTGAGAAGGGACAGTATGGATTATCTCTTACTGTGGGTTTACAATGTGTATATCCAATTGCCTACTTGTCAAACTTTCTTAGAGGTTTCAAATGAAAATCAAACTAGCATGTGTAAAACCAAAGTTAATGATCTTTGTTGCAAACCTGTGAATGATGTCTTATGAAGTTATGCAATGTAATAATCTTTTAAGGTTCCTGTATTTGTGAATGTCCCCAGCCCAGATCCAAAGTTTAATCCATGACCTTTTCTCTCTGATCTCCAGTTAGTCATTGAGTTCTGCCCCTGTATGATGTATTTCTAAGACCCTCTATACTACCTTATTTAAAACTTAAAAGATTATATAATAATTGTATATTTCCATGATGATGGAAAACTCCTTCATTAGGCTGAATTTGCCATGAAATCATTGACTGTTTTCATCTTGCTTGCTGTTGTAACTCCAGTATATAATGCAATGCTGGCATATAAAAGGTGCTTATTACACACTTTTTCAATGAATTAAAAAAAATAAGTAAAACAAAAACATCCTATAAAAAAGCATTTCACATCTTTTTTAGGGTTATGTGAATCTTTTAGAGATCATTCTTATCTATTTATAATCACGGCCAAATATTTTATGGTTGTTTTTTTTTTAATTCAAGTACATTTACTTTGATTACTTTTAAACATACTGAGTTTAATGGGGCCATTTCTATTCCAGCTATGTAGAGAAATAAACCAATTAGACAAATAAAACTTCTGATTTACTTCAAATATTTTGATGAAACAACAGATAGTGGTGTTTAGACAGAATGCATATTGTCTTACATGTTACAGCCATTTAATTAACATTTTTGAACAAATATGTAAATAAAAGAGTGAATGAATAATACTTTCACAATTTAGGTCATAGAAAATGTATACCCAATTTCTGATCTATTTTGTATAGCACATTCTCTATGATTATTTTTAATATAGCATTACCTTGATTAGTAAGGTTAAGGAGGTTGGCTACATTTCCATGAAGTTTTTTCCTTGTACATATTGCTCTAAGTTTATAAAAAACTAAATAGCATTGTAGGCAAATAGGAATTTAAACCTACATATCAACGAGTAACATTTTAAGCATTTGCTAACAGCTTGAATTTTAGTAAAATGAATCTCAATTCTTGGAAATCTTTGTTTTATCTATTGATGTCAAGGGTCAGGAAATGAAGAACCATAGAATTCTGAGCAAATGAAATCTTGTAATAAAGAATCTGTGTGGTGTTTATTATCATTTATGTTTAGCTGTTAGATTATTGCCTTTACTAAGATCATAGAAATTTCATGAAAAAGTTATGAACAGATGGATTAAACTAGGTGTCAGAAATTTAGTTTCTCTGCCTAAATGTTTTGAAATTATTCACTGTGTTTAATAAGTGTTAATTGATAACATGTGATGTATTTATCCATTTGTTTTAATAAAGTAAAAAAGGAATTTAAACAAGGCTAGGATGTCTTCTATACATAAAGCGGTATATTTGAATCTGGGTAGCTAGAAAGAATGAATTTTTTTTTTTTTTAAGGAATATACAAATGTGTGGAAGAAGACATATATGTCCACAACAATCATCATGCAAATCAAACTAAAATGAGTATAAGAATAAGATAGATAAACAAAAGTAGAGAAATCAATTCCAACTATGAGAAGAGACACTCAATAAAAAGTGAAAGGGTAATTTTCCAAACTAAATTAATGACACAATTCAAAACAATAGAAGCGAGGAAAAGAAAATCAGAATATTTTCACATCATTCAATTCAACACAAAACTAGGTAGACTTTGACAAATTTTGAACAACTGCTATTTGCCGATCAGGTATTTTAATGTTAGTATATTCTAATACATATTTTTATTTATAAGTCTCCTCAAGGCAATGACCGAAATGTGTGGTACAGTGATACAAATAATTAAGCACCCTAATATTAATTAATGGCTTGATGAATTAAAAAAAAAAACCTGTAGAAGTTACTTGCTTTAATTCTTTCTTTTTAATTTCCCAAATAAATAGAATTGCAGAGACTATGTAAAACTATCCTTCATTTCTGATGATAATTGAAGTGTTATTTTGTCACACCACTGTCTGGCCATAATAACTTTCAATTTTATTCACATATTTGAAGAAAAAATATTCCTAGTTCCAGTTATCACCTTCATGATGTGGTAAGGAGATATACTAAATGAAATTAACAGATTTTTTTCATAAAGTGTTTTGTAAATGGACTATTCATTAGTTATCAGTCAGCGTTAGCCGACTAATGGCATTCTAGTGTTGTATATGCTTTGCCATGGCAAGTTTTCAGCTTTATGAAGCTTTATTTGGGCAACTCTAATGAAATTAGTTCTGAATTCATCTAAGCAACATCAGCTATTAGAACACATTTTTTCTCAATTTGCTAAAATTTTTCACTCCATTCAGCTCAATGACCCACAAGCAGACTCCAAATTTATAGATTTTTGTATTTACAACAAAAGCAGAGTCACATGTATATGTACGCTTAGCTCTTTGTATGAATATCAGAAGGTCCTTCTACATCTTCAGTTTTGGTTGACAGAGTATTGGTTTGCATATAAATTATTACTTAGTTAGAAATAAGTTTGACCTGTAATATGAAGAGAAGCTTGATATACTGAGAAGACGCTTTATACAATCATATTTACCTGGAATTTCCTGACAGTGCCTGGCATATTTTAGGTATGATCCATATATAATCTTTATATATGCATATATCATATTGATATCGTATTGATATGCACAATTCATATTGATATGAATATCTACATTCATATCTATTCAATAAAGGAATGAATAAATAATGCACTTTTACTGAAATACTATTTGAAATGTAATTATACATTCCAGTGAAGTATAAAGTTTGATTGAAATTAAGTGCTTTTCAATGGTATAACTGGATTTAGAGAAAACAAACATCAAAAATACTACAATATCAGAGAAAAAAAAATCCTCCATACCTCCAAGAGAGCAAATCCTTTAAAATTTATTTTTTTAAAGTTGCTAGGAGTATAGTCTTGGACAAAAGTGATATAATTAAGCTTGTAGAATAAGTGGGTATTTATGAAGGTATATGTAACAAGCTAACCAAAAATAACTGTAGGTGAACCACAAATACCAAGGGCTGGCTTTCAACCAGCAGCCAGATCTTGCTTTGCTGCCTGCATTTAAAAATATATATATATATCTCTGAGCTTGGAGTTAGGAGACAACTGTGCAGAGTTTGAAGTGCAACTGTAATCATAAATGTTACTTATTTCATAAAGGAATCAACTAGCTATAAGCATCTAGACTTTAGGGGCTGGCATGATATTTTTAGTAACAAATTGAAAACTGAGTATCCCATTTTGTTACCCATAAAGATCTTCAAAAGCTATAGCTACATACATACACAAATGAATACTTTGACAACTACGTCAACAATTTGGTTTTGCTTTTATATTGAAAATAAATATGTGGCACCATGGTATATAGCCTGGCATGAGCTGATTTGCCCATGCGAAATAAAGCCCATGAAAAATATAAGGATTATGCTCATTCTGTTTTCTCCCATATTAGTACATGCTATAATGAGTCCAGCAGAAATAAACAAATCTTTGACCTTATATTCAGTCATATTTGAAAAACATTGCTAAAGTCTTTGGGCTTCTGTTTCATTATTGTTACATAGAAATAAGGCTCAATCTTTCCCAATTATTGGAATTTTGAGAGGATCAAATCACTTGATAAAGAACTTTCAAAATAATGTGGCCAAGTATTGTGTTTGATTTATATATATTTTTTGGCCTAACAGTGCACATTGAATGCACATCACAACACTCAAACAACTGCTTTCTAAGATGTCCATGAACATTTCAAATCCCTATTCAACTTATTGCCCTTTGATTTATATCATATATCAAAATGCACTTAAAATATCCAGGAGTAGAAATAGACCAAATAGTGATTCCAATTTGAAATGTGAATCAATAATTAGAAGTGGTATGGATAAGAAGAAAATCGATAATAAAGCATCTACATAATCGATAATAAAGCATCTACATAATGGTGGGGAGAATTCCTAAGGAAAAAAAACAAAGAGATTAAATTAATGACAGCAAAAATGCCATCTAAAGAGTATTTATCCATATTATGTATGGGTGTATATCTATGATATACATGTTTACATATACATACATACATGCATAATATTTTTGAGCATTAGAACAGAATAAAAAAAGATGCACCAAGTGTAATGTAATAGGGAAAAATCATCCAGAGATTAAGATGTAAATCTGCAAATCAATAGGCTCACCAGATCTAAGGAAATCTGAAGCCATAAACTCTTAAATAGCAGTTCTGTGAAATTTTTCAGTTTCAAGGAAAGAGAAAATTATTTGTCCTGGTTATTTCAGTTCTGGAAAATTAACATGAAGAAATATTCAAGGGTAGTACAAAAATTTACATATGCATATAATCCTTCTTTAAATTTGTATAATAATTAGAGTAAAAAGTAACCAAAAGGGCCATAGTAAAAAAGATAAGTACATCATGGTTATTACATACTATTAAAAGTGCACACATGCCCACATATGCACTTACACTACCACTTACCACTTTTCTGCAGAATTCATTTACCATATTCTTTTTTTTTTTTTTAAGATTTTATTTATTTATTTATTTATTTATTTATTTGAGAGAGAGTGAGAGCAAGAGAGATCACAGAGGAGAAGGAGAAACAGACTCTCCACTGAACATGAAATCCAATTTGGGTGTTTTTCCCAGGACCCTGGTATCATGAACTGAGCTGAAGGCAGGTGCTTAACTCACTGAGCCACCCAGGCACTTCTGTATTTATCATATTCTGAAAAGAAGTATTAGTAACCAAAATACTCATAATTATTTCTATCAGAAATATTGATAGTGTTTTTGCGTTTTTTTTAGGTAAATACCAAGTAGTGGCATTACAGGATCATATGGTAATTTGAAATCAAACAGAGTAGCTGGCCACATTAATCTGAATCAAATCACTTGATAACTAACTTTCAAATTAGAAAGCAGTTGTTTGAGTGTTGTGATGTGCATTTAATGTGTATTTAATGTGCATTGTAAAGCAAAACATATAAATTAAATGTTATGGATAATTTTTATTTTCTTCTTTATGTTTTCCTACTTTTAAATCATGTGTTTTTTTTTTCCTAATCAGAAAAATATATAAGAATCCATGAAAAACTAAAGGATAAAAAGTAATTCATAAACATACTAAAAGAAACTATCTTGAAATAATAGTTTTTTTTAAGTTAAAAACAAAATCAAAACATGCTAAAAGATGAAAGGTCTGGAAGAGCAGAGAATGGTGGTTGCCAGAGGGTGCAGGAGGGGGAAATGGGAAGGTATTATTCAAAGGGTACAAAGTTTTGGTTATACAAGAGTAATAAGCCTTAGAGATCTACCCTCCGACATAGTGCCTGTAGTTAGCAATACTGTGTTTTATACTTAAGAATTTGCTGGGGCACCTGGGTGGCTCAGTGGGTTAAAGCCTCTGCCTTAGGCTCAGGTCATGATCTCAGAGTCCTGGGATCGAGCCCCGAGTTGGGCTCTTTGCTTGGCAGGGAGCCTGCCTCCCTCTCTCTCTGCCTGTCTCTCTCTCTGCCTACTTGTAATTTCTGTCTGTCAGATAAATAAATAAAAATCTTAAAAAAAAAAAAAAAGGAATTTGCTAAAAGGGTAGATCATATGGTGTGTTTTTATTTTAAAAAGATTGCAATAATAATAAATAAGGAGGATGGGAGGAAACTTTTGGAGGTGATAGATATGTTAATGACCTAGACTGTGGAAATCCAGTTGCTTGAATTGAATATGTGCAACTAATTGTATGTCTGGCATACCTCCGTGAGGTGGTCTAAGGAATCCAGATGAATATCAACAATTGTTACACAGGGCCTTATCCCTATAGGTAAACTCATGAATAAATAGTATATAAATATGTCAGCGATGGTGGTAAATAAATGAAAAAAAAACAAAAAAACAAAAAATACACTGAAGAAATACAAATAAGTAAGTATTAAATTAGGCTCAGTACTAATCAAAAGAATTAAAATGAGATTTTAAAAAATCAAGTAATTAAAAAAGAAGATTGATGGGTTCAAATTGATGAGGACTTAGTGAAATGGAACATAACCCTGTTGGCAAAAGCAAATTGCTATAATTCTTTAGAGCACTGTAGGTAAGTAAGTATGTATGGCAAGACTTAAGACTGTAAGGGTGTATTTAGCCAGAGCAGCCCCACCTTGGTTGAACAGCCATTTTGTTGTTTATGCAGTAAAACTTAAACTGACACTGCCCCCTGGGGAACTTACTTAAAAGCAAGTCCAGGAAACCAGTCCCAGGTAACAAAGCCCAAATACAAGGGTGGGTCAGGTCAGGTGGAGATAACAGCCCGAATGCAGGGATGAGTCGGGTCAGGTGGAGACATCCAATCAGTAAAGCACACATACTGTCTCCCTAGCTACCAAGGAGTGTGAGCCCCGGCTTTTGGGTGCCAATTCTGACCAAGGTGATAGGCTAGTTCAAATAGCTACTATGGGGTGAATTGTAATTCAATTGGCCACCCGTGTGGGACCTAGCATGACTGTGCAGCTTTCTCTGTGTTACAATCTCATTGGCCACCTGTGTGTAGCCAGGCCCAAACACATGGCCTTTGCTCTATAAAAGTTAGTCTGTAAGGCAGGGAAGGATCGCCTCTTTGCAAGAGACGGCCCTGGCGGGTCAGTTTGATTCTTGGTGCTTGGTGCGAAATAAAGCTTTGCTTGACCTTCGCTTTGTATCAGTCTTGCTCCTTTAATCACAGACCCATTACTGGGAAGCCTTTCAAAGACATCTTGATATTATTGACAAAATCTCTTCCAAACATCCCTAGTAAAGAGATTTTCAGATATTTCCTTAATTTGTCAGGGACAAATAACTTATTTGATTTTCAGGAGTATTATTAAAAAAAAATTCAGCTGATATAAACTGTTACATATTTTTAACTAAGGCATTGGAGAAATTGATGTCATCAATGTGATAGAAAGTACCTTTCACACCACTTAATTCAGTGAACTCCTTTTATAAGTAGTGGATTTGGACCATCAAATAACCACACAAAATTTATCTCTCCCTCTCTCTGTTTCTTAAACACACACACACACACTGTACACACATTGGTTCAGAAGAAAATCTCAGATCTCTATGTGAAATACAATTTTTAAAAAATAACAAAGCTTATATATGTTCCTCTCCCATTTAAAATGGGAGACAGAGCTATACGAAAATATTTGTTGTATTTTTTGTTATTGTTTTAATGGTGAGGGCACTTGTTCTGACAGTGAACAATCAGGTGATTTTATGAGAATGCATAATTTTCGTGGCTAAGTTGAATGTAACTTTCAACACTGAACTTAGCTAACTGTTTGGAAGATCCCTCCATGACACAGCCCATCAGTACCATGCTTGATTCCATCCCATTACCTGAATGCCAGTCTTTTCTCAGTTGCTTTCAACTAGATGCTGGCTAGTCTTTGTGAAACAAATTCGGTGTTGGCAATCAGATTCTTTGCCCATTAAGGTCCTGTAGCCCTGCTGCCCAGACAAATGGCTTCACTCCTCATAGCAGCCACACTCCAGCAGATGGATTCCAGGATTTGCTTTGCTTGGTATTGAAGGGGAACCCACCAACTCCAGTAGACCACTCATCAGGGTATCAGGAGTCAGGGAGTCAGGGTAAGAATTTCATGAGCAGTATGATGCAGATGATGGGCTGCAACATACTCTACTTCACAGCAACCAAACTGGAAAAATCTTTTTTTTTTTTTTTTAAGGGTCTGCAATCTTTCAATCCAGTTTCTTGTGACAAATATTTAATCTGCTCTGCTTGTCATTGGTTATTACCTTAACCAACAATTTCTGAAGAAAAAATCAATGACCCAGTATCTCCTGTTATTAACTGTGGACTATTATCTAAAACAAAACCAGAAAGAAAGAAAAAAAAGAAAGAAAGAAGACAAATTAGATGAGATTATTTTAGTTTATTTTTTCAAGTTGAGTATTCTTTGCAATTATTCACTGAGCTGCACCTGCTTACCAATTATAGCTTAATCATGTCCTTTGGAGCTCACAGTGCTCATTAGCATTCTACATGCTCCCCCTGAACTTTGATGTCAAAACAAAGCCATATATTCCTCATACCTGGAGGTCTACAAATGTCTAAGTGGGCTTAGAAATATCAAAGGCAAAACTAGAGACTGACACACTACCCTAAATCCGTGCTTTATGTTACTTGAAGTCAAAAGATTTCCTTTAATTTGGACGTTTTCATGGATTAACCACTGCTTGGGAAATGCTATTTTCCGGAGAAGATTAATCTTGTACATTGCACATGACCCTGTTCAAAAATCTGGATGACTGAATGAAAACAGCAAGGAGTAGAAGAAGGATGCCTCCAGCCCTTTGGAGGAAGTCTGTGGCAATCAGGCCTGAAGGAAATCCGATTCAGGTTGTGGAATTCTACCCAGAAAGAAAAATGTGGAGTATGAGCCAGGAATTTGGCTACGTTATTGAATCTTTCTTGGGCTTTGGTTTTTCTCTTGAGTTTTAGAGGTTAAACATCCATCCATATGTTTGGTCTTGGGAATCTGGAGAATATCTACAAAAATATATTCTGAAGACACAGAGTTTATCATCTTAGAAGAAAAAAACTACAAGTAAAATAAGATATATGATACTGATCTGAAAAAGATATTTTCTTCATATGTTCAATTTCCAAAACTACCAAGGAGTACCCGTATGTGAAATTATGATCCATGAAGTCCCGTGAGAGAGGATGCTGACCATGAGAACAGAATCAGTTAATACAGTTACACAGGAGAAAGCACTCATGAAGCCGACGACAAGCTTATGTTTTCTTCTCTCCGTGAGTGAATGAATCAGTACACAATATTGCATATAAGCACTACCTGATTATTTTTAATGGAATATATTTTTCTCTTTCAGATATATTTTCATTCAATCAGGAAAGCTAGAAAAAGAGTAAAGCAAAAATCAGCTCACCACTTAGGAAAATACACTGCAATCATTTTAGTATATATGATTCGATTCTTTTTTCTCTCCATGTCATGTCGTTCATTATGTGAGTATATAACCAGTGTACTTAAAAATCATATATCCTTACTACTTGAAGCTTTTTTCACTTGATAAATTTTTATACCAATATTTAAATATTCTTCTAGAAGAGAATTTTCAGAGCTTTACTGTATCATATCAAATAGCTCTTGAGCCATTTATGTTGTATGGAGTTAACCAATTCTCTTTTTTAACAAATTCTTTAATATAGGACATTGTTTTTTCCCAATTTTTGAGTATAATGAAGGTTAAAAACTTTAAAGGTTAAATTTTTTAATAGAATAATATGATCACTAAAGGAATTATCAGATATAATGACATATTTTAGAAATTTGATGCTGCTTAATTGCCCTCTGGGTTATAATTTGCAATTAAAACAGAACTATACAAGGGCTCTTGATACTTCACTTTTGCAGGAATACTAGGTAGTGTTTCTGTACATGAAGTATAAATTAACCTCTTTGTGTCTTGTTCCTCAACTGAAAAATGGGGAAAATAACACCTGTTTGTGTCAGGTCTTTGATGTTCTTGAAGATAACTTTATGTGAAGAGTAAGTTATTTAGGTGTTATTTTGATCTTAGAATTTATATACAAATTTCCAATTGCCTACCTCTTCCTTAAGCTTTTGTTCAACCTATGATTTTGATTATTCTATTTACAAGTCTAAGAAATTTGAAAATCAGGGGCTCCTGTGTGGCTCAGTGGGTTAAGCCTCTGCCTTCAGCTCAGGTCATGATCTCAGGGTCCTGGGATCGAGCCCTGCATCAGGTGCTCTGCTCGGCAGGGAGCCTGCTTCCCCCTATCTCTCTGCCTACTTGTGATCTCTCTGTCAAATAAATAAATAAAATCTTTAAAAAAAAAAGGAAAGAAATTTGAAAATCATTTTAAAGTGGCCTTTGAATAATGCTTGACATCATTAATATACATGGTGAAATTAAGGCCAAATGGTTTAAATTTAAAATTGCACCATTTGTTTTCATTTTAAGTCATTTAATTACTTGGCTTAAACACAGTATCTATAATTACTTAAGTAATTATTAAAAGTATAATAAGTTTCTAAGTATGGTAAAATATAAGTTTTTAGAAACATAAGAACTGTACACAATTAGTAAAATTTTGACTTAAAATAAAAGTCTAAATAGTTTGTTAAAACAACTTATTCTAAATTGTAATTAGGAAGCTATTACACTAAATGTATAAGCCAAATTTTCTTAAAGTAACTATTTGTACTTAACTTATTTCACATGTTTAGATTTCTGTTCTCCAGGAAAATAACAAATAACTTTTTTTTTTTTTAAATAGCTCTTCACTTAATTATTTTTCTGGTTAACTTTGTTCATACATGAATAAATAATGTTTGAGGACATATCTTATCAGGGTAATTTTTTTTTAAATAAAAGTAATGTAAAATAAAAGAGACTCTTTTGTCATCTATAATTCTATGAACTTTAACACTTGTATAGAATTGTGTAACCACAATCAGGATACAGCTTATTTTCATTACCATTTCCCCAAAAATTCTCATCTGCTGCCCTTTCCATCACAAATCCCCTCTAATCTTAACCTTTGGAAACCACCAAATTATTCTTTGTCACTATAGTTTAGCTTTAATAGAAGGTTATATGAAAGAAATCATAATTTTTGAGACTGATTTGTTTCCTTAGCATAATGTCTTTGGGATTCATCTATATAGTTGTGTTTATCAATTGTTTTTTCCTTTTTACTGTTAATATTCCATTGTATGGCTGAAGCAGAACATGTCTACAGAAGGACCCTGGGATGTTTTCAGTTTGGAATAACTATTAATACAGCCACTCTAAACATTTGTGTATGGATTTTGAGAGAGCATAAATGTTTGTTTATCTAAGGTATGTACCCAGGAGTAGGACTCGTCCAGCACAGGGGATGTTCATTTTTAGAAACTTTCAGTTTTTTGCAAAACTATTACATTTTTTTTAAAGATTTTACTTATTTATTTGACAGAGAGAGAAATCACAAGTAGGCAGAGAGGCAAGCAGAGAGAGAGAAGGGGGAAGCAGTCTCCCTGCTGAGCAGAGAGCCCGATGCGGGGCTCGATCCCAGGACCCTGAGATCATGACCCGAGCTGAAGGCAGTGGCTTAACCCACTGAGCCACCCAGGTGCCCCCAAACTATTACATTTTAAGGGAGAAATTTTGTTTATGAATCTATCAGGATAAACCCTTTCGTATAGTTACTATATTCTTTGATTCTAAAATTTAAGAAAGTAGAAACCTACACTCTTGAGATTAAATCATCTCATTACCAATTTCCAGCGCAAGTTAGAATCAATATCATCAACGTAATCTGCCGTTTGAGGGATTCCGCAGGTTGTTTACTGCTTCTTGAGATTCTGAATTACGTTCCTAATTTTTCTGTATATTAGGGTTACTACTACTATAGGCATTTAAAGGATAACTGGAATTTCTTCCCTGGAAACTTACAGTGGACTCTGGTCACATAATTTGATGGTCTTTCCTATATACAGATATGACAAGACTGACTATAGTTAGTTATAGTGCGTAGAACAACATCCAGCAAAATAATAGAACCTTAAGTTGTGCTGGTTAGTATGATTACCTATTATTTTACTTTTGTTTCTTTGCTTGCAAGTGTAACCTTAACATCTAAGACCCAAGAGCTTGTTTCTACAGAATAAAATCACATTTGAATGTATGGACAAAATCGTGGAATTCTGCTGAAGGAGAAGATCGGCTTCTGAGAAAGTAATTTGCTCAATTTCTTAAGGGCTCGTTCCACACATGCCTACTAAGTAATCTTTTATTCTTCCTTTTCTACTCCTATTCCTACGAAGGCACTGCTCTGGAGACTGCATCGGCCACAGGCCAACATAGGAGCTGCAATGTGTCTGCTTGCCAGGGGCAGTCCTTGGATTTACTCAAATCTCTCCAACCTTAGAGGCTGCTAGTTCCTAGAGACAGGTCAGAGCAGTCCCTTCGCAACTCAGCTACCTGTGCCTCACAGCGGCTTTGCAGTGTCAATAGTCTTGAAGTCCATGATGAATAATTCCATCAGTTTTTAGTGCATAGCAGACCAAAGAATTGTCTAGGATCAGAAAATTATGGGATACTATTCCTTAAACTCCATTCCCCTCAGCTTGTCTGCTTGTCTTCTTCCAAAGCCAAATTACCATCTCATTCTCCAATTAAAAACAAACAACCTCCCTGCCCCCAAAATGTGCAAACATTCAAAGTATTTCAATGACTGAAAACACATTCTGGGAGAGTAAATAGACTCTCCATTAGCATAATGAAGTGGAACATTTTTAAAAGATTGATAACCTTTTATATTTCATTTCTTGTATAGTCTTGCCAATATTCTCAGAATATTTATTTGAATGGTCTTTTTAATTTATTAGTTAATAACATTATTTGAGTAGTGTTTATATAATTAGCTATTACATAACAAAAATGCACCTGAATTTAGTGAGGGAAGTATAGAGTATTGGATAAATGACATCGAGGCTAAAGCTAAAAAGTTTGAAAATATATTGCTAGATTCCTATCAGCAATATATTGCAAAATGTTTTACTGCTGAGTTAGAAGAGTAAATACATATATCTAAAATAAAATAACTAGGAAACATATTAGTGAATAATTATTTTCACCTCAGGTTGATGATTGTTTTTCTATTTCTAAAATAAAAGAAGAAATATAGATGCCTCTGTGTACATAAAAGTTTACAAACAACAGAGGGATAACAATTAATTTCCCACAAAGTATTCATGTCAAAAAATAAAGTTAAATACCAAGAAAACATATGCGGTATTTAGATATGTATCTGATCAGTCATCTTATTTTATTTATTCCTTTTCTACTACTAAGAGTTCCATCAAGATAGAGTATAGATTTACCTATTTGGGGTTTTAAGTCACACAGCCTCTTTCTTTTCAAATTAGTTTTTTTTGTTTGTTTGTTTTGTTTTGTTTTTTTAGTTTTGTTATTTTTAACAGGAAATCTTTTTCGTGGAATTTAGAAATAAAATTCTTTTTCAGATTCATAGTGTTCATGATATTGATTTTCATGTTACATTGAGATTTGGTTATTTTAGCTGGATCTACAGAATTCCATTTGATCATTATATAAATCTTTGAGACATTTTCATTATAGAATTGAGCCCTGACATCTTTTCTAGGTTAATGTCTCTCCAGAGTTTACTAGGTACAATGCGGGAGAAGCCCAGATCTGTCTCTTTCTACTCTTCGGGGGTTATGCGACTTTACTGTTTTTATGTTTTATAGAACCTATTCAGAACTCTTACACTCATGACTTTTCTGTTGCCCTGGGTTTGGGCAGTAATTTCTTGCATATTATCTTGAGGATTTGTGCTTCTATTTTCTGATCTTTCCAATATATCCTTCACATTGAAGGAAGATTGGCATATTTTTTTTCTAACTTGCCATGGCTTGTTTAACCCAATCCAACATAACAATAAAGATGCTAAACACCTCTGCCTTAGTCTGTTCTCCAGTCTTCCCCATTACACACTCTCATACTTACTCCACGCGGCAAACTCAGAATCATCCTCCATTTGACGATATTTTCTTTGCACAATTGTGCATTTGTGTCTGGTGTTCTTGAGACTGGAATGTCTATGCCGTGTTTCTCTTTTTGAAATTTTACTCTCTTTATGGAAAGTAAACTCTTTTCTTTATGGAAAGTTTACTCTTCTTTTATGGAACTACCATTTTCTTTATTTTTTGTATCAAGTTTTGATTTAAATTCTAGTTAGTTAATATACAGTATAATAATGGTTTCACTAATTTGTTTAGTGATCCATCGCTTACATACAACACGCAGTGCACATCACAAGTGTCATCCTTAATATCGGTCACCCACTTAGCCCATGCTCTCCCCCCTCCCCTCCAACAACCCTCAGTCTGTTCTCTGTAGTTAAGAGTCTTTTATGGTTTGCCTCCCTCTCTCTTTTCTTTTCCCCTTCCCTCATGTTCATCTGTTTTATTTCTTAAATTCCACATGTGAGAGAGATCATATGGTATTTGTCTTTCCCTGACTGACTTATTTTGCTTAGCATAATACCCTCTAGCTTCATATACATCCTTGCAAATAGCAAGATTTCACTCTTTTTGATGGTTTAGTAATATTCCATTGTGTATATGTGTGTATACACACACACGCGTGTGCACACACACACATATATACACATATATATAGATCACACTACATCTTCTTTATCCATTCATCAGTGATGGGCATTTGGACTGTTTGCATAATTTGGCTATTGTTGATAATGTTGCTATAAACATCAGAGTGCATGTGCTCCTTCAAATCAGTATTTTTGTATCCTTTGGGTGAATATCTAGCAGTGCAATTGCTAGGTTGTAGGGTTGTTCTATTTTTAACTTTTTGAGGAAACTCTATACTGTCTTCCAGAGTGGTTGCATAAGTTCGTTTTTCCACCAACAATGCAAGAGTATTTCCCTTTCTCTGCATCTTCACCAACATCTGTTACCTGTCAGGATGCATAAAATTAACAACATAAGAATCATCTTCCTTTAAGAAAAATAAAATCAATACTTTTGAAAAGTTTTCAGTGAAGGGAGAAAATCCACACAACCACGGTAAGTTAAAAATTGTAGGCAAGACTGTCCTTCATGATTTGTCTTTCCATAGGGTACTTCTCATTTTTCACTCCTGAGAAAAGAATGAATGTTGTCAGGTAACAAATAACTGAATGTTGAACCTCAGGTGATAAAAATGTGAGCTGCAAATGTATCTACACCTAACTCTCTCTCCCCATGTGTAAATTAATCTTTTAGTGCTAAGCTTAGAGAAGGTGGATTTTATTTTTTGTTATTATTTTATTTTTCAAGGAAATATTTGAATTTTCATCCACAAATCCTTCTTCAGTCTTCCCAAACAGGATTGAATTCTGTGCTTCAAGAAAATACTTTCTTATCTCTGTTGTAATTAATACCCCTCTACCTTATCATGACATCTATAATTACCTGAATTATGTAGTAGACTATGAGAAATTCAAGAGAATAGATTCTATTTTGTTTACTTTTTTACATTTTATTATTATTCATAAGTATTTTGCAAATTTTAAATCCTAAATATACAATTGAAGTTGCAATGAATTTTAAAGAATAACACTAATTATTATGTTCTTTTTTGAATGTTGATTTTGGAAAATTATGAGTAACTGAGATCTGAGTTTGAATTTCAACTCTAATATTGCCTAAATGAGATCACCTTTGACATTATTCTTGGCTCTGGCAAAACATCAAAGAAAGAGAGCACTATATCCTGACTTTGATGATCTAATTGAGTGAGAGAAAAATAAATAAATGCAATTAATATAGAACCTGATAAAATCTGGAGAATCAAGAAGTAGAACAATGTAAGACAGTTCCAACCATGCTAAGTTCTAGTTTCACACATTTATTCCTGGTATGTTCTTTATTGCATTTTGTTGGTTGCTGTTATTACAGCGTTCTGGAATATGCTTTCCCCCAATTCTGCATCTGGGAAAATATGATATATTAATTGATTCATCCATTCTTTTTAGTGCTGTACAGACATTGTTTCACATGCTGCTGCTACATAACTTAACAAAACCTCTTCCCTTGGTCTTCAGGGAAGTCAGTGTGATGAGGCAGATTAAAATTAAAACTCAGATTACAATATAATGTAACATATGCAAATGTGTTATAAAAGCATCAAGTATGATCTGTAGTCATTCTGGAGGATCTAAGAAGCCATGTAAAAGGGAGCAACTAAAACATAGATGGAGGCTGGAAGGAGTAGAATGATAAGAAAGTTTTAGAGAAAAGGAGGGTATAGAAAATGTGATTTCTTCCAAGACTATTGCAAAAATCACCTCCTTGGAAGGCTTTCCACAAACTCAATACCCATCATTCATTCCCTTCTTTGTACTTCAGACACTTTTAAGTGTACACTCTGCTTTATAGCACATATTGGAATCTAATTGTCAATTTATATTACTGATAAACAGCATGCTCTTAGCAGCTAACAACCAAAGCTGATTGACTGTAATAAGGGGCACATTTTTTCCTGCACTGGCTTAAATGTTGAAGTGATGTATTGCCAAGCCTTCCTTCCTGGTTGTTAAAAACAAAACAAAACAAAACAAAACAAAAAAACCACTGATGCTTATAATTAATAACCACGTACAGATAATATATTAAATCTATTAGGTTCCTAGATATATTCAGAGGTCAATTTATGTTTGTTATTTTTAATTATAAAGTTTTACCTAGGGGTGCCTGGGTGGATCAGTGGGTTAAAGCCTCTGCCTTCGGCTCAGGTCATGATCCCAGGGTCCTGGGATCGAGCCCCAGGTCTGGCTCTCTGCTCAGCGGGGAGCCTGCTTCCTCTTCTCTCTCTGCCTGCATCTCTGCCTACTCGTGATCTCTGTCTGTCAAGTAAAAAATAAAAAATCTTAAAAAAAAAATTACCTAAAGCCGTTTGATTATACAAAAACTCACCATTCTGTATCATACAACTTTTGGTGAATTAGCATATTTGAATTTTTATATTGTGAATATGATGGATGACATATAATGCATGTAACTCTACATGTGTCAAAACCATTTTGCTTCCTCAACTAGTGGTAAGCATGAAAACCTAGAAAGTGAAATAAATTTGTACATTAAGGGAATATAAAATTGTATCAACACTGAAACATTTCCAATGTATTAAAAAACAATTCCATAAGTTTAAACATGCTTTATGAATCATATTTAAAATATGCTATTGGTTCCAAACTCAACACTACTTGGAGCTTAATTTCAAAGATTCACTAAAATGATAAATAAGTTCAATAAAATAATAAGAAGTCAAAAACAGATAAAGTAATTTAGAAAGCTTATTTATAAGAAGGTAAAAATCTCTTGCTTTTGTAAGCAAAAGTTAACATTCACTTTTCTAAGAGCAACAAAAATGGGTGTTAATTCCTTTCAAAGGGAAACCAATTTCACACACCTGAGTCATCCTTCCCTTTCTGCCCTAGTTCTTTTTAGTCTCTCAGTAATCAGTTAAGAGACTGAATTTAACATGATTAGTTTTTCTTTATGTGCATCTTAAAATTTTTTTATCTAATGAATATTTATTATGTTGTACTTTGAAAAAATGTAGAAGAAAATTGGCTAGAGACTTCAGCATACACACACACACCCTGTAAGAATGAGAATAGCAAATTATTTTTTACTTTATCTTAAAAACTCATTTGAATTTTTATTTTTTTATTTGTTTTAAAGATTTTTTTATTTATTTGACAGACAGAGATCACAAGTAGGCAGAGAGGCAGGCAGAGAGAGAGGAGGAAGCAGGCTCCCCGCTGAGCAGAGAGCCCGATGTGGGGCTCGATCCCAGGACCCTGGAATCATGACCTGAGCTGAAAGCAGAGGCTTAACCCACTGAGACACCCAGGTACCCCATCATTTGAATTTTTAAAAATAAAATGTTTTCCAATATTTTAATTCTCAGTTTCATCTATCTCACTTACATACCTATTATGAATTATTAGAGTGATAACTATGATATTGCTAATTAAGATATGTCCTCACACATACACTCATTACATTTAACCCAACATTTTTACCTTAGTGAGATTGTTATGAATAGTAAAATGTCAAGTGTTTTTGTTAGTTTCTCAGTTTTCTCTTCTCAAAGAATCTCAAAATCCATTCTCACACTTCCTAATTGTAAGACTTACTACAAAGCTGTAGTAATCAGAATAGTGTGGCAGTGGCATATACACATATTTGTAATGACAGACAGTTTATATAGAGCATTGGAATAGAATACAGAGTACAGAAATAAACCTTTACATAGATTGTTAAGTGCTTTTCATCAAAATTTTCAAGATAATTTAATAAGGAAAGGACAGTCTTTTCAACAGAGTGCTAAGAATACTGGATGCCCACATACAAAAGATTAAAATTAGATCATTACCTTACACTGTGTATAACTCAAAATACATCAAAGACTTAAACATGAGAGCTAAAACTATAAAACTCTTAGTAAAAAACAAAGGGGAAAGCCTGACAACACTGGATTTGGCAATGACTTCTTGGCTATGACACCAAAGGCACAGGCAACAAAAGGAATAGATAAATTGGACTTTATGAAAATTAAAAAAAAAAAAAAACAACTTTTAGGGGCCTAAATGTCAAATGTACTAACAATAGAGTAAAACCCACAGAATAGGAGCAAATATTTATAAATCATATATTTGATAAAGGATTGATATTCAGAATATACAGAGAACATCTTTTCTTTTTTTTTTTTTTTAAGATTTTACTTATTTACTTGACAGACAGAGATCACAAGTAGGCAGAGAGGCAGGCAGAGAGAGAAGGGGAAGCAGGCTCCCCACTGAGCAGAGAGCCCCATGCGGGGCTCAATCCCAGGACCCTGAGATCATGACCTGAGCCAAAGGCAGAGGCTTAACCCACTGAGCCACCCAGGTGCCCCTACAGAGAACATCTTAAAGTGAACAATAGCAATCAAAAAAATTCAGAAGTGAGCAAAGAACGCGAATAGACATTTTTTGAAAGAAAATATACAAACAACAAATAAACACATAAAAAGATGTTCAGCAACACTAATCATTGAAATCAAAACCACAATGAGATACCACTCACACTAACCAGGATGGTTACTATATATATATAAAAAACACAGAAAATAGCAAGTGTTAGCAAGGTTGCAGAGAAATTGGAACTCTTGTGCACTGTTGATGAGAATGTAAAATGGTACAGCTGCTATGAAAAAAGTATGGCAATTCTTCAAAAAATTCAAAATAGAATCACCATACGACCCAGCAATTCCATTCCTTAGTACACACCAAAAATAACTGAAAGTAGAGTTAAAAATGTATTTGTACACTCATGTTCTTAGCAGCATTATTTACATTAGCTAAAACATGGAGGCAATGCATATGTTCACTGATGAGTGAAGAGATGAACAAAGTGTGATATTTACATAAAATGGAATATCGGTCAGCCTTAAAAATAAAAAGAATTCTGACATATACTACAACATGGATGAACCTTGGGGATACTATGTTAAGTGAAATAATCCAATTACAAGAAAATGAATATTATACAATTCCACTTACATGAAGTAACTAGAATAGTCAAATTCATAAAAATAGAAAGTAGATAGGTGTTAACAGGGGTTGGGGAGAGGAAGGAACAAGGAGTAATTGTTTAATGTGTATAGTTTGAGCTTTACAGATGAAAGGTTCTATAGATGGATGATGGTAATAATTGCACAACAGTATGAATGAATGTATTTGATGCCACTGAATTGTGCACTTAAAATAGTTAAGTTAGCAAATTTTATGTTGTTTATGTTTTTCCACATTAAAATTATTATTAAAAAAAAAACGGGGTTCTTTAGACTTATATGGTACCACCTTTATTTCAGTTATCATGAAGTGCTTCAAAATGTTTTCTTTTTTAGGTGTGACCCTGTTCCTTTTTCACAAAGCCTTCCCAAAAAAGGAGGTCAATTGTCAGAATGAAATAACCAAATTTTTAACCATTATGAAAGTCTCTGGAGTGACATGATTTTATTTCATTGCAGAATGCCTGTGTGTTTTCCTTGGCCAAGAATGGTTCTACTAATTTGCTTTGTCTGTCATCAGTTCTTTTGGTACCATGAACTGACCTAAAGGGCTATTTCTGGTTATACCTCTACACAGATCCTTTATATACTCACTTTCTTCTGTAAAAGGGCTAAGTATATGAGTAAAGCAATGAAATGCCTGGAAGTGTGCTGGTCTCTGGGCAGACACAGATACATCAAGTTTAAAAGAAGCCAAAAAAAAAAAGACGCTCACTGTATCTTATTTAGAACATTCTCAACTACTTTTTTTTTTTTTTAAGATTTTATTTATTTATTTGAGAGGGAGAGAGAGATAGAATGAGTACTGGGGAGGGGCAGAGGGAGAGAGAGAAGCAGACTCCCCACTGAGCAGGAAGCTCAATGCTTCAGATCCCCAGAGATCATGCCCTGATCTGAAGGCAGACACTTAACCAACTGAGCCACGCTGGTGCCCTTCAACTACTCTCTTTCTAATGCATCTTTTGAAAAATGGTCTGAAAATTTATATGTTGAGAAGTATGTGTACATGAAAATACTGGTAGAGTTCATTTATGTGCAGAGAAAATCATGTGACTTTGTTAAAATACCCAAAAGTGATGGAAGGAGTGGTATAATTAAGCTAAAATTTCCTTTGTACAAGTCAAACTGACTTTTATCCTTCTTTATTTCTTATAAGAATTCTTATTTTATCTAGATCTATTTCAAAGATGTGTTTTCACTTTTTAATGGCAATTAAGCAGATCCTTTGGAGAAAAATCAATAGCATCTTTCCAAAAACAGTGGAGGTGACACATGTTCACACCATGATGAAAGCTTTGTTTAGATTTTATCTCAATTTTTTAGCTTCATCCAAGAGTGACATTATTATTGAGTAAAGCTCAGATAAAAAGGAACAGAAGCACACAAAGAATGCTACAATTTTATTCCCAGTGGGAACTACCGCACTGGCTGCATAATTTCAACTTTTAAAAATATAAGAATCAAAATAAAGCAACAGGATTAAGGTTATACAAGCAGCCCATCTTATCACAGAGTTTTGATGAATGGATTTTATTAACAATGGACAAAGTTAATGTCAATACCCTAGCAAAAAGTTCTATCAAGGCTTCCAATTGCATACATTTATCTGAAACATAAAGTGTGCAAAAAATAGCTTTCATTCTGTATGGGGTAACTCTGGGAAGGAAATTGAAAGCTATCATAAATCATATGGGAGAAAGAATTAATCTTTGCTTTTTGAGGGAAAAATACTAATGAGTGTATTTTATGTATTTAGGTTGTAATGGTGGATCATTTAGGATTATTACAGTTTTAAATTAGAGAAAAGCCAATCAAACTGGCTTAGGTTAAGGAAAGAAATACATCGGTTTATGTCACTGCAATGTCCAGGGGTTTAAGAGTATTCAGGTGAGTTGTCATCAAGTGACTGAAATCATATTCAAAAAATTTTAAGATTTATTTATTTGAGAAAGAGGTGGGGGGGACAGAGAATCTTGAAGCAGACTCCCCACCGAGCATGGAGCCTCAAGTGGGGTTCAGTCCCAGGACCCAGAGATCATGACCTGAGTCAAAATCAAGAGTTGGTGCCTTAATTGAGACCCTCAGGCACCTGAGGATTGAAGTCATATTAGCAGACTTAGAGCTTCCCACTTCTGTGCTCTGTCTCCTGTTCTATTGTCCTTAGTCTCAGTTTCCACTTGATAACCTAAATAGTTCAAGGTTTACATTATTCTTGTGGGTTGTCTTTCAGAAAAGAGAACAGTCCTTTCTCTAGAGCAGTGGTTCTTGAATGGGTCAATTTTGAACCCCCAAAGGACACTTGGCAATGTTTGTACATATTTTGTTAGTCACAACTGGGTTTGAAACTACTAGCATCTAGTGAGTAAAGGCAGGGGATATGACTTACCACCTTGCAATGCACAGGATAACCCTCATGAAAACGACTTATTCATCCAAAAATACCACTGATGCTCAAGTTGAGAAATCCCACCTCAACTCTAGATCTACAATATCCAATATGGTAGCCACTAATGACATGTGGTTATTGGACAATTGAAATGTAGCTGATACAAATTGAAGTATATGTTAAGTAAAATATATAAAATATATAGCAGATTTGGAAGACTTATTATTAAAAAAAGCTCAAAATCTCTCATTAAAATTTTTCATATCGATAACCTGTTAAAATGATAACCTGTTAAAATGATAACCTAGGGGTGCCTGGGTGGCTCAGTCGTTAAGTGTCTGCCTTCGGCTTGGGTCATGATCTCGGGGTCCTGGGATCGAGTCCTGCGTTGGGCTCCCTGCTCGGCAGGAAGCCTGCTTCTCCCTCTCACACTCCACCTGCTTGTGTTCCCTTTCTCACTGTGTCTCTGTCAAATAAATAAACAAAATCTTTAAAAAAAATAAAATAAAATGATAAACTATTAAAATGTTTTATTAAAAGTAGCTTCATCTGTTTCCTTTTGCTATTTGAATGTGGCTTAATTTTAAACTTTTTAAACTATAAATCTTGAACAGTGCTGGTTTAGAAGAACTATAGTAGTACTGTCCAATAGAAATTTCTGCAATGATGGAAATATTTTTGTGTATTTACTGTCCAACATGATAGCCAAGCAACTGTGGCTATTGAGCACTTGACTAGTATAGCTAGTGTGACTGAGTGACTAAATTGCTAATTTTACTTAAATTTAATTAATTGTAATTTAAACCAGTCACATTGGGCTACTGCCTGCAGAATTTGACAGCACAGATTTAGTCACATTCCAAGCAAAATGCTAATTGCTATTATTGTCCCAGCTTGAAACACACTCACCCATGACTTAATCACAGGGTGAGCATACTGTACTTCTCTGATTGCCCAGAACTTTGTTACCTGCCCATCTCTAGAGCTAGGTGAGTTCTAGTTTGGCAGAAGCCCACAGACAAGAATGAATGTTGGCATGGGGAGAAAGATCAGAAAAACAGCAGTGACCACAGTCATCTTCCAGGAGAGATGATCTGTGAAAGATATAAATGAAAAAAAAAAAAAAAAAAAAGAGAGAGAGAGAGAGACAGAATTGTGTCGTTATTTTTCTGCATTGTTATAACTCTTTATCTCAGAAGATCTATCCTCATTCAGAAATTTGTTTTTAAGTGAATTAGCCATGGGAATTAGGTCTTTCACAGCCTGGTGAATGCACTATGTGAAAGCATGATTCAAGCACGAAAGTTTTCAACTTTAGGAAAGCAATGTGATTTAGAAATTAAATTTAAAAATTTGAAATAGCCCATCAATACTTAAAAATTTATTTTCTTCAGGCAAAGGTAACTTTGGATCTCAAAAATATTTTGTTCACTCTCTTTCATCTTTTTAATTTAAATAAAGAATGAAATACATGAATTTATGTATTTAAATGTGACATTAATATAATTTATAGCACATGGAAAATAATATTTTAATGGACACAAAATTCATATAGCATAAAACCCTCCATTTAAATAATTTTAAGGTTCATAATTAAGTGGTTTTAAAAATATTTATAATGTAGCAAAGCCATTACTACTATCTAATTCCAGAGTATTTACATCACTGAATATTCATATAAATATTTGTAAAAAATTTGTCCCTCCTCATTTCTCCTGGTATCTATTAATCTACCTCCTCTCTCTATAGTACTGCCAATCCTGGACATTTAATGTAAATGAATCATACAACATGTTTTCAAGGTGCATGGGCATTGTAGCAACTTTTGGTACTTTATCCCTCCCCCCACATTTTTTTTTTTAGCTCAAAATTATTATTTTTTGTTTTTTATTCAAGTATTGTTGACATACAATGTTTACATTAGTTTTAGATAGTGCTTCATTCCCTTTTATGGTTAAATAATAAATAAAACATTTTATGGCTATACCACGTTGTATTTATCCATCCATAATATGATGGACGTTTGTGTTGCTTCTGTCTGTGGGCTATTATTTTAAGTCTTTCACAATTAAGTATGATGGGAAGTGTGGGTTTTGTATAGATGCCCTTTATCAAGGTAAGAGTTTTCTTCTACTTCTAATTTGTTGAGTGTATTTATCATGAAAGGGTGTTGGAGTTTTTCAAAATCTTTTTCTGCATCCTTTTTTTCTTTATTATAGTAGCATGGTATGTTATTACACTGATCAATTTTGTACGTTGCACCAGCTTTGAATTTCTGGTATAAATCTCTCTTGGTCATGGTGTATAATCATTCTAATATGTTGCTGAATGAGGTTTGCTGGTATTCTGTTGAGGATTATTGTATCTATCTATAAGGGATATTGATCTGTAATTTCATTTCCTTGTGATGTTGTTGGTTGGTGTCAGGATAATGCTAGCATTGTAGATTGAGTTAGCAAGCATGCTTCTTCTATTTTGAAGAGTTTGTGAAGGATTTAAGATATTTTTCTTTAAGCATTTGGTAGATATGAAAACTTCTGGTCCTGGACTTTCTTGTTATAGACGTTTTTTGGTTACAGACTTAACCTTGTCACTTGTTATAGGTCTATTCTGATTTTCTATTTCTCTTTTTGTCTATTTAGGTTTCGTATATGTTTCAAGGAAATTATTCTGTACTGTAGTATTTTCCCAACTACCACTGTTTTCAAGGCTACCACTGAGTTGAAGTATGGAGGATGGAAATAAGGCCAAATAAAAACAACAAAAAGCTTGCTATTTTACTGTGCTTCAGTCATTTTGTTGAATAACTGCTTCCCATGCTGCTTTTGGTAATTTCCACAGTTCCAAAAAATTGATTCTGATAGTTTTGTCAGTGTCTCAGTTGCTTTTATGGAAGGATGAATTTAGGAGTTCCTCACTTGACCATTTTGTTGATATCATTCAAAAATAGTTTAATAAATCTGTACTTTGTCCCATTTCTGTGAACTTTAAAACAAGTAAAAGCTATTTTTATTGATAAAAATTATTTTAATGTCTTCCTGTGAATAGTTTTTAAGTATTTCTAATATAACCTTAAATTTGACCCTCTTTTAATTATATTTACATATTCTGAGTAATTATATCTCTAATTGCACACTTATTTACAAAAAAGGTAAAAGAAACTATATGCAGATAGAAGAGAACTTTTGGAAATATTGGTGAACATAGGCAAAACTGATTCAGTTGATGGGAAAAGCTACAAAATCACAATTTAAATTTGCTTGCAAGTTATTATCTATATTTGTCACAGTCCATTGTGATTTAAATTTAAATTTGATTTGACCTTAAGATTTATTGCAATATAATTGTTTTTTTTTTCCATATCACTCATAAATATCTAAGAGGTAGGTTTTTATTGTCATTTTACTTATTTCCCCCATGGATTTTCCTGTTCAGGTCAAACAATATATATGTCTGTAACTAAGATGGCTACATATATTGGGAAAATTATAAGGTTTCCTTTTTTCTTCTGGGATAACAATTAAAATATGTTTCATTGGAAAGTGAAGGAGAGGATGATTAATCACAAATTTGAAAAATTATAAACCTTCCTTATTCATTTTTTAAAAATGATTCGTTAGTATTTAATTGTGTGTATGTGGACAGGAGTATTTCAACCAATCTCTTTGTAGATAGATGTTTGTGTTGTTTTCAATATATTGCTTTTACGAATAACTTGGCCTATAAGATGTTGGTATTTTTAGCATAATATTTTCATGAAGAAATTCTAAAAGTGGGATTCTTGGATAAAATAATAAAAGGCCATGAATTTCGTTAGATGTTTCCAAATTTATTTCTATAAGATCTGCTTCATTTTCCATTCTCAGGAGCATTTTAAGAGTGCTAGCTTTTCCCTCATCTGCCAAAAGAGAGTGTGTTGACAAGATTTTGAATGTTGCCAAACCGAAATATAAATAATTATATCTCCATAGAAATTTAATTTGTATTGGAATATCTTTTCAGATGCTTATGGGTTCTTTGAATATTTGTAATCTCTGGGAACTGTGTAGTATTTTGCACAATTTTTAAAGGGACTTCTAGTCTTGATTTTCTTGATTTTATGAGTTTTACCTCTGAGATACAAGTTGGAGATATTTTCTCCCAGTTTGTTAGTGTCTTTTGCTTTTCCTTCTATTATTTTATTCAACACATCCCCCTGCCGCCCGGTTTTAAAAATCTCTTTTATGTTCACATCTCCTTATTGCTATATATTTTTTCCCATTTCATTCTATCTTGTGTATAGTATGAAATTGGAAAGTTTAAATGAAATGATTACCAATTTATCAATCCTTTTTGTTTGTTTGTTTGTTTCCTGGATTTCAGACCAACTTAGAAAAGCTAACTATAATAGCAAGTGACAAATTTTATTTTGCTTACTTTGCATGCTTGTATGATTTTAGTTTTACATTTAGATCATTGAAATGGTTGGGGTTTATTCTGCTGAATGGTGTGTGTTGCGGATCCTGTTTTTTCTTTGTCTGAATGTCTATACAGTTGTCCCAATACAATTTTTTGGAAAGTTCATCTATTTTGCGGTATTTGAAAGGCCAATCTTATCCTATATGAAATTTTCAAGTGGTTTTCTGTCTCTCTCTGAGTTCTCTATTCCATTGCATTGCTCTGCTATTCACATGGTTCTACACTATTTTAATTTTAGAGGCTTTGCAAAATGTTTACATATCTGGTAGAGTTAATCCCCTCTCATTACTTTCTATTTCAGGACATGCCTGCCAGACACTAACCTTTGAATAAGAGCACGTAGAAAAGAGGGGGAAATTACTATGATTTGGAATCTATTCCAACAAGCGTTTACTAGAGAATGTATAGACAACTTTATTTTTCTCACACTGGAATTCACCACACACATAGTAAGGTGCAATTTTTTTTCTTTTTTTTTTTTTTTTTTTAATCATGGCACAGTAATTAAGACCACAGAATCCATAGTCACAATCCCTGGGGTATCTAAGCTCCAACTATTACCAATTAATTGTGAGATCTTGGATAAGTTGTATTCTTTAAGCCTCAGCATCATTATGTTAAAAGGGAAAAATAATGAAATGACAACCTGACGTTGCAGTGAATGTTAAATATAGAAAATGCATATTAATAGTTTAGCATGGTGACTGGCAAATAGAAAACTCTCAATAAAAATAATAGCTTATTGAGCTGGTATAGAATATTTTTCTATCTTAAAGGCTGTGTGGATAGAATTTAGTTATTTTTATAAGTAGCTTATTTATTTTTTATTTTTCTAAAGATTTTATTTACCCATTTGACAGAGAGAGAGACAGACAGACAGAAAGCACAAGCCAGGGGAGTGGCAGAAAGAGAGGGAGAAGCAGGCTCTCCACTGAGCAGGGAGCCAATGCAGAGCTCAATCCCAGAACTCTGGGATCATGACCTGAGCAGAAGGCAGATGCTTAACCCACTGAATCACACAGATGCCCCTAAGTAGCTTATTTATACACACATCTATGCACAGTAAATATCTGCAAATTGTCAACAAAATTCTCCAAAATTGAGGAGTTCTCAAGTCATCTCATTTAATGATCTAAATTTGCATAAAAGGAAACTGCAGTCCAGAAAGATACATGATTTGCCTAAGATCCCACAGAAAAATGATGGCAGTCAAAGTCTTCTCAATTTCTTTTCTTCCTCCCAGAAGTTGGGGGTAGAACAAGATGGTATATGAGTTATTTTCCAACTCCATGATTACATTTAGAAAGCAGATATATTCGTCTTCTCATAGAAAAGCTGACCATTGTACTGCTTTGGTTTTAAAAAATCTTTTTTATGTTCACATCTCCTTATTGCTATATACATATATTTTCCATTTTATTCTATTTCATGTATAGTATGAAATTGGAAAGTTTAAATGAAATGATTAGAATTCATCCGCCCAAACTCTATCTCCAAATAATAAAACCTGGCTCCTGTGTTGGCATTATTAAGTTTCAACTTCACGCTAACAATTTAAACACTCTGTAGCTGGAAAGCTGCTCGTGCAGTATAATTTATCTTCATGTTTGGCTGATGAAGTCTAGAAAGAAATCATCACATCATATATTCTCGCATATCTCAATGCTGTCAGCTTAATCAAACCAGCTGCATCATTGTTTTTGCAATAGGCACGAGCCCACAAAAGGAGTGGATATACAACATGGCATATTTCAGAATACATTGAGTGCAGTTTAACACGTTGTAAGTGCTTATCTCTAATATGAGTTATTGTCCCTCTGCACAGTTAGGAATCGTCAGTGGAGGATTTTTTTTCCTCACTGACCTGTACGTGGGTTCTGTAGTAGTGGTCTGCAATACTATAATTTGAAAGTAAAAGGGAAAGCTAAAAGCAGCCCCCAAATTAAAATCTCTCTCATTATGAGTATGAAAATGCAACATGAGAAAGGTACGTCACCAAAAGGTAATACTGAGAGGTAAAACATATCTGGGAGCCTTTTTACATTAAGCACCGATCCTTCAGCGACACCTGGGTAACAAGAGTTGGTTAAGCCAGAGTCTTGGTTTCTGCTCAGGTCATGATCTCAGGGTCATGACATGGAGCCGAGTTGGGCTCTATTTGTTGAGTCTATTTATAGGTACTCTCTGTCTCTCCCTCTCTCTCTTTCCCTCTGCAATTCTCTCCCACTCTTTCTCTCTCTCTTTCTCTCTAAAACAGATTAATAATCTTAAGAAAAAAATCATCCATCCTTCAGTGATATCCAAGCTTGAATGTGATGTGCAGATTAGCTCTGATGAAATGCATGGCTCAGACAGAAGGCATTGTTGATGATTTCATTAAAGAGAGAGAAAAAGAGAGAGAATGCCAAGCAGCTGGGCTTGTATAAAATACAGATACCCAGGCTCTCTCTCAACATTTTGATTTAGCAGGTTGTGGAAGTGGCTTGAGAATTTAAATGTTTACAACCAACCCAGGTCAATCTGACACATTTGCTCCAAATGTATCTACTCTGCGACAGTTACTCCAGAGAAGGGAGGAGACATTGCATGACCTGAAAACCTTGGTGCAGCATGTGACTATCAAAATATAAAGAGGAGACATTATAGTTTAACTCAGAATCCACCAGCAATGATTTTAGCAGTGAAGCAATACCTTTTTTATAAAGCAGTGGTTTACAAACCTAATGGCATATCAGAACACCTAGCGGGATATATTCTGCTATAGAAGGCTCTGAAGAACATCCAGATTTGAGAAGGACAGGTTGTATTTGTCTAAAGACCAGAACACATTCTGAAAGCTTCTTGCAGTTTAAATTACCACTCAGTGTGAGTCTCCATTTATTAGGAATATATGGAAAAAGGATGACGGAATGAAGGTATAAAAGGGCACTTTTAGTCAAAGTGTTCATCTTGACGAATGTAATATTGTGAATCATGTATTACTGTGACACATCAGCACAGACAAAATTTTACTGTAAAATTTACTTTATTTTGGTATTTGATAGAAGTAATAGAAGTACTACTTCAATGATGTAATAACTCTGCAAGATTTTATTATATGGCACATCTCCTCTCTCTAATACTAATTTCTCAAATAGAAATGTATTTCCAGAAGTCACTTCCTAACTAGGGGGATTTTCAATCCACTGAGATAAGTGTTAAACAGATTTTTGTTCTGAATAGCACAAGGAAGAAAATTTGCTGTAGACTTTGCCAACATATATTTGTTTATGTATATGTCATATATTGCTGTATATATTGCTGTATATTTATAAAATCTTTGATATACATTGATCTTACCATTTTCTTTCACAGCTATGCCTTACTTCGCAAAAAAAAAAGTATTTAGAACTTAATTATGACAAGATGTAAATAGAAAACCAAGTGACAGGAAATAATTTTCTGAAATCTGTAATGCTTCCTATCAAGTGGAATGAATTAGTTTTCGATTAGAAATACTTTGTTTTTCCCTTCATCTTTTTATTAGTTACGTTTTGTTTCAAAACAAGTTACTGCAAAATAAAGTGGCCTAAAGTAAAAACAATTTATGGTTCTTCATGACTGCTGGTTAACTGGTCTCAGTCGGGCAATTCTTCGGATGGTCTCTCTTGTGTTCACTTTTGAAGTTGCAGATGGGAGCAGCTGGTCCTGGCAATCT
The DNA here is from genome assembly GCF_963455335.1 of Martes martes. NCBI lineage: Eukaryota > Metazoa > Chordata > Mammalia > Carnivora > Mustelidae > Martes > Martes martes. The sequence continues at coordinate 122,215,432 of NC_137894.1, read as the reverse complement.
CAAGATGGCCTTATTTACATGCCCGGCATTGATGGTAGTTTTTGGCGGGGGCCTCTTGGTTTTCTTCCATGTGGTTTTTCAGCCTCCAGAGATCTAGACAAGCTTCATTACAAGGTACTATTTGGGTTCCAGATAGCAAAGAAATTACCAGGTCTCTAAGGACCTAGTTTCTGGAACTGACACTTCATTATTTTTACCATATTCTGATGGTCAAGGCAATCGTAAGTCCAGCCCACGTTCAGCTGGAACAGAAATAGTCCCCACATTCTGAACAAAGAAGAGGTATAAAGACTTAAAGATGGAAGAGTTGGACACCTGGGTGGCTCAGTGGTTTGGGCCTCTGCCTTCCGCTCAGGTTATGATCTCGGGGTCCAGGGATTGAGTCCTGCATCGGGCTCTCTGCTCAGCAGGGAGCCTGCTTCCTTACCCCCTCTCTCTCTCTGTCTGCCTCTCTGCCTACCTGTGATCTCTCTCTGTCAAATAAATAAATAAAATCCCTTAAAAAAAAAAAAAAAGATGGAAAGAGTTTTGGTGGCCATCTTTGTAGACAATCTACCCGATCTTGAATGAATTCTTGCAATGCAATTTTATATATTAGCAAATTGATCATTACAAGTAAATCCACTAATCTCTCAGCAAGCAAAAATATTGGATAAAATTTAACATATACTTGTGTAATACTTAATTTTTAGTAGAATTCATAGTTATACCTTTAGAAGTCTGGATTTTAGAGAATATAGGAGGTAAGAAATGAGAGCTAAAGATTTACAAGAGAATCTCTTATCTTTTTATCTAAAAAGAAGCAATGTATCATTTTTAATTTTGAAGGAGAATGTATATAGTTAAACATGTAATTAATGTTCTACTTGATTTTTTCACTATTTTTAAAGGACTTTGTAACAATGTATGTGACAGCTAACATCAGTGTATGGTATTAAATTTAAGCTCTGGGGGCACCTGGGTGGCTCAGTCATTAAGCATCTGCCTTTGGCTCAGGTCATGATTCCAGGGTCCTGGGATGGAGCAGGGCATGGGGCTCCCTGCTCAGCGGGAGGCCTGCTTCTCTTTTTCCCACTGCCCCTGCTTGTGTTCCCTCTCTTGCTGTCTTTCTCTCTGTCCACTAAAGAAATTAAATAAATAGATAAATATATACATATAAATATATAAATAAATGTAAGCTCTGTTAGACATTTAAAAATATCTAGCATGAAAATAGAATCAACAGGATTGAATATCCTGAGTATGGGTAAAATATAACCTCAAAATATGAAAAAAAAATATAAATTCATTTGCCATCAATATTTTGCAACCCCTTCTCAAATCTTTGAAATTCCATTCCCGCAATTCATCCCAAGAGAATTCTGATCATACATTAAAAAGAAATAGTGAAAATAAAACTTGATTTAATTGTATCTATCAATGGCCACCGTCACTATAATTTTTCTTTTCATAAATTTGACATGTTTATTTAACAGCCACTCAAGGCTCCAGAAAACACTATTTTTGCTTTAATACAATTAATGGAAAGGGCAAAGATATTATAGCGTTCCAACTCAATAAACAAAGCTATCTCTTTATCTATCATCTATCTATCTAACTACCTATTATCTACCTATCTACCTATTTAAGTTTATTATTTTCACCTGGGTTCCCTATGGTAATTCAGTAATTCTCTGAAGAGTTTATCATTAAACAGGCAAAAAAAAAAAAAAAAAAAGGCATTATCTATAGTTACATCTTCCTCTTTTCTTCCTTATAGAAGATTGTGTTATTTTATTTTGTAGTGGTATATGTGGAAAAATAGTAAATGCTGAGTTCTAGGAACTGCATCTTTTGATACATTATTTCCATTGATGGGATGTAAAGAACTCCTATACTCAGAATAGAAGTTAAAATGATGGCTGGGTTGGAGCTCCCATGCTGCTTTTCACTCCAGTGCATAACAAAGACTCTGCTTGAATAACTTCAATCTACTTAGTATGAACTAATCTCAACCTTTGCAAGTGATATTAATGGCATAACATAGAATGAAGTAGCACAAAGGGAGTGTACTCTTGGAATAGAGAATGACATAGGAAAAAAGAAAAAAAAATCCCTGCTTTATTGCTTAGAAAGTTACCTTTTTTTCATTAAAAGCATCATTTTATGGTTGTTGAAATGATCATAAAACAGAGCTGCCTTTTATTGCAGTGCATATATGCAGATTTGTGAACAAAAGTAAACACTGTGACCTCAGATATATATTTTAATAAGCATCCAGTGAATATAATTTTCATCGACCCTGATTGTGCTCAAATGTTTTTAAGATTTGGCACTTAAAAATAAACATCTTCTTAACTAATAGTTGTTGAGAAGAAACTATGTGCCAAACACCACGCAAAACTCTGGGCATACAGCAGTGGAGTCTCTGCTTTTAAGGAGCTTAGAGTCAATTTTGGTAATGGAAAAGTCAATTGATCATTAAAATCCAGTAATTTAAATAATGTTCTAGAAGAAAGTACAGCAAATTAGAACACCCACATTATGTATTATTGTGAAGAATTAAGACACCTGCTATCATGAAGACTTCCACAAATGATATATATTGAGTTAAAAAGGGTAATTTTATATTTAACAATTAAATGATAAAGAGCAGGATATTCCAGTTGGGAAAAACAAAATAAAAACAAAAACAAAAAACAAAAAACAGTATACAATTTCATGCTCAGCGTCAAAGACTGTGACTGAACTGGATGCTGTTGGTGCCAGTCAAACCTCCATTCTAGTATGTGCAGTTGCATCTTATGGTTAGTTTCTGTGGATTTTTTGTTTTGTTTTTGAGAGCTCTCTCTTGACATGTGCACCGTGTAGAATTAGTGGTCCAGGGAACAGCGCTTGGGCAGTAATGAATTGAAATTGGGCAATAAATACCATATTTCCTTGCATTCATGATGAGACATCTCCAAGGTGCGTTGCAAGTAGTGTACCAGAGTTCCACAAGAGGACAGTCCATCATGGTAGCCAGTTCTTTTATGCAACATGTTTTGGTTTCCTTTCCTTCCTTATCTCACATATCCATCCTCTAGAAGTGCTTTTTGAGATCAACTCCCAAATAAATTACTTGCTCTTAAATCATTGTCTCAAGTTTTGCTTTTGGGAAACCCAGCCTAAAATAGTATCAGCTTGTAATAGCCTTGTACGACTGGAATGAAGGGTATGGGTAAAATAATTCTAAAAATATCATGCACCTTAAGATCGATCTATCTATCTATCTGTCATCTATCTATCCACCATCTATCTATCTATTTATTTATTTTAGAGAGAGAGGAGGTGGGGGGAACAGCAGGTACGAGCAGAGGGAAAGGGACAAGACGACTCTGGACTGAGCACACAGCCCGATGTGGGCTCAATCCCATAACCCTGAGATCATGAAAAGAGCCAAAATCAAGAGTCTAATGCTCAAACTACTAAGCCACTCAGGTGCCCCTAAAAATCTCATGCAATGTAAAACACTAAGGGGAATGAGGACACAAATGCACAGATACACACATGTGCAGATACACATGCATAGAAATTAAAATGCCAAGTCACAAATATAATAATAGTTAACTTTTACTGAACACTTATTATGTTCCAAATATTGTGCTAAGCTCATCATATAAGAACTTTCTCTTTACTTTTCACAACAATTTTCTGAGATCAGTTATATATTTTTCCTGTTTACTGATTAGGAAACAAGGCATGGGGTGATTATTTCCTATTTGGTAAATTGTAAACCTGTAGTCCAGAAGATAAGTACTTCAGTTAGATAGTTTGAAGGATGTTGAGCCCTGGAACGTCCTGGAAAGAAGAAGGAACAAAGGTGAGGAAGAGGGAAGAGTTTGAGTATCTTTGGGAACAATGGAGAAAATATAATCCAAGGTCATGTTGAAGAAAGGAACCACATGGCAAAGAAAATGTCTCCAATTGCACAGTTATGATGAGTCATAATAAAATAGTAATAATCAGGGGCACCTGGGTGGCTTAGTCAGATAAGCATCTGCCTTTAGCTCAGGTCATGATCTCAGTGTCCCTGGATCAAACCCTGCTTCAGGCTCCCTGCTCAGTGGGGAGCCTGCTTCTCTATCTCCCTCTGCTCCTCCCTGCAGTTTGTTCTCTCTCTCTCTCTCTCTCTCAAATAGATAAATAAAATCTTTAAAAATTGTAGTAATAATCATGCTTATTTTGTGTTTGGTACTGTACCATTGGGCACTATACTTACAAAATATTATTATTACTCTCATTGTCCTGAATAGGGAACTGAGGGCTACTGGTTTTAAAAGAGAACAAGTAAGACCTGCAAGGAAGAAAGAAACTTTAGAGCCCCAGGGTTTACACTATCATCTATCATTTATTATCTACCTGGCTGCCCTATTTACATTCCTCCTATCAAAGTTCTATCATATGTATAAAGTTAATTTGAAAAAAGAAAAAAAAAATCTTAAATTTAGTAATAGAACCATCCACTTAAGTTTAAGTTACGATTTTAGCATAAAGATAAATAAAATGAATTACAGTAATCTCATAACAGGGAGGAGAGAAGAATTCAGAATGCTCTGTTATAAGGATTTGTACTACATCTTAAGTACTATGGTGCTACTGCATGAGGAACTTAGATTAGTTAAAAATGTATATTGAATGTTCTAAGGAAAATTCTTTTTTTAAAGTTCAATTAATACGATAAGAGAGGAAATAATATAGATTCCTATAACATACTTCCTTAAAACTAGAGAATACAGAAAAAAGGAGGAGGAGATTAAATGCCACAAAGAGAAGACACTTTTATGGTGGATATTAATTCATCTCCATACATAATCACTTTAAATATGAATTGTTAGGATACAAAAGTTAAACAGCAGAGATTTTTCAGAGTGAATAAAATAACATTAATAAAAATTAGTGATTCATATAATAAACTAATTAAAATCACTAATAATTAATGTTATGATTGATAAACAACAACACTAATAATAACCAACACAAGATGTGTCTATTGAAACCTACTTTATATACAAATATTCTAATTAAAATAAAAGCATAAAGAAAGATATACCGTAATAACACCGATCAAAATTAAGCTGGAGTGGCTATTAATTTCAGATAAAACTGACTGCAGGACAAAGGGAATTGTTAGGGGAAAAGAGAATCATTACATAATGATAAATGGGTGTAATCCACAAAAAGACATAACTACTTATATATGTATTCAACTAATGTCAGAGTGTTTAATATAGGAGGAAAAAATCTGATAGAACTATAGAGAAAAATAGACAAATTTCATGATTACTTTGAAGACTTCAGTGTTTTTGATCAAAAAAAAAATAATTTAGATGACCTAAACATCACTATCAATCAACTTGATCTAATTTACATTTACATACATTTACATACATAATTTACATTTACATACTGCTGTGCCAGCAAGAGCAGAATATATATTTTTCTTTTGTTCACGGAATATTCACCAAGATAGACCACATTTTGACCCTGAAAATAAACCTTAAAAAATCTAAAGGCAGAAAGATCTAATATCAATAACATAAGTTTTCACCATATAAAACTAGAGAGGAGAGTAACTTTAGCCTAAAGAAAGGAGAAAAGAAGAATTAATTAAAAAAATAAAGCAGAATCCATGAAATTAAAAATAAGATCACAATAGAGAAAATCAACAAAAATAAAATTTGGTGTCTTGAAAAGATCAATAAAGTTTATAAACTTCAAACCAAACTGACAAAGATAAAAAAAAAAAATAGACACGTTATCAACATCAGAAATGAAAGAGGCACGATCACTATTGATACCTTGGACATTAGCAAGTTAATAAAGGAATACTATGAATAATTCTGTGTCCACCAACTTGAAATAGTCCAAATTATTTTAAGATATAAACTTACAAAGGAGGTAGATATTTAATAAAGAAATGATAACAATTTTCCACAATCTCTTCCAGAAAATAAAAGAGAGAACACTTCTAACACATCCAATGAGGCTAACATTACTCCAATATTAAAGTGAAATAAAGGCATAATAAGAAAGAAACACACACACACACACACACACACCACTAACATAGACACAAAAATCAAATCTAATAATGTATAAAAAGAATTATACATTATGGGCAAGTGGATTTATTCCATGTTTGCAAGTTTGGTTCAACATCTGAAAATCAATATAACCTACACATTAATATTCTAAAGAAAAATCATAAATCATATCAATTGCAGCAAAAGCACTCGAAAAACTCCAACACCCCTTCATTATAAAAAGTTCCAGCAAAAGAATGAATAGAAGAGAACTTCTTAAACTGGATCATGAATGTCTGCAAAAAATACCTACAGCTAACATCATACCTACTGGGAACAGACTGAATGCTTTACTGCTGAAGTTGAGAGAAAGCAAAAATATTATCTCTTTACACTCTATTCAACATCATATTGGAAGTTCTAGCTGGTGAAATGAAACAAATAAAATAAAACAAAATAGGGGCACCTGGGTGGCTCAATGGGTTAAAGCCTCTGCCTTCGGCTCAGGTCATGATCCCAGAGTCCTGGGATTGAGCCCCGCATCGGGCTCTCTGCTCAGCAGGGAGCTTGCTTACGCTCCTCTCTCTCTCTGCCTGCCTCTCTGCCTACTTGTGATCTCTGTCTGTCAAATAAATAAATAAAATCTTAAAAAAATAAAGTAAAATAAATTAAAATAAAAAGGTGTACAGATTGGGAAGGAAGACATAAAACTTTCTTTGTTCCCTGAATACATTATAATACATTGAAAATCCCAAAGAACTAATAGGAAAACTTCTGAAACTTATAAGCAAATATATCAAGGTGGCAGGATACAAATTTCATACATAAAAGTTAATTGTCTTTCTACATCAGCAATAAACAATTGAAATTTGAAATTTGAAAAAAAAATTGAATCCTAAAGAAGTGAATTCCTAGGTTATAAATCTAACAGACTATTTATAGAGTTTATATATGGAAAGCTACAAGACTCCAGTGAAAGAAATTAAAGAATATCTTATAAATGGAGAGATATACTGTATTCTTAGCTTATATCATTTTTCTTTATTTTAAGATTTTATTTATTTATTTGAGAAGGAGAACACAAGCGAGGGGGAGGGGTAAAGGGAGAGGGAGAAGCAGTCTCCCGCTGAGCAAGGAGCCCCACATGGGGCTGATCCTAAGACCCCAAGATCATCACCTGAGCCAAAGGCAGAGGCTTAACTGACTGAGCCACCCAGGCACCCCTGTTCTCTTTTCCTAAAGAGAGAGTCTGTATCCAAAGTAAATACTATGAAGATGTTAACTCTTTCCAACTTGATCTATGGATTCAATTCAATCCTTATCAAAATCCCAGAAAGCTCTTATTGATATAGACAAACTGATTGTAAGGTTTGTACAAATAGGCAAAGAATCAGAGTAAGAAAAATGAAAAAGGAGAACAGAGTTGCACTGATATTACCCAATTTCAAGACCTACTAAAAAGCTGCAGTGATCAAGACAGTTTGGTATGGGTGAAAGAGCACAGAAATACAGCTGTACAACAAAACAGAAATAGAGCTACAAAAATATAATGCACTAACTTATTTTAAAGGAACAAGTCAATTTCATATAGAAAGAATAGTTTTCATTTATTTATTTATTTATTTACTTTTATTTATTTATTTGACAGAGATCACAAGTAGGCAGAGAGGCAGGCAGAGAGAGAGGGTGAAGCAGGCTCCCCACTGAGCAGAAAGCACAATGTGGGGCTTGATCCCAGGACCCTGGGATCATGATCTGAGCCGAAGGGAGTGGCTTAACCCACTGAGCCACCCAGGCGCCCCGAAAGAATAGTTTTTTTGACACACAATTTTGGAACAATTGGATGTTGAATGCAAAAGAAGAAATCTGGACACAGAACTTTAACCTTTTTCACAATAAATAACTCAAGAGTGATTATAGACATAATTGTAAAATGCAAGACTCTAACACTTCTGGAAGATAATATAAGAGAAAATTTGTTTATTATTATTATTATTATTTGGCAATGAGTTTTTAGATGCAACATCAAATCCACAATCCATGAAACAAATATTGCCAAGTTGGGCTTTATTAAAATAAAAAAAAAATGATATGAAAGGCTATTTAAAAAATGGGGTAGGGGATGCCACAGACAGGAAAAATGCTGCAAAACACATATTTGGTAAGATTCTTGTACAAACAAATTCTGAAAGTCGATGGTAAGAAAATAAGTAACTCTATTTGAAAACGAGCAAATGATCTGAACAAATACTTCACCAAAGAAGATAGTCACATGTCAAATAAGCACATGAAGAGACGTTCAACATGATTTTTCATTATAGAATATCAAGTTTTAACAACAATGAGATAACATCACACATCTATTAAAATGACTAGAATCCAAAATACTGACAATACCAATTCCTGGCAAAGATGAAACACAACAGGAAGTCTCTCTCATCCACTGCTTATAAAAAATGTGTAGTTATACTCTCATTTTGGAAGACTATATTACATACTATTACGTTTGTCACAAATGTAAATATAATCTTACCATGTGATTCAGAAATTGCACTCCCGATTTGGAAATGTGTATCCACACAAAAACCTGCTTGTGCATATTTATAGTATATTTATTAAAAATCAAAATAGGGAAGCAACCAAGTTGCCCTTCAACAAGTGAGTACAAAAACAACTATTACATTCTGATAAAACAATGTTTTTTGGCTATTTAAAATGTGAACCATCAAGTCGCAGAAATACACAGATGAATAGCAAATAAATATTGCTGCATATAAAAACTCCATATGAAAGTTTACATAATCTGTAGTTCCATTTTTATGGCATTCTGGAAAGGGAAAAACTGTAAGCATAATAAAAAAGTGTCAGTGGTTGCTACAATTTCAGGGAGCAGGGGAGTTGAATTGTGAGGCACAGGAGATTTGCTAGAGTAGTGAGACTAAGTAGTAACATAATTACATACATCATGACAATGTGCATTTGTCCAAATCCATAGGAACATGACAGCACATAGAGTGACCTTTAATTTATATAAATAAAAAAAAATCATCTAGGAGGTTTGGGGTGACAAAATAGAATGTGTGTCGTGATGGAAAATCTAAATGCATTACAAATGTATAAAACACTTGCACTGAAATTGCTGACCTAAGTTACTGGAAATAACTCAAGTTTGTAAGAGTCAAGGTAAAACAGACCATCCATAAGGACTGCACTCTGGTCGATAAGGAAAATATTTCCCGTGAGTATATGAGTAAACAACTCTGATACTGCTATTCATGTATACTGAAAATGAACAAGTAAGTAAAGGAATGGGAGATTATGGGAGACAGAGTTCTCACTGATATTCTGGGAGGTTACAGATAAGCAAGTGAGTGAGGCTAGAATGATCCACGTGATGATGGATTACCATTGGTGATAGCAGTATGAACTCATGTTTCATTTAATATTAGATTCAGATGTTTATGCGTAGTTATATTTACAGATATGTGCACACATGCAGGTTAATACACACACATAATTTTTCTTCTTGCTCTCAGCTGAGAGGGCCTCCAGCCAAGAACAGCCTAGCAGCAACTAGCATACCTAACACCCAGATCTTGGTTTTTAATACCATTCTCCAAGACAAGGAAGTCAGGTTTCTTGGAAAAAGGACTAATTGTAGGACTGGGGGAGAAATACATATAACGATCCTGGCACATCTTGTAGTATCAGAAAGCCAGCAAGTGCTAGAAACTCCCCCCCGCCACAACACACTAATATAAATATGTGATATAATAAAGAAATAAATGGAAGAGAAGAAAATAATCTCTAGTGCAGAATTACAAATAATTTATGTAAATAGTTTGCTTTCAAATAGGTAGAGTTTTATCTGACCTGAACTGAAGCTGAGTTGGACAATTAACCCACTGAGCCACCCATTCCCCCAACCAAATAAAGTTTATTAAAAAATACATAGCTGGGTGTGAACTATACTTAAAAAAATTTAAAAACTAAAAAAAAAAAAATACATGGGGCTTAAGTTAACTATGGGATTAAGTGTACAACATTTCAGATTTGACAGCAATATGTAAAAATGTTAGAAAGCAAGGAAGAAAGTGGCACAATCTGACTCTTGTTAAATGGCTAAGTGCCTACATAGTATGGTAAGTTACTCTATCTCAGAGAAGACCTCACAGTTCTTTTTTTTTTTCCTTTCACAACTTGTATGTTATTCATTCATTCATTCATTCATTATGTTATGATAGTCACCATATAGTACATCATTAGTTTTTGATGTAGTGTTTCATGAGTCATAGTTTTTGTATAACACCCGTTCTCCCTGCAGTATGTGTCCTCCTTAATCACCGGGCTAACCCATCCCCGCATCCTCCTCCCTTCTAAAACCCTCAGTTTCTTTCCCGGAGTCCATAGTCTCTCATGGTTCTTCCCCTGCTCTGATATCCGCCCCCCCCCTTCATTTTTCCCTCCCTTCTCTTAATGTCCTCCATGCTATCCCTTATGTTCCACAAATAGGTGAAATCATATGATAATTGACTTGCTCTGCTTGACTTATTTCACTTAGCATAATCTCCTCCAGTTCCAACCATGTTGATGCAAAAGTTGGGTTTTCATTATTTTTTGGTGGTTGAGTAATATTCCATTGTATATATGGACCACATCTTTATCCATTCACCTATTGAATTTCCTAAAGGAAATGCGCTCCCACTCTCTTCTGGCCCATCAGCTTGACTCCTGTGCCTACTACCCTGTGTGCCAGAGGAAAGGAAAAGAGAGAGAGAGAAAAAAAAAAAGAAAAGAGAGAAAAATATCAGTGAGAAGAGGAAAAGGATACCCTGAGAGAAAAGTGAGAGGGTGGGGGGTGTGGAGGTTTGTATGAAGGGTTGTATCACATGATTCTGGGGAGGTAGCAGAAAGTGGATAACCCCACACTGCAGGCTGTAATACCAGATGTGAATGGGTGTGGCTCATGACAGGAGAGGTGAATCATTGTAGCTGGTAGACGTTTGAGGTGCGTGGGTGTTTGTGCTCATGTGTGCATGTGATGCAGTCCATTTTGTTTATTTCTGCTTACCTCCGTTCCGCTGGATACAGTTTTCTGTGTTTTCCTAGTGTTTCTTGCAGAGAAATTCATGCATAAGCAAACATGAAATTCACGTTATGCTCAAATTGTTCTCTAATATATCAAACCTATTGGAACAAATTCACATTTTGAAAACAAGTGTTGCAACACAAGTGACCGTCCAAGCAAATATGAATACAAATAGACATTCCTCCTCCCCTCGTTGTAAAAAAAAGTAGCTTATTTACTAAATGTAATCTGCTCCTTATTTCTTCTTTGGGAGTGTTCAAGGTGTCTGAGGTCTGAGGATGACCAAGGTTAAAAACTGAGACTTTAGTGCCAAAATATTTACAGTAGGTTTGATGCTGTACAACCTAGACACTATTGTCAAACATTAACCTCCAAATAAGATATTTACAAGGCTCTCTTAACACCTGAACTACCTTTTTAAATGGCTTTTTAAATAGTGTGTGGCTTTTTAAATAGTAAGATCTCCAAGCCTTACTCTAAAGTGTTCTTGAAACTTTGTTGGCATAAGAACTCTTTGGAATGTTCATTAAAAAAATGTGCATTAACAAATGTTTCTCCAGAACTACTGCATGTGAATCATAGATACAAGGGAGGTCCTGAACCTTATATGATTAACAAACAAGGTTATTTTTAAACAAAAATAAATTTTAGTAACATTGATTTAGATCCACAGAATCAGAATAGCTGAGGCTGAAATTCTGAGATATATCTATGTATCTGTATCTATATCTACATCTATATCTATATCTATTACAACTGATGATTATCATGAAGATCCAAATTTGGGAACTTCTTCTTAATACTGCTGGTGTAGCTCAGGATCATTCTTCCTGCCCCAAAGCACATAACCATGATTCCTGTGGTCAACTGTTTTGCCTGATGGTCGCTTAGTAGATTCTTGGTCAATTTCAGCAATCTTCGAAGAAGAGTTAGAGTGATTTATAACAAATAGTAGAAGTGCATTTTAAAACTATAAAGCATAAATGGTTTACCCAAAGCTCACTTGTAAAAATCAGGGTAGAAAAACATGTAAACCACAGAATCTCTGGAGGGTAAATGGAATTGCGTGTGTATCTTCTTTGCTACATCTGGAAGCTTATGCTCTCCTGTCCTGGACTGCTTAGCTGTCTCTAAGTGTGATTCTGTCCCACTCATTGTTGGCTGGGGTCTGGCTGAATGCTTTGCTGATCCTGAAATCATACCAGCTGTTCAGGTTTCCTTGTCACCATTTTAAAGGCTTCTCTCTCTCTCTTTCTCTTTTATTTCTATTCTCTTCCACTTTTTTTTTTCCTTATTATTATTATTTTTTCTTAAGCCAGCCACCTTTAAAGAATGTGAGCTCCGCATCTGCTCAGACCAAGCAGAGGCTAGACCAGATGTGACCTGCAATTTGCTGAATGGGAAACAAACACAAGGAATGCAGCCTTCTGCCATCTGTTGATGCAGAAAGCAGCAGGGCATGCCTGGCATTTCAACAGGGCTTCCCCACTGGGAAATCGAAAGAGAAAAAGCATTTGTTTTATTTTTCCCCTTTCCTGACCTGACAGCTCCTTTGAGCAAGGTGGGGAGGAAGGGAAGACATCTTGCGATGAAGCAGTGACAGTTTATATCTAAATGCTGGAGCTCGATAAATAAACTATTTTGTATTACAAGTTCCATCCTTGACAGGGTTGCCTCTGCTTGGGGGCATTGAGCAGCTGATCTCTGTAGTTGTCAGAAATGCAGCAGACTGGCATATTCACTGCTTCCAAATTTCTAATCAGTTCTTTTTTGTTCTTTGGGTTTTTTGTTTGTTTGTTTTTTGTTTTTTTGTTTTTTCTCTGAATGCCACTTAGAATGCTCTTGGGGGAGTTAAAGGTAATGAGGCCCCTGTTAACAGCAGAGACAAACAAAGGCAAGGTTTTCTCCTGGATGCAGTTCCTGCTCAGACATGGTCAGAGACCTTTTGGTTCACATTTTGAGAAAGGGATGAATGTAATAGAACAAGTTGCCCCTGTGACATAGACATGTTAACTTGGACCCCTCTTTCTCCTCATCTGATTGTGTGGACTGTGTCATTCCATTTTCAGATAAAAGCCATGGATGCATACTAGAGGTGAAATTCTCTCTTGGTCATTGGGATGAACCCTGATGAGTAACGGAGTACCTGGTCTCATGAGGCTCATTATCTATAAAAATATGTATTTTTAAAAAATGTACCTTAAAAAAGTAAATTTAGTTTTAAAGATGTCTTTGTTTCCTAATGGAAGTAACCTTGTGTTAAAAAGTGTTTTCTTTTAAGGAGGGCAACTGGGTCTTCCTGTCTTCCTGATGCTTTTTCTTACTAAATGCAACCTTAGATTATTTCAAAAATTGCCCCCTTTGTACAGAGAATTATCATTTTAATCAACAACAAATAGATGTAAATTTGTTAGTAAGATGACATTTACCACTTGAAATACTAATGACCCTTATTTTAAATGCAAGTGCTGTTGCAAATGCACAAAATCTATCAGTACTCCACAATCTGAATTCTCCTCATATTACCACACTACATGTAACAGGCTTTTGCAATAAGGAGCAAGTAAATTAGTTCTTCTTCTTCTTTTTTTCTTCCAAACAGCCTATACCTTTCAAACAAAAATCCACCAAGTGCCAACCACTATTAAATACAGTTGGTATGCAAATATAATGGTGGTTCTCTTCCCCTAAATTTTTGTCACCCCTCTTAGAGGGAGAGGGAGGGCTATAAGTAAACACATTTGGTACACATGATGATATTATTGACTCCTACAAGTACAACATTCTACACAAGGCATCAGAATGTTCCTTAAAGATTAAAATATATCATAATTGGAGATAACCTTATAAGATAAGTCATGATTTAGTATTTGTTTTACTACTTTTTGTTAAGGAAGAAACTATTCACAGAAAAAAAAAGCCTTTCTTAAAAAAAATAAAAAACAAAACTTTATAAAATAAACGTCCAGTTTATTTATAGTTGTGGACTGTAATTCTAGGACTCATTTCTATAAAAGTCTATATTTCTTCATTTTAAGATTTTATTTATTTGAGAGAGAGAGAGTGAGAGAGAGGGGCAGAGAGAGATGGAGAAGAAGACTCCCCACTGAGCAGGGAGCCCTTTGAGGAGCTTAATCTTAAGACCCTGAGTTCATGACCTGAGCTGGGGGTAGATGCTTAACTGACTGAACAACCCAAGCACCCCAAAATTCCCTATTTCTCCCATAATGAACTAAATATGTACTGTTGAAGATGATGCTTAATTCAGGCATTTTAAAAATCGACTAGACTTTGAAGGGACTAACAGCCTCATAAAGCATTGAGCTAGCTTGTATGTGGCTTCCTGCCTCTGGAGAGGTTCCTGTGAATAGCCTGGTAGTAAGATCACAGTGTCTCAACTAAGATCCTAACCTTGCTTAGAGATGAATGAAATTTCAGTGAGTTTATATAATGTGTAGAACAACGTTCTTAGGCCCTATCTTTCCACTTCTACAGAATAAGAGCATACACAATGCTTATTCCCAAACTCTGGAAGGAACACATACAGGTTATATATTATTGGAGAGTAGATACACCTCAGAAAGTTGTAAGTAGAGCAATAGTTTCTGAGACTTGAAATTAAGGTTTAATGTATGCTAAGAAAGATAGTGGTTTGCAGATCCATCCCCCACACAATTTCCTCACTTTTTTTCCACCTCAGACTCATAGTCTCTGCTCTGAAACATAATATAGAAAATGTCATTATGGTCACTGTTCATCAAAAATGTCATTTGCAGAATACTATTGGTTTTTAGATTGCCAGATAAATTGCTGGATCTGGAGATAATTGGGAAGAGGGGCTTTTCTCCAAATGTTTGTCATATATGGACACTTGGGCTCTGTGACACCTTGAGTTTGCTGCAGTCAAAGTGTAATGAAGCAGATACAATGTTGAAAGCTTCTGTCCCTTTCACTACCTTCCATGAGACTCAAAATTGGATGAGGGCTGATATTTCTATTTATTCACCCATCCATTCATTCATTTGAACCATGAATGGGACACTGTTCTAGGTGAGGCTATGGAAGGAGAGCAAGATGCAGACTTAAACAAAAGAGATTAAAATTTCTGCCCCTGTGAAATTCATATTAGTGTAGGAGACAGATAAAAAAAAATCCTCCAAAATACAGGTAATAAAATATAAAGTATGTTAGATCGGATGAATTACTGTGGAGACAAATCAGGGGCTATGTGAGGGGATGGTTGTGCTCTAGTTTTATGTAGGGGATTATAGGAGTCTTTATGAGTCTTTATGAGCAAGTATTATTGGCATAAAGACTTGGAGCTGGTGAGGAAGTGAGTGGAATGGCTATCTAGGGGAATTAGACTCTAGGCAGAAGGACTAGTACATGCAATGGTCTTGAGGCTGAAACATACTTGTCATATCTAAAGGAAAGAGAAGAATGGAGTTAGAAGGATATGAGTCAGTCAATAACAGAGATCAAGACCTGGAAGTGTTTATGTGTCATTATAAGGACTTTGGCTTTTCCTCTGGGTAAGACGAAGAACAACTAGAAGACATTGAGCAGAGAGACAAGAAGATCTGACCTAGTCTTCATATAATCATTCTAACTGCAATATTAAGACCAGACTTAATGGGGCTCAAGTGTAGAAGCACATTCATCAGTTTGGAAGCTGTAAGCAAAACATTGGGCAAAAGATCATAGTTCATGTGATTAGGGCAATAGGACTTTTTGCTTAGATAGCAGAAAGTGGTATGAATAACAATTCCACAGGACATGGTAATTCATTGAATGTGGAGTATAAAAGACAAGAATGGAAGGAAAGGTTATTCCACAGTGTTTGAGCTGGGCAACTGGAAGAAAGGAGTTGCCACAAACAGACAACAAAGAGAAGGAATAGATTAGGAGGAGAGAGGAGCAGATCTGAACATTGAAAGGTCAGGAGGACTATCAGACAATTGAATGGAGATTAACGTCAAGTAGGAGTTGGGTTCAGAAGTCTGGAGTTCAAGGAGAAACTGATCTTGGCTATGTATTTGTTAGTTATGAGCACATAGATAATGTCTAAAACAAAAAAAATTAGATGAATTGCCAGCGGGAGCTTAGGAACATGAACAAACATAGAAGCATGAGGAATGAGCCCTGGGACATAGCAGTGATAAATGTTTAGGAAGCTGAGGAGGAAATAAGTAAAGGGTTTGTTTTTTAGAAACGTTGCCATACAAAGAAGGAGGAAATTGAGCAAAAGGTGGAGAGAAAGGTAAGTTGAAGAGGGTTTTTTTTTTAAGACTTTTTAAAATAAGATAAACACCAGCTAATTTTACTGATAGAAAGATTCAGTTAAAAGGGAACAAATTGATGAAACAGGTGAGAAAAAAAGTTGCTGGCATGATATCATTGAGTGTGTAATAGGGGATGGATTTTAGTGAACAGGTAGCAGAGTTTACTTTTACTAGGAGCATAGATATGTCTTCTAGAAGAATAGGAGAAAAGGCACAGCACATGGACATGGATGCATGTCGGTGGCTCAATGTATGATGGGCACATAAAGACTGTTTTCAATTTGTTCAGTGAAATAGGAAAAAAAAGTGTGAATATGGAGAAGGAGTTTGATATAAGAGGACAGATTTACTAAATAATTATTTGGAAGACTTAGAAACTAAATAGACGAGATAAGTATAGTATTTAGTTAGAGGTACCAATATGACTCATTTGCAATGAGTGATTATGAATTTAAAGTGAGAGATGTCAGCAAAGCTCTGTTTTCCGTCAGTCTCATTTGCTTGCCACTGATGCAAAAACAAGGTAAGATAAAAATTGGGTTAAATCGGGATTATGGTTTCACCAGACTAAAAAATGAAAACAGACTAAGGAAGGTGAAGATGTAAGGGGAAAAAAAGCATCTAGTGTAATTGGCTGTTGAATTTATGCCAAGTAAGGAGAAAGGAGAGGAAGATGATTGGAACCAGGAATAATTAAATATTACTAGGTTAAATGAACTTACGTTTTATATATGTCACTTGCTGCAAAGATGGTCAGGTACAAGGAAGTAAATGGAGTAAACTAGCCAGATGGAAATCACTGAAGAGTAGAAGTTTTGAAATTGAGTTTAAGAAGTGCTGAAGTTATGAGTAGGGAAAGGTTCTACTAGAGAACCACCAGGAGATTGAGTGGTTTTGATGAGAGACAAGAAAACCACTGAACTGAGAGGCCAGTTTGCTGGAAGTTTTATCGATGTGGATGTTGCAATCACCAAGTGTTCTGGAAGGAATAGTGTGGAAGAAAGGGATAGTGAGCCAGGAGGGAAAATATTCAAAACAGGAGGATAAAATTGCCCTAGGAGTTAGTGGACTATTTTTATAAGCAGGGGTAGTGTGTTTTACAGCTTAATGCCACAAAATTCAAAGATTGGTATTTTCATGGGGAAAGATATGAATGACTGTGAGGAGTGAGAAAGGTTGACACCCTCCCTTCAGGTGAAGTAGCAGGAGTAAAGTAAGAAGAGTCACCTTTATGTGGAGGACTCCAGGGGATGACGTACCTCAGAGAATCAATCTCAGAAGATAAAGAAAACTTTTGGATAACTTTTCTCACATGCAAAGGATCTTGATAACAAAAGGGATAATTAGCAGAGAGCACAGAGGAAGGAATTCCAACATTAGGAAGAGATTCAAGATGGCAAGTACAGAGTTATAAGTTCTGATGGGTGACATCATTATCTGAGTGACCTGGTTTGTTTATGGTGACTGGTATAAACATGGATCAAAGGAAAAAAAATATATCCTGATGATTCAAAGTTGGGTTATGAGGGACTTTTCTTCAAGGTCATACAGAATTCTGTGGTCCCACCTGACTTAGTAGATGAAGCTGTGGGAGCTACAGAGGGGCAGAGTCTCTCGGGGAGCACAAAAGTTTTCTTGTTTTCTGCCAGTGTAGGCTCACGGGCCAGCAGAAGGGATGTCAGACTTCAAACCAGAGTTTCTTTTTCATCCTATTTCCCCTATCATCCCCGCCAGTGTGACTTCCATTCAAATAATAAACCAAAGTTTTGTGGAAACAGGTGGGTGTATGTGATGGTCACACTAGCAGAATAGATTTTGGCACTGTAAGCTCCTTTCCTGAACCATCGTTTTGATCTCTTTCTCAGGAAAACAAATGCTGCAATATTGAGAAATGTATATATATTGGTTCCCATCCATTTAAAATTAGCCCCAAGGCGACGGGGCGGGGGGGGGGACATTCATAGTTTTCTTCTGTGAGTCATGACTTAGATTACAGAATCCAGATTCATGGAGAGGCTGACAATTCTTAACTAGTACTTCTATCAAAAACCTACTATTGGACATCTTCTGGTTAAAGATCTTTGTTCCTTATTTACAAAATTACTTAAAAGCATTATTTTAGTGAAGGTAGAATTATCAGAAAATATTATCAAACCAAAATGAACTACATGACACCATATGGTAAATGCAAGCACCATAATGAATATCACTCACAGCCCTACTGGAAATGCGACAAGTCAGTATCTTGTAAACCAGCATATGATGTTACTCATGCTGTCCTCTGTTGTGTACTCAGTTTCTGAATCTCTGACTTGGAAGCATCTCTTGGCTCATTCATACATCTTCCCTTAATATGACAATTTTTTTTAAAGATTTTATTTATTTGACAGACAGAGATCACAAGTAGGCAGAGAGGCAGGTAGAGAGAGGGGAGGAAGCAGGCTCCCTACTGAGCAGAGAGCCTGATGCGGGGCTCGATCCCAGGACCCCAGGATCATGACCCGAGCCGATGGCAGAGGCTTTAACCCACTGAGCCACCTAGGCGCCCCAATATGACAAATTTTTTATAAGAAGTTTCTTTTGTTTGTGTGTGTGTATTGTTTTGTTTTCCTTGCTAAGGCTCTTTCTGAAGACATAATTTGTGTACCAGGGAATTGTTTTTGTTTCCTAATGCTACCACATTTCCTGAAAGATTTTCTAAATTTCTAAATTTCATCTCTTCCTGACAAATCCCATCTGTCTACCATTCTCTCCTTTGTTCTGGAACACTCCTTCATTAAAAACCACTGATTATCCATTCACCTGTTGATGGACATCTGGGTTCTTTCCTCAATTTGGCTATAGTGGACACTGTTGCTATAGACATTCGGGTGCACTGCCCCTTCCGATCACTATATATAATGGAATACTATGCAGCCATCAAAAAATGAAATCTTGCCATTTGCAACAGTGTGGATGGAGCTAGAGGGTATTATGCTGAGCGAAATAAGTCAGTCAGAGAAAGACAATTGTCATATGATCTCCCTGATATGAGAAATTTGAGAGGCAGAGTGGGGGTTTTGAGGGGTAAGGAAGGAAAAAATGAAACAAGATGGGATCAGGAGGGAAACAAACCATCAGAGACTCTTAATCTCACAAAACAAACTGAGGTTTGCTGGGGGGTGGAAGGGTAGGGATAGGGTGGCTGGGTTATGGACATAGGGGAGGGTATGAGCTATATAGTGAGTGCTGTGAAGTGTGATTCACAGACCTGTACTCCTGGGGCAAATAATACATTATATGTTAATACAAATTTTTTTAAAAAATAAAATAAAAATCACAGATTAGAGTAGAGGTGCATGGACAGAAAACATTCCTTTCTAATTTTTGTTTTTCTGCTGGTAAAGTGTTCTTTATCCCAATTAAAGAGGGACAAGGACAATTACCAATCAAAATTGGGGTATGCTCTAATGAGGAGGATGTCTTGAGTTAGCTGGTGTAAAATCCTGCACCAATCCTGGTGTAAAAGCCCAGGTTTGGGAGAGGTAACAGGATGATGAATTCTCCTGACACACAGAAAGATGTGAACTGTCAGAGGTGGAAACAGACGTTAACCTGATTCCCTTATCCTGGACACAGTGTCAGAAGCAGAGTCAAATGCCCCTTTATAGGAGATGACTGTAGAACCTCACACTATTGGTGAAGTCGGTCATTTTTGAATTGCTATTTTGGGAGGATGGTAAGATGCTGAGAGTTAGAATTACCCCAACAACACTTTGTTATTTCATTAGGAATTTACTAAAAGATAAATCTTCCTGCTCCTGCCCTCTTTCTACACTGAAAAGAAGTGATCAGTCATCACTGAGTGTGCTGCCAAAAAGTTTTGTAAAGTCAGGAGCCATTCCAAATGGGAATTAATGGGGAGCAAAAATGATCTTTTCATATTCTCAGCCTTCATAATGTATGGCAATCTGTCTTTAGGTGGGGCTGCAAATCAATTAAGCATGAATGATGTATATGGTGTAGAATGTGACCTTATAACAAGTTGCCTGGTCTCTGCCTTGATGTTTCCATCTGGTTTGCACAAGGAATGTTCCGATAATGCGGCAAGAGGAAGATTATGCTTTCCAAGGGAACAGCCATTACGGGTCACTATCTTCCTGGGCCTGATAAGTTTAATCCAAGTTGCCTGGGAGGGAAGAACTCATAAAACACTTTATCTGAAGCAAGTGCAAAAATACTCATAAACTCAAAGGTTAATCACTGCACCAGAAGAACAGATGAAGGAGACAGGGCAGTTTTATGTTTCTTCACAGTGCTGCCCTTATTAATCATGTTGTGGGTTGCTTTAAAATATGTGCCTGCACTTTATGTTAAGAGCCAAACGGATAGACAGACAGACACTGAAAATAAAGTTGGAATGATGATGGTATGATTTATTCATCTTTCCTTCCCCTTGCCAGTATTCGTAGGAATACAATCAAAGTCAGGATGTGCATTTAGCTTTATTTTTAAAATCTATTTTATTTTCATGCCATGCTTTTTTTTTTTTTAACTATTACTTTTTACTTAACTTAAAATTCAACATTCTTTATTTACACTGAGCTTTGGGTCTTTCCTTCATTTTCCTATCTGTGCAAGTGGTGTTATTTTAAGGTGAAAGGTGGATAGCTTGATCATCTGTGTAATGATCCCTTCGGATTTTAGCATGCAAGTAGACTGGGAAATTATGCTAAAGGAGTATTGTTGATAAATCAGCGAATGGATTCCATTTCTGCCTCTGGATTCATTCAAGACATCTTCAGCTATGTTACAGCATAAAAGATCTGTGCAGATGTAAATAAGACAAAGTACATATGAATTTCCTTATATGTCATGTATGCTGATGTGATAGGATCTATACATAATTGAATGACTTTGCTCTAAATTACTCTTTTGTTTAGACTAGGCATTGGCAAACCTTTTCTTTAAAAGGCAATATAGTAACTGCTTTCGGCTTTATGGACTATATGGTCACTACTATTATCATATGAAAACAACCATTGATAACATGCAAGTGAACTTTTATGTCTGTGTCTCAAGAAAATTTTATTTAAAAGATTCATCAAAGGTGCAATTTGATTTGGACTATAGTTTTTTCATGCTGATTTGGGTTATTTATAAGAATAAAATAAAAAATTTCTTCAGTAATTGTGCCTTTTAGCTAGTTGACTACACAGAGGGCATTTGAAAGCTTTTTATTATTTCTTTCTTTTAGTTTCTCTTTAGGAGTTACAAACTAAGGTGCTTACAGTGGCCAGGAGTTAACATATAAAGCTAAAATGGTTTAATGTAATAAAGTATGGTGGGCCTTGTGATTAATGAAGCATATGTGCTTCAGATTCTTAAAAAAAAAAAAAAATACAGCAAGATTTGGCCCAATTTGCAGTTTCAGCTCTATATGGCAGTTTGAATCTCCCACTGCTTGGTATGTCCATATGGTGGACTGCCTGATGAAAATCTCATCTTTTCAGGCGTCAGTCTAATCATTGCCTTCTCCAGGGGACTTCCATTACTATCAGTGTATAAAATGCATTGTTCCCCTCTTAATGCTTTCAAAATGTACAATTTTTTGTTGTTGTTTGTTTAGGATATAGTTGTTTTACCCCACTAGATGGTATCTTAAATTATGAAATATATTCATACAGTGTCTGATATAATGAAAATCCCACTCTTTTGAAAGATATAGCCTCTTTCTCCATGATATGATTTGTGTCTACTTTATATCTGTATTTTTATAGTTATTTATAATTATACATTTTTAAAAAATATTTATTTTTGGTCTAATTTATATTTAGATAATTCTTGTCATCCCAGGTTTGTTTTTTAAACTTTCACAATTTGAATTAAAGAATCAACAGATTTTGATATATTTTACATGAAAAGTTTCTATCTTAAATCTTACTACTTACTATCTCAAATTCGAGAACATTAAGGAAAAGGTCTTATATTTTCTAATCCAAACTCACTACATAAACTTGTGCCATGCAAATAAAGAAAGTCAACTGTTCTTGGTAGCAAGAAATATTTATAGTGGATTGCAGGTCAAGGGATGCGATGACACTGTGTTTTATAGCCCATTAGGACAAACTCATGAGTTGATAGTTGTCAAAACATTTTCATAGCAGTTCAATCCCATCCAATGACTGTGAAAGAAAAGTCTAAATTTTCCATGTCCTATAATGCTATATACTTCAGTAAGCTCTGTTAACACCCCAACTTAACTTCTGCCATATCCCCCACTGATAATTCTGCTCAAGCTGTATAGCCTTTCAGTTTTACAAATAGTTTTCTCTACCTTTTGGCCATTTTACCCACCCTCTTTTTTTCTGAAAAAAAAAAAAAAAAAAAAAAAATTTACCCATTTTGCTTATGGTGGACTCCTCCTCATCCTTCAAGTCCATACTTAAGTGATGACCTTGGAAAGTCATTGAGAAGGTCATTTTAGGAAAAAAAATATGCCACTCATTCATTCTTTTAGTTTAAAAATGTTAACTGAGTGTTATTATGGGTCGGATAATCTGCAAAGCACTATGGATATGATAGTACCTCAGACATCTTATGTCCCTATCTTCATGGGCCCTACATTCCAATAAATTATAAAGTTTGCTGGGGTTACACTATACTCACTATACTGCGTTCATCTATTCTCCACTATCTGGCTCTACTGCATTTAAGCTTATTTTAAATTTAACACTTATTGCAATCTGTAGGTTTTGTTATTGTTGTTGTTAGTTTATCTTTTGCAACCATATAATATTAAGAATGTCAAGAACTGTATGACATTCACCAAGAAATCTACTGCATCTAGCCCTGTGTTTGGCCACAGGAAATATTTTGCACTTATGGTAGTCACTGAGTGCAAGAAGAGTTTAACTTTGATTTCATATGATTTAATTTGACTCAAATTTTCAATGGAAGTATTTTCAGGTATAATGTATTCAGGTTGGTAAATGTAAATAGGGATACATTGTTTTAAATATACATATTAGGGTATATAACAAATACTCCTAAAATTAAAGTGGTTTACCATTTTACAACTATTTATACAAATGAATCTCCAAGCACTGAAAAAAAACAGAAAGTATCACTAGCAAGTATTTTATTCTTTTGTTTTGTCTTTCATCAAGTCAATTGACAATTCTTATTTGGAAGTAGTTGAGATTCAATTCAAATATAAATACATTGAAATGAATTGTCTTCCAATAGGTATCAGATTTGGATTGAACATGGTAGGTAGTCACTTTGATGTTTCATTTCTAAATTCATGTTAGTTCCTCCAAGAACTAAATGAAGATTCTATCTGGACCATCTACATGAATCTTATATATCATAAAAATAAGAAATAAGTTGTGAAATAGACACAAAAATGCTTTCAAAGATCAATTAAAAGTCAAATTTCATCATAAGCACCTTTGTATAATATATTTTCTGTTAAATGAAAATATTTTGTTTCTTTAGCTTTAAATGTTTTCTACCATATTATGTAGATAGCTAAGCATTAGAATATATTATTCTATAAGCAAAATGGTAACTTTAAATTTTGACAAAAGGAATTTAGCATTATTTGCAGATGAAGTATGATCCAATTACTTTTATTTTGCTGATATAAGGTCTGCAAACCATAGATCTCATTTATGTTAGTGACCTAAGGAAAAGTTTGACTTACAGTTCCTAATAAATAACTTCATTTATATTTCATACCATCATATTGAATAGCTGTAGTATGTTCTCCTAGGAAAAATGAGAACACTCCTAGGTGTACTGCCAAATTTTTAAAACTTATCAATGATACAGAACATTCCTCTATCAAATGTAAGCTTTATAATCAAAACTGTCAGTAATAGTTTTAAGGAATTGCTCATTACCTTCTCCATTCCTCAAAAAGTTCAAATGTGTGTGTTGGTAATCATTTTTTCAGGAACTGAAATTCAAAATGAGTGGCATGAAATTGAAAAAAAAAAAAAGTGTCCCCCTATCACTTGCTCCCACTAATCTCTAAAGTTGTATACAACTTTGGTTTTATGATTGTAAGACATGAAAGACATGAAAATATTCAAAATATCCAGAATATTAATCATATAGGGATAGGAATGAGAGCAACATTCCCAAAAGAGCTTAAATAATAGTCACTCTGAGATAAGAGTGAATTAGAAGCATTAGTGATATACCAACAGTATAAAGAGACACTTAGATTTGGGGAAATTACTGTTACTTAAATAATTTGCCTAGTTCTCTGTATACATATCAGAACAGAGATCAAGGGACAGTCAAAAACTGGAAAAAGTATGTCTCATTGGAAACTCTAGCCAGTATTGATGGACAAAGAACACAGATTAGGACCCCTGTTATGTAGGGCAATATAAGAGAAATAATTGCAACCCCTATGAAGACCATGAAACTCTATAGGAAATTGGTGACAGTCTAATGCCTAGCAAAAACCATGAAGATCACTATAAATAATGTGTCTCCTGGTAGAGGACTCTGATTTTAACAAAGCATCCAATGTGTTCTTTAGGTTGGAGGAGTTTATTAATGTGGCTTTTTTTTTTTGTTTTTGTTTTTTTTAAAGAGGACCAATATAAAAGGAGATTTATTATGAGGAATTGGCTCATGTGATTATGGAGGCTGAGAAGTCTTGCAACCTGTTGTCTGTGAGCTGGAACCTAGGAAAAGTAGAGCTGGCTGTGCAAATTCAAGTTCAAAGGCAGAAGATAAGGTGAGATGTCTTAGCTCAAGAACTCAGGCAGAAAAAAGGGGGTGGGGGGCAGTGTCCTACTTCTTCTGTCTTTGGTTCTATACAGCCCTCCCAGGATTGGATGGTACCTACCCATACTGGGGAGGAAACTCTACCTTACTGATTCTACCAGTTCAAATGCTAAACTCATCTAAAACGCACCCTTGTGGACACATGTAGAAATAATGGTTAATCTGGGCATTCCCTGGCCAGCCTATTTGACACATGAAATTAGTGATCTCAGGAAGAGACCTCAGTACTGATGGAGCAGAGCATGAGAGCAATGGCATCCCTCTGTTTAACATGCTTCGTTGCGTGCCCAGAGTGGACCAGTGCTCCAATAAGGTGACACTGTTTTCATTTATCAGTGGATGCTCCACTGACAGGGCACAGAGCATCCAATTTACAAAATCCTCTTTGTGTCAAACCTTGAATATTTTTCTTCTCATTCTTCTGTTGTCCCTATATGTCTCTTCAGTGGAGATGACCTTGTGATTTCTGAATTTCATCCTTAGGATTTACTGTGGGAGAGATATTCAATTTCCCCTAAACTTGCATAGTCTTCTTTTTTTCCCCTGTATTTCTAAGAGCTTTTTGTTTTTCATTTTCATGCTTGTGATTTGGTATAATAATTTCTGACTTTTTTTTTGGATAACAAGTACATATTCCCCTTATTGTAACATGTAGTTTTCCATATTTCAACATTTGTAACCAAAGACACATTTTCACAATAATGTGCTTATTTAATATTATGTTCTGGTTCGTTTAATTTTCTAAAAAGCTGTTGCTAAATAGTTGGTGCATTTCAAAATTGTGTCATAGGATTTAGAAAATATGATGACAATCTTTTGACTCACTTTAAGTCTACTTTTGTTCTGGGTTCTGAACCATTTATAATGACTGAATTTTCCTTTAATATCTAGGTTTATCCTTGGTATTTGCTTCCTTTACTGTTTGTTTAAATTCAAAACAACCGTTGGAAGCACACGATACAACCAGCTCACAATTGATCTTCTGTGTAAAGTTGGGTTTCAAATATTTTTCTTGTTTCTGCCCACAGGAAATAAATATAAAGCTTCCTATTTGCACATTTTATGAGCAAACACATACCTAAATGCACACCCCTATAAAACACAAGTCTTTTGAATATGTTTCTTTAGCAATATCAAACAAATTACTAAGGTCCAAGAATTCATGGTTTTTATTTGAATTTACCTTTAACTGACATTAATTCTGAATTTTCAGAGGAAACTACTGGGTGTGGACAGTTCCCAAATACCTGGTACCAAATAGTACCACCTATTCTCTAGGGGCTGTACCAGATAATTACTTATTTGACTAGCTGCTGTAATAATCTGTCTTGACTCGGGTATTGAATAGAAGCCAAATGTCTCCATTTAAGTGGCTTTTAATAGCATTTCTATAATCTTAGTGAGCGAAATAGAGAGCATTGAAACTCTTCAGGGACATTTAGATTAACTATTGTGTGTAGATCCAAGGTTTTTCTGACTTTGTTTGCAAGGAATGGTTCTCAGGGAGGAGAGAGGCAGCTTGAAGAATATGCCAAGCTATACAATAAGAGGTTTTATGCAGATGAAACTGTGCGATGATTCTGGTCTCTTCAGGTGACTTTAAAAATTAAATGTAAAGCACATGGTCCTAATTGAGGCACTATATTGTGAAATTAGTTGTTTATAATTATTTTTGAACATGATAATGTTGGAGAAATTGAAAATATACTAACAGAGTTCTGATGACTTAGAATTTACTATGTTAGGTGGTGATAAATTAAAAGGAAGATATGTTTTGATTTATTAAACATTTTTCACCTTTCTTATTCAACTAGATTTAATCAGTCAAGCAAGATGAGATACTGGAAGGAAAATTTTCCAGCAAAATCCCCCAATGACTACAGAGTGAGGCAATTGATATTTTCTCCAGGTAATACATCAAGTTTTGCCTATCAAAACAGCTAATTTTTAATTGTTCCCCCCGACTATATTTATTTCTACATAGTTGATTAGATGGTCCTTAAAATTAGCCCAATTTACTCAATATAATGTTTTGAGGAAAAATTTATTTAACCTGAGTCCTTTTGAATCATATATTTATTTTCTTTTCCCCCACTTTATGTCTGTATCCCAGGCTGCTAAATACATTCTCTGAAATAATTATATTTGAGTTATTTTCTGGGTTTTCATTTGAAAATATTTAGGATTGGGGTGCCTGGGTGGCTCAATCAGTTAATAAATTCCAACTTTTGATTTCAGCTCAGGTCATAGTCTCAGGATCCGGAGATCAAGTGCCACAGCCAGCTCCGTGCAGGGCATGGAGCCTGCTTAGGATTCTCTCTCCTCTCTGTCTCTGCCTCTCTCTTGCCCTCTCTCACTTTCTCTTTCTCTCTCTGTCTCCAATAAATAAATAAATAAAACGTTAAAAAAGAAAAAAAAATCTAGGATTATGTTTGCACACGTATTTAATTGATGAGTGAGCTTAAACAAATGATTTCGATTTAAAATTTTGGGAGGTGTCTTTTTTTGTTTATTTGTTTCTCATATCATGAATGTTTTGATTTTTTATCAGTTGCTTCGCTGTTGCTAATTACTAGAAGGAATGAACCATGGAGAGCAACCAGTCTTCCTGCTTAATGTCCTCCCCCACACTCATTTCAATAATGTGGCATTGTTTCACAGTTTTGCACATATGGCTAATGAACGTTCTGTGCCCTCCATCACAGAGCCACTTCTTCAAGTTGCCCAAATACCATGCTTCTCAAGTTCAACAGAAGCACAAACTCTCTTAATATTACACCATGTAGATTACAGAACCAAATTGGCTTTACTTTTGTTTTGATATGATCATGTTGAACTTATATTTTCAGATAAAAACTATTCCCCTCATTATCTCCTTTTGTTCTTCTCTTCTCCTTCCCCCCCCCCCCCAGTTTGGGGGTATAATTTAGTGATTCATCATATGCATATAACACCCAGTGTTCATTATATCAAGTGCCCTTCTTAATGCCCATCACCAAATTATCTCTCACACCCTATCTCCTCTCAACCCTCAAACTCCTCTTAACTCCTCGCAACCCTCAAAACACAGTATGGAGGTTCCTCGAAAAGTAAAAAATATAACTACCCTATAACCCAGTGGTTGCGCTTATAGGTATTTATCCAAAGGATACAAATATAGTGATTGGAAGGAGTACATGCACCCATTGTTTATAGTAGCAATGTCCACAATAACCACAATATGGAAAGAGCCCAGATGTCCTTTGATAAATGAATGGACAAAGAAGATGTAGAATATATACAATGGAATATTACTCAGCCATCAAAAAAGAATGAAAGCTTGCCATTCACAATGACATGGATGGAACTAGAGGGTATTATGCTAAGTCAAATAAGTCAGTCAGAGAAAAACAAATATCATGATTTCCCCACATGTAGAATTTAAGAAACAAAACAGATGAACATAGGGGAAGGGAAGGAAAAATAAAATAAGATGGAAATAGACAAGGAGAACAACCGTAAGAGACTCTGAACTCATTATCAACTTTTAGAAAGTTTACTTTTTCACTTACATCACTCTCTGAAAGCAGAGCCTTTTCAGGTTTGTTTGTTTTTTTTTTTAATGCATAAAGGCATCTTTTCCATATTACCAGAATCTTGAACCTGCCTCAATCTCTTGTCCTTCTGCCAAACAGCTTAATGTTCAGCAGCTACATTTGCTCTCTTTTAAGAATTATTTTTAATTCATATTGATTGATTATGAACACACAAAATATGTGTAAGCTGCATGAATAATGATTCAAGAAATACCTATCAGGTATAAATATAAGAAAACATACATAATTTTTGCATAAGCCCCATATTGGCAAAGTCCCACATTGCTTAAGGTTGAATCTTTTTAACCCCATCTCTTCCTTCCTCTGTCATAGATAACTACTATCTTGGGTTTGATTTTATGTAAATCTTAATTTCTTCTATGGTTTCACTGCCTGCTTGTATCCATAAGTAATATATCACTTAGTTTAGCACAGGTTTTTATTATATATAAAAGAAATCATGGAGGATATTTTCTTTTTTCTGTAGCATTTTTTGCTCAGTATTATAGTACAAAAATTCTAGCTGTAATTCTTTCTGACCATTGGCATATGCAATTTGATTGTATAAATACACCATATTTTTAATTCGTTGAATTGTTGACTGCTATTTAAGTTACTTCCCAATGTTTTCTATTTCCAACAATATTGCTTATTGATATTCTTAAATATTCATATTTTTATACTTGTTTTCTGCATTACATGTTCAAGATTTCCTCTAAGATTTCTGTGAGTTCAATTGTTGAATCATACATATGGACATCTACAGAAATAATGCATGTATTTTTTTTTTTTTTTCAAAATGATTATGCCTCTCTCAGTGTTTAAAAGATTGGGTTCCTCAGTATCTTTACTAAGTCTTAATTATTTCAGACTTTTAAAATTTTCCATCCTGGTGTTTTAAATCATATTTCAAAGTTATTTCTGATTATTATAATGATGTTTATTATCTTTACATATATTTATTGGCTATTCAAATTTCCCTTTGTATGGAGTACATATCTAAATTATCAATATGAAAAATGATAGAAATGGCATAATTACCAGTTGGATGCATATCAAAAGAATAAGAACAACTTTATGCCAATGCATTTGACAACTTAGATAAATCAACAAGATACTTAAAAATATACAATTTACCAGAACTTTTGAGCCAAAAGAGAATGAAATTACCGTGTTACAAAATTTATAACATATAGTTAATATAGGCCTTGAAGGAAAATTTGAACATTTGATGTATATGTTAGAAGACATGAATTCCAACATTTTTGTTGACAAAATATTTGTTTAACGATAATTCAAATTTAATAGCAAGGTAAATTTTAAGAAGTCAAAAAATAGGAAATAACAACTACTAGAGAAAAAATTAACAGGATGGACTATAAAAAGGACAGAGAGAGAACTACAAGACAAAAGTTTGTTCTTTAAAGGGATTAATCACATTGATAATTTTTGATAGAACTATTAAAAAAGAGAGAGAGAAGGAAACAGAACAAAAAGGACATTAGGAGTTATAAAAGGGAAATTATACATTTTCTTACAAAATTTTCCATGCCCAGGTGCCTTCAAAATAGTTTTACCAAACATGTGAGGAATAATTTTTGCATCAACTCTTCCAGAGTTGTATCTGCTCCAAACTTGTATCAAACTTTCAGAGAACAGACAAAGCAAAAATGCTTACCAAGTCATTTAACAAGACTTGCATACATTTGATACCAAAACAAAACAATAGCAATAAAAAAATGAAAATTACAGACCAAATTCCATTGTAAAAATTGATGAAAATATATTAAAAACACATGAGCAACTAAATCTAGTATTATATTTTAAAAAATAGCACTATATGGCTAATTTTGACCCTTTGAAAGTAAACCAACACATTCATATATTAATAAAGAAAAAGCATCTGATCATTTCACCTAATGTAGAAAAATTGCTTGATAAATTCAACAGCCATTCATGAATAAAAGTTTGTCACAAAATGTAATAATGAGCATTATACTTAGTGATGAAATATCATCTTTATTTTCTTAAATCAAGAGTGAAGTATTTACAGTCATCTCTTCTATTAAATTACATTCAGCGATCATTGCTTATATTAAATATTGTCATAGAGAGTTGAGTAAAGTAAGAAATGAAATAAAATTATTAGTAAAAGACAAAAAACTTTTCCTTTTTTTAGTGACTATTGTTATACATGAATACAATCCAAAAAATCTAAAGGGAAATAATTATATTATAAAAGTGCTTACCAGTATTTCTGAATATAAAGTCAATTATATTTTCATACATTAAACAAAAAGAAAGCAACAGTAAAAAACACTCAATATTTGAATAATATAGTCTCAGGGAGTCTTGCTGGCTCAATCGTCAGAGCATGCAACTCTTGACCTCAGGGTTGTAAGTTCAAGCCCTATGTTGAGTACAGAGATTACTTCAAAATAAAATCTTTAAAAATAACAATAAATTTGTCTCTACCTTTTCCCCACACAAAGTATAGGCACAAAGCAAAACTCTCCCTTAATTACTTAATGATCAACATATCTTATGTTAAAAGTATTTCTCATGCAGATTCTTAAATTCCATGATTATTTTTTTCTATAGTATATACAAAGCTATGTAAAGTCAGTTAATGCTCAGGGATGCTGTCTGATGACGAAGATTTTTGCATTGTTTTCCTGTTAACATATAGCTAGTAATTGAAGGATTAGGAATACATTTGTTCACCTAGGAGACACGCATATTACAAGAAATTTTTAACTAAAAATGGAATCTAAGGACTTTCTCTATGTAAAAGACAAACTGAAATACATTAAGCCATGAAAGAGACTAAATAGTAGGTGGAGTGGTAATAAAAGTGAAATTCAAAGTATAGAGTAACCAATGCAGCACTTCAAACAACTGGGGTAACCATACTGATGCCTGGTGTCAGCCCTAAATTCATGAATATCCACATTTCTATTGTCTAATGGGTATTTACCAATTAATGTTTATTGATGAAATAATACGGTGTTGAGGGTCAAATCACTGTGTTTGAATCTCATGTTCTCTAAGCTACATGTTCTCTAAACAATGGAGAAGATGGTGATGATGATGATGATGATGATGATGTATGATGATGATGTATGTCAAAACGTAGGCACGGGAATAGCAGTCTTAAGTATGTCATGTGCAAATATAATTTCCAATTTATAAGTGGAGACAACTACACTTAAAAAGTTAAATGACTTCTTGGGTGCCTGGGTTCCTCAGTGGGTTAAGCCTCTGCCTTCGGCTCAGGTCATGATCTCAGGGTACTGGGATCAAGTCCCACATCAGGTTCTCTGCACAGCGGGGATCCTGCTTCCCCCTCTCTCTCAGCCTGCCTCTCTGCCTACTTGTGATCTCTGTCTGTTGAATAAATAAAGACAAATCTTTATATAAAAATAGTTAAATGATTTCCTAAAGTTAATATAGCTAAAATATGAAAAAAAAAAAAAGCCAGATTTGATGCAGACAGTCTAACTCCAGAGAATCCTCTGTTATCAATGATAATACTGGCTATATTTTAAGCAAAGATTTCCTATGTTCTCTGCTGAGGAAAATGACTAGAAATACCTTCAAAATGTTGTTGTGATACTTAAATTAAATTTGATGAGGTGATGTATGTGAATTCCTACCAGGGTAGTTAGAACTTAGATGATACTCAACAAATGCTAATTTGCTTTCCTCTTTTATTTCCAAATCTAGTTATATGTCACAGAATGAATAAACAACTTTCAAAATAGATTTTCCTCTGTTTAGGAACTTTGAAAATAAATTTTCATGTGTATATAAAAGTTTTTATAAAATGTAAGAAACTAATAAATAAAGACAATTCACAAAAAATCACTAAAAATAAAAGCTTAAACTTCATTTTTAATTCATTTGTTAACACCTATCATGAGTTTCTTATGATTACATACCCAATTTTCACTGGTGAGATCTTCCTATATTCCTTTGGATTCAACAGCCAGGCATTCTTGGGACCATATTGACTTATTTACTTGTTTATTTTGAGAATTATATGTGTCTAGAGTTGAAAAAGAGATAACTGAAAAAGAGATTATTAAACTGCTCACATTAATAGTCACCGAACAAGAAATAACTAAAGAGGGGCACCTGGGTGGCTCATTGGGTTAGGCCTCTGCCTTTGGCTCGGATCATGATCTTGGGGTGCTGAAATCAAGTCTGGCATAGGGCTCTCTGCCCAGCGCGGAGCCTGCTTCCCTCTCTCTATCTCTCTGCCTGCTGCTATGCCTATTTGTGATCTCTCTCTGTCAAATAAATGAATAAAATCTTAAAAAAAAAAAAGAACTAAAGATATTACTGGAATTGTATAATGAAGTTGAGCATACAACAAAGTCAAAAGTGAAAAAGCATCTTTTTAAGTAAATTTGGGAAAAATATTCTTTTATTGAGTTTGGGAGAAGACATGAGCCTCTCTTCTTGAGATAAAACTTCCAGCTTTAAGCAAAGTGATGACATGAAGAAAGTGCCGCATTGCCATCCCTTCCTGAATCTTCTCTTTCTTTTTTTTTTAAGATTTTATTTATTTATTTGACAGATAGAGATCACAAGTAGGCAGAGAGGCAGGCAGAGAGAGAGGGAGAAGCAGGCTCCCAGCTGAGCAGAGAGCCCGATGTGGGGCTTGATCCCAGGACACCGTGATCATGACCTGAGCTGAAGGAAGAGGCTTTAACCCACTGAGCCACCCAGGTGCCCCTGAATCTTCTCTTTTTCATAATGTATAAATGCACTTGAGATTGTATGCCTGTGAAGAGCCCTTTGAATCTCTTGTCTCATTTGTGGAATGGAGAAGTTTTTTGTCATGTGTTGGGAGTCTCATGTGGAAATCCTAACCCAGAGCCTGTACTACTCTAGATGTTTAAAAATTACAGTTATTTTAATTTCATTTAAATTCCACTTGAAGCACTATTTATCTTGTTCTACCCACATGTATCCATATTTTCAGATGCATCTGAAGGGAAAAATCCATTACTTACACTTCTGGATAATTATATATTTGCAACTGACTTTCAGGCTAATAATGAGAGCTTCACATGTCTTAAAAATGAAGGTCTTCTCCACTAAGGCTCTGGATACAAAAGGCATGGGATAATAGTGCCAGTGATCATTTATTAGTTCACTTTTATGAATTCACAACTGTCACACTATCCTTTGTTTACTTCACAACCACCTTTAAACTTCTGAGATATATTACTTAAATCTTGCAATTGGAAATAATTGGAACAGTAGGGAGGAAAGGGTAGATAAATGCACATATAAAAGCAGAGTGAGAAATGGTCATAAGCAGTGTAAAAATAACGCTTATCACTAATGGAACATAAAAATGTCATTCCCTGGGTAACAACTTAGCTGCTAAAATTGCTCTGGGGAGGTAGAAGCAATGGCAATTTCCTAACTCCAGGGTGGTCCACATTTCTCTGGTTGAAATAATCCATTGCAAATGACTGATTATGAAATCAAAAAGAAATAACTTATATAGCAATTAATTTCCCTCTTCAGTGGGATAAATTGATCAATCATATAAGAATATATATATATATTGTTTTATATACATATATATATCAATATATATATATGTGAACTTCTACGAAAGTGGCACATGGATTTCGATGTGAATTATATTTATTCTTGTTAACTTTGAACTTACTTCCTATTTAGAAAGATATAAACACATGAAGGTATTTGAGAAAGAGATAATCACCTCTACTAAAAAAAAAAAGTAAATTTTATGTTTTAGATGCAGTCTAATCTTCTGCTATAAGCTTTGATTATTTTTTTACTCTCTTCAGTCCCATGTGAAAATCAATTCATGCCTTTGGAAAAAATATGTGTATTATTTCTTTAATATTCATTCCAGAGTATTTAAATAACATCATTTTACATCCTGTTAATTTTTAACTGATTTCTGGACCAGATGTTTGTTAAATTTTGCCTGTTTCTTGCCAGGCTAATAAGTTTTTTACATTGACTTTGAATTCTCAGGTGGATCCACATCCAGGAATATTAATATGTATCAACAATGAGGAAATAATCCTATCCAAAAGAAATGTATTCTATTCACATTTATTGTAATCTATTTCACTCTGTGGGAGACTGGATTGGACCAGTAACCAAAAACAAGTGTGGCTTTTTTTCCCCTAGGGGGAGTTAGAGATTGAAAAACCAAAAGGTGAAGCTGCTGTCATTAGAGATGTCCTGTTATTCTCTGCAGGTAGTGTTTTAACAAATCAATGATGACCTCAGACAATAAGAGTGGCAGATTAAGGTGCTATGTTTTAAATAATAAGAAAGTATTTGACTACAAAGATTATATTTATTACTCTAATAAAATAGTTGGAGTTTTCTATAGTATTATATCAAGGGCTTTTTTTTTTTTTTTTTTTCCCCTGAACAAATTTGGGAGGACAGAAACTGATATTTCAAATGGATAGATTATGCAAACAAATTTTGGATTTTGCTTAAAATTAAAAAAAAAAAAGTAATTACTTTTGAAGGAAAAACAAACTACTTTTTTTTTTTTAAGATTTTACTTATTTATTTGACAGACAGAGATCACAAGTTGGCAGAGAGGCAGGCAGAGAGAGAGATGAAGGGATGCAGGCTCCCTGCAGAGCAGAGAGCCCAATGTGGGGCTCGATCCCAGGACCCCGGGATCATGACCCGAGCTGAAGGCAGAAGCTTTAACCCAATGAGCCACCCAGGTGTCCCCAAAACAAACTGCTTTTATTGGCTTACTCATTCCCATTTGACTCCAACTCTAGTTCCTCCTTGTTCAGCTCATCTTTTAATACAATGTAGGTTATGACTCCAGACAAAATTCTACGGAGTTGGAAACAAATTCAACTAAGATTCAGTCATATCAGATAAAGTGACCAAATTATAATCTCCAAGAAGTATGTTCTGATGTTACTTGCTTTCGATGAGTTTGGCTTGAGCTAGGATAAAGGATGTCTACAATATAGTCAACTTTCATTCCAATAGGTTTGTCAGGTGGGTTGTTTCGAATGAACTTGCTAGCAAATATGCATATCTAATCTTACCAACTGCACAGCATAGAGAAATGAATTTAGTTTTGAACTTCTCCTTAGTAGAGAAATTCTTTAAAAAGAAGTTTTGAAAAATGTATATACTCCGCAAATCAAGTATCATCCAAAATAGATTGACTTTGCACAGCATGTGAAACTGTCAAAAAAGTCTTTTATTATTCTCAATTTTCCACGATTTTGTTTTGCTTTGTTTTGTTTATTAGCAAGGCATCTCAGTTTTAACAGTGTATCTCCATGGGAAAATCCAAACCTCCATCTACTATAGAAGAGCATACAAAAGCAAGAGGCACATTTTTCTGCTCAGGTGAGTGACTACATGATACATCATCAGTAATAGCAAGGTTTTTTATTTCCAGACCAAACACTGTCAGCTGAGACTCTATGATCTGTTCTAAAATCTAGCAATGACACAGAATTCTTGTTATTCTTGTGAGAGAGCAAATCGCAATAACAAAAATGTAATAAAAACCCCAAAACACCTACCCATGGTAAACAGTTGTTAAATAATGACTATAACAATATATTATTCTTGTTATTACCCTTGTGCTTGCTAGTTAACAATACACAGAAGGGACTTTCAAGGGTGTTCCTGAAATTTGTGAAAAGTTCCTGTTGAAAACTTGAGAGCATCCTCTCTGGTGGAAGTCCCCAGAATTGTCAGCATACGGGTTTTCTTTACCATTCTTTTCTGTTACATAACTCACATGCTACAGAGACCTTTAAATTTTGTTTTCATCATATGACACTGGGATTGACTAATATAAAACATGGGGAATCTAAGGCAAACACACATTTCTATGTTTTAAGGTATTAAAATATTTAGTACAAGCATGTGACTTTGGCAAGTCCCCCCAATTCTTTTTTCCCCTTTGTACTGTCATATTATCAGTTATAAAATTGCTGTAGCTGTGATCACAGGACCTTAAAGAAATGCCTTCCCAGAGTTATAATTCAATATCTACTTGTCTATTAGTATGGTTAATATAAAATTGATCCAGTTGAAGCCATGTCTTCATTCATCTGCATTTTCCAATATGTCACTCATTTTCCAAGGACAAACATAATAAATATAGGTTGAATTATTTTCAGTAAATTATAAAATATTATAATTATAATTAAATTTTATTTATAGTATTACTTGTGTTACTTAGTACTTATAAGTATTCATATATAATTATTATTTAAAACTTGTATTACTTATATGTTATATACATATTATTAATGTTAAGAAATACAAAGACTAATAAGCAATAATATATAGCAATAACATGAAATATTTGCACATGAGTGTCTGATACTTGCCATCATCAAAATACTATTCAAAATAACATGTTTCTTTTATCACTCCATCTGAGAGTAAAGTATGTATCCTGATTTGTGTGTGGTTTAACCAAAATGATGAAAATGCTTATCTTTCTGCTTCCTTCACATGACCTGGATTTGCTTTGAATATCAAATATTATTTTTATGTAAAAGCCAATTCTTAGTTGTTGTTTTTTGAAACAAGATCCTGCAGATGTATATAATAATTGCATATTTATTGATGCACATAGATTAAAAATGATTCACATCAGTTTTAGTGGGTCTCCTGAGAAACAGAGCAATACATATAGTGAAGTTCAGTTCAGCTGAACAAACACTCAGCTGATGCCTCCTTTTCATTCTTCCCTCTGCTAGGGATTATGGAGTCCAAGATCCTTATGTGGAGAAGCCAAGAGTGAGGTGAAAAAAGCAGATGTGGTCTTCAAGAACTTTGCTAGATGTATCCACAGGGTATTATTGGAGCATGGACAAGGATGACTAGGACACTCCTGGGTGAAGGAGTAGGAGACAAATGGGTTGAATTTTGAAGAAAATAACTGCATTAAAAAAAAAAAAAAGAAAGAAAATAACTGCATTAACTATTACATGAAGACTCGGGGTGGATGAGCATTACTGATAGAAGAAACACCATAGCTAGCATAAGATTTATGAGTACACAATATATAAAATTAGATCAATTTCATATTCATATAACATAAAGATAGGTAGAAGAAGTAGTAGATTATGAGAATGGCAGGATGAGTATATTTTCTTACTCTTTATATAATATGAAATATAACAAAGAACCAAACTTCATAAAGTAGAAATGGAACAAAAAATATGGTTGATCCAGGCAGAAACTGATTAGAGAGACCTTTAAAAAACAAAACAAAAGAAAACAGAAAAACCTTTTGAGACATTATTGAATATAACAAATTGTACATGTTTAAATTCTATAATTTGATATGTGTCGACGTGTGTATTACTCATAAAACCATCACAAAAATCAAGATAACAAGCATTATCATCACTTGGAAGTATTCATGGGCCCCAATGTAATCTTTCCCTTCCAACTGCTCCCACCACACCCTCCCCCCAGCCCCAGGCAACCACTGATCTGCCTTCTGTTATTATAGGTTCATTTGCATTTTCTAGAGTTTCAGACAAATGGAGTTATACATTATGTACCCTTGTTTTGTATGGCTTCCTTCACTGAGTATAATTATCATAATATAGTTCTACCATAATTTGTTTACCCATTCACTTTTTAATGATTATTTCCAGTTTGGGGCTATTATAAATTAAGTTGCAATGTACAAGTCTTTGAATGAATATAAGCTATGGATATATGCCGTCATTTTGCCATGTAAATGCCTAGGAGTGGTATGAATGAGGTGGTAAAAATGTATTTACCTTTTAAAAACCTGTCTCTTTTATTTTATTATTTTATTTTATTTTATTTTAGTCTCTTCTAATTTTTTAATTGATCACCTATTGTCTCCTTCTAGTCACTGGATACCACTTTTGTCAGGAATTTATTCAGGTGTTGGTAAAAATGACACATAGGCATCAATTGATATGAAAAACATCCCATTCCTCATATAGTAAGGTTTCCCCAAGAAAGAGAGCCTCATTCTTATTAGAGGGGAGAGGGAGTCAAGATGCGGAGAAGTAGCAGGCTGAGACTACATCAGGTAGCAGGAGATCAGCTAGATAGCTTATCTAACCATTGCGAACACCTAAGAATCTAATGGGAAATCAAAGAGAAGAAGAGCAACAATTCTAGAAACAGAAAATCGATCACTTTCTGAAAGGTAGGACCTGTGGAGAAGCAAATCCAAAGTGACGGAAAGATAGACCGTAGGGGGAAGGGCCAGCTCCCAGCAAGCGGCGGAACAACGAAGCACAAAATCAGGACTTTTAAAAGTCTGCTCCACAGAGGGACATCGTTCCCGAGGCTAAACCAGGGGGAAGCCCACACGGGGTCAGCGTAACCCCAGGTCCTGCGGGATCACAGAAGGCCTGGGGGTGTCTGAGTGTCACAGAGCTCACAGGTATTAGAGCGGGGAAACAGGCTACAGAGACAGAGCTGAGGAGTGAGCTCTCAGCTCGGGGTTACCTTGAACAGGTCATAGGCAGGGTGAGCTCGGAGCGCGGCCTGAAGCCAGGGAGACAGAGTGACTGAGCACTTTTCTCCAAGTGCGTGGCTGGAGGCCAGGGAGACGGAAGCCACCGAGATCTTTTCTCCAAGCACGAGTGATTGAGCACTTTTCTCCAAGCACGACCAGAGGCCAGGGAGACAGGGGCAGTTGGGGGCTTTTCACTGAAGGCGCACTGAAGAGCAGGTACCTGAGGTCTCGGCTCCACGGGGCCAGAGATTGGGAGGCCGCCATTACCATTCCCGTCCTCTGGAACTCTACAGAAAGTGCTCAAGGAACAAAAGCTCCCGAAAGCAAACCCGAACGGATTACTTAGCCCGGCCCCTGGTAAGGGTGATGCAATTCCACCTGCGGCAAAGACACATGAGAATCACTACAACAGGCCCCTCCCCCAGAAGATTAACAAGAAACCCAGCCAAGACCAACTTCACTCACCAAGGAGAACAGCGGAATTCCAGAGGAGGAAAAAGCAAATCTTATCTGGACAAAATGACAAGGCGGAAAAACTCACCACAAAAAAAAGAACAAGAGGCAATACTGAAGGCTGGGGACCTAATCAATACAGACATTGGTAACATGACAGATCTAGAGTTCAGAATGACTGATTCTCAAGGTTCTAGCTGGGCTTGAAAAAGACATAGAAGATATTAGAGAAACCCTCTCCAGAGAGATAAAAGCCCTTTCTGGAGAAAAAAAAAAAAAAGAACTAAAATCTAACCAAGTTGAAATCAAGGAAGTTATTAATGAGGTGCAATCAAAAAAGGAAGCTCTTACTGCTAGGATAAATGAGGCAGAAGAAAGAATTAGTGACATAGAAGACCAAATGACAGAGAATAAAGAAGCTGAGCAAAAGAGAGGCAAACAACTACTGGACCATGAGGAGAGAATATGAGAGATAAGTGACACCATAAGATAACACAACATTAGAATAATTGGGATTCCAGAAGAAGTAGAAAGAGAGAGGGGAACAGAAGGTATATTGGAGACAATTATTGTAGAGAATTTCCCTAATATGGCAAAGGGAACAAACATCAAAATCCAGGAGATGCAAAGAATGCCCCTCGAAATCAATAAAAATAGGTCCACACCCCATCACCTAATAGTAAAATTTACAAGTCTTAGTGACAAAGAGAAAATCCTGAAAGCAGCCGGGAAAAGAAGTCTGTAACATACAATGGTAAAAAACATTAGATTGGCAGCGGACCTATCCACAGAGACCTGGCAGGCCAGAAAGAACTGGCATGATATATTCAGAGCACTAAATGAGAAAAACATGCAGCCAAGAATACTATAACCAGCTAGGCTATCATTGAAAATAGAAGGAGAGATTAAAAAGCTTCCAGGACAAACAAAAACTGAAAGAATTTGCAAACACCCTCTAAGCAAAGAGAGACCCTAAAAGTAGTAGATCAGAAAGAGACAGAGACATTACACAGTAACAGTCACCTTACAGGCAATACAATAGCACTAAATTCATATCTCTCAATAGTTACCCTGAATGTTAATGGGCTAAATGCCCCAATCGAAAGACACAGGGTATCAGAACAGATAAAAAAAATAAAACCCATTAATATGCTGCCTACAAGAAACTCATTTTAGACCCGAAGACACCTCCAGATTTAAAGTGAGGAGGTGGAAAACAATGTACCATGCTAATGGACATCAGAAGAAAGCTGGGGTGGCAATCCTTATATCAGATCAATTAGATTTTAAGCCAAAGACTATAATAAGAGATGAAGAAGGACACTATATCATACTCAAAGGGTCTGTCCAACAAGAAGACCTAACAATTTTAAATATCTATGCCTATAACATGGGAGCAGCCAACTATAGAAGCCAATTAATAACAAAATCAAAGAAATACATTGACAATAATATAATAATAGTAGGGGACTTTAACACTCCCCTCACTGAAATGAACAGATCATCTAAGCAAAAAGTCAACAAGGAAATAAAAGCCTTAAATGACACACTGGACGAGATGGACATCACAGATATATTCAGAACATTCCATCCCAAAATAACAGAATAAACATTCTTCTCTAGTGCACATGGAACAGTCTCCAGAATAGACCACATCCTGGGTCATAAATCAGGTCTCAACCAGTATCAAAAGATTGGGATCATTCCCTGCATATTTTCAGACCACAATGCTCTGAAGCTAGAAATCAATCATAAGAGGAAATTTGGAAAGAACACAAATACATGGAGACTAAACAGCATCCTTCTAAAGAAAGAATGGGTCAACCAGGAAATTAAAGAAGAATTGAAAAAAAATCATGGAAACAAATGATAATGAAAACACAACGGTTCAAAATCTGTGGGACACAACAAAGATAGTCCAGAGAGGAAAATATATAGCAGTATAAGCCTTTCTCAAGAAACAAGAAATATCTCAAATACACAACCTAACCCTACACCTAAAGGAGCTAGAGAAAGAACAAGAAAGAAAGCCTAGACCCAGCAGGAGAAG
This sequence comes from Martes martes, assembly GCF_963455335.1. Taxonomy (NCBI): domain Eukaryota; kingdom Metazoa; phylum Chordata; class Mammalia; order Carnivora; family Mustelidae; genus Martes; species Martes martes. The sequence continues at coordinate 122,173,630 of NC_137894.1, read as the reverse complement.
AGAAATTATAAAGATCAAAGCAGAAATCAATGAAATAGACACCAAAAGAACAATAGAACAAATCAACAAAACTAGGAGCTGGTTCTTTGAAAGAATTAATAAGATTGACAAACCCTTGGCCAAACTAATCAAAAAGAAAAGAGAAAGGACCCAAATAAGTAAAATCATGAATGAAAGAGGAGAGATCACAACTAACACCAAAGAAATACAAACAATTATAAGAACATACTATAAGCAAATCTACGCCAACAAATTTGACAATCTGGAAGAAATGGATACATTTCTAGAGACATATAAACTACCACCACTGAACCAGGAAGAAACAGAAAACCTGAACAGACCCATAACCAGGAAGGAAATTGAAACAGTCATCAAAAATCTCCAAACAAACCAAAGTACAGGGCCAGATGGCTTCCCAGGGGAATTCCACCAAACATTTAAAGAAGAATTAGTTCCTATTCTCCTGAAACTGTTCCAAAAAATAGAAATGGAAGGAAAACTTCCAAACTCATTTTATGAGGCCAGCATCACCTTGATCCCAAAACCAGACAAGGATCCCATCAAAAAAGAGAATTACAGACCAATATCCTTGATGAACACAAATACAAAAATTCTCACCAAAATACTGGCCAATAGGATCCAACAGTACATTAAAAGGATTATTTACCACAACCAAGTGGGATTTATTCCAGGGCTGCAAGGTTGGTTCAACATCCGCAAATCCATCAATGTGATACAATACATTAATAAAAGAAAGAACAAGAACCATATGATACTCTCAATAGATGCTGAAAAAACATTTGACAAAATGGATCATCCCTTCCTGATTAAAACTCTTCAAAGTGTAGGGATAGAGGGCACATACCTCAATATTATCAAAGCCATCTATGGAAAACCCACTGCAAATATTCTCAATGGAGATAAGCTGAAAGCTTTTCCGGTAAGGTCAGGAACACGGCAGGGATGCCTGTTATCACCACTGCTCTTCAACATAGTACTAGAAGTCCTAGCCTCAGCAATCAGACAACAAAAAGAAATAAAAGGCATCCAAAATGGCAAAGAAGAAGTCAAACTATCACTCTTTGCAGATGATATGATACTATATGTGGAAAACCCAAAAGTCTCCACCCCAAAACTGCTAGAACTTGTACAGGAATTCAGTAAAGTGTCAGGATATAAAGTCAATGCACAGAAATCAGTTGCATTTCTTTACACTAACAACAAGACAGAAGAAAGATATTAAGGAGTCAATCCCATTTACAATTGCACCCAAAACCATAAGATACCTAGGAATAAACCTAACCAAAGAGGCAAAGAATCTGTACTCAGAAAACTATAAAGTACTCATGAAAGAAATTGAGGAAGACACAAAGAAATGGAAAAATATTCCATGCTCATTGATTGGAAGAAAAAATATTGTGAAAATGTCTATTCTACCTAAAGCAATCTACACATTTAATGCAATCCCTATCAAAATCCCATCCATTTTTTTCAAAGAAATAGAAGGAATAATCTTAAAATTTCTATGGAACCAGAAAAGACCTCAAATAGCCAAAGAAATATTGAAAAAGAAAGCCAAAGTTGGTGGCATCATAATTCCAGACTTCAAGCTCTATGACAAAGCTGTCATCATCAAGACAGTATGGTACTGGCACAAAAACAGACACATAGATCAATGGAACAGAATAGAGAGCCCAGAAATAGACCCTCAACTCTATGGTCAACTAATCTTCGACAAAGTAGGAAGGAATGTCCAATGGAAAAAAGACAGCCTCTTCAACAAATGGTGCTGGGAAAATTGGACATCCTCATGAAGAAAAATGAAATTGGACCATTTCCTTAAACCACACATGAGGATAGACTCAAAACGGATGAAGGACCTCAATGTGAGAAAGGAATCCATCAAAATCCTTGAGGAGAACACAGGCAGCAACCTCTTTGACCTCAGCTGCAGCAAGTTCTTCCTAGGAACATTGCCAAAGGCAAGGGAAGCAAGGGCAAAAATGAACTATTGGGATTTCATCAAGATCAAAAGCTTTTGCACAGCAAAGGAAACAGTTAACAAAACCAAAAGACAACTGACAGAATGGGAGAAGATATTTGCAAATGACATATCAGATAAAGGGCTAGTATCCAAAATCTATAAAGAGCTTAGCAAACTCAACACCCAAAGAACAAATAATCGAATCAAGAAATGGGCAGAGGACATGAACAGACATTTCTATAAAGAAGGCATCCAGATGGCCAACAGACACATGAAAAAATGCTCCACATCACTCGGCATCAGGAAAATACAGATCAAAACCACAATGAGATACCACCTCACACCAGTCAGAATGGCTAAAATAAGTCAAGAAATGACAGATGCTGGTGAGGATGCAGAGAGAGGGGAACCCTCCTACACTGTTGGTGGGAATGCAAGCTGGTGTAACCACTCTGGAAAACAGTGTGGAGGTTCCTCAAAAAACTGAAAATAGAGCTACCCTATGACCCAGTGATTGCACTACTGGGTATATACCCTAAAGATACAAACGTGGTGTTCCGAAGGGGCACATGCACCCGAATGTTTATAGCAGCAATGTCCACAATAGCCAAACTATGGAAAGAACCTAGATGTCCATCAACAGATGAATGGATAAAGAAGAGGTGGTATATATATACAATGGAATACTATGCAGCCATTAAAAGAAATGAAATCTTGCCATTTTCGATGACGTGGATGGAACTAGAGGGTATTATGCTTAGTGAAATAGTCAATCAGAGAAAGACAACTATCATATGATCTCCCTGATATGAGGAAATGGAGATGCAATGTGGGGGGTTTGGGGGGTCGGAAAAGAAAAAATGAAATAAGATGGGATCGGGAGGGAGACCAACCATAAAAGACTCAATCTCAAAAAACAGACTGAGGGTTGCTGGGGGGAGGGGGGACGGGAGAGGGTGTTGGGGCAATGGACATTGGGGATGGTGTGTGCTATGATGAGTGCTGTGAAATGTGTAAACTTGGTGATTCACAGACCTGTACCCCTGGGGCTAAAAATACATTATATGTTTATTTAAAAATTTAAAAAAAAAGGTTTATTAGAAAGAAATAAATGAGTCTATGTTCCATTTAAACTATGTCCCGTTTAAACTATGTCCCATTTAAACTATGCCTAAATATTTCTGTTGATTAAAATATATTGGAAATTGGACAACTTATTATCCAGAAGGCACAGAAAACTTTTCTGTGAAATTATCTTGACTCAAATTAGCCATTTATCAAATGCTGATCTTTCCTAGGGACAGAGTCCTAGATGTTACAAAAGCTGGAAAGAATAATTTCTGTCCTATTGGTGGTAGATCATGAACTCCAAGTTCCGTTTTATTATTCATGGTTATAAAAAAAAAAAAAAAACACAGTATATATAACATTAGAGTCAACCAGGATTTATGTTCAAGAAAATATTTTTTAAATAATTTTCTTACCCTTTTGCTCATTTATCATAACAGTTAAAAAGAAAAAAAAAATCAGTAATATTTAGGACTGCAAAATGGGTTGGTACCACCTGTGTATAGTTTTCTTGTTGACACTTTCATGACTTTGTAAAAATGTCCCTAAAGAAATCAGCAGATGTCAACTCAGTGTTTGTAAAGCCGCTAGCTAGAAATTATCTTTGATACAGGGAAAAAAAAAAAAAAAAAAAAAAGGACATTTTCTTGAGAGCAAAGTGCCACTATCGAAGGTCTTTTCTTAGCAGCCACAAAGCCCATTCTGTAATGAAAATTTATATCTACACGTTACTCTCACCACATACTAAATGATAAATTTATTAAGTTATTTTGAATTGAAAATATGTTATTTTTAGCTCGAACCACTTTTTATAAAATTCATCTTTTGCCAAAATTCCATCTTTCTCTTCCTGTTTTCCCCATACTTCGCTAAGTCTATCTAAGCCAAATCTTGTAAAAGGTTATTTTCTGCGCAAGACAGTCCCCTTGAAAAATGCCCTTCTCAACAAAAATCATTTGATATTGGCAAAAATATTCACTTTTATTTTTTTATTTTTATATTTTTTTGTTATTTGTATTGATACCACTACTTAAAAATATAAAATGTAGTTTGGACATAGCATTATTTCTGTTTAACTACTCTGAATTTTTCAAACTATGGTTCCCGCAATAAAATTCCAACAACCTGTTGACTGCCAGCTCTCACTTCACCTATTCTGCAAATTTAATGTATTTAAAAGATGTTTATTTTCTTAGGTACTATTTTGTCTTCTACCTTCCAACCCCAAATGTCAGGATACACTTTTCTTTGTTTCTTTCTTCCACTTTCTTTTCCCCCAAATGAAAGATCAGCTAGGCAGAAGAAAACGTAGGTGCTTGAAACAGAAGATACAATTGTTAAGTATAATTTAAATTGACTAACTATACCATTTTGTTGAAATCTTCAGAGTAATATGATGTTTGAGAAGCTACTGATTGATCTTAGAATAGCTAAGTCACAGAATAGGCTGTAAGATGGTGAAAAGACCTTAAGTTCTAAAGATATCTTGAGGCTTGGAATACAGTCATTGTTTGAAACTGGCAGACATTGGCTCTTGGTTGCTTGTTTTGTGTTTATTTCAAAAGGTACTAGCTGGTTTTAACTAGACTTTAAATTCTAATAAAAGATTATGGAAATATAATTTGTAGCTTATTTCCTAACCTCAAATAAAAACAAGATCAAACAATAATAACACAGTCCAAACATCTTCTCAGTGGAAACCCTTTCATATTTTCTTAAAAGATTACAAATTTACAGATGAATAAAATACTACAAAAATGATGTGAGAAAAGAAATCTGGCAAAAAAAATGAAAATAAAAAATCTCAAGGAATAAATTAAGATTGCATACATTGAGTATAATTACTTTATCTATAAGGTGTGAAGACTGGATGAGATCATCAATGGGTTCATTTACTTAACATGAAATGACATATTTACCCTAGGGTAGACTTGTTCACCCACCTTTGCTCATCCCTAGTCTCAGGTTACAGAGGCAATCATGTGGTGTAAATTCTGCAGTGCCTATGGATTCTGTGCATGTCCAGATGTCTAAGTCTCTCCAATATATCTGTATAGCTTATCTTTTGCTTTTCCTTCTTCAGCCATGATTCATCGTATTTTATTTTTGTTCTCTCCTACATTAATTGAACAAAGAGGAATCGGTCCATTTGTTTTGTTTCTCTCTCTCTCTCTCTCTTTGAGGGGGACTGGTTAACAGTATGCCAAAGAAAAATAGTTATGCCATTTTGCATTTAGTGGCTTCTCTCATGCAGCTGTGAAATAATTGTGCCCATGCCAAATAGTCTGTCAAGTTATCATTCAAGAATGGCTTATTAGCCGGCATATATTTAGTAACATAAATCTTGAAATTAGTAGCAAATCACATGGAGGCCTTTGGAAGCATTTAACTCAGAATGATAACACTCTATTTTACTGACTCTCATTTTGGAAATAGAGCAGTACACTTTCATAAACGTCTTTCCAAATGATAAAAGTAGGTGGGAAATACAGTTTCAGATTTATATAAATGCCTAAACTCAAAAGATTACAGGAGGAATTCGGAGAATTTATTGTTCAAACTTTCAGATATGGAATAACCTCATGGCATTCAGCAACACTCTTTGCGAATGACTAAGTTAACCCCAAAGAACTTAAAAAGAATGCAGAAAATTTTTGATTTGGGATTCATCAAGGGATAGTCAACAAAGACAAAAGGGTAGATAGGTTATTAAATAACAGTAACAACAACAACAACAACAACAAATTTTGGAAAAGCAGAATACTTAGAATCCTAACTCCTTATTTATTTGTTTCAAATACTACATCATATTAGACTTATTTTTAGAAGGCAAGCATGAGTCTGCAGTAAAGATCACTGCATCATATGAAAGAAAGCATAATGAAAATAGCTTGTTTAAATAGGTGAGACAAAATGAGACAGAAAACTAGAAATGTATCTATTTCATTACAGTATCACACATTCTATTTGCTTTTTAATAAGTTTCAAAGCAAAACAAATTGCAGCGCTTTTGGAATATTTGAAACAGGTTCTTCTTCCCTGAATGCTTTTGACTGTCTTTGGATTCACAGAGGAAAGCAGTAGCCACGCTAGGTACTTTGGGGTTTAAAATTTCATCAAGATTTGGAGGGAAGCGATCACCAAAGATCTCAAACTACAGCACTGAAGGTGGTGGGAGTTGTTCTCCAGAGCTCATACAGAAACTCCTCTGATCCCTGAGAAGCTCTAGGAGAGTCTTAGACTATCGGAGCGTGTACCACATGTGTGCGTGAGTCTCAGATGTTCCTCAACAAACCACCTTGAACTTCACCTCTGTCACTCCTCCCCCCACTCAGTTCCTTACAATTGTCTCAGAAGCATCGTCCTTCCTTCTTTTCCAACTTCCAAATGTTGCAGGACTGCTTCTCCGTGTTAGAGAAGGGGGTGTGGGGAAATGTCATTTCAGATTCTCCTCAGGAAGAAGTGAGAACTAGATTTATGAGGTGGGAGTGAAAGTGATGCTGTCACCAAGGACATCCCAGCACACTGACCAAGTTCATGAATTAATTGATCACTACTCTCTATAAAGCCAAAAAGGATATGTATGCCTTAATTTGTGTGTGTGTGTGTGTATAGTAGATAGCAGTTACTTATTAATTAATACCCATCTACAATTTGTATTCCTCATTCCAAAATCCAAAAATGTAAGAAAATCCAAGTTTGTTTTGTTTTTTTAACGCATTTGTTTGTAAATCTGACTGATCTGAATTCATGCTGAAAAAACCTATTCCATACAGACAGGAGCAGTATCAGCATATATTCTTTATGTATGACACTTAGATTGAATATTCTTCTTTTTGCTGGAGAAATTTCCAAACACATGGTTGTGGAGTTTCATACTATATCACCTTTTGCAAGTCAGGAAAACAAAAAGATCACTAAATACTGTAATGCACCAGGTCTGATTTCCAGAGTGGGACTGTGGGTTGATATTTGATTGATTCTCCCTTCTGTTAGATTTTACTCTGTTGAAATGGTATTTTCCTTATCAAAATAATTCTTCAATCATTGCCTCATATGGTGGCATGTTTCACTTTTATGTCTCCCTTAAATCTAAATAATATTGTCTCTTCTGGAATAAAAATAAAGTGTACCTAAATTTCATTTATATCTTATTACCTACTAGGACTCTATGAGGATATTTGAAGAAAAAAAAATACCAAATGACAGTTTAACTGAACTTTGCCTGACAAAATAATTGAATTTGTTGTGTAACCAGTGTATACAGATTTAGTCTAATAAGTCTGACCTTAATGTATGTCATTATTATTTAGGATAAATACAATTGCATGAACATTACCCTAAACAGTATGCCTTTCCTAAGAATTTATGAATATATTTCATGCATAGGGCCCACAGCTACTATTATAGACATTTTCTTAATGCAGAGAATTTAATTATTAAAGACTTCTGTATTTTAATTTAATGTTCAAATACAATACACAAGATACAAAGACATTTTTATTGTCTTACATAAAATAGGCAAAATCTTTGATTTTGGCCTCCTTTTTAGCAGTTTAATATGGAAAAAATACATTTTCCTTTATAAAATTATCTTTATTGTTGTGCTCTAGCATTAATTATTGAACTGCATATTCAGCTGTAACTGATAGACATTTATCATTTTATCTACTTTGGCAATGCTTTGAGATAATGGAACCAAAAATGTTAGAATGACTCATCTGCCTACTGAAAAGAGAAGAGCTGACCCATATAGAAGTTCCAGCAGACTCTGTATAAGTGATACATTTTTATAAAGATACTTAGATTCAGGAGTTATTTGTTACAATAGTATAATCTATCCTAATACTATCAATGTCATTCTGTACAGTTGCAGCAGTTAATGGAATAATTAACTTGGGATAAATGTGTAAATTGTAATTGTTAGAAAAATGACACTGTATTAACAATTTACAGAAATGTTTGAGCATCTAAACATTTATTAGTGTCATATTTTTTTTCATCCTTATGGATTAAGGGGTCAAAGAGAACCTGCTCGTATGGGCTGTTTCTGTACTCCCTTAGAATCAGAATTCTACTTTACATAATATCTACAGTTGATCAACGGCTTAATGAGAATGAACATTGAGTTTTAAGAGTATGGTAATAAGGACATGGAGTTTTATTTATATAATATTTATATAAATATTATATTTTATATATTTTATAAATTTATTTTATAAATTATTTATTTATTTTAATTTATTATAATATATAATATAAAATATATAATATAATATATATTAATTTATTATTTAATTTAATATATAAATTATTTATTTATTATTATTTAGATTTATTTTATAAATATATTTTATAAATATTATAATATTTATATAAATATTATATTTATATAAATATTTTGTAGACTGTGCATATAGAAGAAAGAATTTCTTATCTTTAATTCACATAAAGATAGGATTTTTAAAAATTATTTTTAATAAGATAGGTCAAATGTAGCAGATATTTTAAATGTTTTTCAGTTTAAAATTATAATCTACTGCTTATATTTATCTCTGCTCATTGTTTTTCATAAGCTAATGGAAGGGATATCTTCTTATTTTTCTTTTACACGCTCTTGCTCCCAAACTGGGGGAAAAAAAAAAAATAAAGCTAAGTGAAATTATCTATCTATCTATCATCTATCTATCTACATAAGATTTGCATAGCCAGATTTATTTTTATGTATATAATTTAATAACATAAATTGCAGTATTTTTTTATTCAGAAGTCTTCCAGGCCAACATTTCATCAGAAATATTTCCTAGCTTTTTCATTTAAATGCTGCCAGTACTAGAAAACTCTTCAGTCTAAAGGAAACTGTTTCATTTTTTGGAAGAATGGTTGTTCAATTAAATGTGAATTTTTTCCTGACGGAGACAGAATCTAGCACATCAAAACACTTTACAATTGGTTCTCAAGTCTTGGAGAACTGGTCACCTGCTTCCGACTGGTAAAATTGCTAATATCTGAAAATACTTACTGTGGCTTTCTCTAGTCTTTTCTCGATCAGTCCAGATATACTGCAAGTAACTGTGGAAGCATGCAGACTCTGGATTCAGATGGAAAAGTATTCAAACTCTGCCTTTAGCACTACCAGTTAGGTAACTTGGGACACACAAGGTTCTTACCAGATAAGTAGGGTTAATAGCATGACTTTATTTGCTGGGCTGCTTTGAGTATTCAAAAATGCATATGTGAAGAACTAACCTGACACACAGTAGGTGACTAGTAAATATTACAATTATTTTAAATCATCCTCATTTTGTTAACATCCGATGTGCTATGAACTCCAGATATTCTCCTCAAATAAGTAAGCCCTTTTGAGACGTGGAAGCAAGATGGCCTATTAAGTAATTTGGTCCAATCTCCGGGGATGAAATTTCCTGACAGTTTCCAATTGCTAGGAATTTAACTTTTGTCCAATGCTGTTAAAATAAAACAGAACACTGAGCTCAGAGATGAAGCATGTAGAAGGAAAGACAATCTCCTATTAATTTGTCAAATTTTTCAACAGAATTGTGCGGTCCAAATACTTCTGTATAGCAGTATATGTCAAGTGTTGTTCAAAGTATGTTAAAGGAAGGTTTTGCACCCAAGGGAGTATAATTGAATATATAGTATATTTTGAAACTAGGACAGAGAGTAATTTCAATTATTTCAATTTGATTTGTGACAAAGATGGTCCTTCACTAAATAATGTTGGTTAATTTGATATCCGTAAATTAAAAGATTAAAACATGACCATAAATTGACACAGTGTCCCTCATATACAAATCACAGGTCAAAAAAATATTGATGACTTCAACTACATTAAAGCTAAACATATCCCTTTATGAATAAACCACTAAGATAAAGCACTAATATAAAGCCCTGAAGTAGAAGAATAACCCTGTGATAATGATAACTAGCAAAAGGAATATTTAAAGAACTTTAACAAATCAGTAGGAAAACATGGTTAAAACACAAAATTTGGTTAAAAGGCTTGAGCAAAAACTTCACCAATTTGAGGATTTGCATAGCCAGATATTTGAAAAAGTGTCAAACTCATTAATTATCAAGAAAATGAAAGCTGACTGCCCATGGATGCAAGACACAGAACTGCAAAAAATTGATTAGCTGATAATATCAGGTATTATGGAATAAATTGTGTTCCCCTCAAAATTCATATGTTAGAAGCCTTAACATCCCATGAGGCGATATTTGGAGATGGGGTCTTTACAGAGGGAGTTAAGGTTAAATGATGTCATAGGGTGGGGGACTAATCCAACAGGATTTGTGTCCTTATTAGAGAGAAAGAGACACTTTTGTCCCCAGAAAAAGGACATGTGAGGACACCGAGAGAAAATGGACACGGGCAAGCTGAGCAGAGAGGCCTCAGGAGAACCTAAGGTGCCAACAACCTGGCATTATATTTCCAGCCTCCAGCACCTGAGAAAACCCATTTTGTGGTTTTGGTAGCAGCCTTCGGAAAGGATCACACCAACTCTCAGTGAGAATGTAAAGAATGGGAAGTCTCAGGTGGAAGTGAAAATTGGAAATTCGGCTTTGGAAAAAGCGTTGGCTATTATTTACAGAAATCAGACACACTCCCAGGTCTGCGTTTCTCAATCCAGGTCATTCACTCTTCCCTGCTCGGGACATATGGCAGTCTCGGGAGTCATCTTTGCTTGTTCCCAGCTGGGGATGGTAGTGGTGGTGGTAGTGTTATTGACAAGGACGTAGCTAGCCATTCTATAATTCCCAGGATAGCTCAGCAGAAAAAGGAATTGTCTCAGACAGAACATCCAACTGTGACTCTGTTAAGAACTTGTCTTAGGTAAAACACCTACAAAATTGCATGTATGTATGCTCCAGGAGACATGTAGAAGAACGTCGAATGTCTATAATAGTCAACATCTTTGGAAGCAGTCCAAATGTCTAATGTCTAGAGAGTAGGCAAATACACTGCAGTGTATTTACACTTACAATACTCTGTACAACCAGAAAAATGGACAAACCACAACTACAGACAAATCATGATCTTATCTCACAAACCTAATGTTGATCAAAAGAGAGAGGCAGAAAATAATGCATGCTATTAATGTTCAGTCATGTATATGTATGTGAAAAAATAATGAGAAAAATAAGGGGGGAGGCAGAATTTACAAGTTAACAGAGAGAGGGGCAGTGGTGTAATGGGACTTGCAAGGCTTCAGGGATATTTGACTTTCTTTCAAGGGAGGCTGTTATATAAGTGTTCAGTTTTAAATGATTGAAGTTTACATTTCTATTTTATGCACATTTCTACATGTGCATTATATTTCCCAATTCTGAAAAATATTTAAAATATATGCCTGCAAACATATCCATAAGATGACTTCAAGGTTTTTTTGTTTGTTTTGTTTCCTTTTGTTTTTTAGTTAAGAGAGCCTCACCCACATTTGCATCAACTCATTGAATTTATTCATTTCTCTCAGGTCACAGAAATCTTAAAATAATAGTAAGCATGCAATAATTATTACTTTTTGGCAAAAAATCTTCCCTTCCCTGTATTCAATTATCCTTATACATTAACTTCTGAATGCTGTGCGAATCGAAGGACTGTTGAGCTGGAAAGAGATACAGCTCAGTTTTTCTAAAATGGAATAGCTGATGATCATATTTTGGAACCAAGATTTTTGTCCCATGAGGTCAGAAGGGAAAAATGAAATGCCAAGCTGTGGTACTAATCCTGGTCAAAGTTTAGCTAGAGGAGACATCAAAGATGTTGGAAAGTGTTAGTTAAAAACAAAACAAACAAACAAAGGAAAAAACCCTAAAAAACAAACAAAAAAACCTTTGTAGAGAAGTAGAATTTCAGCTGGAGCTTAGAGGAAGACTGGAGGAAATAACAAGATCAAACAAATTATGATAAATTATCTCCAGGCAACTCTAGAAGGGTTGGGGATCACTGCTCAAGAGAATCATTTATTAACTGACTGTTCTTTGTGCTTTGAAATAGTACATGTCTTTCTCAAAGTGATGCTCTTTTTCAGCTGCCAAAGAGAACAGTTTAATGGAAAATTCTTTCTTCTTCTTATGCTAGTTGATCCCCCAGTGAAGAATGATGTGTTTTTATAATGGATCTCCTACTAACACAAGTTAATTCTTAAATACAGAGCAATGCGTTTTCATAATGATTGCTTGGGTTTCCTTAAAAAGTGCACCTGGCTTCATTCTTTTAAATGGATGCTCCTAACTTGGAAAGTTATACTTAGAGCTATTTTCTGGCTGGGAAAGCATTATGTGAGGGGTTCATCCTTTGAAACTCCAGTTCTCACTAGCAATGGGAAGTTGTTAAGTGTTTTTGGTGTTACCAGTGACGGCAGAAGAAATTTTCTATCTTGGATTCACTGCTTCCATGTAATTCTTAAGAGAGAATTAATTATTAATATAAGGAGTATTAGACTGGGGATGAATTTCGCTAGGTCCCAGTCTGCCATCATCTAGATGTCTGGCTATAGACAAATTGATTTTATCTCTCTAGATCCCTGATTCCTTTTCTCATCCATAATGTGACATGCTCGGGTGATTTCTGAGGTCTTGTTCAACTCTGTAACCTGGACAGTGTTGTAGTGTGTAATGCACAAAGAATTTGTGAATCTAGTGTCCCTTTTATAAATGAAAGGTGCCTTAATAAAACAAGTGAGCATGGCTGCAAAGCACATCAAATAGTGCCTATTGTTGAAATATTTTGTTGCAGTCCTGTTCCCCTTCTCCTCCTTAGCATTTCCAATGTCCGTTTCAGGACTCATGTGTTTCCAAAGGAGAAAATCCTTAACTGCCAATTCTGGTAGAGAAGAAAGGACTTGGGACAAAATAAATCCACATGCGCCATTATGCTGGCTAATGATTATTTTGATGACACACAGGACAAACCCACTCTGGACCCGCCAATCATGGGGAAGAAAATGTGAAGACAAATGTACTTTCTCTGTCCTGCTGGAAAAGAACAAGAAAGTATATACTACTGGATATGATAAAAAACAAACAAACAAACAAACAAACAAAAAACACACAGTTGGAATGTGAGTTGGAATACACACTTTGGGCAGAATGAAAGTCAAGTTTCAGTAGGGTTTGCTGAACCACTTGATCAAGTCTTTACTGGAGTTGATGTATTTGCTTTACTACACATCTGTTTGTCTTTCTCTTTTTTTAACAGCTAAAAGAAGAATCCTGCTAATATTACATATTTAGCTGGCTTCAGATTCGGCATTTCTGTGGAAAATGTAAAGCCCATTTGAATCTCACTTTGTAATAAACATACAGGGTCATATTCACCAAAGTCTGTCATTGTACTTCCTCTCACTCCAGAAGCTATGATTTGGAATCTAATTTCTGTTGAATGAGAAAGAATGTTTGCATTAGAATAGCTTAACACAATTTTTTATTTATTTTTTCTCAGTTTGAAGATACAACCATAAATAGCATTGGCTTTGCAATGGGGTATGTATATGGAATAGAAAAAAATATTGTTGCAAGAGAATCATTTTCCTTGTGAATTATGTGTAATACTGAAAAATAAATATACAGCAGCACATAGGAAAGCTTTTCTTTTGATTTGGGGGTTAAAGCAGAACCCTAGAATAGATTATGAATAGAAATATGCATAACTGAATAACATTTTAAATGTGTAAAATAGCTTTAAGTTATATGCATATGTATAATATCTATGGATATGGGTGTGTGTGTGTGTGTATATATATATATATATATATATATATATAAAATTACATCATTTTGGTTATGATAGCATCATAAGTTGTGTTGATCAGTCCAATTAAAAATCAGTTAGTGGGGCACCTGAGTGGCTCAGTTGGTTAAGCTTCTGCTTCTGCTCATGTCATGATCCCAGGGTCTTGAGATTGAACCCTGCTTTGGGCTCCCTACTCAGTGGGAAGCCTGCTTCTCCCCTTTCTCCACTCATGCTCTCTTTCTCTCTCAAACAAAATAGTTCTCTCTAAATAAATAATAAATAAAATATTTTTTAAAATAAGTCAATAAATTTAGTCTACTAAACCTGTATGTATAAAAAGAAATTAGAATAGTCTCTCATTACACACAGTCCAGAAAGAATCAGATACATTCTTAGTACTTAATATCATCACAAAAGTGTCAAAGACATCAAACTATAATTCTGTGTAATTTGTAAGATAACAGATGTATTCTAGTGTATTATTAGTGAAGAAAAACGAAGGGAACAGAACATGGAGGTGATGAACTTAGCATGTAAATTAAAAGGTCATAAGCAGAACACAAATTAAACATAGCAGAAAACTCATCTCTCCTTCCTGGCAAAACAGGAAACTGTATGCTGGCTTTTACTAACTAAATTAAAAGTGAAATGCTGTGATGGCTTTCCTGGGGTGCCTTCTTTTGCATTTTTTGTACTGCTTAATTATATGCCTTAGCTGCTGACAGTCTCGCCAACCTCTCTGAGAATTTTGTTGTCTGGCGTAGCATCTCCTATACTGAGTGTTTAATCAGCAGCACTCATATTTACATGAAGACTGATTGGAAGAATATTGCTTTTTAGAACTTCGCATTATGGTAATTTTTGCCTAATTCCAATACATTAGTTTGCAACCAGAATGACTAATGATTTCTGCCACCTCAGGAGCCAATGGCGTGTGTGGAAGCAATAATGAGCTGCAGGCACTTGAAGACCCCTTCGATAATGGCTGCTTCATATGAACCAAACCCATTCCCTGGGCTCATCCCTGCATGCAACCCAAAGGCTTTGTCAAATTCTGCCCAGGCATACCCAGGCTTCTAAACATTCATGACTGGCACTACCGGGATCAAAAAGGATCACCTTATTTTATGAACATTATTTGTCTTTTTCTTGGTTTCTATAATTCATTGGCACATGTCAGTAGACTACCTCAGATTTCTGTCTTCCCTCCCCAGTTGAAGAATTATGGAATTCCCACTTAAAGCAAACAGGCAAACTTAACAACACAATGCCTCTTCCAAAGAATATATTCTCAGGCATTTGGTGAAAGAGATGAAGGGAGGATCTTTGTTGATCTTGAGTCAGGCCTTGGCTACAAAATAACAAGTGCTAAGAAAATAAAATATTGATAATCAATTAGAAGAGTGCACAGTACATCTGAGTATTCAAATATTTTCAGATGGGTGAATGAAAGTGAATTAATTAATCTGGGTTTATCTGACACAATTTTCATTTTATACTGTTTAAAACTTCCTCAGCTCCCACTGTGCTATGAAAATTCAGAGATTTGAGCCAAGCAAATACACAGCCCTTTGCCTGAATTTTCCCCTAGGTTAAGCAGCCATTAACGATTCTTCCGTTACCCAATTTTTACTATGATAATTGCAATAGTTCAATTGTAATACAAAAGGTAGATTTTCTATAGATTTATAATTCATGTGGTCCTCAATTACTTTGGTGCTCAAATTTCCCCAAATTGAACATGGGGATTCCCTTCAGAGCGGCTTCTGGAATAAGGTGTTTTTTATGAGATCGTTTGGTTGTTTTGTTTAATCTAAGTTGATCCATAAATGTGATTTCGGTGATGGCTGAGTTAAGGCAGGATTGTTTGAGTTTAGTATGTCCATTTTGGTTTATGATACGTGAAACCCAATTTTTGAGAGACACCACTGTTCTGTTCAGAGTCTTGCAACAGTATCTTCGTACACTTCAAACTTTATGAAACACGTAGCCACCTGTTATCACATATATACCTATCTGTTCCATTGTTAATCTATGCCAATAAAATGAGTACTATTTATATCCAATACAAGTGAAACCAAAATCCTGCATGTGCCCAGCATGATCATATAGCATATATAAGGGTTATTCGGATGATTCAGAAATCACTTATTATTCCATTTTTTTCTAAACTTGTATGGAAATGAAAGTGTAAAACAATGCGTTCTAAGTAGTCATCGCATCATTAAAAAAAGAACTTCAGAGTATAACACAGAGTAGACAAATATCGACATTCATAAGCATAGTGGGAAATCTTACATAAAAATGAACACGATCATCACCATTATACAAGATTCGAGCTAATATACCATCTGTATGGAGAAATTAGCCGTTTCTGCATCATGCTTTTTTCATTCGGAGTTTAATCAGATTGCTTAGCATTGATACCCCTGCTACAAAATGTTCATTTGAAGCCCACCATGAAAGACACATACCACTTTTCACAGGAGAATCAATAGAGTTTTTTCTAATTGGTTAAAATGGATATTTGAGAAAGAATTATCCCAGAGCCGACCAGCAACTACTTTATTATTTTTTTTTCTTTTTAAAAAAAGTGAATCTAATTTTTGTTCTACGAATTGCAGAATAACAGCCTGAAAGAATTCTACACTGAAACATCTGAGGACTTTTCATAAGAAATGAAAATAAATGTGAAAGGTGTTATGTTGGATGAATTGATGGATTGGTAAATCTTCCCCAGATTTTAAAGGATATGTTCATCCATTGGTTCATGCCATTGGCAGCTGAGTAAAGTTAAAGTTTTTAAGTGACCTATAATGAAAAGGCATACTCTTTCTTTTACACATAAGAGGTTGATAAACACTTAAAAGTGCGATGATGCCAAGTTCTGTCAAAAATGCGGAGCAATAGGGACACCTGAGCCTGGGTGGCTCATGGATTAAGCCTCTGCCTTTGGGTCAGGTCATGATCTCAGGGTCCTGAGATCGAGCCCTGCATCGGGCTCTCTGCTCAGCGGGGAGCCTGATTCCTCCTCCTCCTCTCTCTCTCTCTCTCTGCCTGCCTTTCTGCCTACTTGTGATATCTGTCTGTCAAATAAATAAAATCTTTAAAAAAAAGAAATATTTAATTTTAAAAAATTAAAAAATGCAGAGCAACATAAATTTGTACATTGCCCAAAGAAAAATAAATTTGAGTACCTATTTTGGAAAACAGTTTGGTTATACCTTGTAAAATGCAAGATAGTCATGCCCTATCATTTAGAAATTTTACCCACTGGCACATAACATTTAAAACATTTTAGCACATTGCACCAGCTAATGTATACCCAGCAACCTGTTTGTAAAAGTAAGAACTTACAAACAATCTGGATAACCACACACAAGAGAATAAAAAATAAATTTATAAGTATTTATAAAATGGAAAATACTTACGTAGAAGTACAAATGAATACATTGGAACCATGCTTAACAATATGTATAGATATCATAAACAGAGTATTGAATAAAAAGTATTATTTTCTATGGATCGTACATATGCGCGGATGGTATAATTGCATTCATGGAGAAGAATACCACAACAGGGTCCACGCCATGAAGGAGAGTTACACATGTCAGTGAGGGACACACAGCCTTACTTGTATCTGCACCTATTTGCTTTTTAAAAGTGTTCAATAGTTATTAATTATGTCACTTATATGTTTGAAATCATTCCTTATAAGTTGTATTGCCACTTACCTGTCGACAAAACTGGAAATCGGCTTTGCTGCACTTCATGAGTCACTAAAGAAGTTCTAGATCAGAGCTACCCTGACTGGTCACATAGATACACCAGAGTGACCTCTAGAGACCTTCTGCTCCCAGCCAATATATTAGAGACCTTCTGCTCTCAGCCAATATATTTGGCCACCTTCTGTGTTACTGTAGTTTGAATAGACTATTTTATTTCATTTTAGCTTTAAAGATTTTATTTATTTATTTGAGAGAGAGAGAGAGTGAAAGTCAGAGAGATCACAGAGGGAGAGGAAGAAGCGGACTAGCCGCTGAGCAGACAGCCAGATGCAGGGCTCGATCCAAAGATCCTGGGATCACGGTGGGAACAGAAGGCAGACACTTAAGCGACAGAGCCACCAGGTGCCCCTGAATAGACTATTTTAAAAAACTTATTTTAAAAGGTCCCCTAACTGATCACAAAACTATAGAACAGCCATCCTGAGAGCAGCAAAGATAGGACTGTGTCTAAATATTTAATAATCAGTTGGAAGAAGAGAATTGGAACAAAGGCTGTAATGACAAGTTTCAGAAACCAGCTAGAAGGGCCATGGACACTCTGCATCAATTACATGATGTGTAAGGAGAAAAATAAATAAATTTAAAAAGAACCCCTCTACTTCACTATCTCCAGATGTTCACCTCTAAACTCTACCACTAGAATTTTATTTCTAAAAGTCAAACTGAACACTTTATTGCTCTGCTTCAAGCTATTCACTTCCCATGAGCAACAAGATCAAAGAAGAAAGTATTTCGTGTGCTATCATGGTTATCCATCATTTTTACTTGCCTGTTTTTCTAGCGCATCTCTCTGTTGGAGGTAAGGCTTGTCCACTTCCTTCTCCCCAGTTCCCTTTAGGTTTCCTCAATTACTTATATTGAGATCGGTGTCTCAGGGCTTTGGGTGTACTTCTCTCTTTGCTGCTTTTCTCACCTTGTACTATTAATAAATTCTTTATTTGACAGGATTGACCTTGAAGATCACCCTTTCCTCTAATCATTATGTTGACAGTTAGATGCTTTTTCTTGGCTTCAATCACATGGTGTACAGATCTTCTCATTGACCTTAACACATTGAGTGTCATGATAAGTCCTGTCGGTTAGTTTGTTACAATTCATATTCCTGCCAGGCGCAGTTTATCCACAAAGAATATGCTTCAAAAACATTTATTATAACAATAATTGAGTCAAAGATGTGATATCAACACTCAAGATAGAGAGACAGCTGCCTACTGTGTCATTTTTGTACTGCACACTCCTGCTTAGTGAGCAAAGCAAGTGTGGGTAGTCCAGAAGAAGGGCAAGTTTATCCTCTCTCCCACTGTATCAAGAGAATCATGTTGGCCTTTTTCTGCTGCTTCTGCAAGAAGTCCCAGATGCAAGAACAGAACTGATAAACAACCTAATTAAAGTCAACTATAGTCTATATCCAGGGACTTATGGGAAAGAATTTATTACAAACACTGAGAGCGGGTTAGAGCAGTTGGAACAGGATACCAGTTCTATTTTTACCATTAATTTTTACTGTAGGACCACTGTCAATTTAGCTAAATTTTCTAAATGTTGATATTTTTCATTGACAAAATAGGGATAGAAATAAAAAATCCAAAGCCATGTTTTGCGGGGGCTAATTAATTAATGTTTGTATAATGCTTCACAGAGTACCCAGTAAATTGCAAGCATTCAATGAACATTGGGTGTGTTTTTTTCATTGCTGTTATCATTAATATCCAGCCCTGGTCTGGGATACCAAAGACAGAACAGTCTCTAGCGTGTCTTCTCTCTCCTAAGTTTTGTAGTAGCAAAAATGCATTCCAGGAAAAATTCTAAACATTATAAATGTATTTTTTTAAAGTTCATAATGAAAAGACTATAAAATAAGGTTTTACTTTACCCATGAGGAAATGGAATTATTTGCCCCAAATTATAGAGCTCCCGTAGGCTTTAAAATAGTTTGTGGATTCTATGCCCATTCTTTTGATGCCTATGTTATATCTCCACTCTTGTTAGTCAGCAACATTTTATTTATTTATTTATTTTTTTTTTACAGGAGTTGTGGAATCATGTATGAGTAATAGATACAGAAATAAAACAGTCTTTCCTATTTGGCCCTTATGCTCTCAGCTGATGAAAAATTAATTTTGTACAAATTAGTTGTATTAACTAATTAATTATTACTTTGTTATAATAAAAAGTAAAAAGAAAATAAGTGAGAGCATTGTGCTGAGTGGATATATGCATCCATCATCTTGAAAAGATGCACATTCTTTTTGTCACCTACTAGATGTAAATATGTATGGAGAGAGAGCTAAGCTGAGTAAGGAGCTATAATATATTCAACAAAATAAATGCAAGCATCTGAGCTTTGAGGTGTTCTTATTTATTTGGCAGAAACACTTATTGGTGATGCATAGTAAATCTCTTTGGCAGCATTAAAACAATTTCACATAACAAAGTTGTTTCCTATCGTAGTTTAGATAATATGTTGAATTTTTGCAACATGTGTAACTTTAAGTCTCATTCTGGGGTAATGGTTTCAGTTCCTAACTCAGTTCTTTTTGCTTTAATAGCATAAAAGAAGAATCTGCTTATTAAGAATCATGGCACTCCAAATTAATTGTTTCCTCCAGCATGAAAGCCCAGGCCATTTTTTCACTTTTGACTTTTGTCTGAATTGAAGAATTTTTATGATATATTAAAAGATTTTATCTTTCCACAAAAGCTACATCTGGATGATTTAAAGCAAAAGCAAGCCAACTTATAGCATGAATTAAGAAGAAAAGCAGTCACTGTTTAAAACCAGAGTTACTCACATTGGAGATAAGGTATGGCTAACCAAAGGCACTTTGTGGAACGTAATCAGTGAGGATGATTTGGAAATAAATCTTGCTCTCAAGGGGTCCTCTCCTGCCTCCCTTTCCCTCAGGGTAAACAATGACTTTCTATTTTAATTAATTTTCCAATTTTCCCACTTATAACTTTCTATAACATTAGTTCTGCAACATATAGGGATTATGGATACTCAACAGATTCCAAGGTTAGTCTTTAAAGGTCACACTTAAATAGCACTTGTAAATTAGTGTAATCTGCAAATTAAATTAGACCCCCAAACCAAAAGCCTTTTTTATTGCAGGTGATGGTTCATTATAGCTTAATATATGGTTCACAAAAGATAGGAATGTAAATAATATTAGCTGATTTTTAAATCCCCCCCCCTTTTTTTTTTTTGCTATTGTTGGTTTCTGCACTATACCTGATCAGTAAATACTCCAACATTTTCCTTTTTACAAGTGAGGTAACTAGGGCAGAGAAGGGAAAAGTAATTCCAGAAAATTATACAGCTAGATAGTGAGAGGGCTGGTATTTAAATCTAGGTGGTTTAATTCCAAATGTTATGTTTAATTACTAAGCTATACTTTTCCCATTAAGTAATTCATATTTCATGAACACAAAATATTCCCTTTTTTTCTTATAGCTTGTCTTTATGCTTTATAACAAGGAGGGTTAAGGCTACCATATAAAATATTAACAAGTCAGCTCCCAGAAATTCTTAAAATGAATAACAAATGCCATGAACACTGTAAAAAGTGGGAGGGCAGGGGAAAGGGCACTGGCAGGAAATAGTGAGAGCAAAGGATTGTGGGAATAGCCAGGCAACCATAGATTCAGATGCTTATTCTCACTTAGCCTTTTTAACTTCACAGATGTTTGTCCAGATAATATGAATCTAAGCAACTTATACAGCTGTGTCCATCCAGAGTTTAATGTAATACTCATGTATTTATTTATATAGTAGATTTTTATTAAACATCCCTTTAGGATAAGCAGTATCCTCAAGTTCTAATGGTAAACATGAGAAAATAAACATATAAAAACACAAAATAGGACTGGGTGAACTTTAAGATGTTCATGGTGGTATATAATACACGTGGGGACTCCTAAAAAGATGCTTGTTCCAAAATAAATAAATAAATAGGGCCAGGATTTAGAAAGAGATAAGCCCAAAAAGACCATGGAAGACGGTGACATGAAGGTTATGGAGCGTTCCCATATTCCACAGTGAAGAATTTTTTTTTTTTTTTCCTCTCCTAGGGGTAAGAAGGAAGTTCTCAACTAAGAAAGGAATGATGGGATGAACCAGAATTGAGGCACTGAAGCGAGTCAATACTCTGAAATACACAATTTCCTTTTATAATCATAAGAAAATTCCTGGACTATATGAAAGATTATTTAAAAAATGAGAGATATCAGGTTATTACATTGCATAAACTGGCTGACTAGCTCCCAGGAATGCTCAATCATAGGGCATTTTTGAACAGTTGGTGCTATATGCTTATTTACTTATTTGGTTGCATATGCAATATATTTGCTTCACTATTCAGACTGGTTGGACAGTCCCTTCAGTGTCGTGAGAGGGCCAAGAGCTAGACTGCAGTGGTTTGATGACAAGGAATAACATACCAAGTTTCTAAAGTGGTTTGGCAACAAAAGGTATAGAGCAAAGAGGAAGCAATAGGAAAATAGATGGGGAGTTTATAAAAAGTGGGGGTTTTTTTTGTTTGTTTGTTTGGTTGGTTTTTGTTTTTGTTTTAGTGTGAGACAATGGAGTATTTTAAATTGCCATTGGGAAGATCTGTCACCAGAGTGAGGTTGGATCCACAGGAGAGAAAGGATAACCATAATTACCATCTAATGCTTGTGAAGCCAGCAGTGATTAACAACAGATTGACCGAAAGCAATCTCACCCTAACAAAATAGGAGAATGGTAACGAGGGCACCCATCTATATTTGATACTAAGGTAAAGCAGTATTCAAATCTAAGGTAATTGATCTGTAGAAAAGGGGAAAATGAAAGAATATATGGGAGAACCAGACATTTGAGAAGAATAAAGAAAATTGGAAATAACCATTGTAGAGTAAGAGGTCAAGCTGACCAGAGAAACATATTGGTAGGACCTGCCAACTAAAAATACAATTTAAGAATTGTATTTTTAAATTTTATTTTTGGTATTGTATTTGTATTTAGTATTAAATTGTATTTGTATTTAGTATTAGTATTGTGTTGTATTTGTATTTAGTATTAGTATTGTATTGTATTTGTATTTAGTATTAAATTGTATTTTAAATTGTATTTGGCAACAATAAGTTGCCAAATTATATCTATTGTAGTTACCTCTCTAAATGCCCACAGAAAAGCCAGGAAGGAAATATAACAAGATATTGACACTAACCGACTCTGAGATATAGAAATATAGACAAATCTTTTTCTTTATGTATTTTTGAATTTTTCACATTTTGTTCAAGAAGTAGGAATTAGATTTTTACAGGTTTTATTATTTATACTTCTTACACATAATTCATTTCCTCACTGTTGAACTTCATTTATTTCCCATTTTATAAACATTAAAAATGATGGACATCTTTTGTGGAAGTTTTTGTATACATGAGCAAGAATTTCTCACAGGCTATGCACTAGAAGTAAATGTTTAAGTCACAAGATATGCATGCCTTTCTTTTTAATATATTTTGCATCTTTAACAACCTCTAAAACTTCAGAGAATAAAGTGACAAGTGTACACGTATTCATTTGCCCTGAATCAGCTATTGTTCATTTTAGCCCTATTTCTTCAGATATTTTAAATAGTGAGGCCAGCGCAGATATTGCTGAACCCTATCGTGTTCCCGTATGCAGTTATATCTCCTCTCCTCTCCCCAGAAGCAACAACCACTATTCTACATTTTGCAAGCTTCACTCCTGCCTATTGTTTCATTTCTAGTAAATATTTAATAATCCATAAACAATGTAAAATAGAATGTTTGGCGTGTTACATTTTGAAATGTATCTGAAGTCTTTTCTCTGGCATATAGAATTCTACACTAGAAAATTACATAGGGGGTCTTATTGCACTACTGTATGTAATCACAAAACTAGTTTAGAAACTAGGAAGAAAAAAAAAAACATAGGAAGAAAAAAAACTCTGTTTTATTTATACAATGAACTGTTTTATAGTGTTAGTGAATGAACTAGATCTATAGGAATGGACATGAAGAAACTCTGAAAATAATGCTGATGGTATTATTCTGGTGATAAGAAGACAAAAAAAAATATATGGGTAAATACAGTATTGTATATGGCTCTCTTGGGGGTTTTAAATTAGGAGACAATGTTCATTAATTGGTGTAATGTTTACCAAATTAATTCTCTTGGTTATGTTCGCTTTGCTCTTCAAAATTTGAGACTGAAAAATGCCTGTATTTGCTTTGTCCTCTTTCTAATTAGTTAATGCTTGCTCACTACTGCCTCCTCTAAGCTTTTGCTTGGATCAGACAAATGTATAAAATCCTCTTCCAATGTTTGTTTCCTACAGTATTCCAGTTTCATTTTTTAAACCAAAATTCAAGGTTCTCCTCCAGAAACAGGATTTTTCTTGCACTCCAAGAAGAATGGTACCACAAAATCCCAGCTTCCAGTTGCTGAACCCTCATGTGTTTACTACTGACATGTCCAATATGTGTGTAAAAAAAACTTGTAGATTGAAGGCAAGTCTCTCCCCCAGTCTCTAAGTCAGCTTGCACTAAACCCAACTTGACCCCAATAGATCATATGTGTTTCAATGGTGGAAACATGATCTTATGATATTAATATGCACTGAACTAGTGGTCACGCAGAAATTTCATATTTACATTTTTTGTGCTGATCTAAAGATACTAGCTTGAAGTTTCAAAACACAGAAAGATTGCTTTTTATTACTCAGTTCCTTTATATAATTTCCATTTATATAAAGGAGAAAGCAACTTGTATTAGTTAGCTATTACCATAATCACCCCGTGCTTATGCACTGTGCGTTAGCTGCATCCCCCCCACTGCCATGAGCTGCAAAGCTGCAGGTTGGTAGGTAGCTCTGCTTCATGGGTCTTTGAATCTTGTCTGGTGCTATAGTTCCTGCATAGGAGTGGTATGAGGTCGTATAGAGTACCTATGTAGATCCTCATAATAGCCATGGAAGCACAAGAGGGAAATCCCATGACTTCCCTGCTGTGTCTTTAACATCTCACTGACAGAGCATGTCACAAGGCTACAGTCAAAATCGAGTATGTGGAGTATCCCAAGACTGAATGATACACAGAAGAATAATCTGGCTGCCACAAGACCACGCAGATAGTATGGATCTATCGTTCTATAACAAAGACTGAAAAAAATTGAGACCAATAATTCAATAGACTGCAGAGCTCACTTCCTGCTTGAATTGTCTTGCTGAAAGGAAATATTGACTCTGCTGAACACGTGGATTTGTAGGCTATCTCTTCTCAGGAAAGAGTAACACTGTAAGCCAACATGCTTTCTTGGTTAAGACAAAAAGATTTTCTTAATTGACAGAAAATGGAGTGTACATCCAGAACCCAAGTACAACACAGTCATCTTTTCTTTTCAGAAAAGTAAGAATTCCTAAATCCGTTTTTTTTTTCCTTTCTTTCTTTCCTTTTTTTTTTTTTTTTTTTTAAGAGAGGAACTCTATTTTATTCTTAATTGTCTGCTTTTGAATCCTGTTTTAAATCACAAGCTCTTTCAAGTTCTCTTGGAAGTAGGCAGGGCTTTCGAAACAAATAAATTCTGGTTTGTGGGTAAAATAAATTATTGAGCACTTTAATAAGTTGGAAAGTGACAGCCCAAATATATATCAGCTTCCAGAAAGTCTTATAGGCAAGTGTTAGGATGAGAGAGCAGCTTGTGTGTGAATGTTCACAGAGAACTAGAACAATATCCGTGTTTCCTCTTAGTGTAATGCAAGTCATTCCTTCACATACTTTCAAATGTGTCAAATCAAAAGTACCATAGATTTGTGGGGGTGGAAAGAAGGGGAGAAGAATACATTACTTGACTCTCTAGGCACCCTTCCCAGAGAGGGTTTGGCTTTGCAAAGGTGTCCAGGGATGATGGGACAGTTTGAACCTACTAATTTTATTGGGATTATACAATTATATAATAATTATACAATAAAATATTATTGTTGCTCTGAACCTAATAAATAGAAATAATAGTGGTGACATAGAAACTTAGCTATACCCTAACCCCCCCCAAAAAAAGCTATTGTAAATTCTAGTGGCTTTCCAAAATTAAACAATAATGATGAATTTATTTTCTTTCTTTCTCAAAGTAAAATTCATTAGGAAGAAGTAAAAAGGATAATATATTGGAATTCAGATTTATAGTTTAACTGTTTACTGAAGTCTCCTCTGGATGAGATATTGCAGTTTGCATACTGGAATTTTTAGTATATCTCTTCATTTAACAAAAACTTATTTGGAGTCTCTTGTATGTCAGGTTTTGGGAGCTGACATGTAGAATTAGACAAGTCTCTATGCTCATTGGCTAAGGCACACACACAAGTATATGTATGTAATAAGATATTTCCAGGTAGTCAAATATAGTAGGATAAAAATAAAACATCATACAACTTGGGTTGACTGAGAGTATGAGAAATGGCATTTAAATGTAGGAAAAAACAAAACAAAGACAAACAAACAAACAAAAAACACCAGAATACCTGAAGGAAAAGCTTTCCATGCAGAGAGAGTAGGTAATACAATGTCCCTGAAACAGTACTTTCCACCATCCAGTTTTAGGAATGACTGGGATGTAGAGAGCAGAGCAAAGAGTCATAGGCAGGGGCTAGTCCTGTGAGTCTATACCAGGTAGGGATTATAGATCCAGTGCTTGTGCAAAGAGGGAGACCAAGGAGTTTGACCAGGAAGTGGTCACACTTTGAAAAGATTATTCTGCAGGATGCCAAATGGGTAATAGACCCAGGAAGGGGTCGAATGTGGGAGTCCAAAGTCAAGAGACAGGTTAGTCAAGTCGGGAAGATAAGATGAAGCTTGGGTTGATGATACACTTTGTTAGTTAAAAATAAAAACAAACAAACAAAATCCTTTTAAGTAATCCACTCTAGGATTAAAAAGTGGCAAACAAATGACATAAGAATAATTATTAGGAACAGAGTAAGAACATAACCCATATTATGTTATTTATATTTAAGTAGATTATCCTTACCACAAAAATTATTTTAAAAGTGAATATTTTAAAGCTTTCAGTTTCCAGTACCACATGTAAGGAGCTTCAAAATCTCCACTCAGTTGTAACAATAAGTACAAATCTGAACAGGCTGAAAAATCAACAACTCTTCTCAGATCCTTAAAAGAAATGAGGTCACAGGGCAGACCATTGCCACTAAAATTGGAAAGATAGACTGGTGCATATGAGGATCACATCTTACCAGAGCAGAGACCTCTGCAGGAAGCAGTACCTGGTTAGAAAAACCTGAACTGTAACTGAAGAATTTCTGGAGGCTTACTGTGGGCAGTTAAAGTTAAACAATTCACAGGAATACCCAATCATAAGTGGGGGGGGCCCAAGTTTTTGTGAGATTTACCTCTCAGAAGTCAAGAGTCTCGAGCAAATAAAGGAGTAAAATCCCCTGGAGCTTCTAGCAGGGGGAGGGGAAGGGAACCATTTTGAAATAAACCAGAGAACTCTGTTCTTGAAGAGTCTGCCCTCAGAGAAACTATTTAAACAGATCCTAAACTGCTGGGATTTTATCAGAGCTAACGGACTTGAGGAGAGGGAATAAGCCAACTGCAGCCCACTCTAGTTATCCTATCCCACCTAAGGGGATTAAAAAAAAAAAAATTAAAAACACTTGTGAAGCTCATAGACCAGAGGCACAGGCTCACTAAAAGACTGGCACCTAATCATTGAACACTAGAATGCTTCCCTTCCCCAGAAAGCTCACCATCACATTATTAAAGTCTTATTTAGAACACTTTACTTGGTTGATAATATCTGGCTATCAAAAAAAAAAAAAAAAATTACATGGCACACCAAAATGCAAAACACAGTTTGAAGAACAGGAGCAAGCATTAGAACCAGATATGTTAGTATTGTTGGAATAATCAGAGTGAGGATTTAAAGCAATTATGATTAATAAAGTAGACAGCATGTAAGAACAGATGGGAAATGTATACAGAAAGATGGAAATCCTAAGAATGAATTAGAAAGGAATGCTAAACACTGTAACAGAAATGAAGAATGCCTTTGATGGGCTTATTAGTGGTGGACTAGACATGGCTGAGGAAAGATTCTGAGCTTGAGGATATCTTAATAGAAACCTCCAAAACTGAAAAGCAGGGAGAACAAAGACTGGAAAACAAACAAACAAACAAACAAAAAACAAACAAACAAACAAAACAGAACAGAATGTCCGAGAACTGCGGGACAATTACAAAGAATATAACTTATACATAATGGGAATACCAGCAGGAGGAGAAAGAAATAAAAGAAATACTTGAAACAATAATGACTAAGAACTTCTCCCAAATTATTATCAGACCAAAGCACAATCCAGGAAGCTCAGAGAACACCACTCATGAACACGATACTAGGGATACAATTTCAAGCTATAGAAATTTAAAGATTAAAAACAAAAATTTTGAAAGAAGTTAAAAGGAAAGAAAAACCTTATCTGTAAGAAGATCAAAGATAAACATTGTGTCCAGCTCCTCAGAGCCATACAAGAAAGAAGAATATCATGAAGCGAAATATTTTAAGTATTGAGAGAAGGGAAAAAAAAAATTTCACCAATTTAGAGTTCTGTACCTTGTGAAAGTATTCTTCAGAAGTTAAGATGAAATAAAGACACACTCAAACAAACAAAAATTAAAGATTCTGCTTGCCTTTGTTACTCCCAAAGGCTGTTCCAGATCATATTCTTTATATAGTAATATAGTGTTGAAAATATTTGCACAGTGTATGTGACTGAAGCTAGTTAAGGCTAAACTTTTAAGATTTAGCAGGATGGTGCTGGGATCCATTTGCCTCATAGCCACCAAAAACAAGACTTGGATGTAAGTTTCCTTTGCGTCTTAAAACTGCCATGTACCAACCTGGAGTGGCCAACTTCTTCCTTCTGTCTTTCCCTGCCCTCTGCATATGGTGGTCACTTTTGGATCACAACAGGGAAACTCCTGAAAGGACTATGAATCAACAGAAGAAAAACATAAAACTATAATGAGTGAAATCAAAGAACTTAATAATTAGAGAGATATTCCTAATCATCTATAGGAACATTCAATATTATCAAATGTCATCTTTCAACTTGATCTATAGATTCAACAGAAAGACATAGCTGGAGACTCATATGACCTGACTACATGATTTGCTATACAGTTAAACTAATTAAGACAGTGTAGTATTGGGAAAAAAAAAAAAAATCAATGCAACAAAATAGCCCAGAAATAGACCCAAGTAAATACAGTAGCCCCCCCCCTTTTTTTTAAGGGAAAGATTTCCTTTTTTCTTTTCTTTTTTTTTTTTTTTTGTTAAGGTTTTTAGTTATTTATTTGACAGAGAGAGATCACAATTAGGTAGAGAGGCAGGCAGAGAAAGAGGAAGGGAAGCAGGCTCCCTGCTGAGCAGAGAGCCCAATGAGGGGCTCAATCCCAGGACCCTGGGATCATGACCTGAGCCGAAGGCAGAGGCTTTAACCCATTGAGCCACCTAGGTGCCCCACAGTCGCCCAATTTTTGATAAAGGACTAAAGGCAATACGATGGAGCAAGATAGTCCTTTTAAGGAGAAACGGTACTGGAGAAACAGTACATCAACATGCACACACAGAAGAAGAAGAAGAAGAAGAAGAAGAAGAAGAAGAAGAAGGAGGAGGAGGAGGAGGAGGAGGAGGAGGAGGAGGAGGAGGAGGAGGAGGAGGAGGAGGAGGAGGAGGAGGAGGAGGAGGAGGAGGAGGAGGAGGAGGAGGAGGAGGAGGAGGAGGAGGAGGAGGAGGAGGAGGAGGAGGAGGAGGAGGAGGAGGAGGAGGAGGAGGAGGAGGAGGAGGAGGAGGAGGAGGAGGAGGAGGAGGAGGAGGAGGAGGAGGAGGAGGAGGAGGAGGAGGAGGAGGAGGAGGAGGAGGAGGAGGAGGAGGAGGAGGAGGAGGAGGAGGAGGAGGAGGAGGAGGAGGAGGAGGAGGAGGAGGAGGAGGAGGAGGAGGAGGAGGAGGAGGAGGAGGAGGAGGAGGAGGAGGAGGAGGAGGAGGAGGAGGAGGAGGAGGAGGAGGAGGAGGAGGAGGAGGAGGAGGAGGAGGAGGAGGAGGAGGAGGAGGAGGAGGAGGAGGAGAAGAAGAAGAAGAAGAAGAAGAAGAAGAAGAAGAAGAAGAAGAAGAAGAAGAAGAAGAAGAAGAAGAAGAAGGGAAAACAGAAAACAGAAAAGAGAAGAAAATCTAGACACAGATTTTTCACAAAAATTAACTTGGATGGATCACAGACTTGTATGTACAATGAAAAACTATAAAACTCCTAGAAGATACTATGGCAGAAAATCTAGGTGACCTTAGGTTTGGTCACAAGTTATTAGACACAACACCAAAGGCACAACCTACAAATAAAAGACTCGATTGGTTGGACTTGATTAAAATTTGAAATTCTGTTCTACAAAAGACAATCTCAAGAGATGAGAAGAAAATCTACAGACCAAATGCTGGAGAGGACATGAAGCTAAAAGGGGTGCTGGGAATGCAAAAAGTGGTAGACTCACTTTGAAGACAGTTTGGTGGTCTCTTATGAACCTAATCAAATTCTTAGTATATGACCCCAAAACTGAGCTCCTTTGTATTTAACCAAAGGCATTAAAACCTTAGAGGGAAAGTGGGGGTTGAAGGGGTGAGGTGACTGGGTGATGGGCATTAAAGATGGGACATGATGTAATGAGCACTAGGTGTTATATACAACTGATGAGATACTGAACTCTACCTCTGAAAGTAATACACTATATGCTAATTAATTGAATTTAAATAAATAAATTTAAAAACACCTCATGTTCCCACAAAAACCTGCATTCAAATATTTACAGTAACTGTATTCATAACTATCCAAAACTGAAAGCAACCAAGATGTCCTTTGGTAAGTAAATACATAAACTGTGGTACATTCAGACAATGGAAAATTATTCAGTACTAACAAGAAATGAGTTATCAAAAAATGAAAAGACATGGAGGACCTTAAAATTCATTCTATTAAGTGAAAGAAGCCAATCTAAAAATGATAAACTGTATGATTCCAACTATATGACATACTGAAAAAGGCAAGAATACAGAGAAAGTAAAAAGATCTCTGGTCCCCAGGGATTAGGGATGAAGGAGAGAGGAATAGGGAGAGCACAGAGTATTTTTAGGGCAGTGAAAATACTCTGTATGATACTGTAAACATGGATACATGTCATTATACATTTATCCAAAGTAGTGAAATATACCACATCAAAAGTGAACCATTAGGTGAACTACGGACTTTGAGTGATCACACTGTCAATGGAGTTTCATCAAATAGGACAACTGTACCATTGCGGTGGAGGATGTTGATAATGAGGGAGGCTTTGGGTGTGTTGGATCAGGAGTTATATGGGAAATCTCTATCTTCTCAACTTTGCTGTGACACTAAAACTAATCTAAATAAATAAAGTCTTCTGAAGCAGAATGTCATACATTTCCTCTTATATAACACATATGAGAATTAAGAGAAGGAACCTGATTTAAAGAGCAGTATAAACAGACTTCATAAAAAGATTTTCTCTCACTTTTTCTCCTCTTACTTGAATTTATTCCTAATGGTAGAGAACTTTTTCCTCTTCAGCCAAGAAAATGGACTAGTTACCATCAATAACAAAATTAAATGAAACTTTTTTTATTTATAAGATCCATTCTCAGTAGTACAGATAGCATCTAATCCAGTATAATAACTCTCAGTTTTCCAGGGAGTCATTACTACCTTTTCATGAGAGTTCATAGTGTCCTTTGATGAGTCAGGTTATTATTGATCAAGTCCAAGCTGAATAATGGCAATATGTCCTCGTTAGATTACAGTTAATCTTTTCTAGGAGATACAGAAAAGAAATCTTAATTTTCAAGTTAACCCTATCTTTGTTGCATTTAAACTGTAAGAAAATGGGCTTTATTGTACTTGGGCATATAAAATGAGAGGCCAGGGTCTTGCTGTTTGAGGTCACAAGTCAGCTGGTCCACGCTTGAGCCCACCTGCGCTGGATCAGACTCTCTTCCTCTCCCTATGCTGCATTGTATTGTAAGAAAACAGTTCTGCTGGCCTGCCTTGCTGTCCCCCTACTCCTGTGTCACCTTGTTTATGTCTGGGTTTGGACACTGAGAGACACTGGTGGAGGTTGGAATTTGAGAGAAAGTGGGAAATCTGCTATTTCTTTCCTTCCCTAAGCTTTTCTAGGAATGTGGCAACATTTCCACAGCTACTGCTCCTGACAGATGACTTGAGGTCTTGAACTCTATCAGCCTAGCCCCCCCCCCCTTTTTTTTGTTCTTTCAGCAAATTGTTGCTGATTCCTAGGTTTCTCACTGTCCATGGTTGGTTCTACTTTTGCTTTCCTGCTATAAATACACATAGTCATTGCTGTTTGTCTGTTTGGATCTTCAGAGACATATCAGCCAATATTTTTGTTTGTTTGGCTTTGTTCTCTCTTTCTCCCCCTCTCTGTCTCTGTCTCTACTGTATCTCTCCACTCTCATTACCCCTCCCAATGCCAAGGACACTGAATGGAATGGAAATCTTTTGCACTAACTCATTAGGGAATGTATGAGAGATATAAATATTAATCTGGTACTATGTAAAATCAGCTTGTACTTAATTCATTTTCTTCCTCTGATTGTGTTGTCATCTTACCAGGAAGAATAGAAATGTCTGATACAGTTTATTTAAATTTATGCCTGGATGTTCTTCTCAAATATATAACCTAAAAGATCTAAGTAAAGCTTATCAGATTGTAGACAATAGAATATCCATCTTCCCTAACATGATGACTACTCATGGTAGGAATTCAATTTAAATCAGTGTTGGATGGATCTGGTTTTGCAAATTTTATATACAGTGCTTGAATTCATTGCCTCATTCATTTACCTCAGATTCCTTTATGCCTTACTAGATGCCAAGGATGGAATTGTGATTGAACACAGATGATCTTCATTTCCTGAGGTCTGCAGTCTAGTTAAGAGGATTGATCAATAAGATAATTGCCTGATAAATATATATAAACTTCTCGAAGGGCTGGGAAGGAAAGCTCATGGTGACATGGCAGTATAATAGGGGAACTCAAAATTTTAGGATTCAATTTAACAGAATCTCCTTCCTGGAGTTCTAACCCTGAGCTGTGATCTGAAGAATGGACAGAGGTTAGACTTATGAAGAAGTCAGGAGACAATTCCAATCAGAATAAACAAATATATCTGTGGCTAAGAGGACGATGTCAGAAAGAAGAATGGAGTGGCTCTTGCAAAGGGAATAAGGATGAGGAGGGCCAGGAGGGCTGCTCTTTCTTCCAACTTTAGGTCATTGTATTAGTTCTTGCTTGCTACCTAACAAACCAGCACAAATCTAGCAACTTTAAACAACAACCGTTTATGAGCTCACAGTTTTGTAGGTCAGAGTCTGATGCACTCAGCTGGATACTAGGCTTAGTCTCACTAGTGTCCGACACAAATCAGTGTCCGACAACTTGCATTCGTACTGGGAGCCCTGGAAGGGAATCTGTTCCCAGGATCATTCAGGTTATTAGAATTCAGCTCCTTGCCAGGATAGGATCCAGAGGCGCTGTTTCTTTGT
Organism: Martes martes; assembly: GCF_963455335.1. NCBI lineage: Eukaryota > Metazoa > Chordata > Mammalia > Carnivora > Mustelidae > Martes > Martes martes. The sequence continues at coordinate 122,140,384 of NC_137894.1, read as the reverse complement.
TGGCTGTCAGCTGGATGCTGGTCTTTGCTCCTAGAGGCCCTCTGTACCTCTTCCCATATTTATGACATATTGCTTTGCAGGAACCATGAGTCAAGCCTCTGTCATGCTTTGCAACTTTCTGACTGATCCTTCTGCTTTCCTATTCAACTCTTAAAGGCTCATGTGATTCCATTGGGCCCTCCTGGATAATCCATGCTATTATCCCTATCTTAAAGTTAGCTGATGAGCAGCATTAATTACATCCACAAAGCCCTTTTGCAGAAGTACCTAGTTAGTGTTTAATTGAAGAACAAGAGACTGAAATCTTGAGGGTGAATTTTAAAATTTCTGCCTAGTACAATAATATTAGGGAACATTTACTTATTTCTAAGATGTTTGTTATGTCACCAAAGGATTCTAAGCATAATGATGGCAGTAGTGGTAGTAATGTAAACCTTGTGGTGTGTCACTGAAATACTTTCTGCTGCTAGTAAGAGAAGTAGGTAAAACAGTATTTCCATCAGGAACTGTGAAAGAGAAACAATGTGTGTGAACAACAAAAAAAGTATGAGAAATTCAAGTAGTAAATCCAGCTGTGGACCTGGGTCCAAATATAAGAATTTAAGAGGAAACAAGGGTTCTGACTCCAGGGAAATTGTCTACTAACATTGAAATCTGAGTAAACAAGCAAAATAGAATAGGGAGTGTTGAACCATTAGACATCATCAAAACTATTCACTGAGGAGTTCACTAAAAAGATGAAAGATACTTTAGGAAAAAAGTGTCAAACATTTAGGAAGTTAAGGTGTGGGGACTTTCAATGCCTATTTCTAAATATATATTATGCTGGATATTATAGTTAATTTGTTTTAAATTAGCATTGTGTTTTTAATGTAGGGAACAGTGCAATTAACATTTCACTAGGCATTGAATCTATAGCCCCTGCAAGTACATCAAAAGTCAAGTACAGGGAGCTGTGTAATGTAACAGCTCTTCAGGAGACACATTATAGACAGGCTAACTAAATGGGACATATTATCTAGATATACATGCCTCTCCCAGAATCTAGCAAGCACACCCACATTATGGTAGTATGTGATGCAGGGAAAGGATAGACATCCTTCTACCTTCTGTGCATGAATAGAAAGCAAGGATAATCAATGAGAATTCTCTCTGACTTCCTTTTGTATGTAAGGAAAGAAATAGAACTCCAGTAACCGATGTTCATGTAATACATCTTGGTTTTCTACAGAGAGTATAGATACCTGGAGTAACTGTCTTTCATCTTGTTCAGGTTTTTTTGCAGAGTAGGACAAATACAAGTTCGAAGAAGATACAGAAGAAAATGTGAGAGTGTGTGTGAGCCAGGAGTATATTTTAATGCTGTTTGGTTCTGTCTAGCACAGTTATTAGATTTCTAGTTATATATTTTATTTCTAATGATAGTCAAGTCATTTTGAAGACATTTCAAGTTGAAGGAATAGCCAGCTTAATGATCTTCAATGCAAGATCAAAGCAAAATTTCTCAGTAAATCTTATCAGAAGATTTCTCATATTTGAGTATTTATGAAAACAGACTGATATGCAAAAACTCATTTATGTTTTAAATCAAAATAATTTGGGGGAGAGGTTTCTCTTTTGGAGGAATTTACCATAGTAGCTCCAGAGACCTTGTAACTTTTAAGTACTTGGAATTGGGTCCTGTTTCTAATAACCGTGGAAGTTTCTTTTGGTGAATAAACGTTTCCCCTCTATGTCGAGGAAAAGCAATTGCACTTCCCCTTCAAAAGATGAGTTCATAGCGTCCTTCTTTTCACCCTAGAGCCTGAAGGAGGGGGAGATGGCTTATGCTTGACCACAGTAATGCTCTTGCTCAGAATTTCCTATCTTAATTGTTTCTGTCTCTTTTATTGGTGAAGCGCACATATAATTCCATGAATACTATAAATGTGTACAAGCATGTACTGTCTCACTCAGACCAAGGTTTAGAAAATTTCCAGCATCCGGGATGTTTCCTTCTTGCCGCTTGCAAATCAATATCCCCACCCAAGAAGTAAGCACTATACTTACTTCTACCAAACTAAGCTAGTTTTGCCTACTCTTAAATTTCATATAAAATATCATTCAATGTATACATTTTTGTATTTGACCCATTTCACTTGCGATTACATATATATATATATTCAAATACATACATTTATCTCTATATATGTATTTGAAATCCATCTATGTAACATCATATGCTTTTTTACCATCATAAAGTATTCCATTCTATGATAAATCACAAGTTGTTTACCCATTTTCCTACTCATAGATATCCGGGCTACTTACATATTTTGGCAGTACTGAGTGAAAATGCTATGTACATTCTTATAACTGGATTTTGGTCACTTTAGGGACCCATTTCTCTTAGGTAAATACCTAGGAGTAGGTCCCTTTGCCATAGAGTAGATATATGCTTTGGGTTAGCAGATATGTCAGACAATTTTTCAAAGTCCTTGTACCACTTAACATGTCCACTATCAAGATTGAGGGTATCTGTTGTTCCACAACTCACCAATACTTGGATTGGATTTGAGTTGTTCTGTTGATTGTGTAGTAGTATCTCATTGTTTTATATTGCATTCAAATTGCCTGAGTAATAATATTGACTTCATTTTTATAGGCTTATTAGCTATTTGAGAAATTTCACCATTTTATTTTGGCTTTTTAATTTTTTATTACCTTCTTTGAAATTTGTTTATAAATTAATGTATGTACTGCACACATTTTATTTTAACTTCTGGCTTGCTAATTCACATTCTTGATTTTTTCTAAAGATATATTCTTAATTTTAATGAAATTAATCATTTTTTAAGATTAATGCAATATGAATATTTGTATGCTATGACTACTGAATTATCATTAAGAATTTTTATGCCTTCTTCTTGTATTTTAACTGTTTTATCTTCACTTGTTAAAACTATGATGCAACTCAAGTTAATTTTTACTTATGGTTTCAGAAGAGTCAGTGTCCTTTTGTTTTTCACATAAAGACCATTGCTCCCCCACTATCATTTATTTAAAAAACAACAACAAAAAGCAAAACCATCATTCCCTTATTAAGTTGTAGTAGTTTCTGTCATAAATCAAGACATATTTTTTATGCTATAATATGTTTAAATTCTTTACTTTTCTACTGCTCTGTGTGTATATACACACAGGTTTTAGTTACTATAACTTTTCAGTACTTCTTGAAATTCTTGAAATTTACCACTAAAACTCTGTACTTCTATTTAAGATTATTTTGCTCCTTTGAATCATTTGCATTTTAACATAAATTTCACAATTAGATTATTCATCTTTATCAAGAATATCTTTTTTACATGTCTGTAGAGTTTATATTTAAATGCCAGAGATTAAAAAAAAAATGCCGGCGATCAATTTGGTGAGGATTGATAACAAATTTAAAAATAAACTTAAAAACAGTAAAACTTTCTACTGATGAACTTACCTCTTCATTTATTTTTCTTAGCGATATTTTCTAATTTGTAAGGAAGACATCATGCATACTTTTTGTTAGATTTATCTCTATGCATTTAATATTGGTTGATGTTTATGATGCTTTATGGATAGTATTTTGAAAATTATTAGAATATTGACTTTGTATCCAGTTGCCTGAGTAAATATGCTTATTTCTAATAATTTATTTTAGGTTGTTTTGGATGTTCTCTGTCATGTTCAAATGAAGACAATTTTACTTTAAAAAAAAAAAACTATTGATAGGTTTTATTTCTTTTTCTTCCCATATTATATTATCTAGGATATCACTGTTATAATGTCAGGAAAGGGAATATTATTGCTTTGTTCTTGACATCAGACAGAAATGTATGGTATTTTATCAATGATTATCCATTCTAGGATCTTTAAAGGTATTCTTCAACATAATAAATGCATTGATATACTACTAATATATAAATAGTAGATAGTTATTGATATTTTAATAGTGCCTTTTTAAAAAAAATATTTTATTTATTTGACAGAGAGAAATCACAACTAGGCAAAGAGGCAGGCAGAGAGAGAGAGGAGGAAGCAGGCTCCCCACTGAGCAAAGAGCCTGATGCGGGGCTTGATCCCAGGACCCTGAGATCTTGACCTGGGCCAAAGGCAGAGGCTTTAACCCACTGAGCCACCCAGGCGCCCCTAATAGTGCCTTTTTTATAATAATTTTAGATTTACAGAAATATTAACATGACAGTATGTAGAATTCCCATTTGTTGTATGCCCTGTTTCCCTTATTATGAATACCTTACCTTAGTATGGTCTTACTAATTCATCCCAAATTATAAACCAACATTGATACATTATTATTAGCTAATGTCAATAGTGTATTCAGATTTCCTTAGTTTATACAAAATGTTCATTTTTGTCCAGGAGCCTATCTAAGGTAGCACATATTAGTTGTCGTGTCTCCTTAATCTTCTCTTGGCTGTGCAAGTGTCTCAGACTTGACTTATTTTTGCTGATCTTGTTAGTTTTGAAGAGTGCTGATTGGCTATATTACAGTTATATTAGTTATATTCTCTATTGGAATTTGATGTTTACCCATGGTTAGATGGCTGTGAATTTGGAGAAGAAGATCACAGAAGTAGCATATAATCTTCACCACATTTTATCAAAGTATACAACAAAGTATATCAAAGCATCAACATGATTGTTGATGTCAACCTTGATATCCTATAATGTTTGTCAGATTTTTCAACAGTAAAGTACTCTTCCCCCCCATTTTCATACTATACTTACTGGAAGGCTGCTATTATGAATAACCCAGAGTTAGAGTGGGAAATTATACTTGTCCTCCCTTAATCTATTTGGAATTCTGCATGGTAGATTTGTCTCTTTTCCCTCGTGGTGAATTCACTCAGTCATTTATGTAAATGATGTTGAATCATGATATATATTTTATATTCGTGGTTATAATCCAATATTAATTTTATGTATTATATTTTACAAATTGTTCCAATTTTGGCTCACTGGCAGCTCTCTTAATTGGCTCCTGTGCTCATTTGTGTGTGTGTGTGTGTGTGTGTGTGTGCACGCATTTGGAGCACTTCCTTGCTTTCTGGCACTGGACAATTGTCCAGGTTCATTTTATATTAATTTCTATGGAGTCCTATAATCAACCATTTTGTCAATGGATAAAAACTATAAATAGGTAGTACTAAATAGTGTAACAGTTCCTCAAAACTATGAATATATGATTTCTTTTATTGGAAAATCATTAAAAATGAAGAACTGGGTCCTGGCCATGATTGTTGTTACTTGGATGTCATTTCTTTTAGGCCCTCTTAGTTGACAAAACAAAGAAATACAGGTATGTGTACTAGCCTGTGCATAAACATACATCTACAAATATTTCTAGTCATTGTGTCAATAGTACGTCAAATATAAATTGTTGCTGATGTCTCCAACTCTAATCCATTATCACATGGATTATTCTAGTTTCTTCCCCTTGATCCATAAATTTTATTTCCAAAGACCAGAAATTTGGCTTTCACCATCCGCCATCCCTTTACTTAATAGCTAAATTCCAGTACCCATGTGTAGTAATAACAGAATTGTTAACCTGTACCCTCACTGGAAACAACTTGATTGACCTGAGTATAATACTTTTGTGCAGTTCTTTTTGCCTCTAGACTTACAGACTGAATTAATTTTTGGTTACTTATATCAGCAGCTTTCTTCCCACCCTTTTCAATGAGGCTATTTTGCACATTTTTAATCCCTTTAGATTCTTTTATCACAGTCTCCCTTCTTTCTATAGAGCCCCTGATTTTCTAAATATATATATTTTTTGGATTTGCATAGACTCAGGTTCACCGTGTTACAAAGTTCAATAGTTTTGCCAAATGCTTAATGTCATAATTAATGGTAATTATGGTAACATACAGAATACTTCCATCAGCCTAAAAAATCCCCTGTGATTCACTTAGTCATCACTCCCCCTCATCCATTAAACCCTATCAACAACTCATTATTTTACTGACTGTATTTTGATTTTTCCAGAATGTTATATAACTGGAAATGTACATTATGTTTGTTGGGATGCCAGAGCTGGTGTATTAAATTAACAATATGCAGATTATGACCTGCTGCATGAGGAGGTATAAGTCACCCATATGGGGTCAGCAAGAGACTCCTTGAACATCTGGGCTCCCACTTTGGGGAAGTGAAAACCATGGGGTCTTTTGATTGAATGTGCTGTTTCAGTATACCCATACAAAGGAAGTCACAAGATTTATTACAGGGGTGGGGAGTGGGTTGTGGCACAAGAAGCTGAGGCTAGGGCAGTTCTCTCTCCCAAATCACAGAAAACAGCACAGAGATCAGGGTAGCTGGTATCTATATTTGGAAGGAGTTTCAGAGGGTGTGAACATCACTGAGGCAGGTCAATGGGTCACCATTTACTGAGACCCACTTTATTTTAGATGAGCTACAGAAAGACCACTGATCTTGGAGTCTGGAAACCAGAGTTCTCCTCTGTGTTGTGACCTCATTTAGTTTATCAGCCTCCTTTCGTCAATTTCTTCAACTCTTCAATAAGGCATTCAACTATCTGCTTCATTTAGCCCCTATCACAATTATATAAAATAATTACAAAGAAATGCTTTATAACCTGGACAAAGTTACATTAATATTTCTGTGAAACTCTCCAACATAACCTGGGTTGAATTAACAGTCCATAGAGAGACCTTTCAGATATGTACTCTATTGCTTTGTTTACATTCAATTGTAGATTTTCAGTCATCAATAGCTAAAGTATCAATCTTTTTTAACATTCCATTTATTTAGTTATTTGTAGTGATGCACATTGCTTTCTTATCCATTGTCTTTCCAATCCATTGCATCTGAAAAACATAGAAGTAGCTAAAATACAATCCTTTGTTTTGCTGATCTCTCTCCTACAGAATACATTGTTTGTTCTTACAAAAAGGAGCATAGAGTTGCAATTTTATTAGATCATTAATTTTAAGCCTGAGAGAAGTTATCGTGTCCTGATAAAACCTTCTACTGTCATAAATACCAGAAAAATAGAATTTGGATTCATGGATCTAACTCTTGAATTTTATGACCTCCAAAAAACTTTAGACCTCATTTGTAGCTCAATTTGACTCTTTCCAAAAATGACAATTTTAAAAAATTATCTTATTAAGACTCATAGGTGAAATAATAATTAGTAATGTAACTGATGAACAATAAAAATAGGTCTTTTCACTAATGTTGGCCATTCTGATAATAACAGAGTACACATAGAAATGTCTTTCACAGAAATCAAAAGATTAATTTGCTTGACATAGTCAATAGGCAAATGAGGTTTCACTTCCAGATATAATTTTTCTGATTTTGCAAATATTGCAATACCTGATGTTTTCACATCCTGCTTAAAAACATCTTTTAATGGTGGCTTAAAAGTCCCCACTATTATTCTATTGATTAGGACTTTGACAGTCACTGATAAAGCAAAATATCTACCTAAAGAGATTATCTCCTCAAAAATTTTAAGAGTTATTCAATGCTGAAATTAGCCAATGTTTTACCCTTTAAAAGAATAAGAAATAAGACAGATGCTTTTTTTTTTTTTAATTTATTTATTTGACAGACAGAGATCACAAGTAGGCAGAGAGGCAGACAGAGAGAGAGGGGGAAGCAGGCTCCCTGATGCGGGGCTCGATCCCAGGACCCTAGAATCATGACCTGAGCTGAAGGCAGAGGCTTTAACCCACTGAGCCACCCAGGTGCCCCAACAGATGTGTTTTTGTTTTTGTTTTTGTTTTTTTTAACAGATGCATTTTTATTGAAAGAAGCTGGGAAGCTCAGATTGGGGGACATCACTTTGAGTCAATTCGCAGCCCTTATCTTGAGACAGAAAAGAAATTGAAGAATTTTGAGAAGAGTACTGAAGACTTACGTCAAGGAAGTCACAATTTTATTTTATTTTTAAGATTTTTATTTATTTATTTGACACAGAGAGAGAGAGGCAGAAAGGCAGGCAGAGAGAGAAAGGGGGAAGAAGGCTTCCCCCTGAGCAGAGAGCCCAATGCGGGGCTTGATCCCAGGACCCTGAGATCATGACCTGAGGCCTCAACCCACTGAGCCACCCAGGTGCCCTAGAATTCACAATTTTATTTAGAAGTGGCATTTTCTGTTTCGAGTAGATGGGCATTTAAAATTTTTTGTCTTCTGAAAGTTTATCCAAATTAAACAGGCAGGATCATGATCAAATTATGACATCTGTATATTTCTGACATCTTTACATGCTCTTGTCACGCTTTAAAATCAAGAATAAACCATGAAGGCCATAGAAAAGAGGCTTTGTAATTGTTTTGAGATAGACTGACCTTTTATCTGAGCTATGAGCTACTTTGCATAATCAAGTAGGCCTCATACGTACTCAACTGCAAATCATCTATTGCTCTACTGTCATCCTGACAAATGTATTAGAACTGAGGACTAAAGTGAGCAGGGATTCTGATATGGACTCACCTATTGATAATAATTAGGATAATTTCTTGCTCATTAGCCTGAGAGCTTCTTGGGGGCAGGAGATATGTCATATTTGTATTTAAATTCTAAGGATGTTAATTAGCCTCTGTCAGGTTGCAACTTTAAAATCATCCCATTTCCTCTAGTTAATGGAAAAGCTCTTATGAGAATGGGCAAGTAAAAGGATTAGTACTTAAGTACTGTGTGCACTGAACTCATGAAAAACTTCCTTGGGCTTCTTCCCAGTTTATAAAAAGTGGTTCTGATAGACCCTCAAAACACATGTAACTCAGCTCCCTACTACTCCCCTGCTTCTTTCTCTGCCTCTGTTTACTTCCTATTCAAAATTAACTATCATTTCTATCCTTTTCTTTTTCCTTTCTTTTTTCCCTCGTGCTTTCTTCCTTTTCTTGGCTTCATTACTTCATTTACCTCCTCCCAGTCCCTGTTTTGACTGACTTCCTTCTTTTTGTTAGTTTGGTATATGGGGTCTCTCTCTCTCTCTTTTTTTGTATTTATGTTCAGTATTCTAAAAAGTGAGCATAGGATCGTTCATCCAACCTCATTTAAAAAATACCATCTCTCTCTTTGGCACCATCCCCCATGAGTATCACTCACTTCTGACTAATTATAGGCTTCGCAGCCTGGAATTCATCAGTTCATCTTTGTGGGACCAGGTAGCTTATCTCTGGTTCCATCACCTCCTGCCACAATGGCCAGACCACATGTTTCAAAGTATGTTTGTTTCCTTCAGAAATTCATGGGGATGTGTCAAAGAAAAACAAAGCTGGACATTTGTTAAAGCTGAGGAACATTTTATTCAGTAATTACTGACATTATGGGAAGAGCAGAACTCCATTCTAATCTGTGTAGAGGTGACTAAGCATTTTAAAGAGAGAATGGTGTAGAGAGAGAGCAAGTGGGGGCTTAATTAGAGTCAGGGAAGTGAAGAATTACAAAGGGTTGGTCAGTATAAATGCTGATTAAGCCTGCCGTGTCTGCTAGCTGGTAATTATCTAAGTGAGGATTCTATCCTCCCACAGAGACCAGGAGACAAGCCCTATCCCTCCTGATGAGTACATTTCAAAGAAATGGTTTTCAGGTCCTTGAGAAAGACACTTCTGAGTTGTAGAAGATACATATATATCTCAAAAGAACAAAGGATGAATTCACAATTGTAAGCCCTTTCTGCTGATATATATTTTTATAACCTTGTGAAACTCAATTAATTTAGAGGGGTTTTAAATTCTCATCTGTAAATAATGGAATCTGGTTTTAACAAATACGAAAACAAATCCATTATGACTCTAAGTCTTTGCAGCTAAACTGAGGAACATGTAAAGTAGACTCATTTCATCATGGCAACGTTTGTTTGTGTATTTCTACACTAATCTGAAAATAAGTAACTTAAAAATAAAGTGATGTTTATGATTCCAGAAGCTAAATCCAAAACATATGTGAAGCTCATTTACTCCATTATATATTTTCCAAACGTTTCTCCTTCATTTGTTTTTCCCTTTCTCTCATACACACACTTCTGACACCAGACACATGGATTTTTCCCCACAAAACAACTCAGACGCTGACTGTCTGGAGTTAGCATCAGATCCTGTAAGTGGAGGGCTCTGCCACCTGAGACTGCTCCCTCTTCAAATACCTATTATAAACCCCCAGGTTGCCTTTAGTACTTCTGACCTATCAGACCTAAACTGGGTTCCCACACCCCATCCTTGAATTCAATAACTTGCTAGAATGGCTCACTGAGCTCAGCGAATCTCTTACCAGTTGATTATAAAGGATGCATTAAATTTCACAGATTGACAGCCCGATGGAGAGATACATAGGGTGAGATCTGGGAAGGGTTGTGGATGCATCTCTGCGGGGAGCCAACCACCCAGCACATCCATGTGTTCAGAAGCCAAAGCTCTTGAAACCTTATACTTTGTGGTGTTTTATGGAGGCTTATCATATAGGCACAACTAATCATTAACTCGCTTTTTAGTCCCTCTCCCCTTTCCAGATGATGGGGATGGTACTGAAAGTTCCAATCTTCTAATCATGGTTTGATCTTTCTGGTAGCAGCCCCCATCCTGAAACTATCCATGAAAAGTCACATCATTAGAAGAAAAGACACTCCTTTCACCCAGGAAATTCCAAGGGATTTAGGAGTTCTGTGTCAGGAACTGGAAGCAGAGACCTATATATACATATATACTTTTTCTATTATTTTGTATTTGTTTTTAGCATGGGGCACTGCTGAAAATTTTCCTTGGTTAACATAATGGAAATTTATTTGTAATATATGATTTTATTATGGTAAACGAAAGTGTGACACCTAAAGAGGTCTGAATGGCTTCATAAAGACGCATATGCCATTATTTTCAAAAGATTGGTCCTGTGTTTTCCTTTAGCTTTCAGGTAGTTACTTGAATAGCCATAACATCAGTCTTTTTAGACCCCAAATGTTCTCTGTCACCCTGCCTCTCTATCCTTCCTAGGCGCACCCCAACTTTTCCTATCTACAGAAGCTTTCTCTGAGTTCCTTCAGCATGCCATGTGTCTTCTCACCATAGGGATGTGGCACACTGTCTATGCAGCTCTCACACCACTTAATTACAATTTGTAATTTTACATGTGTTTTTCAGTTAAGAAATCATTACTGTTTTTCTAAATGAGACTGTAAGTGTAAGAGAATTCTCTGCCTGTTGTTTTTAGTTTGTTAAAAAATAATCATTGAATAAGTGAATGAAAAAATGAGTAACTTCATGCAGTCTACCTTTTATGTACAAACAGCAAGTTTGAAGACTTTTTTTTCTAGATTTTTTTTTCTATACCACAATTTTTATTTCTCCACTAAGATGTAGTCACAGTCTTTGTTTTGATTTTAGAAAGAATGTGGAATAGGATGGGGCAGTGTTTAAATTTTTTTTTTTTTCTAATTTATTTGACAGACAGATCACAAGGAGGCAGAGAGAAAAGGGAGGAAGCAGGCTCCCTGCTGAGCAGAGAGCCCAATGCGGGACTCGATCCCAGGACGCTGGGATCATGACCTGAGCCAAAGGCAGCGGCTTTAACCCACCGAGCCACCCAGGTGCCCAGGATGGGGCAGTGTTTAAAAGCCACATGTAACTCTACAACATGACAGAAAGTAAAGATGTATGGAAAACATAGTAGAATTTGAATGACTTGTCAGTGAGCTAAACATGATTTTCGTTCAAATATGACTAGCCCACTATTGTGGGTGTAATTGTGTCCTCTATTGCCAGCCCCAATTTTTTAAAATCCTCCTCCCTGTACCTGTAAATGTGACCTTATTTGGAAATAGAGTCTCTGTACTTATAGTCAACTTAAGATGGTATTAGTAAGAAGGTGCTGAACTAGGGTGATCCCTAATCCAATAACGGCTGTCCTTATAAGATCTATATACACAGACACACAAGAAAAAGTGCCTGTAATAGAGGCCAATATTGGAATGATGCATTCCTAAGCCAAGGAACGTCAATAATTGCTGGCAAACACCAGAAAAGAGAAAGAGGCAAGAAAGTGTCTTCTCTTAGAGATTCCAGAGAAAGCATGGCCTTGCCAACACCTTGAATGGACTCATAGGTTCCAAAACTGTGAGACCACAGATTTTGGTTATTTTAGGCCATGTACTTTGTGAAGTTTTGTTATAGTAGCCTTAGAAACTTATGCACCTACTAATGCTTACCCCTTGCCAATACTACTTTTGGAACCTGTGATGATCTTTGAAAGATTCAAGAACCCTTTTAAATCAGAGAATCCTGCTATCATAATTCATTTCCTTTCATATTCTCAGTGGCTCTACCAACAGTCAATGACAGAGACACATTTTCACAAACACCCACAGGTACAGTTCAAAAGCTGATGATTCATTGAACTTTAAAAGGTGACCTTGAGTTTGGGGGAAAAAAGTTATTTGTTTTCAGTAACAAAATTCTATGGATACACAGGTTAAAATGGAGATCATTTTCAATTTCATAGGGTTTTTTTTATTTCTCCCTTTAATTATTTCTAAATAAAAGGATACTGAAAGAGGATAAATATAACTTTCAAAAGCCTCAATAATTAAAATGTCACCTAGAAACTTTAAGAACCACTGGAATGAAGCTTAGAATTTTATTTGAAAATAAGGATTTCACTATCTTGTGTTCACAGTTGGGACTTTCCAGCAGGACTCCACAGCTGTGTCTATATTGAGCCAAAACACCCGGATGAAGAGTTACGTTCAGCCCAACATTTACAGATACTCCCAGGTATCCAGATGTGAAGTTTTTGATAAGATTTCAAATGACTCACTAAATGTTTCATTTTAATCTTTGTTTTGTCATTACATTGGCAATGGTCGAGTTAGTTTGGATGTGTTTCCATACTTTAAGTGGGCATTTCAGAAATAAGTACCAGCTCAGAAATAAATATAGTTCAGAAATATAAGTAACAGTCCATCTTTATAAATTTTATTTTTACTATTTTACTTACTGAAAATTCCCTGTCATGTTTTTATGTTATCTCTCATTTATTCATTTATAAACATTAATTATACAACTATTATGGACCAATCTCTTCAGTTGTTGGATTGTTCAGGGTTGTCTCATTTGCAGAAACCTCTTTTACCGAAGCTTCTATCCTCCCCGGGAGAGCCCACATCTAATAGCTGATGCATCTGGAATTATCTAACCCCTGCCCTTAATTTTAATGAAGGTCAACTTTGGTAGGGCATGCTTTGTTCCAGAGTTCACGGTGGGGCTGGCTAAGACTGATATAGGTTAGGGAGTCTCTGACATCTTGGGGAATATTGGTGGTCACTCTTCATGGTAGACCAGGGCAGACTATAGGAGAGGCACTACAGAATTGGCCTCAGGACAGCAATTGGGATGATCAAATTATAAACGGTAGTGGTGTGAAACCACCAGAAGGTAGGAGACTGCTATGTTTATAATGAGTGATAAGGTTAGAGTAGAAGCCAGGAGGGTTGATGCAGGTAGAGTTATGGAACTAGTTAATAGAACACAGCATCCCTAGGAATGTGTAGCCAACAAAGGCATTGCCAAGCTCTGACAATTCTGAAAGTCAGAGAGACATGATTTCCTCCCTGCTCACTTACTTACCATCTGTGTGATGTTAGTCAACTCACTTAACTTCTCTGAATTTTTATTTTTCTAAATATCATGGATAATAAATCCTGCTTTGCTAGATTACCACTATTTAAATCAGTTATTATATACCAAAATATATAAGACAGAATTTGGCTTGTAGTGAGATCTAGTAAGGGTAACAATTATTTTTATTTTATCTGTGACATTGACTAGTAGAAAATCAATGAACTCTTCCTCAGATCATTTAATAAAAATGGCTCTATGAGCAATGGAAGATGAAAGTTTGGGAAGAAAGAAATAACAGATATCTAAATTGGTTTATCAATGACAGGCTAATCAAAAATGTTACATATATACCTAAATTGTCTCTAAAATAAAACAATGGGAATGAGGCAGAGTCCTTTTTGGGGGAAAAAATAGTAAATAACCAATGAGTTAAAAGAAAAAATTTACGACTCATTTTTTACTACATCTTATGAAACTTAGACCTTTAAATAAATGCACTGGGGAAAAATTGTATCTTTGAGGAAATATTCAAGAGGAGAGCAAAATACCTTTTCAAGGACTGAGAGATTCAGAAAGATAATTTAAATAATGTGATTTCTATTTTTATAGTTAAAAGACAATTTTATATTATGCATCTTGAGGTTTGCCTAGTCAAATGATGACATTTCTTTAAATCTAAATATAAATGCATGGCAGAAAAGAGAAGACAGAAACAGCTTGTCAACATGTGACAGTCAACTGCCAAATTGTAAGTGAACAATGATAGTAAATGGAGACATATGACATAAAATCTGTTCTTAGACTTAAGAAGGTTAAGTTTGGCATTATTACACATTTTTCATAAAAATCAAAAACTAAAAATCTGAGAAGCTAAGCATATCTGAGAATGTATGGTCTCTCCATATTTTCTGAAATTAAGACACTCTGTCCCCAAGCTCCTAGGCACACTTAACTTTTAAAATCTTGTAGTTATTTTTATCTCTGGAATGTAGCTGTTCTGATTGTCAAAAATATGGCAACTTCAGATGAAGCATGAGAGACTGTGGACTCTGAGAAACAAACTGAGGGTTTTTGAAGGGAGGGGGTCAAGGGATGGGTGAGCCCGGTGGTGGGTATTATAGAGGGGACGTATTGCATGGAGCACTGGGTGTGGTGTATAAACAATGAATCTTGGAACACTGAAAAAATAAAATGAAATTTAAAAAAAAAGTGACAACTTTTTAAAGTCTTTTTGACAGACTTCATTTTCCTTAAAACTTTCTAGCTGGTTCCTTCTCCCTCTCAGATCATTTCCTTCTAGAGGAAACATGAAGAGTGAAAATGGATCTTCGGGGTGGTCATTTATCTACTAAGAAAGTAGTTCAAATAATGTGCACTAGTTGAAAAACATAGAATTAAATCTTAAAATATTTGAATTCCATTCCAATTCTATGACATACTAGTTATGTGATTTTGAATAGCTTAGTTATTTTCTTTGAGTATTGTTTAATTATCTTTAAATTAGAGATTAATAATATCTCCTTTTTTGGGTAGCTAGTTTACTTTTGCCTATTCACTTGATTGCATTTTTGATTAAAAAAAAAAGTTATAGGGGCACCTGGGTGGCTCAGTGGGTTAAGCCCCTGCCTTCAGCTCAGGTCATGATTTCAGGGTCCTGGGATAGAGCCCCACATTGGGCTTTCTGTTCGGCAGGGAGCCTGCTTCCCCCTCTCCCTCTGCCTGCCTCTCTGCCTGCTTGTGATCTCTCTCTCTCTCTGTCAAATAAATAAATGAAATCTTTAAAAAAAAAAGTTATATTATCTACACAAAAGTACTTTTAAGTGTTTAAAGATTTTGGAGGTCATGTATATTTATTATCCTCATGAACTGATTATTGATTGAACAGTTAAGCTTGATGTAAATGTATTTTTATGTCAATTCAAACATTAGATGACATGGAGAATTAGCTATGTAGGTTGACATATTATTGGTTAGCACCTCATTATGGACTTGACTTATAGGTTTCCTGGAAGGGAAATATAATATTCCCTCTCACTATTGATGTTTTCCCTAAAAAAAAAAAGAGAGAGAGAGAGAGAGAGAGAAAGTGAGAGACAATGTGAAGCAGAAAGGCACAATGAATCAAATTTTTGTTTGTTTTTAAAATGTTCATTTAAAAATAAGACTTCTAAAACGACAGTACTGAATACATTTCAAGAGGGGTAAAAATTCCACAATTTAAATTAAAAACAATCTGCAAAGAGAAACAGATGTATTACATGAGTAAAAAAGAATTCCAGAAAATAAATTTTTAAAAGCACACTGTTCTTAAGGTAGATACTTGGCTTTCATTTTAAGAACCAGTGTAGACTTGTCATTTAAACAAGTATATCTCAGATATGTGACTCCTGCTCATCATCTTTCTCCTCTTTTCAATCTAGTTTCTTACCTCTCAACTCCTATTTTCCTTAATACCATTAGCACTAAAATGTTAGTGAAGATATTCTTTAAATGCTCTTCAGGGACCAGACAAGGTAAAATAGACAATGCAACAAAATAGCATTCAGATTTAAATATATGTATTGAATGAGAAAATGTCTGACACATTTAAAAACAGGATCTTTATATGGCACTTGGAACACACAACAAAATTTTGCGTCCACCTCAAATTATGTCTAGGAGAATGAATCTAATTTAATAATTTTTATTTAGGTATAATTTACACAAACTAAAATAGACATATTTTTAGTATCTGGTTTGATGAGTTAGATAAATCTATATGTCCTACAGCCCAACCAAGTTACAGCACATTTCTTCTATTCTGGAAAGTTCCCTTACCCTCCATCCCGGCTAATCTCCTCACCTACCCAAGGCAATCATTGTTCTTAGCTTCATCCTATTGTTTATTGTATGTATTCTTGCATATCATGAAGATGGAAAAATATGCTCTATATTTATTTGTGTCTTAGTTCATTTGTTCAACAAAGTGTACTCGAGACTTACGCATGGTTGCATCTGTACATTATTTGTTATTGCTGATAAGTATTCTATTTTATGAATATAGCACAATTTTGTGTACCCATTCTCCAGTTGATGACTATTTTAGTTGTTTCCAATATTTATGATTATAAATAAAATTATTATGAACATTTTTGTACAATCATCTTTGGACACAGGTTTTCATTACTCCTAAGTAAATACGTAAGAGTAATTTTTTTTTTATGGTACATACATTTTTACTTTTATTTTTAAAAACTGTTGAGCCAAAACAAATTACCAAGCGATTTTCCAAAGTGAGAGCATATTTTGTACTCCCACCAACAATGCAGAAGAGTCTCAGTTACTCTCCATCTTTCCAGTAGTTGCTTTTTTCTTTTTTCTTTTTCTTTTTCTTTTTAAATTTTAACTGAGTGATGTCTGATTTGGGTTTTAATTTTAACTTCTTTGGTGTCCAATGATGTTGAACATTTTTTCCGTGTTCCTAATTAAATGTACATTTTTTTCCTGAAGAATCTGTTCAGATCATTTGCTAAATTTCATTGGACTGCTTTTCCATTTATTGTATGTTTGCATTATGTCACAATTTTATATACAAGTCCTTTTCCAAATTTATCTATTTATCTCTCTGCATATTTCTTCAAGTCATTCCATTGTGACTCATTTTATTTTTTTTTTTTTAAGATTTTATTTATTTATTTTAGAGAGAGAAAACGTGAGCAGAGGGGAGGAACACAGGGAGAGGGAGAAGCAGACTTCCTGCTGAGCAGGGAGCCTGATGCAGGGCTCCATCCCAGGACCCTGAGATCATGAACTGAACCGAAGGCAGATGCTTAGAAAACTGAGCCACCCAGGTGCCCTGTGACTCAGTTTCCTAATGGTGACTTTTAAGAACAGAATTTATTAATTTGTATAAAGTCCAACTATTTTTTGAGTCTTATGAACTGAATTGTGTTCCCCCTCCAAATTCATATGATGAAGTACTAAATCCCAGTGCTTCAGAATGAGCCTGAATTTGGAAATATAACCTTAAAGAGTTTATTGAGATAAGATGAGGTCATATGTGTGGAACCTAATCCAAAATGATTGGTATCCTCATAGGAGATAATGACACAGATACACAAACATGCACACAGGAAAGATCATGTGAGGACACAGAAATAAGACAATTATTTACAAGCCAAAAAACAAGGACTCAGAAGAAATCAAATTGACCAATATCTTGATCTTGGACTTACAGCCTCCAGAATTGTGAAAAAAATAAAACTTTGTTGCTTAAGCCCAGAGTATGGTACTTTGTTATGTCAGCCCCAGCTAATAAAATGACTAATTTATTTCATTTCTAAGAAATCTTCGCCTACTCCAAGACTGTGAACTCTATTCTCTTTTGTCTTTCCTAATTGAAGTTTCCTAAGGTTAGTTTTATATTTAGGTCTATGATTCACCTTGAATTAATTTTTGTGTTTGAAATGATGTAGTGCTCAAACTCACTTTTCTTTTTTCATAAGGCTATCTAGTTTTCCCAGCATCAGTTGTTGAAAACCATTCTTTTCCCATTGAATTATTTTGGCACTGCTGTTGAAAATTAATTGACAAATATGTGTGTGTGTATTTTAAGGTTGTCTATTCTGTTACACTGATCGATGATCACACCAATACCCCACTGCCTTGATCATAAAGATTCATGTATTGATGTGAATTAGTATAAGTCTTCTAAAATTTTCTTTTGTTTCAAGGTTGATTTGGCTATTGTAACATTTTACATTTCCATATAAACTGGCATCTTGTCAATACTTAAGAAAATAATCATGCTAATGTTTTGATTAGCATGTCATTGAATCTACAGACCATTTGGGAGAAGATTGATATTAATAGCGTTGAGTCTTTTAATCAATAAACATACTACATTTAGCAATCTATTAAGACTTTATTTAAATTTTGTCTGTGATACTTTGTATGTATAATACAGCATTTTCTTTATCCATTCATCTGTCATTGGACACATGGTTGTTTACATGTCTTGGGTATTGTAATAATGCTACAATGAACATGAAGTAAGGGAGTACAGAAAACTCTTCAAAATAGTGATTCCAATGCCGTTTGATTTATAGTCAGATGTGAGATGGCTGGATTATATGCTATTTCTGTTTCTAACTTTTTGAGAAAACTCCATAGTGACTGCACCAATTTACATTCCCACCAATAGTGCACAAGGATTACCTTTCTTCACATCCTTGGGTAACATTTGTTATCTCATGCTTTTTTGACAACAGATGCTTAGCCATTCTAAAAGATGGAATTTTGATTTGCATTTTTCATGATGATTAGTAATGCTGAACACTTTTTAATGTATTGGCTGACTATTTCTTTCTTTTTTTTTTTTTTTTTTTTTTGATTTTTATTTATTTATTTATTTGACAGAGAGAGAGAGAGATCACAAGTAGGCAGAGAGGGTTGGGGAGGAAGCAGGCTCCCTGCTGAGCAGAGAGCCCGATGGGGGGCTCGATCCCAGGACCCTGAGATCATGACCTGAGCCGAAGGCAGAGGCTTAACCCACTGAGCCACCCAGGCGCCCCTGCTGACTATTTCTATGTTGTCTTTGGAAATTTTTCCAAAGACAACATTTCCAAAGACATATTTCCAATGGCTCTGGCCATTTCACATCTTGCTTCTGCAGATTTTCAGGTATTTTAATCAGCTTTGATAAAATAATACTGTACAATAAACAATCTCCAAGCTCAATATCTTATACTAATGATAAGATATTTCTTAAAAATAGTTTTGTGGATCAGCTGGACCATTACTGATCTTAGTATGGATTCAAGTTTGGGGTTAAATTAAAGCTGACTTTAAATTTCTCCTTGGTCTGCAATCAACAGCTAATAAAGCAAGTTCTTAGGAGCAGAAGACAGAAGCATAAGAGAATGAGTGGTG
This sequence comes from Martes martes, assembly GCF_963455335.1. Taxonomy (NCBI): domain Eukaryota; kingdom Metazoa; phylum Chordata; class Mammalia; order Carnivora; family Mustelidae; genus Martes; species Martes martes. Next base: position 122,120,852 of record NC_137894.1, on the reverse strand, counting down.
ACACGTGTTGCACGCTAATATCTCAATTTAGGAATCGTGAAGTGTTATTTTGCTCATATTACTTTGGGCAGAGTAAGTCACATGGTCAAACTCAAAGTCACTAGAGCAAAGTATATATAGTCTGTCTATCCTACTGGGATATTATGTAACTTTGTAGTTACATAATAAAAAGGTATGGCTGTAACTCCTATAAATAACTGGGAATGATGATCCAACCTATTCAAATAGAAATGAACTTCTTATCTGAATTTGACTACTTAGTATTATAATTCCTTTTGAAAATGCTCCAGCCACTTTTTTGTTTTGATAAAATATCTCCCCTCTGCCCAAGACCCAGCAGGAGGTGGGGGCTCATTCTGAGTATGTTCTTCTCATCCAATGCTTTGACCTATAATGACACACTTTATCATATATATTACTATCGGCTTTATTTCTAAGTATCCCATCTTTGCAGTGGAAATTTTCTTAAATCATACTGTCTTTCCCTTGCATCTTTAGCACTATGCATCAGATCGAGCACAGGGTTAGCATTTGGAAATGTTTAATGTATTCCTGACTGGATAAATAAATGCTTTATCTGTATTTATTCCTATCTACACTTAACTAGTTTCACTTTAAATTTAACTATGAGGAAAGATGCAAAAGTACCGTTCTTGGAGCACCTGGGTGGCTCAGTCAGTTAAGTGTCTGCCTTTGGCTCGGGTCATGATTCTGGGATGGAGCTCAGCATCAGGATCCTTGCTCCAAGGGCAATCTGTTTCTCCCTCTCCCTCTGCCCCCTGCTCCCCCTGGTTGTGCCCTCTCTCTCTTTGTCAAATAAATAAATATATATATATATATATATATTTTTTTTTTTTTTTTAAGTATAGTTCTTAGGAAAGTCTAATACACCCAATTCACTTTTCACAGAGTGGAAAAGAAAAGTAGGAAAGAAAGAAAGAAAGAAAAGGAAAGGAGGAAAGAAAGAAGAAAGGGTGAGGGATGAAGGGAGGGAGCAAGGAAGGAAGGAAAGGAGGAAAGAAGGGGAAAGGAAGTTAAAAGAAAAAAGAATAGCCAGAGGTTTAAGACCTGAAAAGAGAATAATAGATTAAATAAATATTGAGGCAATGTACTAAAATATGCCTACATAGAGCATATTTAAAATGCACTCAAGTTATTACAAGTCCTTCTTCTTTTGATTTGGATAGAATCTATTTTGTTTAAGCATTTTTTTGTAGATTTTTTTTTTCCCTACTTATGGGAGGCTGAGTCAGATACAAGAATAGAAGGATGTTATATAACATTTCAGTAACCACATTATGACTTTGACACATAATTGAGCATTACCTTTGTGGGACAATTGTTTTGTATATACAACAAATGTTAATATTTAAAACAACCCTGGCAGGAAGGTGTGTTTCTCTTCCTAATGTAAAAGTGATAAAATTTTCAGTGGTTAACTCTATTTCCCAATGGCATTTAACTATTAAAACAGAGCAGAATTAAAACACAAATCTGTGTTCATCATAGTGTTTAATATATTACATTTCACAGATAGTGTATGTACATTAAAAAATCAAGACATTGTGAAAAAATTCTCAGTTGAAACAATACAGAAAAGTAAATCAGCCTTACAATGTCTAGACTTACTGTCTTCCTCTTAACTTCTCGCTCTAGAACCCAAGAATATTTCTCTAACTCCAATGCTAATATCCAAAGTAAAAAGGCAAAGTGAGACTTTTACTCATTTAATCCTTTTTTTCAAAGGTTGTATTTATTTGAGAGAGAGAGTGTGAGAGAGAGCATGAGAGGGAAGGAGGTCAGAGGGAGAAGCAGACTCCCCATGGAGTTGGAAGCCCGATGCAGGATTCGATCCCAGCACTCCGGGATCATGACCTGAGCCAGAGGTAGTCGCTTAACCAGCTGAGTCACCCAGGCACCCTCTCATTTAATCCTTTTTAAGAAGATAATGGCTTCCATTCTTTTATTGATCTTTAGCCTTTGAAACTGGGACTCAGCTTGAGCCCATTTTTGGTGATTACTGTCATCTGAAACAACTTTTTATCTTTCTTTTCCAATTGCCTTTTACTTCATCCTCATTACTCATCACCAAACAAGATGTCTTCCTTTTGTTAGCACTTTTAACCTCCATTCCCTTTCAACTGTGATTTATTATCAACATAAGCTATATATTTTGGCAAAGTGATTTCTTTGATTTGTCCAACCAAATCAAGTCAGGGTGCATGGTGGATAGATTTCCAAAGAAGCAACCCTGCATTTCTGGGGATAAATCCCGAAGCTTAAAATATCCACATCAATTAACTAACATACTTCATGAGTGTCCTCTTTGCCTAAGACATGGCAGTCCTCTTTGCAGTTGGACTCTATGAAATTAAGATCCAATAACTAACTATAAAAAGTACTCAGTTCATCTGGGGAGACTTGTGTATGCATGTAAAAAATTACATTAACTTGACAGAATGTAGAGTATGTCCTACATTATAGACTATGGACTGGACACTGAGGTTACAGCATTATACAAAGAAGACAAAAATCATTTAATTGGGAACACAAATAATAAAAGATATGATAATTAGTAACATACATAAGAAGTTAAATATACAGGCTAAGGTGGATGGAAAGGATTTGAGATTATATGTGATTACAACTCTGGATGTGTGGCTAAGATACAGTGTAATGAAAAAGTAGCATGTGACCCATGAGGATACCTTACTGATGAGTGTTCCTGGCAGATGGAGCAAATGGGGGCAAGACTTTGAGGTGGGGGCACCTGGAATATTTGTATTCAAGAAACAGGGATTGGATCAGTACATTGTAGTTAAGTGTGCAACATGTGACTAATAGGAAATAAGGTTAAAAAACAAACAAACAAACAAACAAACAATTTTTGTAGGGTCTGATAGGTCACTATATGTTCTCAGGCTTTTGCTCTGAAAGCAGTAGGAAATCATTGGTAGAATTACATTGTCTAACTCTGTGAGATCAAATATGTAAGCCAATTCTCCCTTAATTTCTGTTGAGGTTGCACTCATCTGTATTTTCCTGTTGTGAAACTGTGAAAAACAATTAAATTAATTCAATAAAATGGTGCCCAACCCCTGATGTGTAAGGGAGGACTTTCCTAAACTGATTTAGGTGCCCCCAGTATCCATTTTCAAGGAGCTTATATGATATCAGGGGCACAAATCACCATGTTGCAAGAAACAAAGAGAGGGTAGATAAAGCTACAAGGGGATTCAGAAGAAGGAAACATATTTCTGAGCAAGGGGATGAGGAAAGCATTCAGGAAGAAGGTAAAGCTTTTTCTGGGTCTTCAACACTTAATCTTATGAATATAATGAAGGGCCGGGGAGAGATATTCCTGAAGATTTTGGATAGCAGGAATGACATGAACAAAAATACTGATGCAAGAGTACTGGACAGGGCCAGCGAGCTGTGTTTGGCTCTTGGAGGACAGGGCCCAGGGATTTGGTTCAGGGGGAAGAAAGATAAAAGTGATGTCAGGTAGTGGATTATGCAATAACTTAAATGCTAGGATATGGGTTTTGGAAATCTGCACTAAGGGATTCTCTATTTTTCTTTCCAGATCATGTAGCTGTTACGTGTGTGTGTGTGTGTGTGTGTATACATATATATATATATAGAATGCATATATATATATCCACTCAGCATAACATATAATGAATTATTATTATAAAATGTGTATCTTCCTAATTATTATTATGATAGTATATATATATATATGTGTGTGTGTGTGTTTTTATACATATATATATATATATAAAATATTGGTCTTGTTATTGTGATATTACATGACTTACATATGGCATTTCATACATATGTATATTTATGGCATGTGATACACACATGCTTAAAACATTGCTGCTCCAAACATTATGCATCATTCAAACTGAAAAGTACAGTATTAGTTGGACTTTGTTATCCTTATTTTACAACTGAAAACTGGCAATCAGAAACATGGTGACTGTCTAATGTCACAGAATTATGATTCATACCCCTGTCTGTTATGATTCAACTTATGCTTGTTATACGTTAAATAGGGGAAAAAACATTTAAAAAAAATCAGGGGTGCCTGGGGGGCTCAGTCAGTTAAGCATCTACCTTTGGCTCAGATCATGATCCCTGGGTCCTGGGACTGAGCCTCACATAGGGCTCCCTGCTCAGTGGGAAGCTTGCTTCTCCCTCCCCCTCTCCCTTCAGCTTCCTCTGCTTGTGCTCACTCTCTCTCCTTCTCTGACAAATAAATAAATAAAAATCTTTAAAAAAAATGTAGATTCTCTGGGGAGTTATTCCTCACTTTAAGAATTTATTAGAGTCTCTCTGTTTCAGAACATACACACAGTCTCTTTAACAACAGATTCATAAAATGGGCATTGATAACCAGAATTTAGTAACCAGTATACTTGGAGGCCACTGGCACAACAAGACTTGGGCACACAACCCTTGGCTGGCCACAATACTAAACCTCAGTTTTTCTTTCAGAATGCCAGGATCTTTGAACTTAATAATCTTGAAAATCCTTGCCTAACCTATGAAGCTATAACATCCTTACCACCAGCATGAAATGTGGGTTTCAGTAACGTCATCATATTCTTGACTTCAGTGCTTGGTATGAAAAAGTAAAATAATGGAAGTTATTTTGAGGACTATTACTAATTTTGAGAGCTGTAAAAATGGAGAGATCATCTTCGTTGTGCTTCAGTTGTGGCATGGAATAAAAGGGGGAAAAATCCATGGTTTCAAACCATGGATTGTTCACATTCTGCCTATGCTCATTCTGCCTCTGCTCTTGAATAAGTATCCAGACATTCTGAATTTCAGCTTCTGCATCTATGACTATAGTATGGTAAGGACTGGAAGTAACATGTTTGAGAGACTAGCCATACATCTGGCCCTCATCATAATAGAGAGAACATCGCAGGCTGTTTACCAGCAAAGGTATGGGAATCAGCTAGCCCTGGGTGCCAGGTTGTAGAACTTTGAACATATATGAGTCAACCTGTCTAAGACTTTGAAACACAGAACATAAGTACCAACTTCACAGTGTGGTTGTGAAAAATAGAGGATGTACTCCTTAAAAACTACTGGCATAGTGTCTGGTACAGATAATATCAATTAATCAATCAACCAATAGATACATATTTTTAAATTATTTTTTAATAATTGGTAACAATTACAAGTACAGAAAGATCTGATAATAAATGGTAATAGCTCTTGCTTTATTGTTCCCATAGAGATACTGCTCCATTTTTTGACTGTTTGAAGTAGGTAATTTAAATTACCAATTAGTTTATAATTGTTAAAACTGTATGCATAGTTTTAGTGACATACCAGCTGGATTACTTATTCCAATAATGTTTTAACACTGGCCACCAATAATCAAGTGCCTAGTACAACATTTCCCTAAGCAGTAAATGAGTCATTTTGAAAATTCTTTCAGTTTTCTTTAAAGATGTAAATAACAGACTAAGTAAAGTTGCCAAACCAGGCTATTACCAAGAAATTTTTTAATATGATATAATTAAACAGTGTGAGAAAGAGCAAAAATATATCTTAGTTTTGTTTCTGAAAGGTCTGGGAAAAACAGTATTCCAAATCCATAATTAGGTCATTGTTTATGAAAGCTAAGAAGAGAGATCCGTTTTCTCTTCTAATTATAAATGTAAGAATGCATATTCTCTTACATAAAGTTACAGTGTCTAAATATAAGACTATTAAAATATGCATTAAAATCAATTTATAATGATTAGGAATTCTAAGAAGAAGCAATGTCTTTCTGGTGTCATTTTCCCTGAAATAAGTCTATTTTATTATTTGATTATAACCACAAGTTGTTTCATTTTCAAGGTAAAATAGCCAGTATTAATTTGCTCACTATATGACTGTTCTCCAAGTTTATTTATTCTTGTCCTAGCTTTTGCCTTAATGAATGCATTATCTGTTCTTGTCTAATCCCGCTACACAAGAATGGTAAGGGATATCCGGCATGAATGCCTTTGGACCTTAATCTTAAGTGCATTGAAACATTCCTGAAAGTCAAACCAGCGTGCCTTTTCACTTCTCATTCCTGAAATCTCATACTTGAAGCATGTTGTGTTTGTCTGCTTTATTAGCCTCAGGACAGAAATCCTGACCTTCTGGGTCTTTCATTTTACCATTCCCCTTTGCCGTTCCCAAAAGTTATTTTACTCTGGGGAAAATGAAATAGAGCAAGGAAAATTAGGACTTAAATTATTTTATGAATGAAGGAAAGGGAAATTGATAAGAATCAAACAGTGGAGATACAGATAGATATAGATAGATAGATAGATAGATATTCACATACACCCTTAATATATATTTATATTTTATATATGTATATATTACACATTTATAATTTGTATATATAAACACATATGATTTATATAATATATATTATACATATATAATATATGTACATATATTATGCTTTGAGAGGTATATGAACTCTTGATCTTATGTAAGTTTCTATTGTCTCCAATATTAAGAAAGGAGGTTGGTGGTATGACCAGGTCACATGCTTATAAAGTCAAATCCGGATGTATCATAATGGATGAAACTTTTAGGTATAATATTGAACCAAAGATGTAAGACCCAAAACAGTACTTTAGACATGATTTCAATTAGTACCAGTCTGTGGGGTTGGGGATCATGCTGTAGCTAGATTTGTCAGGGTACTGATGATAGGACAGGAGTATGGGGGTATTTGGAGTTATGGGTCCTTGGATATTCGTGTTGTCACTGAAAATTTATCAAGTTATACTATCATGATATAGTCTTTTATGTATATTTCAATTTAATAAAGTGTCAAAATTATTTCATCTAGAGAATCAGATTTATACCTCTTACTCATAGAGGAACAGACATTTTATTTTACCTATTTTGAAAGGTACAGAAAATTTCATTTTATGAAGAGACGACTTCAATAAGAAACAAGAGAAGAAACTATGATTTAGCACAAAACTACTAAAAATTCCTAATTATTCTTCAAATATTTTCCTGCACTTGCTTATTAATACCCTACCAGATTTTGAAGACATAGGAGTAATTAAAAGGGAATCCTGCCTACAAGGAGCTTGCAGTCTAGTGAAAAGAAGAACAAACGCCAAGGGAAATTAATACTTTTAATATGACAAGTACTTTAATTGAAGTATCCTGCACAAGGTGAAATTGGAAGTCTAAGGAGGAACACATGGACATGCATACAAATAAGTCTCAGTGCCCCAGAGACATTTCAAAAGAGCTGACATTGGGTTGTCAATTGCTGGAATGAGTCTGAGTTAGCTAAATAGACAAAGAGTGCTTTAGACATCCTACAGGTATCCTATATGTATCAGGTGATAGATACATAAATACAATCCCCCAAATGCATTACTCTCCACATTTTCTCAATTGAACTCAAGATGCGATGCTAATGAACTCTTCTAAAAGCCAGAAAAAGAAAAAGTATGTGCTTTCTCAGTGTCCCAGCTGAAGGTGCCCAGAAGAAGGACATGACTGACAGAAGAGGGTAAAAGAAACAGCCCCAAGGAAGGTATTTTAAAGGCAATTAACTCCATAGAGAATATACTGAGGGTTGCTGGAGGGAAGATGGGGAGGATGAGTTAAATGGGTGATGGGCATTAAAGAGGGTACTTGTGATGAGTACTGGGTGTTATATGTAAGTAATGAATCACTAAATTCTACTCCAGAAACTAATATTATATAATATGTTAACTAACTAGAATTTAAATTAAAAAATTGAAACAATAAAAATAAGTAATTAATTCCTACCTTAATAGAAACATAATGTGGCACATATGGAAGGAATATCAAGGAATGGGCTAGGGGAGCAGCAGGGGAGCTGCTCTTCAAAGAGCTATTCCTCCTCTTATTTATAGTCCACTTAGGAAGTTTCTAGCATTTGGATCAATGGCATCACCAGTATATAGGTATCTCGGTTCACTATCTACATGTATATAAATAAAACAAGCTAAGGCACTTGAAGTGACTGAGATAACAGGAATCCTAGAGCATAGTCCTCGTACTACCTTTTCAACCTTGACTACTGGCAAAATTAGGATCAGAGTGACTCACTCGTGGGTTTCAGGAATAGCATCAAAAAGTGTTTCTCCTTTTCTAGGTAAAACACGGATAAAACATGTGAATACTTAATAGCAATGTGTGAAACATTGTGTGAAACATGTGAAAAATTAATAGCAAACAAACAAGTGAAATAGTGTTTCAAAAATACCTTGTGTCCTTCCGGGACTTCAGTAGGTGAATACGCATGATTAAATCAACTCCCTAAAAAATGATCATTCAAAGTAACAGTTTCATTGGAAGTCCATTGGGCTAAAACTTTGGCTGGGGGATTAGAAAGGCACTTTTAATAAGAGTGTTTTAATTAGTCTTAAATTGCATCATACTGCAAATTTACTATCCCTTCATAAATGAGTTTACTTGTTTACATAATGAAGTCAAACTTCATCATCTGGATACTGATTATCTTTCCGGCCTCTACGCTCTCTATCCTCCTCACTTAGTATGTTTCCTCTGCAGTGGCCCCCTTGTAATCCCCAAATTAACTGCCTTTTCATACTCCCACATCTTTAAATATACTCTTTGCTTTACCAGAAGTGACCATCTCATCATAGATAATACATCCCAACACCTCACAATGCCTAATACAATGAAAGCTTTCCATAAACATTTGTGAAATGGAAAAATGAGAGCATTAGACTTTATTTATGAGTTTAAAGGCGTTATTCAAGGTTACTGAAAGATGCTAAATTTAAATAATCCCTGAACTTGCAGTGATGATTACCTCCTCCACCGTCTTGAATCTTCATCAGACACAGCTCATTTATTCTCACTGGGTGCCTAATAAGAGAATTTTCCAGAAAGGAGAGCCTGAGGTGAAATGTAGTAGTTCTTGCTAACAATTTTGAGATAGAGTTTACATCTGGGATGAAGTAGAAGTACTTTTTTTTCCCCTAATTTGGAGCTTGAAGTTGCAAAATTCTATCTATGCTTATTATCTATTCTACTATCCCTGCTGATCTGTAAAATTGTCTTGACTATAACAATACTAATAGGTTGTGATTATTAGGGGTTTACAGTGTGGGCACCAGCATATACTATATCATTTAATTTTCAAAAATGCCATCAGGGTTCTAATAGATGCACACTTTACAGATGAGGGATTTGAAGCAAGGAATTTTAGATATATTGCCCAAGGACACACAGCTGATAAGAGATGAAGTCAGGATTTTAAAACCTGAGGAGTCGGGAATCCTTGTTCGTAGTTATTGTGCTATAATGTTTCCATGATTCTACTATACTAATATGTATCTTTCACTATGTTCTAGGCTCAGAACTCAGTAATTTGTATTAAATTACCTCATTTGAAGTTTACTAGAATTTTGCTTACTATATAAATGCCAAAAACTAATTCAGATAGATGAAGGCCCTTGCCCTAAATCATGAAATTATTTAGTTAATTGTAAAAATTAAGTTCCAGATCCATTTATTCTAATTTAGAAAACACAAGAAATGGCATTATTATGCTTTGGAAGAAAAAAAACAAGTGATTTAATAAATGCCATCGAATATGACAATAACATGAAATACAAATAAAATAACAAAAAGATCAAAATGGAGATGATAGGACAACCTCCAAAGAGTTATGGTCATGGACAGAGACCCTGATGATTTCTATGTATTGTTCTCTAATCAGGTGCAAAGGATTCGAGCTTTACCATAAGTTATGTGCAGATACAACTGTAGACCTCACATACTTTCAACCATTTACAATGAATTTCAGAAAAAAATCTTGCATGTTGCCTTCTCTCCTCCAAGAGAGAGGAGAGAAATATTTGTATTTATGTATTTATTTCATACATAAAACATGTCTGTTCTCTTTCTCCTCAACTTTGGTTGTATTTTCCCTTACCACAGACAGTGGTTATTCAAAACACTATATAAGAATACAGAATTATGACTCAAAACAACACCCATTTAGTGGCATTGCCAATATAGGCCCCAAATCTTCTAACTCAGGTCTTCCATTGAATGACAATATGTGCAATTTAATATTTATCATCTTATCCTCAGAACCCAGGGCAAAAATACTGACTCTATGGAAAAGAATTCACAGTCATAGAAAAAAAGGGAACTGAGAATAGTTGGAATATACAGCACAATTGTTTTTTGTTTGTTTGTTTGTTTTGTTTTGTTTCGTTTTTTTAGGTTGCAAAAGATTTTTTTTAATATTTTTCTTTTTTTTAATTTAATTTAATTTAATTTTTTTCAGTGTTCCGAGGTTCATTGTTTATGCACCACACCCAGTGCTCCATGCAATAAATGCCCTCCATAATACCCACCACCAGGCTCACCCAACCCCCCACCCCCCTCCCCTCCAAAACCTTCCATTTGTTTCTCAGAGTCCACAGTCTCTCACTGTTTGCCTCCCTCTCCAATTTCCCCCAACTCACTTCTCCTCCCCTTCTCCCAATGTGCTCCGTATTATTCCTTATGCCCCAGAAGTAAGTGAAACCATATGATAATTGACTCTCTCTGCTTGACTTATTTCACTCAGCATAATCTCCTCTAGTCCCTTCTCTGTTGATATAAAAGTAGGGTGTTCATCCTTTTGGATGGAGGCATAATACTCCATTGTATATATGGATCATATCCTCTTTATACAGGACAACTCTCATAATGTGAATATGAACCCTTGTGAGCCCACAAGAATAAATTAATAATTTAGCCCAAAGAAATGAAGAAAGACCTCAGCAGTGGAGTTTCCACCTGTGCCTTCCTGGAAGTTTGGGATGGGACACCTGTAAATGATGAGTCTGTCTACTTAGGTTTTAAAGAGGTAATTTTCCTTGCAATTTCTTGTCTCACTTTAAACTTAATGCAGCTTTACTGTTATCCATAATTTGTATGTGTTTTATTTGGGGTATAAAATTACCCACATCCTTGAGTAAAATTAAAAGACCAGGACAAAATGCCCTGTTCTATCTGCACTTCTGCTTGAGGATCAGAGCCTCTGGTGGAAGTTTGCACTTTGCTAAGTGGAGACCTGTGTGTGGGGGGGGGCGGGAGGCTCAGATGTTCATGGCTCAGAGTGTGCACAGTTCTGGGGGTACCAAAAGGTAACGAGGGCTTGTATGTTTTGTGAATGGTGAGGAGACCAGAAAGGTGGAGTACAGAGCAAGCAAATAGTGAATTCCACCAGAAGTGTGAGTTGTTTCTGGCTTTCTGGGGAATGGATAAAATAATAATAATTAAGCCTTTCTGTCTGGAGATGTCATCAGGAGTTTTTAATGTAAGTTGTTTTCTCAGATAATTTTCACAGCAGGTTGCCCTCTTGTTTGGGGATCTCTTTCCTTATTGGAAAGGGGAAGGGAGACCTAAGCTCTTCTTGCATGGATATCCTCAATTTCCTCTACTCATTCAAACAGCTGCAGAAAAGCAGAAAGTGACGCCTGAAATTCCTTTTTATGAAATATTGCTCTCTAAACACTCCTGGAGTATGAAACGAAGTTGTTGAGAGAGGAACTTTATTATTGCTATCAGTATTGTTTTTAAAAATGTAATGATTATTTTTAATTTCTTATTACAGGCATTCTTTTCTGAAAGAAAACTCTTCTACCTGCCATTGAAAACCAATTTTTATATTCTCTTGTTTTTAAATGATATTTTTAAATCATTGAAAATTCAAAATGTTTTCATCTACTTCTGCAAAAATGAAATTTTCACTCAACAGACATCTGTTCACTCAAGCATTATTTGATTGACCCTTTGTTTTATGAGATAAGTTAACCTGCTGCTTTCCCCTTCTCTGGGAAACAAATACTGCCGCCTCACCCAGATATACAGTATGGGTCTTATTCTGTTCATTTGAAGTCATTGCTCTTATGTATTACAAGCTGTAATTGCTTTCAGCAATATAATGCCTTACCTCACTAACATAATCATAATGCAGTTACTAAATATTTTTTTACATGGCAGTATCTGTCGTTGGGTAACTATTATGTCGGATATTATTATAATTCTCTCTTTGTACCATTGTAGTTTGAAGATGTATAGAATAGAACTGGCTTCTATCTGCTGAGCAATTAAATGAAATATTATAAACAAGATAGCCTATCAGTAAAGCCTGACTATTTGCTTGCTGAATTAAGGTTCAGCAGAGAAGCAGCAGCAGCCCAGAGTGCCCTAGGTAAGAAAGGACACATTTCATCTAAAATAATGTAGGCAGCATGCTTCTTTTATGAGGTCTTGATTTTCACTTCTTCAGTTAGTAGAAGGTGATAATAGGGCAGGCAATCCAGCAAGGTCTGACTGCACAAGACAAAGAAGGATATCAAAACATCCCTCCCTTCAGCTCACATCCAGAAATTCTGCTGATCGAATAGAATGATAATAAAAACTGGCATTTAGATTATGACTTTCATCCCAAGATCTCAGCCCTTGTAAAAATCATTTCTCCCTTTTCTGTGTGATTATCATCACTAGAGTAGGAGTCCATTACCTTTAAAGAGCCCAGTCACGGGGCGCCTGGGTGGCTCAGTGGGTTAAAGCCTCTGCCTTCGGCTCAGGTCATGATCCCAGGGTCCTGGGATCGAGCCCCACATCGGGCTCTCTGCTCAGCAGGAAGCCTGCTTCCTCCTCTCTCTCCGCCTGCCTCTCTGCCTACTTGTGATCTCTCTCTGTCAAATAAATAAAAATCTTTAAAAAAAAAAAAAAAAAAAAGAGCCCAGTCACAGGGGCACCTGGGTGGCTCAGTGGGTTAAAGCCTCTGCCTTCGGCTCAGGTCATGATCTCGGGGTCCTGGGATCGAGCCCCGCGTGGGGCTCCCTGCTCAGCAGGGATCCTGCTTTCCTTCCTCTTTCTCTGCCTGCCTCTCTGCCTACTTGTGATCTCTGTCTGTCAAATAAATGGATAAAATCTTTAAAAAAAAAAAATAAAGAGCCCAGTCATCTGTCCAAATATCCTTATATCATCATCTGAACAACAATGCATAGGAGTATAATATAATCAACACATTGAGATTGTCCCAAGATGGGAGGTTATTTTCCAGTCTTCTTTTTATAAGCCTTGTGCTGACAGGAATGATAATGAGATCTATTCTCACCTTTTAACTAATCATGGTTCAGTATTGGTCATCAGGGTCAGAGACCTCAAAAATTTATCATGGAATGATGTTAGCAAGTTCCTATACTACATTTCCTTGAGATGAGCTACATGTTTTTCTGCCTTAAATAGACTCATCCAAATAAATGTCTCTCATTCTGAATGCTTTTAACAGTCACATACGTTTCTTATTTCTTTATTCATTGTCATGTGCTTTATTTATTTTAGTTTTATCTCCCTTTAAGGATAAACATATTTGGGATGCCTGGGTGGCTCACTGGGTTAAGCATCTGCCTTCCATTCATGTCATGGTCCTGGGGTTCTGGGTTTGAGTCTGTCTTCTTGCTCACTGGGGAGTCTGCTTCTCCCTCTCCCACTTCCCTTGCTTGTGTGCTCTCACTCTCTTTCTCTCTCTCTGTTAAATAAATAGATAAACTCTTTTAAAAAAAGAATAAGAGTATTTGACATATAAGATTGAAATATCAGATTGGCTCAACTCCATGTTGCACAGATCTCAGTTTAGAGTTTAATAGGTTTTTTAAAAAAATATTTTATTTATTTATTTGAGAGAGAGATAGAGAAAGCACACACAAATGGGGAGGGGGGGGTCAGAAGGAGAAGGACATGGGGCTTGATCCCAGGACCTGAGATCATGAGCTGAGCCAAAGGCAGCCATTTAACTGACTGAGTCACCCAAGTGCTCCAACAGATTTTTCAACTGCCAATCAACAAGTAGTAAATTAGGTGCCTTGAGGAAGAGTTCTATAACAGACAGCTTTCTTATTCCTTTGAAATATATGATTCTATTTATTCATTTCAAGGTACAGTAAAGGTGGGTTATTTTAAAAAAGATATGTTTCCTTGTATGCGGTAGACTCTTGAGATTAAATCATGTCTGCGGGATACTTACATTTAGGACTTCCAGGTAATAATTGTTTATTCCAAATTATAGTTGCTTTATGACTGGGTGGGTGAACTGTATTCAAGCAACCCGTATTCCAAATTCATTCATTTTAGGATTGAAGACAAATGTATTTGTAAAATCAAGAGTATTAAAATTAGATACATTTGTAAAGTTACAGAATCATCTATAGTAAAAGAATATTCTTTTTCTGTCAGTCATTTTGCTATCATGGAATTGAACCTAATCTTTGTCAAATAGGTATGACCCTAGCTTTTATATCTTGGCTATCATTGATGGGAGGAAAGAGAGAGAGGGTGAATCATTAGCAGCATTTGTTAAATTTGAAGCAAATTATGGTTGTCACCTTGGACCAAAATATAAACAACACTTTGGAAAAAAAGGTAAGTGCTCCCTAAATTATTTAAATCTGTACCATAATTAATATACAACACTATTGATTTAATTAAATGGAGCTGCCTCCATACCAGGGAAGGTCCAACGTTAATTAGCACCATAGCCTTAAGCATTTCAAATACAAGAGAAAGTAATTTGGTGGTAAAATGCTTGTTTATTATAATTTCAAAGTCGTTACCTATGTGAGTAATTTCTTATCATTAGTACCTCTATAGCTATATTTCACTTGAATGTATCACTTATTAAATATTATCTTTCCTAAGGGTGGTGCCAATTCTACAAATTTCCCTGATCAATATAACCTTAGAGCTTCATGGAGAATTGGCAGAACCCTCTAAATTCAATAACCCTGAGGGATGAAACAGATTCTTCTGCCCACCCTCCTCTTTTTAATCTCTTAACATTTATTGATCACCTACTAAGTGTAAGGTGACACTAAGAACACAAAAGACAACCAAAGTGTGAGAGCTAAGAATCATCTGCCATTCTTCTTAATCTGCCTACATCCAAGAAATCACGACTAACTGCTAATTCTACCTCCTAAAGCCCCTTCTTCCAGGCACAAGAGAAGAAGATTTGCAGAACAGAGTTTTCTAAAGCTATGGTCTTTCTCTACCTTTGATATTCCATCCACTTGAACTGCTATTCTCGTTTTCTGACCAACCTCCCTTAGATCTGATGTTAGCTCTCCACACAGCCTTCAGGAGGAATTTTTGTTAACACCAGCCTGTGTGACTACCCCTCCTTAATCACTCCAGTGACTGCTTATCTTATGTCAGATAAAGTCCAAACTCCGTAATGTGGAACCTAATAGTCCTGCGTACAAGTGGAAATGAATCTGTGGCACATCCAAGCTTACGGATTACACATTTTCAATAGTTAATTGAAATAGTTAATTATTTGCGAACTTTTATGCTTTTCTCTGTGTTTTCTCAAGCCTTGTACTTTTGGAAAACTTATAATATGTCATTCATGCTTCTAATCTTGCTCTTGACTGAAAGTGCATACTTGTCCATGCTGTGTCTGGCGGATCAGATGATGAGCTCTTTTAGAAGAGGACATGTGCCAGATCTATCCTTATGTCTGTAGTGTCTACTATATCACATGGTTTTAAAGAAATGTCTTGTCCGTACAGTTAAGAAAAAAAATATCTATTTGAGATATGTAATAATAATAACAAACTATAATTATACACTATCTAAATGCTAGGAACTTTGCATATCTTATTTCATATAATTTTCTAAATCACCATGATATGTTTCTCTTACATGAAACCTAGAAAATTAAAGCTCAGATGGTTTCAGGGACATAACCATGTTTTATTTTGAGTTTTTTTTTTAAAGATGTTGTTCATTTATTTGAGAGACCATGTGTGTGCACAAAAGAGAGGAGTGAACAGGACTGGGGGTGAAGGCAGAGGGAGAGGGAGAAGCAAATTCCCCGCTGACCAGACAGTCCGATGTGGGGCTCAATCCCAGGACTCTGAGATCACAACCTGAGCCAAAGGTAGACACCTAATGGACTGAGCCACCTAGGCGCCCCAACCATGTATCTTAGAGTAGAAATTTGCACTCAGGCAGTCAGTGCTCTAAAGTTAACCCTCTTAATCACAATCTTGTAGAAAGTGATAAACTGCACTATATAAAAGCCTGGGCTGTTACTGAGATGCTACACAAAAATACAGTCAATATTCAAAGGATCAAAGCAACACTACAGTATAAAGGCCCAGGTGAAGTATCATGAGAGTTCAGGCTTGAGCGGAGTTTCTCCTTTGGGTTCAGATTTTCTCTTACTTCTCCCAACTGACTCCATTTATCCCTCCCCATAGAGTGTTAACTTACTTTTATAGCTCCGTTGTGGATATTCTCATAAGTAGTAAACTTTTGAGTATTTTCTTCTTATATCTTTTAATACAATCTCTGTATTTAATCTCTTAAGATACAAATAGCTTGATCTTCAAAGATGCTGAAAAATTTGGTGACTTTGACCTCACTCTGACAGTGCACATTGTTTTTTGGAGAAAATTAACCAGATAAACATATGTTCTCATAAAATCAATTGCTGACATATCACATCTCATAGTGACCTGTCAAAAGGAAGAGCTACCATAAATCCAAGCATCTGTGAAATGTAAATTTAAAGGGCATAAAAACCCTATGCGATAATACAAAGCAGAATCTTGTTAGAGAAATATAGGGAAGGTGGAAAGGATTTATGCACTAACCATAAACCTGAATACACTAAATACAAAGCACCTGATTAAAGTATCTGTTCCTCTCTCTTTTGTTTATTTTATAGTACATTTTCTAAAAAGAAGTACAAGGCAATGAACTATGTTTATATAGAGATTGGAAGGACCTTCAAATCTTCCTTACATTTAGGGAATGAAAAACCAAAATGTACTTTTTCTATTGGGTCCAGGAAAACATCAACTCCTTTCTTCTTTCTGCCAAGACTAAATGTATTCTTCCCCATTAGAATATACTGGAGAAAAACTTTACAGTTACCTATATCCCAGTGTTAATAGTTGTGTATTTTATCACTCTGATGGGTGTTTCCCTTTCTAGATTACTTTTTTAGCTAAGTATGAGAATGTATTCCCAGGATCTAGTTTTTCTATTATTCCAGGAAAATTACTTTCAAAATGAGTGATGCCTTATTGTCAAATACAATATTCAGTTATTCATTTTTTTACTGAAATTCTATAACCTTATGAATTGTTGACTGATTGATCAATTGATTGACTGATTATTTTTTATTTTGGTGCTCCTGTATTTTTGCTGACTTCCTTTCTACTTTCTTCCTGTGATTCTGTTCCTCAACTTATACCTCTTAAATGTTAGGGTTGCTCAGGCTTCTTTTCTCATCACTTTTATCATTCTATATACTTTCTTTAGATGATGTCACCTAGGTGTATGCCTTCTATCACTACCTGTGTTATCGATGACACTAAATTATAGATCCCCATCCCTGACTCATCTCTTGGATTGTAGATGCACATGCCTCCTGAAATCACTAGTTAGTGCTCTGTCAATGTTCCCAAGGGAATCACTGTCTAACAAACGATCCCTCTCCCCTGATTCCTTCACACCCTCCAGTGTGCCCTAACCCAGTAGGTGACCCATGTCTCATCTCTCTCCAGCTTTTTTAAAAAAGCTATTCTCTTGGCTAAAATTAACAAGTCAGGGAATGACAGGTGTTGGTGAGGATGTGGAGAAAGGGGAACCCTCCTACACTCTTGGTGGGAATTTAAGCTGGTACAGCCACTCTGGAAAACAGTATGGAAGTTCCTCAGAAAGTTGGAAATAGAGCTACCCTATGGCCCAGCAATTGCACTACTGGATATTTACCCCAAAGATACAAAAGTAACGATCTGAACAGGCGTATGCACACCAATGTTTATATCAGCAATGTCCACAACAACCACACTGTGGAAAGAGCCTAGATCTCCATCAACAAATGAATGGATAAAGAAGATGTGAAATATTATGCAGCCATCAAAAAAAATGAAATATTGCCATTTGGAACAATGTGGATGGGACTAGAGGGTATTATGCTAAGTGAAATAAGTCAATCAGAGAAAACTAATTATCGTATGATATCACCAATACGAGGAATTTGAGAAATAAGACAGAGGATCATAAAGGAAGGGAAGGAAAATGAAATAAGATGAAAGTAGAGAGGGAGGCAAACCATAAGAGACTCTCCATCTCAGGAAACAAACCAAAGGTTGCAGAAGTGGAGGGGCGTGGGACAGATGGGGTGGCTGGGTGATGGATGGGGAGGGTGTGTGCTATGGTGAGTGCTGTGACTTGTTTAAGACTGATGAATCACAGACCTGTACCCCTGAAACAAAAAAATACATTATATGTTAGTTTAAAAAATGGGGAAAAAAAGCTATTCTGTAACTTATGTGTTCAAACTTTGTGTTGAAGTCCCCCAACATTTGGAGCTTTCTCAGAAAAGCAGAACCAAGCTGTGTTTCAGGTCCATGTTGGAGATTGGAGACGCATGGAGGATGCAGAGTTCTCTCTAATAAAACACACAAGTGCTCCAAACTTCCAATGACTTGGCCTCTGTGTGAAGGCTGCCAAAATCCACTTGGCAGCCCTTCTGACTGAATGACCCTAGATGGGGTTCAGGGGAGTCACCTAACAATAATTCTTGCAGAGCCAAGAGATGATTACTTTCAAGGCAAATGGGAGGACATTCTTGGGTTCATAGTTGCATTTTACTATAGTATCTAGATGTATTTAACTGGAAGTATACAGGCCGCTTGAACACCATAGAAACAGAAAGTTTGACAAAGAAGGGAAGGGAGAATCAACCGGCCATTCTCTAGGAAATCTGCCTACACAGCTGGCACCATGGGGATTTCTTGTGTGCATTTTTGAATGTGTTCCAAGGCTTCAAAATGGGATTTCCGGAATCTAAAATGCCGGGTGCCTATAAACCATTTTGTTTGTCAGAGTTTAACGGCCTCCCTCTGTGTGAAGGCAAGGTAAAGGGAGAGAGCTCCTCTGAACTTGATAGCTCATTTCGAGTTGGCTCCCTGTATTATGGCCTTGCCCTTTCTGAAACACCTGCCCTGACAACTCTATAGCCCCTAACATGCAGAAGAAATGCTACAGATTTATAATATGCCTTCCTTCTATAGAGCTCCGGGGACTAGAAGGCAAGCAGCAGGTGAATAGAATAAATGAATTTTCTAGGATCCCAGACTTGGTTGTTTGTTCTCAAATATAGAAATAACTTTTTTTTTTTTTTTTTAATGGCTCTTTCTCTGCATTTCAGAAGTCCCAATTCCTGCCTGGATCTACTGTGGATCATTTAATGTTCTCTACAGAAGCCCAGACTGTGTTAAATACCATACCTAAGTAGAACTAAAAGTTTGTTTTTTATTCCTTTGAATTAAAATCCAGATTTATAAATTATTTACTGATCAAGGATGATACTTATAAAGTTTAATGAGAGATTTTGTTATGCAAATAGTAGTCTCCTATTAAATTGATTCATTATCTAATATTTAAAAGATTTCACTATGATTTGCCTTACACCAGATTCTATTATTCTCCATCAGCCCCAAAATAAAAGCTAAAAGCAAGACCATACAAAAAGCATTTAAATACAGTCAATATAGAATCTCGTAGAATGCTTCACCGATGCCACTAACTACTCAACATGTAGGCCATGCTGGGAATTTCTGGGGAATTTTTAAGTCTGGAAGTCCTGTTTGCCTATTTAGGATGACACAGACATTGTCGAGCCCAATTATCCCATGCGTTCCAACATGTCAGTTAATTTTCCATTTTGATAAAAGTATGGTTCTCCTACCATTGATGTTTCATTACTGTGTTCAGACTGAGGCTGAGGGTCTAAATTCCACTGCCTTCTTTTTTCAAGAGTTGTTTTATTAAAGACTTTTCTTCTTCTTTTTTTTTTTTAAAGATTTTTATTTATTTATTTGACAGAGAGAGATCACAAGTAGGCAGAGAGGCAGGCAGAGAGAGAGAGAGGGAAGCAGGCTCCCTTCTGAGCAGAGAGCCCGATGTGGGACTCGATCCCAGGACCCTGAGATCATGACCTGAGCCGAAGGCAGAGGCTTAACCCACTGAGCCACCCAGGCGCCCCAAAGACTTTTCTTCTATTACCACTCCTAAACACTTGTCTATAAGTATTTTATCCACCCATTCAACTATACTCTTCTCTTGCTGAGGTGGGGAGAGAAAAAACCCAAAATATGATATTTAATTAGTTCTGCATTCCTTCCAGTGTTATTCCTAACTTAAAATACCATAAAAAGTAATTTCTTGTCAGAATGCATTTTTATTGAATTTCCTCCTGTGCTTAACTTCAGTGTCTACTCACTGGCACACATTATTCGTATCGCATTTCAGGAAACCATCAGTGGAGCTCTCTTGCTTCCTTCGATTAGAGAATCAAATCTGTGAGCCAGATCTTAAGTTCTCGGGCTATACAAATAGATGTGTGCATTCCTGGTCAGTGAAATGTACATTTCTTGTATCAGATGCTCTCCTCATTTCATTCTTTCACTTTGGTTTTAAAGAAGTTCAGGAAATTGTGTTTCTAGAGGATAACCTTCATAGGGCTTTGATGATATGTTGCTTTGAAATAAAGACCTCTATAGACTGTTCATAAACATCTGATGCTCCATAATTACTACCAGAGAAGGGAAAACAAGATTCTGTTTATATAGTAGACGAAATAAATATTAAGTGTTTCGAAGGCTGATATCAAATTGTTTACAATTCATCAACCAGAACATTCACATATTATGTCAAGAGATCAATTCTGCTATTAAATAACACATTGAATCATATTTAAATGCATGTTATAAATCTCTCAAAATACTTTTCTAAAACTAGATTAGGAATAATACCACTAACTAATTGAAACCTAATAGGAGGAGTCTGTTTTCTGAGGCTCACTTATGTCTGAATTGTACTAGTCAGCCCTTCTCTTTTTTAAAAAAATATGGTTAGCAGTGAGTATAAAAAGCAAAGCATCTACCTCTTGCCAAAGACTATTGTAATCCTTTCTATTCCGATTATTTGAGAATAAAAGTATACAGTATATTGAAACAGGTGTTTTGATTATCTAACATTATAAATGCTTAATATAATTAATGGGATATTTCAATAAACTCCTACTCTTGTGATTCAGGAATCTGAGAAAGTTCAAATACACTACAATACAGTGTAAAGCACAATTATGAAAGTAAGTAAAACCAGGAATATATACCTGATTTCATTAAGCAAATATGCCAAGTATATGCTATGACTTATGAACTAAGAAGAATCTGAAGGAACCAAAAGCCAGTGTTCTTTCTGACCTCTAGAAATCAAAATAAATAAATACACACACACACACACTATATATTATATATATATATATACATACACACACACACTATATATGCAGAATGTAGTATAATATAATGTATAATATATGTATGTCATACATATGTTATAAAATCACAAAGCAAGATATTATGGACACCACACTTCAAAGAAGTTAAGAGAGCTAGTATGCAGTCACTCAAGGAAGTCTTCTCTGACAGTGGCCGTGAAAGACCATAGCATTTGGTCAGGCAGAGAGAAAAAGGAAAACAGCCTCCAACTGGAGGAATTTATATGCAAGAGAATGAAGACCGGGCTGAGGCTTGCACTTGGATGTCACAAGAAGAACAGAATAGAGAATTCAGTGGCAAGACCGTGAGTTCTATACTCTCCAGTCAGATTATAAAACTCTAATGTTGCATCACTATCAGACATACAAATAACTATAAGATTCCATAAACACTTATTTACAGTCAGGACTGTTATAGTCTATAATTTGAAAGATCAAAAGACAAAACAATAAAAATACCTTAGCAAGCTATGCCAGCTGCAGAGTCTTGACTTGAAAACTCCAAAAATATGTACTTAAAATATTTACCTCCCGCTCTACTCCACTGATAAGCCCCCTTTTACTCTCAGTTCATTCCTGGTCTGCCCATCCTAATTATTTAGGAAATTGAATTACTGATGCAGCATTTTATATAGGAATTCAATGATTTCTTTAGAGGCTCAGGGTCACTGGTGCCCTAAATTAGTTTGGGAAACTTTAAAAAGGAATGTGAAGGCCCTGAGAGAATCATCTCAGCCTCATGCCTCAGCCTCACCAGGGTTGCTTAGTAGCTTGCAGATTTGGAGCTGAATCTCCAGGGATTCTGATTCAGTGAATCCAGTATGAAGTCTAGGAACCCACTTAAAATCAAAACGAAGGAGAGTCTACCTTTTTAACCACAGCCCCCTGTTTGATCATTCTTTGTGCTCTAGAGCTGATTTACCAAAATGCAAGTGTATTTTCATTGCTGAGTTGAAAATGACTTGAGACATCTCCTAGGAATAGGAACATGTTAAAAAGATCCCCCTAATGAGTTGAAGTTCATTGAAAGTGTGGTAGCAACGTCTTGCTTGACCACACAATGACTGATACATGAGCAACTAGATATCAAAGGATCAAATGAATGATTGCAACAATGATTCATATTTTGCCACATCAATGTTTTAATGACACTAAAAAATAAAGAAGGTTGCTTGGTGTCTCCACACACCAGAACTCTTCTAGATGCAACTCCTAATGGCATCTTTCCAGGATAAGGTTTAATTATTTGATAATCATATGTTTTGCACTATCCTACCATGCATAGTGAGATTGTTTGTCTAGATCCACTTTTTAAGGAAGTTGGAATAATAATATGAGAAGAAAATCGATATATTGCCAATCTCATAGTGTTTGATGAGAACATCATTTCGCAGTGAAGACTTCTAGGTACATTGCATTCACTGAATTTGTCTTTAGTATGGATCCTTTCATTTTAAGAAAAGTTGCTTCTTTTGATTGAAGGCTTACCCATTTTCACTGCATTCATAGCGTTTATCTCCGATATGAATCCTCTGATGTTGCAAGGGAGGAGTTCTTGGTGAGGGATTCCCCACATTCATTATTTCCATGGAACTTTACCTACATAGATGCTCTGATGTTTAATTTGACATGAGGTGTGTTTAATGTGCTTTTTTCCCATGTGTCTCACATATGTGGGATTTCTTTCTTGTAGCAACTGTCTGCTTTGTAATAGGAATTGATCTGACTCTAAAACTGATCTCATGTTTCCAAGGATTTCTTTCTTCTGGGGAATTGCAATTTGCTCCAACTTTACAAGCAATGTGTTCATCCCCAGAATTCTCCTAATCTGGAGAGTTTACCAGGTGAATATTTCTCCTAACGCTCACTTCCCAGAAGTGTCCGACTTTGATAATGGTTTCTCTGTTTCAGATAATTTCTCATTATGGAATGGAGTGATTGCATTTAAATTGCAACTGAGAGCTGAAGATGTAGATACCAAATTTAGGTGCCAGCACAAAATACAAATATTCAAAGCGAATGTCATATTGGTGGCTTCAAATTTATTAATGCCTCTCAATCATATGTGAAATATGTAAAATATGTCTCAGAAATAATTTTGTGAATCATATTTACTTGAAGAAAACTGTTTTGGAGTCTCTCTCCCTCCTAAAGAAGGTGAGTATGGAGGTATCGGCTATCTTAACATAAACCAGCTGAGGGAACCTTCAGTATCAGTACTAGGAAATTTAATATATGACTCCTGCACTTGAGGAAATATAGAGTATCTTAATTATTGCATGGGGCTAGGTATTTTAACAATGACTTTAACTGCAACTGAAAGTACACTTAAGATTTTACCAGAGAATGAACAGACAAGTGGGAGCCTTTGGAGTTTTCATCCAAGAAATAGCAAGAATACCCCTACTGAGGTGAAATTCCAAAGAAATAGTAAGGAAAGAAAATTGAATTGTGTATTGATAAGCCCTCTTAACATTGTCCATGATCAGCATACAAGTTCTATGAATTTTGCATACATCAGATTTCATCATCTGTAAGAACCCTTTGTTTCGATTTGATGATCAAATGTATTGTCAGGGAAATGCACAGAGCCTGTGGAGTTGTCTCCCATGGGAGCTTCCTCCTGGGTGAAATCCACGGGTTTCAATGGTATTGTTTCAGAACTTGCCAAATTGCTTCTCTTCTGTGCTAGGTCTTAAGGATTTTCTTTTAAGAAATCCAAATTGTTTTGCTGCCCTTTTATCTTTGAAAATGCAAGGTAAATGTTATGCTTATGGATTCTAGACTGCCTGAAATGGATGCCTTATTTGCCTCTGTGAAGACTGAACTTTGGGCTGATTGAGTTTTGGGGGGAGTTTGAAGGCAGTGTGCATAACGGGTTCTCATTTCTTTTTCTTTTTCTTTTCTTTTTTTTTTTTTTTAATTTTATTTATTTGATAGAGAGAGACAGCAAGAGAGGGAACACAAGCAGGGGGGAGTGGGAGAGGGAGAAGCAGGCTCCCCACAGAGCA
Source organism: Martes martes (assembly GCF_963455335.1). Taxonomy (NCBI): domain Eukaryota; kingdom Metazoa; phylum Chordata; class Mammalia; order Carnivora; family Mustelidae; genus Martes; species Martes martes. Next base: position 122,096,429 of record NC_137894.1, on the reverse strand, counting down.
AGGAGCCCGATGCGGGGCTCGATCCCAGGAGCCTGGGATCATGACCTGGGCTGAAGGCAGACACTTAATGACTGAGCCACCCAGGTGCCCCAACGGGTTCTCATTTCTATCTGCAACCAGTCTCCACCAAATCAAGTGGCAACATCCACCTAAATGTTACTTCATTTTGGACTTGAGAGACAACTTTTTAAAACATGTAACTGAAACATAGGAAATAAGCTATACAATTTTTTAACCAAAAAGAAACTTTCAATAGGACACCTTTCCAATTATGTTACTATGGATATACAAATTTTTTCTCAGGAAAGACCCACAAAACCTTGTAGAGTGTTATTGAATAAGAATGAGAGTTAATCACAGTCTGTTAATTCCTTCTGTTTCCACTGAGCAGAGGGATAAGTACATGTTCTACCAGAGGATTTTCAGATTTAGTGTCCATTTTCTCATTTCTTTCTTTCCCTTCATAGGCAAAGTTGGATTCTCATAAGGCTCTCCTTCAGAGAATCTAACTAATAGAGTTCTGTGCATACATAGATAGAAATATGTTACAAGGAGTTGGTTCACATGATTATAAAGGTTGGCACGTCTCAACTTGCAGTATGCGATGGTAGCGAAAGACCAAGTTAAGTCAAAGTTTTAATTTTAGTCCAAATGCTGGAAGAATGAAGAATTTCCTCTTGCTCTAGAAGGTCTGTTTCTTGATTCATTCAGGACTTCAACTGATTTGACATTGTCCATCCACGTTATGAGGGTTATCTATTTTGTCCAAATTTGTGGGTTTAAATTTTTATCTCATCCCAAATCACCTCCAAGCCATCACACTTACAGAGATGGAAGATCATCATTAGAAAACACATAAGTCAGCAGAATGCATGGCAAAATTTGAGTAGGAAAACCAAAATTTCATGCGCAGGATCTGTGGTTGTTACTAATTTTGTTTGTTTTTGTTTTGTTTTGTTTTGTTTTTTAAGGAGAAATTCTAATTGAATGGTTAATAAATCTTTTTCAGCTCAAAAATTTAAATGATAACAAATTCAGTAGCTATAAATAATTTTGGAAATTATCCAAAATGCTTGCTTTCTTTTTTCACCCACGCTTTACCTTTTGGATAAAGTAGGCCTTATCTAGAATTCACCTTGACCTTAATTTCTGTCCCTTCTTATAAATGAGGAATTGACTGATAAAATTATAATCAATCAATTTTGCTATTGAGGACTTTTTTATGTTATCTATGGATTTCAATTACACATCCTTGAGTTTCTCATTATCATAAATAATCAGTGGCTTTTATAATCTACAGGGAGTACAGAAAATGTTGGGATTTCAGAAATTATTTTAAAAACCAGAGAAACAAATGTTATCTAGTGATTCAAGTATGTTAGGTAGTGAATCTGATATTTATAAGGCTGGATGATTGACAAAAGAAGAAAAAGCTCTTGCACTTTCCATTTCCAGCAATATTCATTCATTTTCAGTATAAAATGTTTTTTTGAATCATATTAGTATTGCAATAGGATATTAGATGGCCTAAAGGAGACAATTTTGATTTATACTTGAGTACTCACTTTGACTAATGTGTCCTTTTGGAACAGTTGAGTAAATCTTGAAAATAATAGATACTAATGCAGAAGAGCCCATAAACCATTTTTTTTTTCTTATTTTCTTGGAAGCTTCTTTATGCTGAATAAATCTTAAAAGTGATGGAATTTTTAGCCTGTTGTCCCTTAACTGATGGAATTTCCAGCTTGTGGCCATTAACTGTTATTTTATATTTAATTATTATTTTTCAAAGTACACAAAATTCATTTTTATAGGATAAGAATAGTTACCGATTTTGTCAGTATGTCAAGATAAAACAACGATAATACAACCGATCTAGCATTTCCTAATAAATAAAACAGCTAAAGCCTAAAAGTAAGTTGTAAATGATTCCTCTGAAAATAAATTTTGGTTATTTTTGTAGGTTTGTAGGTAATCTGCCCCAAATTAGATAACCATATGGGGAGAAATAAACATGATTTATTGATGTCATGAAATATATGAAGTGGTAAATAATTAGAAACTCACATATAAAAGGGAACATTTCAAAGTCTCCTAAAAATTGTTTTCAAATATTAGCAGAAATTAATGGAATGGATAATAAAACAATAAAGAAAATTCACAAACCTCACAATTCATTCTTTTTTTTTTTATTGTTTATTTTTTTAATTAGTAAATCCTAGGGGCACCTGGGTGGCTTAGTTGGTTAAGCATCTGCTTTCAACTCAGGTCATGATCCCAGGGTCCTGGGATGGAGCCCCATGGAAGCTCTGCTTTGGGCTCTCTGCTCAGTGGGGAGTCTGCTTCAAACCACTTCTGCCCTCCCCTGCTCCTTGCACTCTGCTTGGACTCACTTGCTCTTTCTCTCTCTCACACTCTCACTCTTGCTCTCTCTCAAATAAATAAAAATAAAACCTTTCAAAGACACAAAAATAAATAAATAAATAAATAAACCCTAGCAGACTGATTAGAGAAAAGAAGGAAAGAAATAAAGAGAAAGAAAGAAAAACAAAATTTCAGGAGTAAAAGAAGAAACATCATTATGGCATCTAATGACATTAAGAAGAAGAATAAATGGGGATGCCTGGGTGACTCAGTGGGTTAAAGCCTCTGCCTTTGGCTCAGGTCATGATCTCAGGGTCCTGGGATCGAGCCCCGCATTGGGCTCTCTGCTAAGCGGGGAGCCTGCTTCCTTCTCTTTCTCTCTGCCTGCCTCTGTGCCTACTTGGGATCTCTATCAAATAAATAAAAAAAAAAAAAAAACTTAAAAAAAAAAGAAGAAGAAGAAGAAGAAATGAATATTATGAGCCAATTCATTCCAATCAATTCAATAATTCTAGTGAAAAAAAAAAAAAACATTTTTAAAGCGTAGGTTACCGAAACAAACACACGACAAAATACATAATCTGAATAGCCTCAATATATTTAAAAAATGATTGATGATCTGTGACCTTCTGATAAGAAAACACTACAGGTTCAGATGGTTTTACTCGTGAATTCTGTCAAACATTTAAGGGTAAGATAATGTCTATAAAAAAAGTAGAGAAAGAGACCCTTCATGGTTCATTTCTTTAGCTAACATAATCACTACACCAAAACCTGACCGACTTGCAAATACAGATCATAAACCTGGATGCACGACCCTTTAAAAAAAATTAGACTACAATAAATTTCTGTCCCTTTAAAATAATGTTGAAAAAGTGATCTGTCTTCTTTTGATGAAGGTCCATCAAGGTCTTGTTCTGAATCCAAGTAATTGTGAACTTCTATAACTAATTAGCAGCCTTTCAAATCATAATGGATTAGCATGGAATTAATCTGTACTGACTCAATCATTTCTCCTGATGGTGCCTCTTTGAATGTGTTTCTTTTATTTCCTTGCTTACCCAACATTTCACCCTTCTACACTAAAATGGCATGATAAAAATCAGTTAGAACTTCCCAAATTTCAAAATCCAAGAAAGATAAGAAATGCTATTAATTTTAACCAGACATGATTCTGAAACATAATGGGCCTCTTATTTTCCAGTTGAAGTCATAATCATCTTTTTTGTTTTTCTGTCTAGAATTTAGGTTGATCTCCATGGATTTAAATCAATGTTCAGGTTGACTAAAAATGAGGGCAATTCATATTTAAATGATCTTCTGTAAGTGATAGTTAGCAAGGAAACTCACTCTTTAGAGACCTTGGGACTCACATTTCTTCTAGGATGGAACAAAAATAATGAGAATTGCATTTCTTAATTTGCTATGTATAATTTCTCTTTGGGTCAAATAAGCAGAAATGTTTGATTAGGAAAGAAATGTTTATAGACTTCTTTTCTATTTTGACAAGAATTAACAATTGCTATCTTTTTTGTGGAGTTAGAAATTCTCAGAGGACTTGGAGAACACTCTGGCACTGTCTTCACACAGTGTACATATGCATACAGATGAAATGAAATGCAAATACGTTCAGGCATCCGGAGGTCCATCCAGGGAAGAGTCCAAACCCAAAAATTAAGATGTACTACTCTAGGGCTCTCTTTCCACATTTTAAAACATAATTCATCTAGGATTTTAAAAATAAATAAATAGGAAAAACAAAGGCTATGTTTTTAAGAAATACTATGATTCCGTGACTTAAAGACAACTTCTCAGTCTGATTAGGAAATAATTAGAACAATAAACCTAGAGAAATCACATCTTGATAGTAGATTTAGCCCAAACCAAGTTTGCTGTGTGACCTTGGATAAGGTCTGTTTCTGTATTGTTAGTTCAGAAAACAGCAATGACAGCTCTCACACAAGGGTATTATAAGAAATGAGTGACGAAATTGTCCTGAAATGAAATTTTCACTGTGACTGGCACATTGACTGTTTCCATAAATATTCATGGAACCCACATAATGCAGATTGCAGGCTTGGGTCTTAACTGTCAACAATTCTCCAGAAGAGCCCCCTTTCAGTTCCCTCAAGCAATTTCTCTCAGAGGTGCTGATGCACTGCGTCACTGAAACAAAAGTTGCAAAAGTGTAAACCAACAAATCAGGGCCCTTGGAAATTTAAGACACCCAGTAGATTTATTTAGTCAATTTCAAACCCTACCCACAACCAAAGCGTAAAATTCTTCAGTTGCATAATGAAAGCATTTGGGAACAGAACCTCAAGGTTGCAATTGTAGACTAGAGTTGGGGAAGAAATGTGTCTATGATTATGGTGCCCACTCCCAGCAGATGTTCCATGATCTGGAGACAAGCATGACCCAGTTTCCTACAATAGCATTTCTGACGTTCTCACAATTACTAGTTATTATTTTTTTTTTCATATAGTACTTGTTCAAAATTCAGGAGATATACCTGCTTAAATGCACATCAAGCATCTTGGGCTCAGCCAGTGGTGGCTTTCTACATCCTCTCATTCTTCAGCTTCTGAAAAATATGCTGGGCCTGCCCCTGCCTCTGTGTTACTTTTCCAGCTGAGAAGGCAAAAGTGAGGTGATTTAAAATAACACAAGGTGATTTTCTTTTATCTATATAAAGTGATTTATGCCATATCAATTCTTTGCCTGTTATAATCTGCCCATTTTCCTTGTGATTCTGGTATGCACATACTGGCCCATACAGACAAATTACAGGCCCCTCACCTTCACCACAACCTATACACATACACACAAGTACACACTTCACTATTTCTGCCCAGTCTGATACCCTTTAGAAGGCATCAGGGACTTGATTAAGCATTTTTGCAAACGTTATCTGATTTAGTTTTCTCAGGCATTATGGATGTTTTACTGATGAGTAAATCAAGTCTTAGTTTCATTCTCAATATCACAACCTACCAAATGGAAGAATCACATTATTTTTTCTGATAACAAAACCCAGAGCTTTTGGTCACTAAGTTATATACTTCCCCTTATACTTAGAGTACCTAAGTTAGATACACACAGATGTTTTCCAAACCTGAAACCCTGTGGGTTTCAGGAATACATGGTCTTAAGTAGATAGCTTCAGTAGAACTGGCATTAAATTAATCAAAAAGAACAATGTCCTCTAAGTGTTTTCTCCAAAGTTTGTTACCATTCTAAGCTAGGTCACAGCAATGCAAGATAGAAAGCGTACTAGAGGATGAAGCTGAATACTTAGTGACATCACGGTCAGAGGCCCAAGATTATCCAAATTCTTTCCTGTCCAGGCAATCATCTCTTCAGGGCTTCTAATGTTTTAAGGAATGTAAATTCAGAGAATAATGACAAGATGGGAAGCTAAGATCTTCATAGTTACTAATTGTAGAGCTCAGATAAAAAGGTTTGTTAACACTAAGACTAAGAATGTCCAGTGGGGTCTCACACTTAGCTCTTACCCCTGGTCCAGCACTTAGCTTTTCCTTTAGTTGTGATCAATATATTGTGAAGCCTAGACTAAAGGTCACTACCTAAGGTTACCACTTAAATCCCCTCACCTTCATAATCATATGGAAGCAAAAGGAAACAAAAAATAAATAAATAAATAAAAGAAGATTCTGAGTCCTCTGTCCTGTTGCTGCATGGAATGCAAGAGAAAGTGAAAAAGAGTAGAGACTACCTCCCTGCTGATAATCATCCTATTCAACAGGTCAAATTCTGGCCAATCACAATATCAAGAATTCCTCTTTTGTTTGTGACCCTGAACATGTGAAGAGGTATTTAGCAGAGGTGGGATAAGCTCCTTTGTGAAGGGAGAAAAGGCTGAAGTACCACACCTCCCAACACAGATACACTCTACGTTCATTCATTCATTTTACAGGCACTTAGGTGGCAGGCACTGTTTCTAGTTGCAGAGATGTTTCCATGAACAAGACAAACACACACGATGCCGTCATCCAAATTACGTCTTAGTGGAGATGTGGGGGCAACAAACATATCACATAAAAATATATTTTAGAGAGTAATGATTGCTTTAAATAAATAGAAGTGTCTTTTGACAAAATGTCACCCAGTAAGGGAAGAAGAACACAAGACTTGAAGTCAAAAGACCTCAGGTCTTCAAATATACATCTTCCATAGTTCAGGGAGGCTCCTTTTGATTCTCATCTGTAAAATGGAGAAATCAAAATCATTCAAAAGCTTAAGACTCCTAAGAAACAAATGTAAGTGATAGTTAATACCAGTTCCATTCTTCCTTTTTTCCAGTCACTGCTCTAAACATGTTACATGTCATACTAGTTTTAATTCTTAGAACAATTCTAGGAATTGAATGTCACTGCTATATGTCTTACCAATGATAAAACTGAGGAAAGAAATGTGAAATAACATGCCCAAGAGCACACATAGAGAAGGGGAGCTGCCAGAAATGGACCTAGGATTACTTTCTGTGAAAGCTGAGCATATGAGTACACTCCATTTGTTTTCATTTTATTTTTTTTTAATCTATAAAGCAATATAAGATAATTGTTGAAATTGCTGTCGTTCATTAACTTTTTTGTGGCAGTTATTTTTTTTCCTTCCAGGTAGAAAATATCCAAGTGGGGATCTATGAGGTCTTAGGGTAGAGTTATGATTCTTTTGTCCCACCCAAGGACCTTTTATCTAGTAGATTTGACAGTCGGTCCTTAGGTATATGGAAGTATTTTCTTAAGGACATGAATCCTGGTGAGATGGAAGGATGATAAATAAAACTAATACCTTTCAAAATTTTGTTGTTGTATGTGTCTTCATCCTTAAATTTCCCCTGGTTAAATTTTGTTTTTAATAATATGGAATTTGAAAAAAAAGAAGAATAGTATGGAATTTGAAGTTACAACATGTTCTAGAGAAGTGAGACATATACATGGAGGAATATTAGGAAACAGGAGGGAAAAACAAAAACAAAGACAAAACAAAACAAAACAGAGCAAACAAACAAAAAAACACTTGATAAAATTGGCAAAATGTTTGCTGAGTTCCCAGGAGTGTAAAGAGCAGTGTGGGAATACACAAGTCTGATAAGGCATTTTCTACTCTTCAAAGAGGTTCATCTTGTAGACAACAAGCAGAGCATGGATATAAAACTAAAAATCCTATCATTAGTAGAGAACATTAGGAAATTAAATACACGAAGAGTGAAACAGAACTCTAGAGTTTGGAGGAGATAACGGCATAGATGTTGTCAGCTTTGTATGGTTTTATACACAGCTTTTCCTTTAGCCTTCCCAGAAGCACAGCCAAGTTAGCATTCTGATGGGGCACGGTGGATATAGATCAGTGGAAGAAAGGTCAGGGAACACGAAAGCATCATGTTAGAAATAATCTTCAAGGCCATCTAACTCAACCGATACTGACTGCAAAACTGCTAAATAGTAACAGCACGAATGTAGAGGCAAGAATGAGAAAGTGGGATGGGACAGGAATAATGCTTAACTCATGTGGACTAGAGGATTCTTGGTACAAGTCTCACAAAGTGAAGTTGAACAGACTGGGAAGGACTTCTGGTTCTCAACAAAGTGGTTTGAACCCTGGTCTCATTATTCAGAGCCATTGCCTTGGCCAAAATAATTATCCTCCCAAAGATGTGAGCTCAGCAGGCGAGCATAGTAATCTAGTATTGTTTTGCCTCACCTTAGATGGTGTCCCAGTGCAAGACCCAGCCAAGTCTGGGGGCTTCACAGTCCTGGTTTTATAGGCAACACCACCATTAAGAGGCAAAGCACCACAGAGATCTGAAGCGAACAGATTGCACATGCCTTCTACTCAGCTCGACTGTGCGTGATGGCTAATGGGGACGGCTCCACGCTACTTGATCTGGGTCTCTGGGGAACAATTTACCAAGTGTGACTTAAATGGAGTCACGGTAAATGAGTCTGTACAGGGCAGGATCTGAGTGTGTCATACGGGAATCGGGCTGTTTGTGTCAGAGAAGAGATGACAACCTGAGGGCTGGAGGAAGGGCTTCCTTTAAAAAGAAGGACATTCAGTCTTTAAAATGTTTCACATTATTTTTAACATTACTTCAGAAGTGAAACTAGTCTCTACTTCCAAGAGTGAAGAGATTTGCATGTTAAATATATGTTTTAATTTCCAACATGCAGTATGAGTCTTATTTAGAAACAGTAGGGAAAACTTATAAAGGCATAGGGGCAAGTAGTGAAGAGGTTAATCTTCAGGACCTGAGTTCTCAGGTTATCTTTATATATGGTATAAGGGCAAAGTAATGAACTTGCAAAAAATGAATGCCCCAGATTATCTGTATAGGTAAATGAGCTCCGGTTACACCTTAAATAGAGACTGTGATTTAAAAAAAAAAAAAAAAAAGTCAGGATTTGGAGTCTGGTAGTCCTGAATTCTAATACTAGCTGTTGTATGCTGACTGTATAGCTTTCAACAAGCCATTTCTCTTTTATAAACCCCAGCGTACTATCAGATAACTACAATACATACCTACAATGTTACTGAGAGGATTAAATAAAAATTATGTAAAGCAAAAGCCAATGGTACCTAATAGGTATACATCAAATAACTCATAGTATATCTACTTATCCTGATGAGGTGTCAATGCTTTAATGTCTTTTTAAAATTTCTGTAATCTAGGTCTTTATCCAATAAAGCACAACAGCACAGTGAGCGAGTCAATGACTTACAGAATTTATTTGCTAAATAATAATCTTCTTCTTAGTCTTTCGTCAGATTAACATGTGTGAAAACAGAAATTTACTATTCAATTTCTCAACAACTCCTTTAAAATTTTCAGCACTTCTTTCCCATGTCTTTCTTTTGTCTTTTTTTCCTTTTCTTTTTCCATGTCTTTCTTAAAACAGGTAAATGTTCTTAGAGTAGATGAATCACTTTATTCCACATAAGCTTTTACTCCTAATGATTTTTGACCACTTCCCAAATTCAAATCTCAGGCACAAATCACAGGCAGGCAGGTTGTGAAATCTGTCACCCCATCTACTGTCAGGCTTGATTCAAATGATCCGTCCACTAAGTGGAAATTACCTTCCTACATCACAACTCAACAGGCATCCCTCCTAAAGATGCAGGAACAAAAATGATGATTTTGATGATCTGTTCAGAAAAAGGATGTGATACATAGCCATCAATAGTTCACAGCAAGTGTCTGACCTCTGCCAGAGTCTCCAAATACTTATGAAAGGCTGTTTTCCAAATACATATGAAAGGCTATTTATAGAAGAAAATGAAATTTAATTTAAAGGACAGAGATCAGACATGATGACAGGTACCCACAGAAGTGTCCTCCCCAAGAACCCGAGGGAAATATCAAGAACAGAATCCCAGAAATATTTCATGCACTGACAACAGTTATTCCCGGGGAAATGCTTAGCCTCCCATATGCTTTGGGTGGGCAGTTTTTATCTGATTTACTCATGTTTTAATTCCAAATTCCTATTCCAAATTTCAAATGCCTGGCTCATTGTAGGGAGAATTGCAGTGAGTCAATAAATACTTAAGTGAATTAATTTATATATGGAGTTTTTTTGTTTTGTTTTGTTTTGTTTTGTTTTGTTTTGTATTGTTTTGTTTTTTGGTCATTGCTTTGAAACCATGGATCCCCCAAGATTCTTTAGAAGCATGACATGTTGCAAAAAGTTTACTGCATAGTCTGTTTCCAAAGTTTCTGGCAGGAGTACATTAAAAATAAGAGATGCTTACAGCCTAACCTCAATCATCTGAGGTTTAGATGCATCAAGAATAAGGCCAAAAGCTCTAATAAACATTCATTATTGTCACATCAGACAATAAAGACTGCTAGACTTTACTGACTGTTTGGTGGTTCTTATATTTAATCCAGATCTTCAGATTTTTATATACTTTTTTAAAAAAGATTTTATTTATTAGAGAGAGAGAGAGAGAGCATGAACACATAAGCAGGGGAAGGGGCAGAAGGACAAGCAGACTCTCTGCTGAGCACAGAGCCAGAAAACAAAGGGCTGGATTCCAGGACCCCAAGATCTGACCTGAGTTGAAATCAGACACTTAACCAACTGAACCACCAAGGTGCCCCCAGATTTTTTTTTTTTTTTTTTTTACATTTTAGGAAAACCAACTATATTTCATCACTTAAAAGTTTTCAATAATAAGATTTACTTCAGCATTGTTTTTAAGTAGCTAGTTCAAGATAAAGTCAACTTCACCCTCACTTTTATAAGGGAAACTCTAAGAACATTCAATTATGTCACTTTAAATTTTTTTTTTTTTAATTTATTTGACAGAGAGAGAGAGAGAGATCACAATTAGGTAGAACGGCAGGCAAAGAGAGAGGGGGAGGCAAGCTCCCTGCTGAGCAGGGAACCTGATGGGGGGTTCGATCCCAGAAGACTGGGATCATGACCCGAGCCGAATCGAAGGCAGACCCTTAATGACTGAGCCACCCAGGCACCCCCAATTATGTCACCTTCCAGCATGGATGTTGCATGAATGGGAGTGAAACCAAATTGAAAGAAAACAGGTTTGGTCTCAGGAATTACAATCCTACCCATAGCCTTGACTAGGCTTTGACTAGGATACCTAACACATTTTGGTTTCTGTTCCCTTGTATAAAAATATAGGAAAAAATGTATAAATCCTGTTATTGTCCTAATGATTACATGATACAAAATAAGCAAGTACATAGGAAAAGTCTTATTACACAGTAGGTGCTCAAATCAACATGTACTCACAGGGAGGTTAGTAGGAATAGGTCTCAGATTATAATGCAGGGTTATTTTGAAGAATGCATTATTTAGGGAATTTTAAAGGATCTTGAAAGTTGAGCTAAGGCAGAATTCCATGTGCATCATTATCGAAGTCTACATATTGAATATATAGAATATTAATGTCGCATTAAATGGCTGGGCATCTATATAGAAGGGAATTTTAAAATAGGGTAATTAGTTTGAGAAGGTAGACTTTGATTTGGTACCTGCAAATTAGTGTGTGTGCAGATGTCACAATGTTCTCATTAGCAAAGTTTCGTGCACATGTCTCTGCAGTATTTTGGCTCCATTCAATAACCTCTTCATATGAGAGTTCCCCAGAGTAAATACTATCATTCTATTTTAAGAGGAATTCCTGGTGAAGACAAAAGAACCATGCAAATCTTTGCTAAATTCAAGAATTTCAATAAAATTAAAGTTCTCCCCTGCCAATACAGGAATATGTTAAACATTTTATTTATTTATTTATTTATTTATTTATTTTTTTCCTGGAGTACCATGAAATGTCAGTAACCCTGAAAATGAAGTGCTGTTTTTCAGGGTCTTGGAAAATGATGGGAGGCTTTCATTATCTGCGAAAAGCTTACTACTATTAAGTATACAGCAGAAGAGAAGGTTGATACCAAGGTGCTCCTGATTGTCTGGTATAGTTATAACAAGGCATTTTTAGAATCAGGTCATTTCTAACTTACAGTAAAAGGAAGAACAGACGGAAGTGCTGGCTATCCAGTCTCTGTCCCGTGTACCATTCCCTTGCATGACTGTGATACAAGCTGTGGTGTGTGTCTTACTGCTGAGGAGGGAAAACTAGACTGCAGCCAAGTGGCTACATGTCCTGCTACTTTACTCTGTGGGACAGAAAGCCCGTATTCAGTAGAATCTTGGAGGCAATGAGAAAGTTTCTCAGGGAATCTTCATGAGGAAAAAGTAAGGAGAGCAAGAGATGGCCTTCTAGCAGCTCCTTGAAGCCTTCCTGTGTTCTCCAGTTCTGAAGGGATCACAGGAGTGCTTCCAAGACTCAGATGAGCTGTCCTGAGAACCCTTGCTGGGATGGTCTATGGAAATAAGTACAAGATCACAGGGGCACAATTATGGGGATATGCTCCTACCATCACATCAGTGTTGATCGTTCATAGCAAGGGTAATGAATTTTTTTGCATTCTCCACCCAAAATATCAAATGTTAGTAATATCATGATAAAGGCTAAGAAACAGTATTTTCATGAAAAGTTTCTGATCCATAATTTGACAATCATAGGAGTGAAAGCTTAAAATTTCTTAGATAATCGAAAGGAACTTTCTGTAACATTTGAAAAATGCATTAAGCTAGCTTTTATTTTGTCCCTGAAAACCCCTACCATTTCCTTATAAAACTGTGCTTCCTTACCCTTATCTTGAAATCTAACTAGAAGAAGCTGAAGGAGAATAAAACCACCAAACTCTCGTTAAGTTTACCTACAACATCCAAACATAAGGACACATAGGTCATTTAAGCATCGTTGGAAGTGAAGTAGGGGTAAGTTCTAGGATTTATCCATCTGACTAGGAGCTACTTTCCATCATTCTGGTCCTCCAGACACCCTTCTGGCAAAGTGGGACAGGAGAAGGTAAAATAGCTCTGATTTACATCTGAGTTCTGTTCAACATTTATCTACTTTGCTTAACCCATGATGAAAAGCAGCCTCATGTGGGAAGGAATCTTCTGCTCTAAAAGCAGAAGACTTCTGGTATTTCTTAGCTTTCTAAGAGCAGAAAAGTTAATAGGGACACCTCTGCCTCAGTTTCCTTATCTGCCAAACTACCATGAAGAATTCCAAGAAAATATTATTTAGTAGTATTTCTCTTAGTGGAAAGCACTACATTTGCTTGAAGTAATTTTTTCTGTTGTTGTTAAAAAAAAAAAAAAAAGAATCCAGGGGAATATGTAATAAGTAAAAAAAGAGAGAGGACTGTTACATCTGTTAGCAAGAGTAAGAAGAAAGATTTATTCTGCATCAGAGAGAGAGAGAGGGATCAAATCAATGAACAGAAGAACTTGAGAGGGGAGCTCAGACAATGCTGCATATTCTATGACTTAGCCCTGTTTATGACCCCCCCAATTTTCATTTAAATGTTTTGAGCTCACAAATTGTTCAGTATGACTGATTATTATTTTTTAACTCGTCTGAGGAATATGCTATGGTTACATATCAATCTCATTCTCTTTCAATCAGTTAAAGCAAAAATCTTTTACTCTGAACATAGCTCAACAGACCTGGAAGGCAAGGCAAAAGTATCCAGATTCTCACCAATATCCTCTGCATTTACTTGTACAAATAACACTTACAACCTCTGCAGTACAGAGGCGTTTGCTTTTACTGGCTTCAGGAATGCTGTCAACCAATACACATGGCAGACTGGAAATGCTAGAGAGTTAATGCTCTTGGAAGTAGCCCAGGGTCTTGAAAAATACCTTAGTGCTCTGATGGTTGGCTGGCAACTCTTCAGGAATATTCTGCACTGTCTCCAAGGATTCTCTCAGCAGAACTGAACTTTGGTAGTCCACAGGGGCAACTGGCTCCATTACACAAACTGCATTGGCTTTTTACACCCCCGCCTCACTTTTTCTTCTCCCTATCTGTAATCTCTTGGATGAACTCCCACCAAAATGATTGGCCTCGGAATTCTTGTCTCATCACCTGCTTCTGGGAAAACCTAAACTGAGATATGAGTGCCTAAGGTGAAACACAGGGATATATACATTCCAAAGGTCTGGGATTCAGAGACCACCATAGCAAAATAAGTTGCTTGGAAAATTAGAAGACAAACTTTGCATTTACACAAGGCATGGAGTTAGTCACTTCTCAGCCACTTAAAATGAGATCTATGGAAAGAGTATCTGCCATCCAGCTTATATTTGCGTAATAAGACCTAACTCATTTGGTGGTTGTGAGGTCTAAAATAAATGAGATAATACATATTTAAGTGTGTTGTAAACTGGTAACTGTGAGGAATGTAGATCATTTCTCAACATTGTGATTTTGATAGATCAGTGAGATGGATTTTGATCAGATATATTTTATACCTTTGACCTACTTTGTCGCGTTCACTTGGCTTTAGCACGGGTCTGAAAGAGAGCACTCGCTGTTACTCCCTCTCCTTATTCCCAGTCTACAGTCTGTCCTTTCTCTTATTGTCAGATGAGATCTGCAGCTACAGCAGTTTTTGTGTGAAATCCCTGTGCTAAAATCTTCAGCTTCGGGGTAGGTCACATAGGTGACTCTGTGCACAGAGAAGTAACATGTTATCAGGATCTAAGAAACGATTGATCCCCTGCCTCAACAGTTATGCAAAAGCCAAGCTTGACTTCAACATGCATGTTTAATTTGTTAGGATTTAGTTCTCTGGACCAATCATGGTACAGTCAGTAAACAAGACTCTTAGTACTTTTTTCATCTCTTAGTTTTGTTATCTGAACCATGTTTCTTAATTGATGACTACTATCCTTCTGGTGCCAAGCCTAGAAGTATTGATGTGCTAAGTGCTGCATGGTAGTCTTGACTTTTGACATTGGGGTTCCTAAAGCTGACAGTATCATGTGGAGAACAGGATTTTATTACAAAAACAACCTGCAAATTTGTTCATGGGGTATGAATGACAGCTTTGAGGCAAATATATTATGATTCCCCCCGCCCCCCCCTCCCCCACCCCCGCTCCCAGTTATTATGAGCCTATCACTACAGAGGCCCAAAGTGAGTTCAGGTCAGCATAAAAAAAAAAAAAAAAAGATATTTGTTGCTACCAGGACTCACTTTTATCACCCCCTGGCTTACCTCAACTTTGTTCTTTGCTGATCAGTAGCATTGTCCACAGGCTTTTCATAGCCTTTAAAAAAATCATAAAAAGAATATCCAGTGGGTAAATGCCTGAATTACTAGATTTAAGCCAGGCCAGCATGGAGAATGTAACCCTGAATGTTCACATAGAGGTCAGGAAAGATTTGTCTCTTGGCTCATTTCAATTCCCATAAAGGAAAGATGAGAACTGAGATCTTGGCCTTTCAATATTTTGTTGTGTAAAATCATTACTGCACATGGACTTCTATAAGAAAGCAGATGTGTAGGTCAGCATCAAAAGAGCATTCACTGGAATAGTCTTTCAGGAGCCCAGGGAGAGTGAAAGACTGGCATTGGGCTGAACTCCCTCACTCTGCCCCTCATGTGGTTCACAGCTGACAAAGGTGAGGATTCAAGTATTGCTAATTAACCATAAAACTGAAACCATGACCCCCTACAAACTACACTAACCAATAGATGGCCTGGGTCGCATGTGTACAGAAAGAAAGAGAGAGAGAGAGAGAGAGAGAGAGAGAGAACGAAAGAAAGAAAGAAAGAGAGAGAAAGAATTAGGTCATGGCCGTAAAGTTATTAATGCTAGAATGACGTAGCTTGTGTGAAGTACATCAGAGTAGAATGGATGTGGGTTTGGGAATCAGAGAGGTGTGTTTTTGGGGCACCTGGGTGGCTCAGTTGTTTAAGTGTCCCACTCTTGATTTTGGCTCAGGTCACAGTCTCCTTCTCCCCTCACCCCTCCCATCTTTCTCTCTCCCTTTCTAGAATTAAAAATCAAGAGATGAGTTCTTACTAAGTGATATCTTCAATTTTATCATCTGTAAAACAAAAATGTCTATCTACCTACCATTTATTTACTGATGTATTTGTTTATTTACTTACTTATTCATTGTTTGCATAAAACACCAAATAAGAAGAGTTGTTGTAATTAAAGTCTTCGTTTGCAAAGTGTTCAGCACAGTATCTAGAAGAGATCCCGAATAATGGTGAATATCAGTATAATCGCTTAAGTTTTTTCAGTGAATGAACTCTGAATGGTTCAAATTGAAACCATTTATTTACATGTTCATAAAGTTACCTCTTAAGCAGCACTGTTATTGTAGGAGTTGAAGTGCTCATAATCTAAACAGCAGAAAAGCCAGAAATCATTTGTATTTGGAAAAAACCTGCATAATGCTGATCTTGATACTAGTCTGCACTTATGAACTTGAATTCAAAAAGAATATGGCAGTGAATAAAGAAATGTAAGTGAACTGGATTTTTATCTGATATCTGGGCATAATAACAATAAAGCCATCAATACCTCAATATCACCTTCTTATAATATACTTAGTAACTTTGAATATTCTGATATATGACCTTGTAGAAAGACATTCACTTAGCTGAAATTGGCCTTACTTTCTTTACATATTAAATGAAGAGTTGGATAAGATGCTTGGTACATGCCAAGTGTAAAATTGCATAGGTTATAGAAAATTCAATAGTTTTGGGAACTGAAAAATGAATTAAAATATTTTCCCAAATAATAATAATTTTACAGAAGGGAAATTGAAATGCAAATTTGAAAAGATACATTAACTCTCATGTTTATTGCAATATTACTTACAATAGCCAAGATATGGAAGCTCCTCATGTATCCACAGATAGAATAGATAAGTGAATGGATAAACAAGACCTATGCACACACCTATACGATGGGATATTACTCAGCCATAATAAAGAATGTATTGGCATTTTCACTGACATGGATGGATCTAGAAGGCATAATGCTTAGTCAAACAAGTCAGTCAGAGAAAGACAAATACCATATAATTTCACTTGTATGTGAAATTTAAGAAACAAAGCAGATAAATAAACCAACAAGCAAAAAAGATAAGCTAAAAAACAGACTTTTAAATACAGAGAAAAAATTAGTGGTTGCCAAAAGGGAGGTGGGGAAGATGGGTGGAAAGTAAAAGGAGATTAAGAGTGCATTTGTCATGATGAACGCTGTGTTAGGTGTAGAACTGTTGAATTATTATATTGTACACCTGAAATGAATATAGCACCATATGTTAATTATAATTAATTTTTTAAAAAATCCTGAGTCATAAATCAACGTTTTTTTCAATGATTGCATAGATTTAGGTATCTTTCTCAAAGTTATATCTGAGAACCCTTTACATAGTGTGACATTTAATGACACCGCTGTGATGTTCTATTTGAAATAGTCACCAGCATGGTATTCCGTATATTTGCTTCTAAATCTCTGCCCTGAGCTTGGGGAAGGGGAGGTAGAGAAGAAAACTAGAAGTTTATACTCTGTAGAACATTGGAAATTTAAATTTGCCAAAGATTATCCTCAAACACATACTTCACAGGACAATTATTGCAAACAAAGATGTACAAAAATACAGTTACGCCATGCCCTAAGGACACAGTATCAGAACTTCTTCCTCCTAACTGTTCTGAAGAGTCAACTCAAAATTATAGAATACTGTTAAGTTTTGTAGTTTTATATTCCACAAGATTTTATGACACTTAGAGAAATTGAAATGGAAATCAGGCCAGCCAACAGAAGTATAAACACAAAAGATGCTTTAATGGAGTGCACGGCAGGCAGTTTGGAGCCCATTTAAGTTTATGTATTTGATGGAAGTAATGTTCTTTAGGCCTTAATGCCTTTATCCAGGCTACAATAAAACATACTGTGTCACATGAGTCTTCTCTCTTGTGCTCCTATAGCCTCTCAATTAGTCTAAAGAGTGGTATCCATATGCATAAAAGTCTGTTCCTTTTACTGTATAACCAGACTATGTGGTGTTTAGGTAATAGTTTGGGGTTTTTGGAAAAAGTGGGTTATTTCAAGCGCTCACACTGCAAAACAAACCGACACTGTTCTCAGAGAGTGGAGCTCATGAAATGTTTGCTGCTGGCAAATGGATATGCTCTGAAGCCATCCCTGGAGTTTGCTTTGACAGATGTCAGCGGATGGACATTTGCACAAAAGTCTCTGAAATGCCTTATTTTACACCCAGTGTCAGTTGGCACATTACTTTCTTGTACCTTCTGTGTTTCCATTAAATTAGGTTGGAAACAAAGCCTCCTATTTACTGAGCAAATTCTTTTCTATGTGAAATGGTGAACAATTACAACCATTACCCTGCCAACCATTTCCATCAGTTCAATTAAAAACGCCTACACTCTGCATTCTGAATCAGAGTTGCCCTGAGTGGAGCCTGCTTCTGGCATTCATGACTGGTGAAAAGTCTCTGATCACACTGGGGCGATGGTGGAGGGTTCTTTAATTTGTAGTCTTCTTAAAGATTCTGAGAAAGTGAAAAATATTCTAAGAACTTTTGGCACTGTGTCATGTTCGCATTCAAAGGAAGAACTTTCCAGGATTACCAAAAAGCCATTATTCATATCAAAGAGATACTATGAAAGCATATTTTGATGAATTAAGTATAAATGAAGGCAAAATATAACAGCTGAGGATTGGTACTTTTCTGACCAAGAGTTGAATGTCAATGTATTCCAGATATTGTCAAGTTCGAAAACATGGGGAAAATAAAAGTGAATAACTTTAAAACTCCAAAATATTGTCATATTGTCTGTGTTTCTATGGATACTCCTATAATTGCCACATGCCAAACATCATACCCAACCTGATCATTTCAGTAAATATTTCTGAATTAATGCCTCATTTACGATTCATAAGAAAGATTTAGTCATGAAGCTTTTAAACCTAATAATTCATTATTCATTTATCCTATAAGTAATTCTTTAAATAATGTTTTACCAAGTGACTATAAAGTCCATAACACTTTGCTAGATCATGAAAGAAATTTAGTTGACAACTCTAGCCATCTGGATATTATACATGTTGGTGGTGAGCAAAATATCCATTCAAGAAACAGTATATATTAATACAAGTTAACAGATCATTACAAGCTCAAGTGAGTACATCAGAGGATACCTAAATCATCCTTAAGGAACACGGAGATGGGGTTGGAAATGCATAATAATAGACACATAATGGGATATAATATTTACTTAATATTTTTTACAGAATTTACATGGATAGTTTTATCTATAGTTGACCAAAAGAAGTTGAGAAAATTATTTGATATTTTAGGGAAAAATGCTTTCAGATTCAATTATAATTTAATTAGTGTCCATTATGAAGTTTTTGGTAACAACCTATTGTCAGGTGGAAAACATATTGTGGGCCACATTTTAGAAAGAAAGAATGAAAGAAAGAAAGAAGAAAAGAGAAAAGAAAAACAAGAAGAAAAAGGAAAGAAAGAAAAAGAAAAGAAAACAGGAAAGAAAAGAAAAGAAAAAAGAAAAGAAAAGAAAAGAAAAGAAAAGGCAGGGAGGAAAGAAGGGAAGGTGGGTAATTACTGCAATGAAGGAAAACAAAAAACAAAACAAAAACCTGCATTACAGACTGATTCCATCCTACATTTAACACCATAAATTCTATTTTTCTGTAACATTCTCTGACACTTTGGATGTAGAACTAGATTCCCAGACTTCCTGGCTTACAATTTAGAGTCTATCTTTTAAAGAAGAATTTAACAAATAGTTTGAATTGTTCTCTGAATAACTGAGTTCCATAACTCGTTGATATTGATTCTTTGAATTATTTGTTTAAAATTCTCTTTCTTACCACACTTCAAATTGTAATTAACATTTACAAAGTTTCTGTTAGAAATGTTCCTAAGTTTTATAAGTGCTTGAATTAAAAATATAAGCCAAATTTGACTAAATAATTTTTGTTGTTTCCTCATTAAGATTTTTCTGTTATATCAGGAGTATTGGCTTATTTCCCCAAAGAGAAAGAATACCAGGATTTATTTCTCACATGTTTACAAATCTGACTGCTAAGATTTTCCAACTTCATGTATTTAGTTATCTTCATGCAACAAATATTCAATCCAGTTGGAGATGGAATATGCATGTTAAAAAGTGAAAAAATAAGGGCAGAACAACATGTAGATAAGTATGTGACAACCCTACACAGAGGCAGGGTTATGGAAACTTAAAATGGGCCATGGTCAGAAAGGCATGTTTGAGACATGAAAGCCCCAGCTCTAGATATAGAGGGCCTGGTGGTTCAACTGGTTGAATGTCTGACTCTTGATTTCAGTTCAGGTAATAATTTTGGGGCCCCCATCAGGCTTGATCTGGGCTTGGAGCCTGCTTGGGATTCTCTCTCTGCCCTCCCTGCCTTGCACTTGAGTGCTCCCGCTCTTTAAAAAAAAAAAAAAAAAAAAGGTGTCTCAACTGGAATGGTGGAGGCAAGGATACTGCTTATGCTACAATGCACAAAAAAATCTTCTCATAACAAAGAATTATCTAGTTCAAAATGTCAGTAGTGTCAAGGTTGAGAATCAAGCTCTTGGGTAAGCAGGGCCAAGTTTCAAATATGAACTTTCCAGACATGTGCAGCTTGAGGAAGTACTTCACTTGGAGAAAAGAGTCACCTCCACTTGTAAGAATGGTCAGCTTTTCAAAAGAAGTTTTATATGTGACATCATCTTGTCACCTGACATGGCCCATGAGGGAACTTAGTGCAAGTTTCTAGGTACAGAGAGTTCTGAAACGTAGCTGGAGACCACACATAAAGGAAATGAAATCAAAGGTAACACTACCAAGAGGATCTAGGACAATGCTTGGGGTCATGTCATTGAGATTAGGAAATAAACACCAATGTTGCTGATGTTAAATTATGAAAGGTATAGTACATACAAGGAACAAAAGAGGAACTTGATGGCAAAACCACCACTAGGTAACCACCTGGAAAACCTAGGATACAACATGAAGGAGTTAATTCAGCCAACATTTAGAACCTGTAATTTTTGTTAGTAATGAAGAACAATAAAACATGTGTCCCACAGTGTATTAGAGATCATCCTCTCCAAATAGTAAGCTATCTTTTCATCTTGAAAAGGAGAATAAACCATTCTAAGTGTGGCTGACACTGCCCATATTGCCTTCGAGATTCATCTTATCAGTTCTGCACCCCACCCCAGTGTAGCTCATGACTGACTCTGACACATGAAAGCCCCAGCTGCCTCGCCTTGAGAGGGAGGAACCTCTGAGGGTGATTTATGTTCTGGACTCCCTGCAGGGTCAGGTTGAGGTTAGAATTTTGCCTGAAATTACATCTTTGTTTGGCTTCTTGCCCTTTCCTGTCCTGCTCTCCAGTCTGTGGGTTTCTCTTCATTAAGCTTTTGCATTTCTTTAATTCATCACTTGAATTATGCTTCAGAGTTGGCTTCTGGAGAGCTTGTCCGAGGATGATAATTCTCAGAACTCATGCATTCTTCTATCATTTTCTGTTTTCAGATAATTTTATTTCTGCTCTTATTGTGATTATTTTCTTCTTTCTCATTGATTTGGGTTTGTATTCCTCTTTTTAATCTCCTAATTTCCTCAATTGGAGGATTAGGATGTTGATTTCTTTCTTTTATCTAGTATATGCATTTAATGATGTATATTTTCCTCTAAACATGGCTTTAGCTCTAGTCCACCAATTATATGTTGTGATTTGATTTATATTCAGTTCAAAATATTTTCTAATTTAGCTTCTGACTACCTTTTTGATTACCTTCTTGTTCCACTTAATTTATATACATTTGGAGATTTTCCAGACACCCTTAATGTTATTTTCTACTTTAATTCTGTTGTGGGGTGAAAACCACTTTGAATGATTTCAATTCTTTTAAATTCATGGACATTTCCAGACACACTTGAAAATGTTTGTATTCTAATGTTATATGTGGAGTGTTCCATTTAGTGCCAAATAGTTCAAGTTGGTTGATACTATTCAGATCTTAGATATCTTTTTCTTATTGTTCTGATTTCTCCTTCCTTCCTTCCTTCCATCCATCTTACTTTTTCCCTTTCTTTCTTTTTTATCAATTACTCAGAGAAAAACTTTCAAGTATCCAAGCATAGTTGTGGGTTTGTCTATTTTTTCCTTTATATTATAATAGTTTCTCTTTCATCTATTTTAAGACTTCGTTGTAGTAAGATACATTCATTGGATTGTTATACCTTCTGGGAAAATTGACTTCCTTTCTCCTTTTTCATTGTGTATTCTCCCTCTTTAATAGGTGATATTTCTTGTTTCAAAATCTATTTTTCTGACATTAATATAACCATTCTAGCAGGGTTTTTTTTTTTCCATTTTATTTTATTTTGTTTCTTTTCAGTGTTCCAGCATTCATTGTTTGTGCACCACACCCAGTGCTCGATGCAATACGTGCCCTCCTTAATACCCACCACCAGGCTTAATACCCACCACCAGGCCTACCCACCCCCCACACCAAAACCTTCAGTTTGTTTCTCAGAGTCCACAGTCTCTCATGGTTTGTCTCACCCTCCAATTTCTCCCAACTCGCTTCTTGCTCTAGTGTTCTTTTGAGTAGGGTTGAGTGGCATATCCCTTCCTATCCTTTTATCTTATCCTAGATCTGTCTATATGTATAAAGTGAGTCTCTCGTATATGTCATACAGATTTTAAAGAATAGAATCTGGCAATTTGTGCCTTCATTTATTGTGTTTATACCCCTTATATTTGGGTTTGGATTTGGTTATTATTTTGGTTTTATCTTCATGTATCACCAGAATAAAATTTTGTTAGCTTTGCCTTCTGCTTAGGTGTAGACTGGTGTGCCTGAGGAGTTCTAAATAATCTCCCAACCTAAGCTTTTGGTTTTCCAGTGCCATTGAATCACAGAGAACTTCTGTGTGGCTATGTATCAGGGACAAACTTTCCCAGTGGCTCTGCCCATCTCCTGGCCTGTAGTTTTAGCAGATCCTGTCCAGAAACAATTTCATGACCTTCCCCCAGTGACAGAGCTTCTAATGGTATGGTATAGAATTCTAATCCCAAGATTTTAGTCTGCTTTTTTCTTTCTATATAGAGAGGTCTTTTTGTTTTGTTTTGGTTTGGTTTTTTGTTTTCACCCTTCCTCCAGTTGGAAAGGGTTCTTCAGTTGAGTCTGGGAGGTTACAGGACTTTTTACCCTTGGTTAGAAGTATAAGGCTTTTTTCTGCTGAGGAATAAGATTCAGTGGGATTTGCACCTTTCCTGCAGTGACAGTCAATTCACTTTTTGATGTCACTCTGCTGAGGCAAGTTTTCTCTGGTCTCCAATCTATTCCAAGCTTTTCTTGTGTGCATTTGGTGGAATTCAGGGAGAAGAGACCATGAGTATTAGCAAAGTCCCTGATTCTGGGGATCCTGTGCGTTCTCCATTATCCAGGAAAACTATACTAGGCATCAGCATTAAATATTTTAGTGAAACTCTACACACTCTCTATGTCCAGCAACAGCTCTTCCTCCTTGCTCTGCCAGGGCGCAGGCACAACTCCTATCTCCTTCCTTAGGTTTGTCTCCCTTGGTTCTTAAGCCATTTGTTTGCCCTGCAACCTCAGCTGTGTGAGTTCAAAAGAAAGTAGTCCTGGTAGTTTTTGTTTGTTTATTTGTTTGTTTGTGGGGTTTTTGTTTTTGCTTTTATTCTTGTCATTAAGGTTACAGCCTTTCCAACTCTTTACAGCCTAGGGAATGTGGAACCTACTCCCTCACTCTTAACACAGATATTTATTTATTTATAAGAGGGGTTTCTTCTAGAAAGTGTATAATTGTCCCTTGTTTTTTATGCATACTGGCAATATGGCTTTCTTTGGGATCTTTAGACCATTTATACTTAACAGTATTCTTTTTTTTTTTTTTTTTTTTTTTTTTTTAAGATTTGATGTATTTGAGAGAAAGAGACAGAGAGAGCACAAGCAAGGTGAGGGGCAGAGGGAGAGGGAGAAACAGACTCCCCGCTGAGCAGGGAGCCTGACATAGAGTTTAGTCCCAGGACCTGGAGACCATGACCTGAGCAGAAGGTGGACAATTAACTGTCTGAGCCATCCAGGCACTCCTGACATAATTCTTATTATTGGATTTAAATCTATTTCTATTACCTTGCTGATAGTTCTCTATTTGTTACCTTTTCCCCCCCTTTCATTGTTTTTCCTATGTATCTGCCTGCTTTTTGGTTAATTTGAATTGAGCAGGGTTTTTGTTTTGTTTTTTTTTTTTTTTTTAATTCCACTTTATCTTCATTTGTTACTTAACTGTTATACCTGTTCTGCTACATTTTTTTAGTGATTGCCTTAGGTTTTATAATGGACATCTTAACTTATTACCATTTGCCTTTAAGGGGTAGTTATATACCCCTTGAAGTATAGTACAAGAAAATCCTAATAGCATATTATCAATGCGTCCCTTCCAACCTTTGTGCTATTGTCTTCAGAAGTTTCATTTTTACATAGGTCAATGTAACCCTTTTTAGGGTTCTCTGAGCTTCTTTGCTCTTTGGTCTTTCATTGCTTAAGAATTTTGGTAGTGATTATTGACTATTTTTTGACAATGTCTTCTCTATTAATGATCTCTCAAAAGTTTACTCCATCTCTGATACCATGGTTTGTCATTGATACCAATTTTTGTCATTTTCCATTAAAGAGGGCATGTGATACAACGACTGGGTATTAGATAAGACTGATAAATTACTGAACTCTACCTCTGAAAATAATAATTCACTATATGCCAATTAATTGAATTTAAATAAAAAATAAGTTTTGGTCATTTGCATTTGACTTAAAAAAAAATAGTTTGACAAAGATCCTACCCTTGACCAAACTCTAATGGGGTTACTCTGCGCCCCTCCCACCTTTTTGGTGAAATCTTCCTCTTTCCTTTTGTAATATCTCACTTTCCTGACATTGCTGAGCATTCACTTACCCTCTTCCCTACGTCCTCCTTTTTCCTATAAAATGCTAGTCACTTCTATTGAAAACTGAGTTCAGTTAATGCTGGCCCCATATTGGCCCTAGTATATTACTAATTAAAATCTGCATTTATTTATTTATTTATTAAAAATTTTGTCTATTTATTTGACAGAGAGAAAGACAATGAAAGAGGGACTACAAACAGAAGAGTAGGAGAGGGAGAAGCAGACTCCCCATAGAGCAGGGAGCTCAATGCAAGGCTAAATTTGGGGCTGGATCCCAGGGTCCTGAGATCATGACCTGAGCCGAAGGCAGAGACTTAATGACTGAGCCACCGAGGCACCCCTAAAATCTAAATTTATTGCTTTAATTAATTTCCAGTTTTGTTTCTGGCGGTTTCTTTCTCTTTTCTGAAATCTATCATCATTTCAGGGTTCACTTTCCCAATCGGTCTTTTAGCATGTCCCTCACAGTTAACATAAAATTCCTTGTCTGATAGTTCCACCCCTGGTGTCACCTCTGAGTCTGGTTCTGTCATTGCTTTGACTGTCTGACAGTAGGTTCTGTGTGTGTGTGTGTGTGTGTGTGTGTGTGTGTGCGCTTTGTTTTGTTTTGTGTGCTTGATACCTCAAACAAAAGGAAAGGCTGAAGTAATAGCATTCACACATGGAAATGAACGTGTCTTTTCTCAGGCATCTTGTGTGAGGGATGACCCAGTCTTCTTAGATGAGCTGGCTGTACCCCCAGTGCTTCTTGCTGATAGAACTTAACAATAAGCCAATAGGCAAGGGAAATTGGGGGATGTACTTTTCAGGCCCCCAGTTCTCCAACTTAGTTCCTCAACATTTACATAGTCCTAACAATTTTTCATACAGAGTTTCCCCCTCTGTACTCAGTATGAAATTACACACAAATACATACAAAAGAAATAGTTCTCATTGGTATCACTAAATCTTTTCTTCCAAAGTAAGGTTATGTATCTGGACAAGTGATTCCTTGGTTTTTGTTTCCTAGGATTGAATCTTGAAATACGTGGACTAAGATCAGGAGCTGCGAGTGGGTGTGTGTGGAGCATTATAAGTTAAGGAGACTAGCAGGAGGCAGGATGGGGATGTTGTGATGCCTTTGATCAATTTCCACTTTAAGAAACCCCCTGAAGGACAAATCCAAAGGACACAACAAAGGCCCAACATGAGCTGCTGGATGTGACATACAATGTGCCCAACAACTCATGCTCCTGGATTGTGCCATGAAATCCAGGTCCATGGCCAGCACCCTCCATCCTGATCTCAAACCCAGAGAGTGTAGTTGGGGTGAAGGACTGGCACCATTTGCTTTCCTTACCCTTTTCTTTGGCTCTTTTATTTAATAATCTTCTTAAACAAATATTTTCCTTAACCTAATAACTGGTATTCATGAGTGACCATTTTAAAACTCCTACACTATCAATTTCAATCTTTTGTGTCACAATTGCCCATGTTGTGATGTTAATTGATTCTCTTTATGAGGTTCCCTCTTCAAAAGACACCTTCCTTATTTATTCTTTATCTCTTTAAAGGGCATCTCCTGGGTACATAGGACTCCCAGCTAACCATCACTAGAGCAAAATTAAGTCAGAAAGCTTCTTCTTTACACTTTATCAAGGGGGTGTACTCAGAGATGACTCTCAATTTATTGGAAGTAATTTATTTTTCTGGTCTTTCTTAAGTGCTGCATTTATTTTGTTTCTTTGATGAAGTTTGAGAATTCCTTAGATCTTGATGCCAAGCCTGCAGTTAATCTAGATAAAGGGAGATAGTGGTGGGGATCGGTTGAAGGGGATTTGAAAAGTCAGCCCAGTGCTCGATCCAAATGACCTGCCAAAGAACTGTTAGGTAAGTGTGCATTTTTATTTTCTGGAAACAACTCGGGAACATTGGGGATATATGAAAAGAGTGACTGATGCATTCTTTCTTTAAAATATTTGGTTAGGTTGTAAGAATAACAGACAAAAGCCTCTGGGTTTAGCAGAATCATTAGTATGAAATATTGTACCTGAATCCAAAAATACGTCAAAAAGTAATATGGAATATAAACCAATTCCCAGCAGTTTGAATTTATTATTTATGATGCCAGTTAAACAAGGCTAATGTGCTCCGCAAAAGTGGTTATAGCTTCTATGCAGTATTAGTAGAAATTAGTCAGATGCTACCAGCTCAATATAAAGTAAATTTGCAAAGGTTCCTGCAAATGACAGTTTGGCTGAGTTAACATGACAGTTGAGAGCATCTAAGCTGCTTCAATACTGGCAAGTGGGTTTAGAACCAAAGTCAGCACTTACTGGTGTAGGAAACAAATTAAACTAAAGTGAAGAAGGAAGAGTAATGAGTTCCAGCACTTTACCCAGCGTGCAGAAAGAGTCCATAACATCCTCCTCCTCACTATTCCTTCTCTTACAGTTTCCAAAGAAGGCAAAAAAGGTTACCTTCTTCATGTTGTTGAGTTGCTTCTCTGCCCAGCTTCCGCTTATAAAAGTGTACCCTAGGAATACCTTCCAGTAGTGAGTTCAGCCCTACAGGTCTGTAATTATGTCAGCTTGCTCTTCCTTAAGGAAATGAAAGGGGAATCTTGTTTTGCAATATTGGTTGTTTAGCAAGATTATTTTGCTAATGATAATACGTATCATCGTATTTACTTTTTTTTTTTAGACTTTATTTATTTATTTGACAGAGAGAGATCACAAGTAGGCAGAGCGGCAGGCAGAGAGAGAGGGGGAAGCAGGCTCCCCGCTGAGCAGAGAGCCCGATGCCAGGCTCGATCTCAGGACCCTGGCATCATGACCTGAGCCGAAGGCAGACGCTTAACGCACTGAGCCACCCAGGCACCCCTGTATTTACTTTTAATTCATAAACATTTATCATGAATATATTGATGATGTCTTTTGATAAAAAGCTTAAGGTAATAAAATATTGGCTCTTTTTGAAAACTTATATCACGTATCAAGTAGCAGAGAATATGCATATATGCAAAAATACCGTTTGCATTTCTCAATCTTATCAGGGAAATGTTAGTCTATCCATTTGAAACTTTTGTCAAGAAGAACACATACCTAATTTTTAGAAGGATTTTGACTAATTCTTGAAGACTGAGGAGAAAAGCAATACCCTTTCATTGGAAATGTGGACTCAAGGAAATCCATCTTCAAATTGGGTTTGAATAATTCCCGCTGTTTGTTTTTCTCCCTTCCTCTCCCTTCTCCTTCCCTTCCTTTCTGTTTTTGTCATTCCTTTGATGGCCATGAACTGTACTCTCATTAAGCATGAATTCTCCTCCTCTGGGATTAAAAAAAAGGGTACCGTTCCCTGTGGAGCTTACTTCCAGTCATCAGACAGGTAACCAATAGAAGCTTTAAAAATACATTGTGCATTTCAATGAGTATAAAGATAACTGGTATAATTCTTGTGATTAACTTCATTCTTGAAATATGGAACTCTGGACACTGTATGCTGATATGTGTGAACTAGATGCAAGTATGGGCTAGAATCCAGAGCCAGGCTTTTAAAAGTAATGTTGTTTAAGTTACCTCATGATAACTAACTTTCTCTTCTCCATCAATTATTGAATGTTCTGTCATTACTATTCTGAAATAACTGTCTGTTACTTTATTTCAGTTCCCAGTTCTCTATCTCAACAACTGCCCTGCCTCCAAACTATTCCTCTTGCTATTAGGAAGATTATTTGCAGTTTATTATGGTATCTGGACCATGGAAACAAGTTATATAAAATTTCAGATACTTGGGTGTAAAATGATAAACTTGAACACCATCCAATTTGACTCATAAAGACACCTATTGTGACACTTGCCTTAAGCGGTATGTACAGTAGCATAAGCTTACAGCTATTTCTACCCAATTAACTTACCCAAGCTTTGCTACTACCTTTAAGTTAGATGAAGCAGGCAGACTTACTCTCTGTTGTACTTACATAAACAGAGGTCCAGGGACAAAAACTGGCATGCCTCAGGTTACCTATAAAATACCTTATAGTTAGATATGGTAGTTCCTCTCGGGCTGCTTTAACAAAATACAAGTTAGGTGGTTAGACAACAGACATGTATCGTCTTACAGTTCAGGAGGCCAGAAGTATGAAATCAAGGTGCTGGCAGGATTGGTTCCTTCTGAGAACAGTGAGGGAGGGATCTGATCCAGGCCTCCCTTGTTGGTTTATAGATGGTTGCCTTTATGTTTATGTGGCATTCCCCCTGTGTGCCTGCTTGTGTCCAAATTTCTCCTTCTTATGAGAACATCGATCATATTGATCCTTCTTATGAGAACATCGATCATATAGGGGTCCAACCTAAGGACCTCACTTTAAGTTGATTACATATATAGAGACTTTATCTCCAAATGTAGTCACATTCCGAGGTACTGAAGTCTAGGACTTGAACATATTAATTTTGGGGGCATAACTCAACCCAACATTATAAACACCCACATCTCTCAATTTTAGATTTTAGTATTATTGTCTTTTTTGCCATGCCATTCTGCTAAGGAAGAATGGAAAAGTGTTAACAGGGAGGGTGGACAAACATGGAGAAAGTTCAAAAAAAGAAAAGCCAAGCATCATGGCTTGAATACAATTCACAAAATTTCTGCAAGATGGCTCTAAATTTGATAATACCTAGATTTCCTTCTACGCTTTGATAGGATTAGCTACAACACAAGAAAAGTTTAGAATGGAGTAAGAAAGCACTTGCCTATTCTATTTAGTTTGTGGTAATAAATTCCAATTATTTTGAATTGACATTGTTCTGCTCAGCCTAAAGTTGACTCCAAGAACTTCCTTCTCTGTTCTGTTTAAGTACCAAAGACAAATGACTATGCTGGATTCTTTGGCATGGCTCCATTTATTTAAAGCTCATCTATGCCTTTCTTTCTCTGTCTGAGGGCCTTTGGGGGAAGAAAATATACACAGACCAAGTGCTGTGCCTGTTGTGGATGCTGTGATATCAGAAGAGAAGTGATCCGAGCCTGAGGTTTGGCTCCTCCTGTTAGCAGCTTCTGGGGAGAAATTACCTTGACGTCAGTGGATACCAGTTTATTGTGTAAACCTGGGACGGGTCACTGTCCCGCACTTTTCTGCACCTACCCTTCTGCTCCTCCAACCGCATCAAATGCTGAAACTATTAATTCAAATGATACGTTC
Source organism: Martes martes (assembly GCF_963455335.1). Lineage (NCBI taxonomy): Eukaryota > Metazoa > Chordata > Mammalia > Carnivora > Mustelidae > Martes > Martes martes. The sequence goes on along the minus strand of NC_137894.1, from coordinate 122,066,454 downwards.
CCAGATCTGTCTTGTTCTGCCCCTGATCTTGCTCTCATAAATATTTGAAAATTACAGCAAAAGCCCACTTGGCGCTTCTCATCAGATGGAACAGGAGGCAAGTATAGAAGCAGTTCCTGGAGGAGGGAGGTGAGAGATGATGAGATTTGGGGACAGTTTATGTGAGCAATTTGTTATGCATGTAGGAGGAATGGTGACTTGATGACAGATTGACTTCTTGGTCCTGAACCTTAATTAACAAGGCCTTCGGAGAAACACATTGAGGAACAATAGGAAAATTCTTTGGAGCATTTCACAGATTATTCACTTATAATCTTTGGGGATTTATTTTATTATTATTTTTCTTTCTTTGGGACCTGCAGCCTTGTTGCCTTGACATCCACACTCAAGAGTTATTGGTATCAAACCAAGCTATATAAAAAGCTATCAAGCACTTCTCAGATTTTCCACAGTTCAAAGCGGTGTTGGCAGCATGCCAGCCATGAAAGATGAGCTGAGCCCCAATGTGGTGAGTGTGGCTGCACGTGCAAAAGGGAGCCTGGGGGTGAGGTGGGAAGGGCTGACAACTTTGAGGGTCCTGGAAGGAAGAGAAGTGGATGCTTCCTCACAGACCTGAAGGTCATATTCTCCCCCTGCAGGGAGTAAATGGAACTTACATTGATGTCCACTAAATAAAACCACAGCAGGAATATCAGTCCCTTGGGGGGGGGGGAATTTAAAAAAAAAACTATAAAAGAGGAAATCTAGTAATGTTAACCCAATAAAATATTAATGAGAATTTCATTTATTTTGGTTCCAGATAGACCAGAAAACTTAAAAGTTAGGGAATCTCCTGAGACCAAACTGCCAATGGCTGGGACATGTGTTGATAATACTGTCTTACCACAGAGAATATGAAATTCTGAATTTCTAAGAAAATCTGTGACATTCTATGAGCTTTGCTCTGTCCCAGGCACACGTTTCAAATTTGCTTTTAATGTTTATGGTCTCTAATTTCCAATCCTAGTTGGTAAATTGAGGTGGAAATGTGAGGCACACCTTAATTCCTTTTTATCTTTCCAAAACAATTCTGTTTGGTGATCTTTTAGGGAAAGATGATAGACAGTGGTGTTCATATTTCACAAAAGAAGATCATCATGACCCAGAGATGTTCAATGCTTGTCAAGGCCTATTGGGCTAGTAAGGTGGAGGATTGGAACTCAAGATCTGCTTTCTATCTTTCCATCTCATCCTGTTGATGCAGGAATAACATCCCCTGCTTAAGAGCATATTCACTTATGAATGCAAGCTTCTATGAGGCTGATGGAGAGGATTCTGTTGGTGTTCTATGTCATCTGGACGTTTTGTGGTGCTCACACCGGAAGTGAATGTTAACGCCCTAGAAGTGATTCTCAACGAGTGAGGGAAAGAAATTGGGGACAGATACCACAGCTCCCTCACCTCTCAGTGATACAATTTCATGTGCATTCAATGCAGGTTCTCAAAAGATCCACAATGGACTGAGCCTCAGCTGTCCACACCATCGGCTCTCTTGTTATTATACCTGTTACGTGGCTGTCTCTCATTGTCTCAACTCCCCTCTTCCTCACTTCCAAATACACTCCTTGATCTTAAATCAACTTTAACTTGAGTATTTCCCACATACTCCATCAATAAACTGACTTTGTATCCAAAGATCCCAGAACAATTAGGAAAATGGACTCTTGGCTTCTGCTTCAAATATAGCTTTACCTGAGACTTGCATTGTTACTTTCTTTTTAAAGCACTTTGGCATTGCAACATATTAAGAATAATATAAGTTTATTGTATTTTGTGTATAATATTGTATTGTATGTATATATTTAAATAAAGGTAAAAAGAAAAAATTGCTACCTACTTAAATTCTACTAACCAGAAATAACCACTATTTATATATCTATATTCACAGATATATATGTGTGTGTATATATATATATGTATATATACAGATATATTCACATATATTTGTTTACAAAATGAAACCATTATACATACTCCAAATAAGCTTTTTCTTAATACATCATGAACATCCTTTAGTCTTCAAATATTATTTTTTAATATTGCTTTTATAACTTCAGACAGTTTAACCTGTTTTATATACAGAACTTTAAGCAGTATTACAGGACTTATTTTTTTTATTTTCTACTTACATAAATGTTCCTGGACTTCAGAAATGTTATTTGTATTTCAACTAGCAGTTAATAAAAGTACCAAAAGCTTCCTTGAAATTCAGAATCATACCCTTAAAATATTTGCCAAAAAATAATAAAGCAAAAAATAAAAGAAATAAAATAGTAATTTGCTAATTTGCTTGTGACAATTGGATTTTACCACTTTCAAACATGATTTTTTTCTTACTCAGTGATTTCTCCTTTATATGGTTATCATTAAGTACAACGGTCTCCCTCTTTGAGAATGGGAAAAACTTTGCTGTGAACTTTTCAACTTATAATTCTTTGTGGTTGAAAACTAACCCCAACAGCTGTCTGAGAATTTAGTCAATTCCATCCTAAGCAGCTGTTGGTTTGGGTGGCTATTGGGGTAGTAAGAATGTTCCAAGGGATTGAAGCAGTAAGAAGATAGGACTTTCTGAGGTATTGGGAATTGAACTTCAACAAGATATTTTCTTGTGGGTTTTTTAATGTGTGGGAGAAAGAGTTTTAACATGTGACCTTCCCATAATATCTAAATCAACAATATCCTGTCTGTCTCTAGATTTAAAAGCAAAGATCCCTAAAAGAATGCAATAGAACTGTGTATAAATCTGACTTCATTTAATCTCTGATTTCCCCTATCAGGAACATTGCCCTATGATTCTCATAGTTCTTAGAGGGTTATGAGCTCAGTGTCTGCCAGGAAAACTTGAGTGATTTTAGGGGTTTTCATATTTCCTGCTGCATCAGTTCCACTCAGAAATGTAGGGGAAAAATAATCTCTTTTCTGAGCATCTGTGCAGTCTGGCATCAGATCCCCAAAATGTAAGCAAGCTAACCACAATGTCAGAAGAAGGTTATTTTACTGAAAAAGAAGGAGATGAAGGAGGAAAAGAGGAGAAAAAGAAAGAAGTGGGGACAGAGAAAGAGACAGAGGAGGGGAGAAGGGAAGAAGAAATGAAGAAAGGAAAAGAAAGAATGAAGGACAGGATGGAAAGAAGGAAGGAAGGGAGGGAGGAAGAAAGAAGGGAGGGAGGAAGGAAGGGGAGAGGGAGGGGAGAACAAACTATATTTGGTGGCAGGCTAGTTATAGTACAGCATAATTTGGACTACCACAGTGTTCCATTAAGAGCAATTGCCAATGTCACTTACATCCCTGGATGGTAAATATTTTTAATGGGAAGGAAGGGGCTTATATGAGCTATTACTATTTCCATGAATGCTGTTATTCTTTCATAATTTACATAATTTCTAGGTGTATGTGGGGTGCATGATATGCTTCTATGATTTGGGATGATGGTTTTACTCTCCAGACAGATTCAGATAAAACAAGTCTGCTGATGTTTCCCAGTGTCTTTTGCTTGCTTTCTTATAAGTTATGGACATGTCTCCAACCTCATGCTGGACAAAAGAAGACTGAAAATTTTTAAATATACTTTCTGACCTAATCCATCACTACATCTCTTCCCACTGAATCCACAGCTTTGGATAGCTAGAACAAATTCATTCAAGCCATTGCATATAGCAGCTCTCAGTTCCAGAATGTGTCTCCTTGCTGTAGATTCCCCATTGATTTCCATCTTTCCTCTTCAGCTATTTAACCCAGCCCTGATTTCAACTCTCTTACAGCTTTGGTCAAGGGAGAACCAAAGGCATGATTTTAAGCAGAAATACATTTTGCCTCAGGAAAGCATTTCTACCCAGCATTGTTATTCAGGGTTTGTCCAATACCTTCAATTAGCACATGGATACAGTAATCCTAGTAGATGAATCATGTGGCCTTTCAGTAATTGGTTTTGATCACCAATTTTTTATATCTCAAGTAAAGTTGAAAAATCAGCAATTTGAAGAATTTGAGATGGGGTTAAGGCAATATGGATCTTTCCTCTACCTTTAAAATGTTCCCTAAACCAGCGACTGTCCTACCTAGAAGTGCAATAAAGCAGACAATGAAATATAGGTAGCCTCAGGACTCATCCACTGCTAGAAACACAGAATCAAAGCAATGCCAAAAATACCTATAACTTAGGGCATGTCTACTTTGTGCCAGTTTTTGAACTACATGCCCTTATTTTATTAATTCCACAGATGGTTACCACACAACTACCATGTGCCATATATTTTCAGCAGACTAAAAACATAGCCATAAATCACTACAAAGTTAGAAAAATACTATTATTTTACTCATATTATGGATTAATAAATTAAAGTTCAGAAACTTAGGTCATCTGCCCCATGTCAACTAGTTGATAAATATCAATAGAAAAACTGCAACAATCCTAATCTTTAGTGTGTGCCTTAATATGCCTACACTTAGAATCAAAGAATTAATTTCCACATATATTTTAAAGTCTGCTCTTATGACAAATCTTAAACATGGAGGGTATTTATGCTATGGTTCTTTTCCTTTATCTTCTCTTCTCTTCCCTCTCCTTCTATCCTTTTTCCTCACCATATTCTTTTTTTTTTTTCAATCTTCCAAATTTTTTTCTCACAGTGGGAAAGGCAGTATAATTTGTTTTCTTTAAGGAGCATGAAACAATGATTAGGGTTCTGAGAATCTTTTTATTTTCCTTTAAACCCTACATCAAAGTCCTCATTTTTAAACTGCCTTTATTTTCAGTAAAAATATAAAGTTACATAAGTTGAAAAGAGAATGAAAGATTATCATTTGAGTTCATGAAATTGCAAAACATTACAAGTCAATTAGGTAGAAATGCATGATGTATAAAGTAGGGGTTGGTGGGGGAGAGGGTGGGGGATTTCGTAATTATACAGAGAAATAATAAGTATTTTGATTTGGCTCAAGTGTTAATATTTTAACCACAGCAGAGATTTGTTTTTTCAGGAAGATACAAAAAAAACACTCCAGTATTCTGAGCGATTGAGACAAATATCTTATACATCTCATAAATCAAGAAGGATGTTTATATTCTCTGAGACATTCTGTTACAGTTTCCTTCTTGAATGATAAGCTTCTACAAGAGTGTTAGATTTGGGCTACAGAAACAGGAATGCTCTTTGTTTTGGTTAGACAGTCACCATCTTTGAAATAGAATGTGCCTTGCTATTCTAGGAATTGTTTTTTAAATGATTTCTTAGAAAATATGGTAAATGATTCTTCTCAGGATGTAGAAATGTGCTTCAAAAGGACCAGACTGGAGGAAAACATAAGGAGAAAATAAAAAGCAGAGCTTCAGTTTCATGACTTCAAAAAGTGGGGATGAGCTTGTCACAGTTATGGAGGTTACTGTTTGCTTTTTAAAATTCTTACTCAGGTGATATTTGAACTCTGTAAACTTGGTTTGCTCTATAAATCCTGTCCTCTCCTTTTTATGTTGTTCTTTTTAAGATCAATGAACAAAAATAACATAAACGCCTTAGCTTTGCACAACTGTTTAATAAAAGTAGAATTAAAATAAGCATTCTCTCATACACACATGCATAATTCTATGGGTTAGCAAAGAAACAAGGCTGTAAGCCTTCATTATGTCCATGTTGGCTCTGCTATAGATGTGAGGTAGAACAATGATGCACTCAGGGTGTCAGATCACTCATTAGTTGCATACAAGGCATGCAGGGGACCATGGGGTACATTTCACTTTGAATTATGAGAAAGTTCATGAATGCAAAGGGGTTTTTCACCTAATATTGTCCATTGGATCATGCTCTGAAGGTTTTTTGTTGTTTTATATGCTTGATTTCAACTTCTTCTTTTTAAACTTCCATTTAGTTATTCGAAGCTATGAAGTACAGTAGTAAAGGGGACAAGCTTTGAAATCAGTTACACATGTTACACATTTTGCAATTTTGTCTCATAATCCCATATGTCCTAATCAGATTCTCAGTCATTAATTTTAGCCTTCTCATTTGTAAAAAGAAATACTACTTAAATCACAGGGTCACTAATGGATTCAAATGAGTTAAAAGATAACAAGCACTGATAACACAGATTACATCTGGAAACTCCCTTTACTCTTGAAATTTCAGTGAAAATTGTTCAAACTCACTATTTCACTAACTAGAGAATACAGATACCACTGCATAATTCCAGAACATTTCTGATAAATTACTTCTTCATGAATTTGCTTTTTCAGCTTCTTTATACCTATATGTTTTCTCAAATTTGTTCTTGGTCAAATGGGTACCACATTTATTGACTTATATGGAGAAAATTCCACTCTCAAAGTCTTGGTGATTTTAATAACAAGTTACATATGTGTGTGTGTGTGTGTGTGTGTGTGTGTGTATGCACACATACATATATATATATTTTTTAAGATTTTTTAAAGATTTTATTTACTTATTTGACACAGAGAGAGAGATCACAAGTAGGTGGAGAGGCAGGCAGAGAGAGAGAGAGAGAGAAGAGGAAGCAGGCTCCCCACTGAGCAGAGAGCCCGATGCGGGGCTCTCTCCAAGGACCCTGGGATCATGACCTCAGCTGAAGGCAGAGGCTTTAACCCACTGAGCAACCCAGGCGCCCCCAGATTACATATTTTATAACATTGTGCCAACTCTCATGTCTACAACCATACTTTGTTTTACAATAGCAGACTGAAAATCCTTTTCATTGTTTCAGGCAATGCAATTTTAATCATAGGCAGGCTCCTCAGGTTTTCAGTTTGAATTCCAAATTCTTAATCAGGAATTTTCTTAGTATTTTATATAGAAAGATAATCTATTTAAGAAGTGCTATTTAAGAAGAGCTCATGTCACCAAACAAAAAAATGTACTGTATATTTATTATATTATAAATAGTTTAATATTTGTGAAGTTGGGAGAATTTTTTCCTGTTTATTATTGGTAATATTTAAATGTGGGTATCTGATATACTTAGATTCTTCTTGCTCTTGAGCCCTGTTCCCCACAGAAAATTTCTATCCTGCTCCACTTACTACCATCCACTCAGTACTTATTCAGTGCCTACTGTGTGCGTGGCACTGTTTCAGATGTTGTGGAGGCTGTTTGTGACTGTCAAGCGATATGTAGTATTGGGTGGATAATCTGAGGTTCAAGTTTAGGAGTTCCATTTTTATCATAGACATGAAGTTGGTATTTTGACATCTGTATGTCTTACTCCTTGCCTATTTTTATTTAATTCAGAAATTGGACATTATATAGTAGTCTAATTTAGTGGCCAAAGTCCAACATTATTATTATTGTTTGCATTTGACAATGTGTCATCTTTCATTTCTCAGAGCTCGATGACTTTTGACCCCAAGATACGTCTGTTCTTCACTCAAGACCTGCTATAAAGCAAACAGTCATTAGCTCAGAAAGAGCCAGTATACTTTCTCAGCTCCCCTTAGAGAGTTCTTATACAAATCTAAAGAGTGATGCTGCTTTTTCCTTCAGTATAAAACTAGGACCTGCTACGTATCCTTCTCAGCTGGTCTGTGCTACAGTATTTCCATTTTACCTATGTTACACTTTCACAGAAAGTGGTAATTCTTAGTAAAATTTTTGAAATGTGGATTTATGCTAGTAGAGAACACTTTTTATTGCACTCACACACCTTCATGTGCACATGCACACATACAACACCACCCTGCCAAACATTGCTATTACTTGAGTTATATGCTTTTTTGGATTATTACCAATGACCTTCTTTGTCAATTGGCAAGCTCAATTGTTTAGTGTATTTTGAAGGATTGCTCTATTTCTATTGATGATGGGAACATGAATCTAAAAAGTAAGACAAGACAGAGAAATAATTTTGTGTAGAATGGAAATTAGGGCAACAAAAAGGAGAAATAAGCTGAAGGTAAAAGGCATGTGTCAGCTGCTTGAAAGCTGGATTTTCATCAGCAGTTAGGGGAATAATTATGGGAATGTGGCAGCCCCTCAGAGTGAGCAGAAGACACTAGCCAGAGTCAGGCAGCATGTCAGGGTTCCAGCTCAGCAGTCTGAGCTGCAAAGCATTGTACTAGTTCTTGCAGAACAATGTGGTACTGACCCTAATTCACAGAATCTCAAGTGGAGTCGAACAATGGGCTAACCTCCATGAGCCCATATAATATAGTACTCGTAGCTATAGTTTAGGCACAAATTATACTGGGTTCATTGCCAAAATTTCCAAATCTACTGACTGGTAGCTATAAGCCTCCTGACTGATATATTCACCTGCCTGTATAGCAGAATCTTCAAGCTGAGAATTTTGCATTGCTGCTTATACCAAAGAAGGGAAAAGAATTTTACTATTTTGTAAGGATTTGACAATATTGTCCTTACAAAGATCATGAATCACTGAGTAACTATTTGTAAATTAATTAATTCATTTATTATATGGTTCACTACATCTAATTCGATAGGCAAAATAATTATGTGTAATAAATAAAACTGTAACAATACAGAAAAGTGTGGAAGTGAGAGAACTTTCTAAACTTAAAAGCATTGGAAACAAATCACAATTATAAAATTGGTTTTATTGCATATTGAAAAGTAAGCATTCTTCAAAGCATCATAAAATTTAAAAGTAAATAATATATACATAAAAGATGTTCTTACAAATATGACATGCAGGGTAAGGGTTAATAACCTGTAATAAAATCCTAGTAGATAATAGATAAGTGAATGATTGGACAATTTACAGAACAAAAAAATGTGGCTCAAAAAAGTGAAAATTGCAGGTTCATCAGAGATCAAAGACAAGGGCATTGAAATGACAGAATGTTTCTTACCAAAGTGGCAAAATTTTATGAAGTTTGCACCTCCATTTGGGTAGGTGAGAAAATGGTTTGGATTTTCTGTACTGTAATTCCCTAGTCCCCTTTGCGAGCACTAATAAATTCATTAACTTGAACTCAGCCTTTCTTGGATGTCTCATTGGAATTTCAAGCATCAAATACCTAAAATTGACCTCCTCTTCCCCAATTATGCATGTGCATGTTTATAAAAGTTCCTTATATCAATAAATGTCAGTGTGAATCTTCCAGGTTTTCATGTCACCCAATCCAGAAGCAAATCCTGGATCTCATATCTGTCATGAGAAACATCTCCCTTCCCGTCTGCTTCCACCCTTCTCCAGGGGGGAAGTAAAACCCACCCTAACATCATTACCTGGACACATACACTAACTGTGTCACTGGTTCCCTTTTCCACGGGGCTCTTCTACTGTCTATTTCCGATCAACAAAAGAGCAATTCTTTACAAATTCAGGCCAGATCATATGATTTCTGAATTCAAAATACGTTTGTGGCCTTATATCATGATTAGCATGGAATCCCAAGTCTATGGGATTATCTGTCTCAACATAGATTAAAAATACCCTCCTCAGAAGAGCACATCCACCCTGCTTTTTCCCTTTTCCCCACTTTAATATTTTCCCTAGCACTCATCATAATCTTTTTAATATGTGCCAGTTTATGTCTTTATCATCTATCTCTCTTACTAAAATCTCAGATCAATGAAGGCAGATCATTTTCTGTCTTTTTCTACTTACTTAATAAGTATTGAATAAAGTAAATAAATAAGTTCGTTAATGGGATATTAGAATTAACCTAAATAAGAACAATAAAAATAATCAAATTAAGTGGATTATTACAAATTATATTTTCAATAATATTTACTAATCTAAATAAATAATTCTACATCATGATGTCATATGTTTATAGTTGTTGATTCAATTGAACAAGCATTCTTGTGCCAATACTACACTGATTACTTCTGAGCTATAATGTTATGAATAACATTGAGTTTTATTTTTTTTTAAGATTTTATTTATTTATTTGTCAGAGAGAGTGAGCACAGGTAGACAGAGTGGCAGGCAGAGGCAGAGGGAGAAGCAGGCTCCCTGCTGAGCAAGGAGCCCAATGCGGGACTCGATCCCAGGACGCTGGGATCATGACCTGAGCTGAAGGCAGCCGCTTAACCAACTGAGCCACCCAGGTGTCCCAACATTGAGTCTTTTGTATAAACTTTATCTTTAAAAATTTTTATTATATTTTTATGTTAAATAAATTTCTAGAACTTTTCAGTCAGAGGCTCAAAACCAAGTTTTTCCATTGTCAGCTTGCAGACTTGCTTAGGATTAACCAAGATCGATGCAAAAATAGTCATGCAGGCAAATATCTCCGTTGAATCATTGTTCCAGATATATATCCCATTTGCTTTTCTAGGTCTATCCTTCTCACTTCTCTGCCTTTCTCTGCCTCAGAAGGCTGACATGCAGAGACCATAACAACCAGTCTCCCTGCCATTTTGTTCTCTGCTTCAGTGAATGGGGAATCCCAGTAGGACCTGAGGGTCACAGGGGAGTTACCCATTCCTGGGGCTCCCTCCCTGTCCAGTAGCTTACTCCTGGCCACCCCTATGGGAAGGCCACTGCTTCTCCAGAGGAAACTGAACCTACTCATCTCTGCCTGGGTTCAAGGAGTCACTCATTTTTTAGTAATTTTCAGGAAGCAAGACCTCAATTTTTACTAAGTTTTCATTACCATCCTGTGGGCCTCCTGTATCAACTCTAAGTAATGGCACATTTTCAAATTATCATATTCCACCTATGCTATCTGCTTCCTATGGGGACACTGAATGAGACTGCTTTGTTGCCCGGTCTTATCTCCCTTCAGCCCATCCTTTTATTCCAGGCACTAGGATAAACTAGGGCAGCCTCTTATTACTCCATGTCCATCAACTGCTTATGATGCATATGCTTTCCTCTTTCAGCCCCTGGGCTCTAGGCTTCCCTGCCTGGAATGTCTTCAAGTCTCTATTTAACTATTCTGATGCATGAACAAATGTAGAATTGAGAAGACATTAGCAAACCATAAGGTAACTTCCGACCAACAAGGGACAGGAGTTAGCTGGGGGGTGGGGGGGGGTGGAGAAAAGAGAAAAAAGAAAACCACCACCACTTCCTTCCTCCCTGCTTTTGCATGAACAATTCTAAGGCACATATTTTACTTAGATCATATAGTATCTTAGCAGGATTAAACCCTAGTTGTCCATGGCAGTGAGCCAGCTTAATAATGCATCATTGGATTGGCTTCCCTCCATCCCTGTTCATTCTTCCAGGTTCTTAAACCCCGTACATTGAAAACATCCCAAAATAAACTACCTTTTGCAAAAACCTGTTTCAGGCTCTCTTTTCTAAGGAGATTCTGAGCTTAGAGATACTATGATTGATAGAGTGGCTATATATATATATATATATATATATATATATACACATACACACACACACACACACACACACACATAGTGCACACGTATATAATTTTCATCTAACACCAAAATCTTTGTTTCATAGAATTATTAAGAAAATTATACTTTTATACTTGATAATCATTCAATGCGTTGCTGTCCATTTACCAAAGTCAATTCTAACAGGTCTCCCATCCCTGCCCCCTGCCCACCATCTCCGCTTTCCACCCTGCATCCTACCACCTTTGCGTAAAGGGGAACCCATGAACCTCAGTGCACACTGGGTAATCCATCATTAAATTTTTCCAGTGTGCTTCCTGACAGGTCTCAAAGAGGTTCATAATAGCATTTCCCCTGAGGGCAACCATGCCATTAGTCAGAAGTAATAAAACCTTTTAGTGAAAGGGAAATAGGAGAAAAAAAAATAAAAACCTCATATTTTCTGCACATTTTCAAAATTGAGTAGATTTAAACTTCGGTTTCCAGACTTCTAGAATAAATTCCAGGCTTAATTTCCATAGCAAAGCCATAGGCAAACAGGTGCTGGAAAGAATTCTAATCCACCCATTTCCTAACCTGGGCAACAGGAGCGCCGGCCTGTTACTGAGTGGTGTTTGCACCGAGGCTGTGCAGGCCGCCTTTGCAGGCGGTGGGCTTTCTCTGCAGCGCGGCTGGAGGCTGCCTCCGCCCCGGCCTGAGTGCAGCGGACGGGAGTATGAAGTGTTTCTCACATAGAGACATGACTGAGCAAGCATACCAGACGGAACATCACAGCCAGGATTAGGCACAAACTGCTCTGTGATACCCTGGCGTAAACTCTTAGAAAGATAAACCCTCGGTAAAATAGAAGCGTGAGAGCAGTTTTTGCACCGAATAAGGCCTATAATTTTGATTTGTCTCTTTTCACAAATTAGTTTCCATGGATTCTGGTTTTACAGATAGGAAGCGGAGAAATACAAGTATTGGAACAGCAAGAGGAATCTGTTCTGGGCCATTTCCAGGCAAGACCCCAAATGGGAACTCCCAGAGAGGAGGCAAGAAAGCATGCATGCGCTCTGAAGGTTTTCAGAGAGGTTTTGCATCTGAATGAGGTCTGAGTTTGCAGAAGAAGCTGCTTTGGCACACTACGGTAAACCTCAGATCATTTGAGGTTTGCCCTTCTCTCTCGAAAAATGCATCTCATACTACAGATAAGTGTAAGCATCAAGGTCATGTTCTCCCTCCCTTCTTAATTCTGATTTACATTTACAGGAAAATCAGGCAGAACACCATGAGCTGGGAAATGCCATTCATTTGCAAAGAGGCATTACTGTTCCAGGCCTCTGGGCTGAATCATGCCATTGTTCCAGGTCCCAGGTGCCAACCTCCACAACACCCCATTCCTGCCCACACCACACACAGAGCCTCGGCCTAGAGCCATTTCAAAGATCTATCTGACTTTCTAAAGGAAATTGGCTCAGTGGTGCACTCATGTACCAGATGTGAGACCCATCTACGAGTCTCTGAAGGTCAGCCAGGATAATAGTCACATCTGTCCGCAAGATAGCTCAAAGATTATCTACATTGTGCTCTCCTTGGCCACAGATTTTATGTGCTGGCTTGGGAAGTCTGTTTCAATTGGCAAAGTGGTTAATCTAACTCATCCTTTGCTTATATTTGTTTACCTTTTTTTTTTTTTTTAACTTGACCAAAAAATTCCCAAGGTATGAGATACAGCTTTTATTCCAGGTTTTATTTGCTGGCCCATTTCATCCATTTATTCCCCTCGAATAAGGAGGCACTGGTCATATCCACATAAGGGATTTTTAATCCACTTAGAATATGGGCATTATGTTAATTTAAAAAAAGAACATGGACATTAAAAATACAATATCAGAGACATATTTATAATCATAAATTCTTTTTTGAAATTCCTCTTACTTCTTGTTAAAATATCACTGCACATTTGAAATGTCTTTTCTCATTTCCAAATTGTCTTGTGTCAACAATGCAGCACTTCCAGCTATAAATGTTATTGAAAAATTGCAAAAGAATATTTGTTGTATTCCCCAGTTTTTCATCAGTTTTAACTTTATGAATAAAGAATGTTTTATTTTATTTTATTTTTTTCTGGCAAAAATGTTTGTTTTCTAACCCAAAGTCATTTGGAGTAAGGAAATGGGAATGTGTCAACAGAGATAAATGAATATGGTTGATGGCTTAGTCACAGTATTAAGAAAACAAAACAGTGTCCCACTTTTTTAAGAACATACCTGGTTGTCATTTTTTATATGATATTGAATAAAATTATTCTCTTTAATCGGGAAAAGTTACAGAACACACAGATTTGATGTTTCAGTAGTTTATAGAGGAATTTTCATTATTTGGAAGTAGCATAACATGGGGATTTCATTGTTTTGGTTGTTAATGGTTTTCCTTGTTAAACCTACAGCTACAATTTACTGGAGGAGGAGTCTTAGTCATAATCCTTTCCATTATTAGCATGTTTCATTACTTTGTAGCTCTGTTATTTAGGCCATAATGATAAGAATGATTATATGCCATAATCAAGCTAACAAACTAGATTGGACACCTGTTAATTTCTTTGTTAATTTTCTAACTTACATTCTCCTTTCTTCTTAAACAGTGCATCAAACTCTGTCCAGCATCTACCCATAGTCCTGTGCCTTGCTCTCACACTTGTTTGGGTGAGTCTATAGTTATGTCCTTACCCAAGGCTGGAGAGGGTGATTTAAACAGAATGATTCATTCCCTTGGGCACAAGGACAGGTTCAGGGACAGATATATTACCTAAGTCAAGCAGACAAGGTCAACAAAACTTGATTCTGGGACCTTTTTTTGAGTCACACAGTGGCAATTAAATTGCTTTTACTGCACTTGGTTTTGCAATAATATGAGCCTGAAGGTTCGAGGAACATAATGTGGAATCTGAAATGGAGTCCACATTTTTAAGAAATGTAGGTAATTGAAAATACCTTATTAACAATGGAAGAACAACTTAAATCAAAGGTCACCAGCATCTTTTTCACATTTAACTTCAAATTACAAACATATATTATCTTTCCTAAAAACACGGAGGCGTTTCCGTGGGATTAAAACAAATTCTAACCCATCTATACAACCTCAGTGACTCCTGAAGAGATCCTGGGACAAATCTTCAGATTTTCTATTTAGAGGAAATTTTAACTGAGTAGATTTATTTAATCTTTGAGAACTATTATGTATGCCTGTGTGTACACACACACACACACACACACAAATGCGCACGCGCGCGCATGCACACACACACACACACACACACACACAAAAGTTACACAAGTAACTCTTCTTAAGTTTCTATCAGTAACAGACCTATTGTACTCTAGCTGTGAGAAAATTTCCCAAATTCTCCAATTAAAATAAATGCTAAAATATAGCTGTGTTCTGGAACCAAACCTAGAGATGCACCAGAGCTTTCAAAGACCGTTAAACTGATTTGAATTGAATCATATAAATAATATTACCAAAAAAAATCAATATGCTTTTTTCTAATATACATTGTAATACTTACTCAAATGTCTACCATATCATAAAAATTGACCAATACGAATAAGTAAGGACTGCACAGAGTTAGATTAGTAACTTTTTCTTCACTCTGTGATTTTCTGAATGCCAAATGATCAGTCTGTCAGAAACAAAACTCCCTTGGGACTTTCAGAGTTTCAGAGTTTTAACATTTTAGAGTTTAAGGCATGGAGGTTTTAGATTAAATGCAGCTACAAGTTGAGATGGATACAATCTTGATTACTACAAATATAATAATTAACAACATCTATTCGGAATCACTTTGTTACCTGTGCTTATTTAGAACAGTTCAGAAAAGCAATGACATTATGGAAATTAGAGCTGCTATACATTAATTAGAGAAGGTCAAGATGTAGAATCTGAGGAACTGTGAAGCACTTTCCAAACTGGCCTGCTTAGCTAATAAATTCCATAAGGACAGTGAGCAAGCAGGGCATGGCATGAGAACTGGAGGTGAGGACTGATGTAAATATACTTAGAAAAAGCACTAAAAAGAAACCTAATGTACTTTTACATTCCTCTCATGTTTGGAATGCTTGAAAATTTATTTATAAGGATGTGACCCTAGCTTAAACAAATCAGCTTTTTAACCTTATAAAGACTTTCTAAAATATAATGGGATCTACTGTATTTTATGACCTTAATCTCCTGGATGCTAAAACATTGGCTTGAGCAATAAGAAAATTTATTTCACAATTGACAGAATTAACATACAGAAACTTAAAATTTGAAGACTTAATCATTAGAATACAGAACACCAAACCTGACTCGGGATTCTGACTGCCAGGTCCTTTTCTTTCTTCCTTTTTTTTCCACCCCCCAGCCCCGGCAAGGCCATGCAAAATGTCAGAAAAAGATAATAGGAATCTGAATCCTGAAAATAAGTGAATAAGAAAATAAGTGACTGACCTGAATTACATGGTGGACTACTATTTGAGTGAGGGTGAAAACAAAAAACAAAAACCCCTGTTGTTTTTGAACCATAATATATATAGTCTACTGTAATTCATACCTATAGCCAAGTTAAGTATTTGTGGCTAAATATTCTTGTGTTCAGGAAAAAAAAAAAAAAGAGAGAGAGAGAGAGAGAGAGAAAGAAATCTTTCAAGATTTGACTCAATAACATCTCACACTCCTCCACAATTAATTGCATTTTCTGTTACACTCACTTTGTGTTTTGTCTATACGCATGTTGCATGTAACTGTGAACAGATAATGACCATGTAGTTTCATAACTACTAACTAGATCTTGAGCACCTCAAAGGGAAGGTCTTTCCTTATTCAACTGCTTATCCTCCTGCATCTCATTGCTGTTCAACAAATGCTTTTTAAAAGAGTGGGTGGTCATGTGGTTCATTGAATATGATTCACTGCACAAAGCTGGTTTTCTTTACTAAGTACACTTTCTCTTTAATAGTCGCCATTAAATTCCAAAGCTTTGATTCCCTTTTTTTAAATGTGATTCTATGAGTTGATTTCAACTCAGATTGACACAAACACAAGATCTAAGTACTTTTATTTCTTTTATTTTTCCTTGAGAATATTTTGGTTTTGGAGGCATGCGGTATGTAAGAATTTTGTTTGAGAGGTGAATGAAGGGAAGCACTAACTGGGTGATGGGCATTAAGGAGGGTGAAAGATGGAATGAGCACTGGGTGTTATATGCAACTGATGTGTCACTAAATTCTACCTCTGAAACTAATTTTTAAAAAGCTTTTGTTTGTTCATGTCTTTTTTATAGTTAAGGATTAGAAGGAGGCAAATAATTCCCAATAAAATATTTGAGATACTGATTGATGAATTTAGATAATCATATATCTTCTAGTCATGTGCATATCCTCCTATGGGGAAGGGGGAAGGGAGCAGAATCTGTTTGCTTTTGCTTATTAAATTAGCATCATAAAACCTCATCCTATATAGTTCTACATTCAAGTTGACACCATGATTCAGAACTAAACTCAGACTCCAAGAAAGAATCCCTCAGAAGATTATTCTTCAGAGTATACGACAACAGTGCACATTTGAAATACAGTAATTAGAAAGGATTGAATAGATAAAAGCTTCTTTGCCTATAAATTAACTTCTTACAGAGACATTCCAATATATAGGACCATTCACAGACACCGAGATTGGTAAAAATTTATTGGTAAAATTTATTAGTAAATACCAATAAAACTGCACCTTTTGCTTATTCAGTTTTGGGGGGATTATTATGACCAAAGCAGGCGGGGAGGAGAGTAGTTAGTTTCAAGTTACCAGATTTCTGTAACATTGTTTCATTGTTCATTTGAATCCTTTGTTGCAGAGTGAGTTCTTTTGCCCCACCTCCATTATTAGTAGGTGGGATGTCTTATACATCATGACCAAAAAAAAAAAAAAAAAAGGCTGTTAGAGCATCAAACTATAGTTTGCAATAATGTCCAAGGATACCCTTGTAAATGTAATATGTTCTATTTCACCTGAAATGTCTTCGGTTGTGGGTGGCTGGAGAACTAGTGTCACGTAGAGAAACAGATAGCTTAGCATTTTGATGGATTGTCTTCCTTTGTTGAGACCCAATGCTTTCATATTTCAGCTCTGAGGTATTTTTTAGAAGTTGTTCCAGCTCAGGGGCGCCTGGGTGGCTCAGTGGGTTAAAGCCTCTGCCTTCATCTCAGGTCATGATCCCAGGGTCCTGGGATTGAGCCCTGCATCAGACTCTCTACTCAGCAGGGAGCCTACTTCCCCTCCTCTCTCTGCCTGCCTCTCTGCCTACTTGTGATCTCTGTCTGTCAAATAAATAAATAAAATCTTTAAAAAAGAAAAAAAGAAAGACATTGTTCCAGCTCAGCTGTAGTGAACTAGTGTGCATGTGATTTACAATTCTATCTTATGCCTTCTTCTCTTCATGGGAAATTTCACTCTCTCCTTTCCATAATATTTCCAGGACATGTTCCACAAGCTAGGCTTTACACGGTTATCTGCAGGAATCAGTTTTATTTACTTTATTTCGTTTTAGTTTTTTGTGTACGTGTGGGTATGTGTGTGTACATGCGTGTGTGCTCTTCTTCCTAACATGTGACTTTCCATTCCCTCAATCCAAGAGCATTTGTTCTATCTGACCACTGGATGGTGATTAAATTTCTTCTCTCTGGGCAGGTAGATCATTAAGGAGCCAGTAGCCAGTGCAGATTGCTTTTGATTCATGGACAGGATTCCAAGGGACCTTATTAACAAGAAAACAGAGAAGCATTTCACCTTGTCTTCATCAATGAAATGATTTATTAACAAAGGTCACAACTTTGCTTATTACCAAATGCAAGAAATCAATAATTTACACAATACGTTTAATTCAAGTACCTGGTTGCACCTTTGAAATAAACTTGCAGCTTTTTCTCCTGACCGTCCCTACCTTCAATGCTCTCTGCCAAATCTCAGTCTAAGGAAAAACTTGGGGAAATACATTGAGAAATGCACATAATCTCTCATGATACTGGATCATAATTGTGTGAGATCTATTAGTTTTGCTCCTCACTGAATCTGGAACACTATGGAACCTGGTAGTTGGTAAATACTAGTTGAGTAAATGGAAACAACAAATGATTTTCTTCTTGCTTCCTGGTTATCCTTACCCATTTGGGAACTAAGATGAAGCTCAAGTCCATGAAATGAAAGTCTTCTGCTCATGAAGATCTCCAGGCATTGAAGGAGGGGACAGGTGTATCTCAGCTAGTTAACTGATCTATCTACTCTTCCCCTACTTGAAGAACACCCCCACTATGAAGTATAGTGTTGGAATGACTTCCCTTCCTCTGAGTTTACAGAAAAACTTGCTTTCCCTTGTTCTGGCCCTTCTCAATCATACTAGTCTTTAGCTCAAAAGACCAATACTCTAAAAAATTCAAACTTGCTTACCAAGAAATGCATATGGGCTTTAAAATCCTATTGTCTACACATCAAAAGACCACATTGGACTGAGATGATGTTTTCCATTTTTTAACAGTTTTGGACATTTATTTGAGAACATTTCAATTCACTTATCAATTGAAAAAAATATTGATGCAAGTTTTTCAGAGTCTGTGTGCTCATTGTCTTCTCTATAGCCAAGCTATAAATTGTACTTACACTACTGGCCTTAATGAAAGACAGAAAAGCAGTGGCAGCAGGTAAAGTTGTTAGGATCTCAGAGTGGAACAGGAGGCAGAAGCATATGGATTCTGGAAGGAGACACGAAGTTCCCAGGAGAATTTCGAGTGAGCCATGGGAGCCACACTGAAAGAAATCAGGGACTGATCAAGGTCTGTTTGCCCAACGATATAGCAGCCCATCCATGGAATGTGCTCAATGAAAGATACTTTTACTAAAAGAAAGTGCTTTTTTTGTCTTGTCCTCAACAGGTTCCTGTGCTATTTTTGGTTTCAAAGCCAAAGCTGGGCTCCCATGTGTGGAACGTTTCATTCTTAACTGAATGATTTCTCGCTTTCTTTCTTTCTCCCCCCCCCCCCACCCCGGCCCCTCCCTGCCCCTTGGCTGGTAGAATGAAAATGGTGTGTTAGTCTGGTTGTCTGTATTGGTTCACTAAGGCTGTCTTACCCACTGGGTGGCTTAAACAGCAGGGATATATTTTCTTAGGGTTCTGGTGTCTAGAAATCTAAGACATGGTGTTCACTCTGCTGATCCTTCTGGGGGCTGTGAGGGAGGAGAGTGTCTGTTCTAGATTCTCTCTCTGGCATGAAGATGGCCATCTCCTCTTTATGCCTTCATATCATCTATTTTCTATATATGTTTCTTTCCTTTCACATGGCATTCTTTTATAAGTTCACAAGTAATAGTGGATTAGGACCCACCCTAACAGCCTCATTTTAATTTAACTAATTTCATCTGCAATGACCTTGTTTCCAAGTCAGGTCCTACTCTGAAGTACTACAGATTATGACTTTCAACATATGAATTTAGCAAGGGGACATACCATGATCCATTTTCTCTCTATCATGCTGCCTTTCCTCCCCTGCTTTTCCATTACTAGAAGGTGCACTGGTTAAGCTCCACTCAGTGGAGCACATAACTTAGCTGAGGCACATAACTTAGTGGCTATATTCATTGGTTCTGGAAGCATACAACCAGGATTTGCATTTCGGTGTTGTCACTTCTAGTGCTATGAACTGTATTTCTTCATCGATAAAATGGAGAAAATGACATATATCATGTAATGTGCTCAGCCACTTTGCAAATGGTACAGTTAACAAATATTTATTATAAATATTACTGAAGAAGTAAACTGCCCTCTAAGTCCAGGAAGTAATCCATATGCTTTGACTATGAATGCTTACAATTCCAGCAAAGAACACAGGGCAAGTTTGGAAGATATTTAGACACAAGTTCACCTCTAGAATATGAGGATAATCCTATCAAAATTGGCAATGATTCAAGTCATTCAGATGCCACAAGTGATCATAAAAGACATTTCAATTTCAACTCTTTTCTATCTCTGAAATTAGGTTCCGGACTCATTAGAGAGTCATTTGGACACTTGCGTCTCTCAGAGGTGGTCTCACAGAAAAATCCCAGGTACAAAGTAGGGGAACCAGTCCCCAAGAAGG
Organism: Martes martes; assembly: GCF_963455335.1. Classification (NCBI taxonomy): domain Eukaryota; kingdom Metazoa; phylum Chordata; class Mammalia; order Carnivora; family Mustelidae; genus Martes; species Martes martes. The sequence continues at coordinate 122,045,996 of NC_137894.1, read as the reverse complement.
GAATAGCACTGGGACATTGCTGTGCGCGTGCCAGCCAGGTCCTTGCTCTGTTACCTAAGTACTTCAGAAACATTGACCACATGTCAACTCAACCTAATATGTTCTTCTCCACGTTTTCGCATTAAGAACATGCTCATTTTTGCCTGCTTCTTTCTATTATTTCTATTATTTGGGCACTTAATTTACAGTCAACTGCTACTGATTGTCAGCTCCTGACTGAGAGCTGGGTGAACTTGGGTCTGGGCTCCTCTTTGTCAGGGTAATAACACTGCAGATGTAAGTATTTCATATGTACTATTGGATTTAATACTCAGAAGAAATTTTTTAGGGAAGTATTCATATTATTAAAACTTAAGGGACAAAAGGTTTGGAGAAAGTTCATATTACCCAACATCACAAGTCAGTAGGTAGGATAAAACCTGAATCTTGATCAGTATGACTCTAGTGCCTGAGCTCTGTGACAAATCTATTCTCCTACACAAATAAAGAAGGAAGTCAAATCCCTAATAGTGCCTTTTATGACAATGTGGTGAGGCTCAAATCAACAATTGGACAACTTTGGTGATGAGATTGTCTCAATTTCCAATCCTAGATTCTCTTAATCTGAAATAGTCTCAAGTCATAGCCAGATATGGGTATGAAACCAGTGGGTCAACACATGGTTTCTTCTCATACATTTGAAACACAATCTAAGATTAATTAAAAGTAAAGACATCTTCTGTAGACAATTCTTAAATGTATATTTACATATATTCCAAAGATATCAATGACTAACTACACAAACCAAATTCACATCCTAAGGTTCTGACATTATTTGCTTTGAACTAAAATCTGCAATGACGCTGAGCTTTTTGTAAGTGCTCAGATATACTTGATTTACTCCAAAATTTTTCTTTAAATTGGCTTTTCAAAATCTAATCACATTCTACATTTACGGAAGGGCTTACCAATTCTGAATTTTGTCATCTTTGAATAGTGTGTCCTAACTCAATTTTTATAATTTTGTATACTTGAATTCAAGTTCTCTAAAAGTGGGGCTTATGTTTAAAATACAGCCAAGGGGGAAAAAAAAAATACAGCCAAGGATAAGATTGAATTGAAATAAACACATACACATTGAGGAACTAGAAGAACTACCATGTGTCAAGTTTTAAAGATATAGATAGATCAATAGATATCTGTATAGATATAGGTATGATTTAAGAATGATGTAGATAGTTATATCTGTGTGTCCACCCATTTATATCTATCCATTCGACATTGAACTTTGGGCAAATGTGATGATCTTCCCATTGTAGCGGAGGTTAGCATTATGTGAAGGATGGTCTTTAAATAGCGTCTTTATTCTTCTGAAAATACAGAGCACAGAACTAAGAAATCCTGGGTAAGTTGAAAGCAAAGTGAGAAGATTTTAATGGAAACCTGAGGGTTTTTTTTTTTTCTTCTCCTCATTTTCCTCTGTAAAACAAAGTGGATTCATAAAGTAAAATCATTATGTTACTAAGAATATAATGAAGGGTTATTATGAAACAGAATTATGTTTTCTGAGGAAATGAGAAATGATAAACGTTAATAGAAAATAGTAGGTAATACTGGCACCACCTTCTCCAAAACTTTATATTATATTCCCATTTATTTTTTGTTCAGTAAGAGTATACTCAATCTAAAATTATAACTATTAATCATAAGTAATAACAAACTGTAGTTCTAAAACACACCTAGAATGTGATTTCCCTATTATTTTACCTTTTGTCTTATTTACAGTTTTCACTCCTAAGCTACGAAGACATATTTATAATTAAGAGTCTCAATCTTCAGAGTTTAATCAACACATTTGACATATTTTATGTCTGAATTGTTTCTCTGTCTGACTTAGATTGTATGCCTTAAGGGTAGGGACTGTGCCTATGATGATTTATATAGTACTGCATACTGGTGTTCAATAAATAATAAACGGAAAAGAAAGATTGCATAGCAAAGCTACAACTTTCATGCTAAGGACAAATTGGTTAAATGACTTGGAATTATTTTTCTTTTATATTGGAAAGCAATGACAACATATCGCCTTTGAATGGTGTAACACTTTCCATTTTCATATCTCAAATTAATCTGTGTATGCTCTCTTGCTCTCATTTGAAGCTTTAAATCCAGCTTTATACATATTTTTAAATGCTATCATTTTATTGAATACACACTTTCGAGTAAGATTTAATAAGAATATCAGTGAATTAGCAAATGATATACTCTAGTTCATCTGCTGAGCACAGTATAGGCAACAACGTTTGGAGCCATTCTAAATTAAACTTATGTAATGAAGGTGAAAATATTTTATTTGCACTTACTTGTATTTCTGGCTTTCATGCACCATTGCCTTTCAGATCATGAACCGTTCAGTCTTTTGCATTGTTCCCAGTGTCCAAGTCTTTGGCATGCTATACAGTCGTTGGGATGTCAACTGGAGAACAGCCTGTGTTCTTGCTTCATTATGAAATCCATCTATGCTCAAATTTGATGGAAGAAGAACCTCATGAAACAGCAGATGGTCTCGTTCCATCCCACCTCTGGGCCTCTGACAAGTGTCTTCTGCATGGAACCCCCTTTCCACTTCTTTTATTATTTTCTCTTCTTCTCTTTAGCAATTTATTTACCATCCTTCAAGTTTCAGAATAAATGACTGCCCCTCAAGAAAACCTTCTCTTCTTCCTCAATGTTCTACTTGATTAGGTTAGTACCCTGGGATCAATACCCCTAGTTCCTATACTATCGTTAACACTGCATTCATTAGATGCCATTCCTTATCTGATACTCATCTTCGGATCAGACCAAACAAACAAACAAACAAATCCATAAAGGATTGTTGTTCTGTTGTACCCAGAACACCAATCTCAGTGTCTGGCACATAGAAAATCATTCAATAAAAATTTGCTGAACAATTAAAAGACCATGGTTTAGCCTTTCAAGACCAGTGTACAAGAAAATCACAAACTCTCGGAGCAAAGTAAAGTTTACTTTGGAATTTGGCTTGTAAATCTTACAAAGCATTCTATCCTCACAAACAACTTCGAGACTCAATCAGTGTTTGGCACAAATCATGCGCTTTCCTTGAGCAAAGGTAATATAGCAATACAAAATGTTCTATAAATTTTTATACAGACTGCACGTTTCTAGGTTGACAACCTGTTCTTAGCTGATCTTATGAAGTTAACTTTGATTTTTTTTCTTAAAAACGATATGAGGTATATATAATGTGTTGGCAACCTAGGTAGGAAAAAAAATTTCATCAACTATCTCCATTTAAACTTAGCACACATTGAGAACAATCCAAGATGAAGCTTTGTTTTTATTCTTTTGGAAGACCCCCAGGACAGCTCTGTGCAGGTTAAGGGAAAGGGTTCTACAGATAAGAAGAAATGGCTGCAGATGTTTGGGAGGGAGGGCTGAATGTCAAGCTAGGAGCTGCTGAACTCAACGGGAAAGAGCTGTTCAATCTGAGTTAAAAACGTGAGCTGCAGTATTGAATCCCATAAACTTATCCTTAATAATCCATCAGAAGACAGACTACCAAGAGGCACCTGGAGTGCCTGGGGCACAATAAAAATGTGTGTAATTGGCAGAGTCACATGTAAATTGTCTTACACATGTGTTTGTTTGTTTATTTGTTTTGGTGAATTAACAAATCTCCAGGCCCCAGGAAGTTTAGAATTCTTCTAGACCTGTAAATATTTTACGAGAAGAAAAACAAAGTGGCAATACAAATTGGTATTTCAGGATGACACAGATCTGGATTCTCCCACTCTCCGCCCATGGCTGCAGGTTTTCAGAAATTTAATCTTATTTGTTTATTTTTAAATACTTTTTTTCTTGTATCCAAAATTTAATATGAAGGATCAAGTAGTCCTCCTGTCCTAGGAGATATAGGAAATTGTCTCTACATTTTTAAAAAATCCTATGTCTACCTATAAGAAATCTAATTTAATTTATTTACTTTAAGGGAAGATTAAATTATTGCAGGGCTTTCTGTAATTCAAACCACCTGTTCTTTAAAAAATAAGTACAGCTTTAACAAGAAAAAGCTTTCACTAATGTGAGAGTATGAATAATCCATAGATTTAAACTATCTGAGAATAATGCACATCTTGCACTTAGCCCCATTCTAGCCCACCAAACAGTTATTTTAGAAGCGGAATTCATGTTTGATTTATGGGCCATCATGATTTAGTAATAAAATCAAATTTAAAAGTTTCTATTAAAAAAAAACAAACTGGAAAAACAACTGGCTGGCCCAAGCATTAAAAATACTTGCTCTTTTCTTTTCCTCCGCCTAAAAAGTTAGCCTTGTTGAAATCAGTGGGAAAGGTTCTCCCACCCTTTTCACTTTATTCCCCCATCACAAACTTCATCGGACAATATTTCCAGTACAGTGGTGTGGGTTAAACTAAAAGGGTAGTATCTTTCATTATATTTAGGCAGTCACTAGTCTCTGTTGATTTCATCTAATTAAATGCCAAACATTTATGCAAATTGTTAGTGCATTTTGAGGATATTATAAATACACAAAATTGAAAAAACACATTTTAAAAATGTGAAATACAGCCTTGAATTTCATTTTATTGTGCCATCTCTGTCTTTGTACCGTTTCATATCATTTCACAGTATTCAATATTGTGTGTTTGCAAAACAAAGACTACTTTTGAATAATCCTATAATTTTAGTTTCAGAGTGAAATGCAGTTGGAAGAAAAGCTAAACCTTCTACTAATTACTTTGAGGTATAGCAGTAGTTTAGATTGTTCCAGAAAAATAGTTATTCTCCTGAGGAGTTACAGCTTCCAGAATGCTGAATGCAAGACTAACCAAGCATAAAGTCTTTTATTTTTGGTCTTCTGAGCACTTGGGAAATGGAACCAGTTGCTTTAGCAGTAAAGCCCTTTTTAAACAAATCAAATTTAAAGGAAATTGAAACCCAAATGCTACAGAGGGAATCTGTGAAGAATGTTTGAGCTCAAGAACCCTGGAATTCTTAGTGTGAAATCCATTATTCTACCATGATTAAGGCAGTTCATCACCAATTACAGGAGGGTGTTCCTAGGTGATCAATGGAGGTTAAAGAGGTTTTTCTTTTCTTTGTTTTTTTTTTTCCCTTTCTTGAATAAGCTTCCTAATTAATAAAAGTGAATTTTACAATGGCCTCTGTGGAACAGCTGTGTTATCTATTGTTTATGAAACAGGCTTATACTCATGCTTGTTTTTTGGTATTGAAATAGAAATGAGAGTGATTTGCATGAGTGGAATATTAGTAACCCTATTGATTGTTTTACTCCCTTTTCTCTTTTTTGTATATTCTTCATTCCTATTATTTTAATGATAAGTGACTTTTAGGCAAAAAACAAAAACAAAAACAAAAACAAAAACACCTGCTATTTTTTTGACCTTTCAAAACAGGCTAAAAATATGTTCATATAAAGTTAATATTAGATTAAACTTAGTCTTAAATTAACCACAATATGTACATTGAGCAATAGTCAAATTTAGCCTAAATTAATTCAAGATATATAGAGAACATATAATATTAACATACAGAGAATTACATTTTCATTTGAAATTGGACTTTACAGAGTAGTTTTAATAGCAAAATATGATTTTTGAAGGATTTACTATCATTAACTCCCTTAAAATCTAGGAGTTTTAAATACTGTTTATTTAAAATTTCAAATGGATATTCATTCAGACTATACTTCTTTTTTTTAAATTTCTTTTCTTTAAATTAAATTAAATTTTTTTTTCAGTGTTCCAAAATTTGTTGTTTATGGACCTTACCCAGTGCTCCATGTAATACCTGCCCTTCTTAATACCCACCACCAGGCTCACCCAACCCCGCACCCTCCTCCCCTCCAAAACCCTCAGTTTGTTTCTCAGAGTCCACAGTCTCTCATGGTTTGTCTCCCCCTCCAATTTCTCCCAGCTCACTTCTCCTCTCTGTCTCCCAATGTCTTCCATGTTATTCCTTATGCTCCACAAGTAAGTGAAACCATATGATAATTGACTCTCTCTGCTTGATTTATTTCACTCAGCATGATCTCTTCCAGTCCCGCCCATGTTGATACAAAAGTTGGGTATTCATCCTTTCTGATGGAAGCATAATAGTCCATTGTACACATGGACCATATCTTCTTTATCCATTCGTCTGTTGAAGGACATCTTCGTTCTTCACACAGTTTGGCGAGTATGGACATTGCTGCTATGAACATTGCAGTACAGATGGCCCTTCTTTTCACTACATCTGTATCTTTGTAAATATCCAGTAGTGTAATTGCAGGGTTATAAGGTAGTTCTGCTTTTAATTTCTTAAGGAATCTCCACACTGTTTTCCAAAGTGGCTGCACCAAATTGCATTCCCATCAACAGTGTAAGAGAGTTCTCCTTTCTCCACATCCTCTCCAACACTTGTTGTTTACTGTCTTGTTGATTTTGTCCATGCTTACTGGTGTAAGGTGGCATCTCAATGTGGTTTTAATTTGAATCTCCCTGATGACTAGCGATGATGAATATTTTTTCATGTGTTTGTTACCCATCTCTATGTCTTCTTCTACCCATCTCTATAAAGTGTCTGTTCTTGCCTTCTGCTCATTTTTTGACAATATTATCTGTTTTGTGTGTGTTGAGTTTGAGGAGTTCTTTATAGATCTTGGATATCAGCCCTCTGCTGTAGTGCCATTTGCAAATATCTTCTCCCATTCTGCAAGTTGTCTCTTTGTTTTGTTGACTGTTCCCTTTGCTGTGCAGAAACTTTTGATCTTGAAGAAGTCCCAGAAGTTGATTTTCACTTGTTTCCTTTGCCTTTGGGGACATGTCTTGAAAGAAGCTGTTGTGACCGATGTTGAAGAGGTTACTGCCTGTGTTCTTCTTTAGGATTTTGATAGATTCCTGCCTCATATTCAGGTCTTTTATCCCATTCAGACTGTACTTCTTAAATAATGAATAGTCCCTTTAAAAGAAACACAAATTTCAATTTTTTGAATTTTTTTTTTATTTTTTACAAATTTCAATTTAAACTTCACTAACGTATTGTTTATTCTTTACTCATGGCAAGTGTTATGAATTAAATTGTTTTCCTCAAAATTCATATGTTGAGGTCCCAACCCTCAGAATACGGCCTTATTTGGAGATAGGATCTCTGTAGAGGTAATCAATGTAATGTGAGGTCATTAGAATTAACACTAATTCAATAAGTCTGGTGTCATTATAAAAAAAGATGAAATTAAGATATGGAAGAATACACATAGAGGAAAGATCATGTGAAGATACAGAGAGAGGACAGCCCTCTGCAAGCCACAGAGAAATGTTGGAACAGACCCTTCCCTCATAACCCTCAGAAGGAACCAACATTGCCAACACCTTGATCTTGGGCTTCTATTCTCCAGAGCTGTGAGACGAAAACTTTCTGTTGTTTAAGTCCTCCTGTGATAGCACTTTGTTATGGAAGCTCTAGAAAACTAATAAAGAGATATACTTACTGCCAAGTAATCTATTTTTGATCAGTATTTTAAAACTGTCCCTTAATTGTCAGTTAATGATGCTGTTCAAAAAAATATTTTATTTATTTATTTGACAGACAGAGATCACAAGTTGGGGGAGAGGCAGACAGAGAGAGAGAGAGGAAAGTAGGCTCCCTGCGGAGCAGAGAGCCCGATGCAGGGCTCGATCCCAGGACCCTGGGATCATGAACCGAGCTGAAGGCAGAGGCTTTTATCCACTGAGCCACCCAGGCGCCCGCTGTTCAAAACGTATGATGCAAATGCACAGAAATCAGTTGCATTTCTATACACCAACAGCAAGACAGAAGCAAGAGAAATTAAGGAGTTGATCCCATTTATAATTGCACCCAAAACCATAAGACACCTAGGAAAAAACCTAAACAAAGAGGCAAAGAGTCTATACTCAGAAAACTATGAAATACCCATGAAAGAAATTGAGGAAGACACAAAGAAATGGAAAATGTTCACAAGGACAAGCATTGTGAAAATGTCTATGCTACCTAAAGCAATCTACACATTTAATGCAAGCCTTATCAAAATACCATCATTTTTTTTCAAAGAAATGGAACAAATAATCTTAAATTATCTTAAATAATCTTAAAATTTATATGGAACCAGAAAAGACTCCGAATAGCCACAGGAATGTTGAAAAAGAAAGCCAAAGTTGGTGGCATCACAATTCCAGACTTCAAGCTCTATAACAAAGCTGTAATCATCAAGACAGTATAGTATTGGCACAAAAGCAGACACATAGATCAATGAAACAGAATAGAGAGCCCAGAAATAGACCCTCAACTCTATGGTCAACTAATCTTTGACAAAGCAGGAAAGAATGTCCAATGGAAAAAAGACAGCCTCTTCAACAAATGGTGTGTGGAAAATTGGACAGCCACATGCAGAAGAATGAAACTGGACCATTTCCTTACACCACACATGAATACAGACTCAAAATGGATGAAAGACCTCAATATGAGACAGGAATCCATCAAAATCCTTGAGGAGAACACAGGCAGCAACCTCTTTGACCTCAGCCACAGCAACTTCTTCCTAGAAACATCACCAAAGTCAAGGGAAGCAAGGGCAAAAATGAACTATTGGGGCTTCATCAAGATCAAAAGCTTTTGCACAGCAAAGGAAACAGTCAACAAAACCAAAAGACAACTGACAGAATGGGAAGAGATATTCACAAATGACATATCTGTTAAAGGGCTAGTGTCCAAAATCTATAAAGAACTTACCAAACTCAACACCCAAAGAACAAATAACCCAATCAAGAAATGGGCAGAGGACGTGAACAGACATTTCTGCAAAGAAGGCATCCAGATGGCCAACAGACACATGAAAAAATGCTTCACATCACTAGGTGTCAGGGAAATACAAATCAAAACCACAATGAGATGCCACCTCACACCAGACAGAATGGCTAAAATTAACAAGTCAGGAACTGACAGATGCTGGCGAGGATGCGGAGAAAGGGGAACACTCCCACACTGTGGTGGGAATGCAAGCTGGTGCAACCACTCTGGAAAACAGCATGGAGGTTCCTCCAAAAGTTGAAAATAGAGCTACCTTACAACCCAGCAATTGCACTACTGGGTATTTACCCTCAAGATAAAAATGTAGTGATCCGGGACACCTGGGTGGCTCAGTTGGTTAAGCAGCTGCCTTCGGCTCAGGTCATGATCCCAGCATCCTGGGATCGAGTCCCACATTGGGCTCCTTGCTCGGCAGGGAGCCTGCTTCTCCCTCTGCCTCTGCCTACCACTCTGTCTGCCTGTGCTTGCTCGCTCTCTCTCTCTAACAAATAAATAAATTAAAAAAAAAAAAATGTCATGATCCGAAGGGGCACATGCACCCGGATGTTTATAGCAGCGATGTCCACAATAGCCAAACTCTGGAAAGAACCTAGATGTCCATCAACACATGAATGGATAAAGAAGAGGTGGTATATATACACAATGGAATACTATGCAGCCATCAAAAGAAACAAAATCTTGCCTTTTGCAACAATGTGGATGGAACTAGAGGGTATTATGCTGAGTGAAATAAGTCAATCAGTGAAAGACAATTATCATATGATCTCTCCGATATGAGGAATTTGAGAGGGAGGGGAGGGGGTGATGGGGGGTAGGGAAGGGAAAAATGAAACAGGATGGGATCAGCAGGAAGATAAACCATAAGAGACTCTTAATATCACTAAACAAACTGAGGGTTGCTGGGATGTGGGGGGGTAGGGATAGGGTAGTTGGGTTATGGACATTGTGGAGGGTATGTCCTATAGTGAGTGCTATGAAATGTGTAAGCTTAATGATTCACAGACCTGTACCCCTGGGGCAAATAACAAATTATATGTTAATAAAAATAATTTTAAAAAAGAACAAATGATGCATTTTAGAAGTAGAACCCAAGCAATAAGAGTTTAGGTTTTAGTATACAATACCTTTAACCTCTAGGTCTAATACACTGGGCAATGTGTTCAACTGCCTTGTGTGTCAGTTTCATCATTGGTAATACAGGAATAGTAATGTTCCCAACTCAACACAGTGGGAAATATACAAAGTGCTGATTACATGTGCATGGTCTCATCAAGGAGGAAATTTATCAATGTAGATTACTGTTGGAATTTTCACCATTGTGGAACATAACTAGAGATCTGTTGTATGTCCAATGTACGCCTTGCAGATACACCACTTCTGTGGGATAGACTTTACCAGTATTTTGCGCCATACTATCAACTTTAACCTGCAAAGTTTTCTTCATTGAACAATATATGTGAGCTACATACCATTCTGCATGGTCTCAAAGACAAAAGATGCATCAGTTATTCATCCTGATGATGAGTTACTGCAGTCTAGTTAGAGTGATAACACAAGGATACACACAGTTCTAATGAAAACAACAACAACAACTTCTGCTATAAGACAACTGTTGTTGAAGATGAATCCCACATCTAGATTGTAGTTGCCTGTTACCTGCGACTGCATCATGATCCTGACTTTCCCAAACTTGCCTGTTTTCCTAAGAGAACACTTTTCTAAATTACATTTCACCCACACTTTTGTCCTTTAGCAAGTCATTCTTTTTTGAATTAATATATTCATTCACCATATCTTTATATACATCATGTATGTCAGGTTTTATGCAAGGCTCACACTTAGGCATGTAGGAGGAAAGAGTAAGGCACAGGACTGTGCTTAGTACTCTCTCCTTGAATTGTTTTTGTGTACTTCCCTTGCTTAATAACTATTGAAATATTAGAACAGAGAAAAATGTTCCTAGGTACCCCCCAAACAGAATGAGTCTCACTTGTTTACATTTGCATAGAGCTGTGCTTACTTTAGTCATTGCATTTAATCATTCTATATTACAACTAGTTCATAAGGAACCTGTCTCTCTGCCACATTCTCTAATATGTGAATTCTTACAAGAAACATATGTTATTCTGCATATGTGCTCGGAACTTAGCACAGTGCCCAGCAAGAATCAGGTGCGATAAAAATAAAAGAATGAATTAATTACTGTAAAAGAGGGAAGGTGAGGAGTAGGCAAATAATCATGAAGAACTCAGTATTCATGCAGAGCTTTGCATAAGGGAGGGTAGAAACAAGGAAAATATGATGGGAGAACAAAATTCCAGGCAGATGGAAAATCAAGAGCTAAAGCACGCACGTGGGGAAAGGAATATGTACTGAAATTGCAAACAAGTCAATTTGGCGAGGGTCTAGTGTATATGAACATGAATAAGGTAGAATTTAAAAAGGCAAATCCCATCTGCATTGTGGAGGCTCATAAATGCAAGGCTAGGGAACCTAGACCTTAATCGTTACAGCTCTGAAAACAACACTCCATGATTCTCTGTTGCCTCTGGCATAATCTGTTAACAGTGTGTAATTTGTGTGTGTAATTTGGAAAAGGCATGGGAGAGAATTTTGTTGATGTCTTCATATATTAACTCAAATTATTCCATGTTTAATTCAACCTGAATATGCTTTAATCCACTAACAGAATTTTTTTCTTAGTTGCTTTATTATATTTTGAATGTATCACTTAGTTGAATATGTTAATTACCATATCTTAGGTTCTTTTCTCTTAAGTGGACATTAAAATTTACCCACTAAATGTTCTAGAGATGCTGATAACTTTAATCCATTTATGCACATTGAAATCTCCTGAGAAATGTGAGACTTATGAAACATAAATACATAACCAGTAAGAAAGTAGGGTCAAATGTGTTATCCATGAGGTCAAAAATAATATTTATTTACTTAAATATTCATCTAGTTCTCTATAAGGCTTTAAGTAAAATGAAATCAGAATGCAAAAGTTGAGCTAAAGCTATCTAGTGCCAAGATCATTTCAAGACAGTAATATACAGAAACTCAGTATAGAGTAATATACAGTATAGGTAATATACAGAAACTCAGTATAGAGTTGAATATAAACATGGACACCTCATTGCAAGATACACTACACCCAGTGTGTTAGTAAAAAAAAATTCTCTGAAACAACAAAATGCTGCATGATTCAGGCATTTCAAAACACATATATATGTTTATATGGAATAAAATTTTGAGGGCTGTCATGGGAAAATACTCATAATACCTTATCTATATATGTCAGCATGGGTAAATTTCAAAAACATAATGTTGCATTAAGAAAAAGTTGAAAACTGTTCCTAAACTAAGATGCCATATAAAGTGCCATCTAAATTTTAATATGCCTACAGCAAAATGTGTATTCTTTATTGATAGGGACATATGTACTAAAATGATACAATTCTCCTTGGGATTGATATACGCTAACCTCAGATCATAAATTTCTATGAGCAAGGTGGAAGAAATATTACAGAAGGTACTGAAGTTCTAGGGGTATTGATATGTATGTTCTTAAAGCAAATATCTGCATTTTAATAAAGTAAAAAAATGTATTTGAAGGTAATATGAGTCACTGGGATGAGCATCTTTGTCAAGACAAAACACTAACCCTTAACACTTTTGCTCACCTAAAATAGTTAGGGGCCGAGTTGCTTTAAATGAAGTCGCATCCCAAGATGTTTTACCCAGACCACAGCAGTAAAGTGATTATCTCAATAAAGAAAGTCAAATTAATTTCTTGGATTCCCAGTACCTATAATAGTTAAGTTTACACTATACCGTAGTCTATAAAGTGTGCAATAACATTTTGTCTAGAAAAACAATGTACATACCTTAATTTAAAAATACTTTGTTGCTAAAAATCGGTATTATCTGGACTTTCAGCAAATTGTAATCACTGATCACAAGTAACCATAACAAATGTAAAAATAATGGAAAGGGTTGAAATAGTGTGAGAATTACTAAATGTGACATACAGACACTAAGTGAACAAATGTTGGAAAATTGGTTCCCATAGACTTGATTGATGCAGGGTGGCCACAGATCTGTAATTTATAAGAAATACAGTATCTCTGAAGAACAGTAAAATGAAGGCTGGTGAAACTGGGTTTGCTAGGAAGGGTAAATATGAAAGAGTCCTTTCCCTGCACAAGCTCAGGATGCAGTAGGGAAGACCACAATGTATGCAAATAAATGACAGTGTGATAGAGTTTATATGGTAATAAAATCTTTATGCTGAATGCTGATCTCCTAAATGGGTCAATAGGGGTGAAGATCAATTTAAAATATGAATGCAGAAATGCCAAAGAATACCCTACTAACAAAATCCTTGTTTTGGAGTGCCTGGGTGGCTCAGTTGTTAAGCCTCTGCCTTTGTCTGGGGGCATGGTTCCAGGGTCCTAGGATTGAGCCCCACATCCGGCTCCCTGCTCTGCAGGAAGCCTGCTTCTCCTTCTTCCACTCCCCCTGCTTTTGTTCCCTCTTTTGCTGTATCTCTCTCTGCCAAATAAATAAAATCTTAAAAAATATATATATATATTGTTTTGGTATAAACTAGCAGAACCACCCTCTACATGTCTAACACCTTGCCCTTTCCACAGGGTAGGTAATTTGGGGAGTACTGAATGTTTATAATTCCTTCTATTTATTTCAGTTTCAGTTTATTTTTATTCCCTTATTTGGTGGGAAATCAGCCAAACCGAAAAAAGGAAAAAAAAAAAAAAGGAATATATATATATATATATATATATACACACACATATACATCTATCTATCTATCTATATATATATTTTTTCTTTTTTTTCTTCTCATGCAAAATTTTGGGCTAACCAAGTCTGGATCAAAGAATCTACAATGTCTTAAGGGCCACTGGCTCCCTCTGTCTTTTTATTTCATCACCCTTCATGTGTGGCTCCTGTGTTCAAGGTCAGCTCGTGGTTATGGGATGGTCCTACAACTTCAGCCACCACATCTTCTTTCTGGACAAAAGAAAAAGAACATAGAGTCACCAAGGAGCCTTCTTTTTAAATACACTGTTTATTAAGTATATCATATACATAAAAAAAATACACACATCAAAGTATGCTGCTTCAGTTTATTTTCCGAGATTACATTCTCCATGTAATCAGCCCTCAAATCAAGAAATAGGACATTATCAGCTTCCAGAAGACCCTCATTCCCTTTGCAAATAATGATCTCTAAAGGAAACTACTGCTTTCTAAAACACTATTCTGATTTTTGAAAGCACAAATTAATTTTACCTGTTTTTAAAATAAAATATATGAAATCTTACAATATTTGATCATCTGTGTTTTCTTTTATGCAATGTGATGATAATGGGATTTAGTCATCCTGTTGAATAGACCCTTTACTTTTTTTTTTTGCCATTGTTGTGTAATATTCCACTGTGTGCTGCAAAATTAATTATTTTACTGTTGATAGGCATTTAGATAATTTCCACTTTTAGGATATAAACTTCTTTGTCCATGTTTTTTAGTGAACCTATTTATTTATTCCTGTTTGACATATGACCGCAAGTAGAATTCCTGAGCCATGGGCATATGCCAATTTTCTCAAGAGATTGTACCAATTCATATTACCACTTACAATAGAGAATTCCAGTCACTTCTCATTCTGATGAATACTTTCTATTACATTTCTTTCTTCTATTTTATTTTATTTTATTTTATGTCTTCTGGTAGAAGGGTGATAGTATCCCATTACGATTTTAAATTCTCATTTCCAATAAAATTGAGCACTTTTTTAATGTTTAAGGTCCATATCCACACTCTCTTTTGTAAAATGACCCAGTATTTTGCCTATTTTCTGTTAGGCTGTCTGATTTTTCTTGCTGATCTGTAGGGTTTTTCTAGGATTCTGCATATGAATCTTTCATCACATATATGTGTTATAAATGTTTCTCTCACGAGGTAGGTTATTTTTCACCTTCTTTATTGTAGTAGGCCTTCAGAAAAATTAACATTTTTCTAAAATAAGGCAATACCTACAAAATAAAAATTAAAAACAGGGCAATCAACATTGGAAAACCAAGTACTCACGATAAACAATTATATATTTTCTACAACTTGAAACAGAACAAACGTTTAAAATATTTAAATGGAGGGGCACATGGGTGGCTCAGTGGGTTGGGTGATCAACTCTTGATCTCAGCTCAGGTCCAGATCTCACAGTCCTGAATTCAAGCCCTATACTGGGCTCCAGGCTAGGCAAGCAGCCTACTTAAAATCAGTCAACCAACTAATCAATCAATCAATCTATCATTTAAATGGAATAGCTGGTTGAAAGCTATTAATTAAAATATTCAATGGAATTGGCTGGTTGAAAATGGAAACAGAACAATCAAGAGTTATACAGGCATGTGAGTTTTTATTCATTTGACTAGGTCCATCTCTCTATGTAATTATAAAAATTTGGTGAAGTTGGCAATAAGAAGGCATGAGAATCCTGATTACAGTTCTGCACTTTCTTTCTAAAAACTATATGTATATGTACACACATATTTTGATGTGTAACTTTAGAGATTTTTTTTAAACCTGGAGACACATTAGACACAAGAGTAAAACCTGTGAATCTAGTATATCCAAGTTGAAGCCATCTTCTTACCTCTAGAAAATAAAAAAAAAATGTACCTTGCAATCCTACACAGATGGTTCCTTCTTAATTATGATTTCTGTCCATCTGTGTTGTTTACTAGATAACGTGAAACAAATTATCTCAAGCCTATGGCAAAGCACGCACTTATAAAACCATTCCACGGGTAATCAGTGAAAAGAAACAATTTTTTTGGAAACATTTTACCCCACGTTTTGCTCACGTCATGTGCTTTCTCTCTGCTGCTCATTCACATTCTAACTTCCCCGACAAAATCACTGAAAGACAGGAGAAAATGTCTTTCCTAGAAACAGTGTTATGAGTGACTATCTTTTACAATTCCCTCCCTGTCTGTAAATTGTACATTTTAGGCTATGAAATATTCAACAAACACAATTTTGATGCCCTCTCTTCTAGAGGCCTCTGTTTTACAAACAGATTGTTTACAACTGTGCTCCCCTTCTGCTTAATGGGTACCCTGGGGGAATGTTGTTGGCTTTGAGATTCAACCACATATTTTCCACAAATAACAGTGTTGAAGCCAATGAAATCTGAGACTAGCAAACATTATTCAGTAATCTCTGAATAGAAGAAGCTCATATTTCTCTTCCCTTTGGGGTATGTATGAGAGAAAAGGACACAGTGGGATGTGTGAACTGCAGCCACATATAAGCAAATGATTTCAAAAAGTAGTGGAGCATTTCATGTCCTTTGGAGTCAAATGGGAGTCCTAAACTGTCAAGCTTAGCTACAGTGGAAATGGGTTTCTCTTTGGGGACGAAGATACACATTCACTTGCTTCCCATTTGGTTTGCTGATGCAGCAGCCATCCCATGGCAGGTGCTGCCTGGGACTGCCAGAGGGATGAAAGCACAAATATATCACCTTGCTCTGTTGGGTTCTCAGACCAATAGCAGGACTTAATGTTGTTCCATGAAGACCAGAGTGCTTCCTATGAGCCTGGGAAAGCCAATACATCACTGATGATACAAACAGTGCTCAGGCTGAAAACAAAACTTAGCCCAGAGCAAGATGAGAAGGGATGAGGAAGGAAACTGTTAGTAAGGAACTGGAAATGTCATGAATGCAGAGACTAACAATTTTAACCACGCTGATTTAACTAGATTAGGAAAGATGTGCTTTCAGTTCAATGTCAGTTTTTAATTCTTTTTTAAATTTTTTTAAAGATTTTATTTATTTATTTGACAGAGATCACAAGTAGGCAGAGAGGCAGGGAGGGGGTGGGGGGGGAGCGGGCTCCCTGCGGAGCAGAGAGCCTGATGCGGGGCTCGATCCCAGGACCCTGAGATCATGACCTGAGTGGAAGGCAGAGGCTTTAACTCACTGAACCACCCAGGCGCCCCTCAATGTCATTTTTTGAACTAAGCATCTACTCCCTGTTTATCTACTGTGGACCATACATTAGGAGTATAGTGCACAAAACACAGTTTCTGATATCTAAAGCTTGAAGTCTATTTTGGGGGAAAAAATAAGGTAAAAAAAAAAGTAGTTGCCAGATGGTATATTTGGTAAAAGGTCAAGCAAAGAATGTTGTGAGGGTGACAGGAGGGACACTTCTCAGAATCTCAAGAAAACTAAAAAAAAAAAAAAAAAAGACTCAGAGGAGGTTACTGCTAAGTCAAGTTCTAATAGAAGATCTGGGATAAACCAAAGTGGTGGGAAGAAGTGAGGTGACCATGAGATGATTTAAGAGTTATTACGATGGTACAGTTAACAGAGTATATGAAATGAGTGGATGTTAAAGGGAAAAAGGAAAAAAAAAAAAAAAAAAAAAAAGGAAGGGAGAATCTAGTAATGACCTAGCAATAAAGGAAGTCTAAAATTAAATCTACTGCTATATATGCCTTGACATCCGGAGAAAACCAAGGGCCTTAGAATGTCCTAACCACAAGTTCATTTCATCACTGTACTCCTATTGATAAGGTTCTGTAGCCAAACAGTCTTCTTTATCACGAAAGCTTAAGGACACAGCCTGCTTATCTCTGAGTGGAAGATTTTAGTTTCCTACCAGCCCACAGAATTATTCAAACAGGCTAATCACACTTCCTCACAACAATTAGGTGTCACTCCAACATCTTTTTACTTACTGCATGTTAACCTCTCACAGCCTCTGCTGATTCAGTTCTATCCCAAAAGCAAGCACTGGGAGGCCCCACATGACATGGTGTCCTCATCTCCCAGCTGGGAATATATGTGACAAAAGAACTGCTGTTGATCTCCTCTGCTGATGTTGGGTATTATGTTTTTAGCTATTTCCATAATCCCAGGGCAGAGATTTCTCCTTCACCAATGGGATGAAGAGGAGATACGTAACACACTAGCTTGAGCAATGTTTTTGTCTGTTTGAACTGCTATAACAGAATACCATAAACTGAGTGGCTTAAGCAATAAACATTTATTTCTTACAATTCTGGAGGCTGAGAAGTCCAAGATCAAGGTGTCAGTAGATTGAATGTCTGGTGAGACCTGCTTCTTGTTTCATAAACAGCCATTTTCTTATTGTGTCCTCACATTGTGGAAGGGAAAGTGCTAGAGAATTTTCTGGAGTCTCTATTTTAAGAGCGTTAATTTAACTCATGAGGGCTCCAGTCTCATGACCTAATCACTTCCCAACAGCCCCACCTCCAAATTATATCACTCTGGACCTTAAAATTTCAACACATGAAAAAAAAAATCAACATATGAATTTTGAGGAAACAAAATTACTCCATAAAATTCTCCCCCTGCTCCCTCCTAAACTCATGTTCTTCTGGCAAGCAAAATATATTCATTACATCCCAATAGTCCCCAAAGTCTTAATTCATTTTAACATTGACTCTAAAGTTTATGTCTAAAATCTCTTCTAAAGATCATGTAAATTGGGGGCACCTGGATGGCACAGTTGGTTAAGGGTCCAACTTGTGGTTTCAGGTCAGGTCATGATCTCAAGGTCATGAGACTTAGCCCTGTGCCTGGTCTCACCCCACACCCAGCTCTGTTCTCAGGAGGAATCTGCTCAAGTATCTCTCTCCCTCTTCCCCTCACCTCCTTCTCTCTCTCTCCAATAAATAAATAAATCTTTAAAAATATAAAGATCATCTAAATCAGATATAATTGAGATTCAAGTACTAGGCAATTATTTTTCCTATTATTGATCAAAGGTACACTTAAGGAAGAGTAAGTTTCTTTTTGTTTGTTCATTTGGTGAAGGCAAGAGCATGGGTAAATGGGCAATGTAGTAAATTCAGTTTTGGAGAAAATGAAAACAGGGAGCCATCCAGTCTACTATATGTAAGAGGAAGGAGGAGGGATAAAGGGAAAGGGGCATGCACATGGAATCAAAATATTTGCAGGTTGCTTGGCATAAAATCAAGCAAGATCCCACCTAACAACTTCCATTTTCTACTTATGGGAGGAATTAATGAAATCCTTGAGAGTAATGGAGATGGTTAGGTAGGAGATTTGGGGAGAATCGATAAATTTGGATATAGGTGAATAACTATAGATATAAAAGAGATTTGGAAAACTTCCTGTTTCATTTGAAGATCTCTTACTGTGTGTGTTCCTTTCCATGTTTCCACTCTCACTCTATCATGAGATCCTGCATCAAAAGTTTGTTAAAAAACAATTTTTTAATGACATGCGAGTTTTCTTTCTTTCTCTTTTAAAAAAAGATTTATTTATTTGTTAGAGAGAGAGAGAGAGAGAGCATGAACTGTGGGAGCAGCAGATAGAGGGAGAAGCAGGCTCCCTGCTGAGCGAGGAGCCTGGTGCCTGACTGATCCCAGGACTCTGGGATCATGACCTGAGCCAAAGGCTGACACTTAACAGACTGAGCCACCCAGACATCCCGACATGATAATTTTCTAAATGGCATGTATTAAGTGGCTAAGGATACAACATTTCCCTGAAAATGCAAGTGGGTTATTCTGTTTTTACCTGGGTTTCAAGGAGTATCTAGAAGTATCATTGACCATAATTGTGGGCTAAATTATTGATACTAAGCTAAAACTTCTTAGAAAGATTAGATGGAATTTAATTTAGTTTTTCTAACTCAGCTCCTTGACCCCTACTGGGAGATATGTTTGCCTTTTAAAATGAACCTAAATTTGTGAATCACCCACTTGACACTTAATCATGTAAATTAATGACACTTGATAAACGCATCTTTTGCAATTGCAATGATGACTAAACTGTATGTTTTGTTAATTGTGCCTTTTATAGCTCAGTGACTTTGGAATGAGCAGAATACAAGTTCATTTGTTCTATAAGTGTTTATAATGCCATTGCTCTGTCTTTGAGTTGAAAATAACTTTGACTATCTATTCAAGGGACTTTTTTATTGAACACTTTTTAAATTGCTGATCAAATATCATCTCTCACTTACTTCTAATATAATTGAGGTGCCCTGCTTAGTACAGACACAGTCAGACAAAACTCAGAACAGGAAGTTCGTCAATTACGTCTAGCTCTGACAGCTTGGGCAGTACTGTAACTTTCCTCCCCACAAAATAAACAGTATGACAATAGCCGAAACACCATTGTTTGGTGGACTCTGTCACCTTTCTTACAGAAAAAGTTCTTATTCCTTTGGATTCAACTTCAGCCAACCAACTTTTGGCATCTACTCACTGGTTACCCCGTGAGATGCAGGTCATTCCTCCTTAGTCATCAGCTGGCTTTGTTTTAGGATGACAGCGTTTCTTTCCAAGCCATTCCTACCATTATTCTGACAGATGTCCCCATTCACGACAACAACACATAGTTTTCTAGCTTCATGTGTTCCTTAGGAATCACACCCACCCTTCCCCCACTGGCCCAAAACCTTCACCTCTAATGTTTTGCAACATCCCTCCCCATAGTGACTATTAGCTGCTCCATCTCTAAAACCCTAAACCTCATTCTTTGACTAATTTTTACTTCTCATTTTATTATCGTTATATTATAATCTCTGATCTTCAATCGTAACATTTAATTCTTCTGTCTGAGAAATAGAGGATGCAAAATTTTTGCATAGATCGGCATCACCGAAAATGTTTCTTTTCTAATCTTGGGTGGATCTTCATTGCCCATCTGGCGAGATTCTTGCGTATCCCTCATTGATACTCCCATTCTTCTCAGAAGACAGATTTTTATCACAATCTTCAAAATACCCATGCTAACATTTGATATATTAATATAAAATATGTAAAAGATGTATTTGCAAAGGATGATGAAGACATCAGGGTATTATACATTTATCTTGTCCTTACCTATATACTCATTTTCATCTGTACTTACAACATCTTTCTTGTGGAACCAGTATCTTCTCTCTTTTCTCTGCTACTCTCTTCTGTCTGTTTACTCCTCCTTTCTGAATATAAAAATAGATTCATATCCCTTGAATAAAAGGATAAGTTGTCTCCTTTTAAAACCATGTGTCCCTACCTGGACTGATACTTTAAAATCAAGGTTCTGAATAGTTTCAGTCAATCATGGTTTCAGCATTTCTGTGAATTTATCCCCTCCCAAGGCTTGCTGGACTCTGATTTTTATTATTCCTATTCCAAGGAAAATGATATTAAAATTTTACAATTTCTTGAACTGACATATATTCACATGTCACTTTCATGACCTTAGACACAACTGACATTTCATTTTTCCTCAAAATTCTTGTTGTTCTTCAACAGCAGTGTGGTTTTTTTTTTGTTGTTGTTTTGTTTGTTTTGTTTTTGTTTACTTCTATCATAATGACTATTACTTTTTAATACATTTGTGAGGTTTTCTCTCTCTATTCACTGACTCAGTGAGATTGGTTTTGGGGGTCTGAACAAGGTTCTTTTGTTTATTCACTGGCAAATGAATGTCCTTCCTCCTTTCAACTGTCTTTTGCCAAACACCTTACATTTACTCAAGATCCTCATATTCATCTACCTACTGCACATCTTTACTTGAATATATATATCTCAGTCAAATCTTCATCTTCTCTCTATACTTCCATCTTCCTCCTAATCCTACTGTGAGGGAAAAAAAAAAAAATTCTCCACCTTCTGTATTTCATATGAAGGTGTTTGTCACAATCCTATAACTACCATATTAACCACTGTGGTAATATGTTAAGAAATATCTAATTCATGGTGGGAGGAAGATGACTGGAAGTAGTGGTTGGAAAGCAAACAATTCCCAGCCACCCTTAATAGAAGAGAGCAAGATACAAATCTCTTCTAGCATGATTGTTCAATAATTTCTTGACTAGGCCCTAGAAACCACATCTCAACATCTTTAGAGGGGAGAGCATAGTAAAGGGACTTACATTGGTCAAGGCTATCTAGTCAAGGAGTTAATGGTTTTGTATTTCAGTGTTATCCATGGTGAGCATGGCCATGAGGGAGCATGGACTTGTAGTAATGTCAATACAAAGCCTTTATGCTAGAGGTCAGAGCCTCCTGTGCAGGCAGGAAGCAAGTTTCATACAGTTTAATCTTGTTTGAAATCAATCAGATACCACATAGAACCAGACTAAGATGGTGAGGCCAAGAGTATCTGAAGTGTTGCATTAGAGTTGTTTATATCAGCAGTCTTTACCCAACAACCATATACTTCTCTTGTGCTTATAGCACATGAGGAACAAAAGGGAAGAAGAGCAAAAATTACCCTTCCTGACTGTAAGGTTGTAGTGACTTAGCCCTAGTGTGCTCTGAAGCTGACAGTAATTTGAGAAACTTATAGATACTACTATAAATTCTATAGATATTAAAAGATAAATACTATCAATGATTGTATGCCAATAATTTTCATTCTAGAGATTTAAAAAATTTTCAAAAGAATTCATATTATCTGAAGTGTCACAAAAATAAATAAGAAATCTAAAAACCTCTTTATCCATCAGAAATTCAATTCTATACTATATACTATTCCACAACTGAAAGTTGCAGACCTAGGTAGATTCAGTGCACAATCCTACCAAATATCTTAAGAAAGAAATAACATTAATATCAAACTAATTTTTTTCCCAGTGTAAGTAGGTAATATCTAAATTTTCTTGTAATGATTGCTTTGTAATTACTCTAAAATGTTTGATGTGTTCTAATTATAATTTAACTCAAAATTTTCTAAGTTTTCTTGTGATTTCTTCTTTGACTTGTAGATTGTTTTGAAGAGTATTTTTTTTAAATAATTTGGGAGATGTTCCAGAAACTTGTTTTCTAATTTTCTTTTCCAAATTTAATTCTGTTGTAGTAAAAATAAATAGTTTTTATTATTTAATTCTCTTGAAATTCATGAAGACATTATATGACCCAGCATATGGTATACCTTGTAGATATTTCACGTACATTTGAAATAAATGTGTATTCTAAAAATGTGGGATGTATTGCCCTATGAGTGTCAGTAAGATTAAAGTGTAGGGAATAGTATTCATATTTTTTAAATAGTTTTACTGATTTAATTTTTTCTATGAAATACTGAGAAAAAGGTATTAAGATTTCAAAAATAATTCTCAATATATCTATTACTGCATTTAATTCTTCTCTTTCATTGCTTCTTATATTTTGAGACTCTATTTTTTGGTACATATGCATTTAAGACTGTTATATATTCCTGATGAATTGACCTTTTCTCACCTTTGACCTTTTCTCACATTTGATGAATTGGCCTTTTCATTTCTCTTAAAATGTTCTTCATCTTTGGCAATATTCCTTATCTTGAAAGCTACTATGCCGTTAATCAATATAGCCTTCCATCTTTCTTAACTTGTTGGCCTTACATATCTTTTTTTCTTTCTTTGTACTTTTACTCAATCACATTATTTACACTTAAAATGTGCTTTTTAAAGACAGTATTTACCTATGTCTCATATTTTATCCTATTAAGATGTAGGTATAATTCTTTTGCCATGCAAGCAAAATGTATACCTTCAAATCTTTTTGAAACAGACTTCTTGGGTGGTTGGGTGGTTCAGTCACTAAGCGTCTACCTTAGGCTCAGGTCATGATCCCAGGGTCCTGGGATCTAGCTGTGTGTTGGGCTCCTTGCTGGGTGGGTAGCCTACCTTCTCTCTCTCCCACTCTCCCTACTTGTGCTCCCTCTCTAGCTGTGTCACTCTCTGTCAAATAATAAGATCTGAAATGAAACAAAATAAAACAAACCAGACTTCTCCCTGCCTTTGGCTGAAAGTCAGGGTCTTTTGGAAAAATTCCTTAGAGATTCTTAGAATATTTATTAGCTAGCTAAGAGACAGAAAAAAAATAAGATGTAAGGATTATTTGGGGAAGATTTTCTACTCAGCTGGGAGAGTCTATGTGGTCCTAATTTAAACCTTTATGGGATTTTAACAAAGGATTTTGTAACTCCACCCTTGAAATCTTTACCTTGAAACCAAGTTTTTCCTAGTCATACTCTGGATTTGATCTTTGCCTGAAGCCATTTCTTCTGCCTGAAAAGCTGAGAATGAGAATTAGTTTTAGTCTTTCAACTCAGTAAATCATTGTTTCATGATGTTTCCTTTAGCTTCTGCTTGAAAACAGAATAATCCTTCTTTAATTCATCTCTCAATATCCATACTTTATCATATGCCACTAATATAAACCAGTTGTAACTTTAAACATTTTTCCTGGAAATGTCTTCAGCCACATCACCAATTTTACCATGTTTGCCCTTTTTCACCTATTATTGGCAACATCTACCATCTCACAAGACAAGTAGCCTTTTTTTCTAGCCTCCAATAAAAATATTTTTTCTTCTCCAAACCATCCTTAAGACTTCTCAAGATCTTCCATATCCTTCCAATGCCCAGTCCCAAAGCCATTATTTTAGTTTGATTTTTATTATGACATTACTTCTTGGTATTTATTTTCTATTTTAGTTATCTTCTCTTGTGGGGGAAAAACAAACAAACAAACACAAACTTCAATAGATTTGTAAAAATAAAAAATGCATGGAACAAAGTTAAGCAGAGAAGGAAGATTTTATTCAAGAGTGTTGCAATATGGGACACAGAATAAACTCGACTGCCCTGAAACAAAGGTCAGTAGAGTTTTGTTTTGATTTTTTTTAAAAGATTTATGCATTTATTTGAGAGAGAGAGGGAGAGAGCCTGTGATTGTGGGAAAGGGCAGAGGGAGAGGGAGAGAGAATCCCTAAACATACTCCCTGCTGAGTGTGAAGCATGATGCAGGCTGGATCCCAGGACCCTGAGATCATGACCTGAGCTACAATCAAGAGTTAAGAGGTTTAGTCTGAGCGACCCAGGTGGCCCAGGAAAGTTTTTAAGAATGGGACAGGGCATGGTGGGGGTGGTATTTTAGGCTGCCAGTGCTTTCTAATTGGCCTTAACTAAAGGAAAACTAATCTTTCTCTTATCTCCATGAGAGGAGGTAGTTTTACAACTTGCATCAAGGCACACTGAAGTTAGGAGCTTATTCCCCTGCAGACTTGGTGATTACATTAATTAAGGAATGCAGACCCTTGAGAAAGACATTCCCCGGGTCTTAAACTGATAAGAGGCTTTTAAGGAGAGAGATATACATTTCAGGTGGGTAGAGAAAGAATTTGCAATTACAAGGTTTCTTATATAAATATTCTAAGAAAACGGAAGTCAAGGGTTATGATGGGGAATAAACCTATCTACAGTTTAGTCAGGCTGAGGACAATGTTAAGACTGTCTTGATCAGATTACAACAACAAGGTTCTTTTCTCACTCTATTCTAGGGGTTGATGTGGAACAACTAGGTGGTTCTTCTTTTTCATATGCTGGGGGATAGTGTTGCAGTCGTCTGGTGATTTGATTGTCATGTCAAGATGTCACACTTGCCTCTCTGCTGCCACAGTGGGACAGTTGGTAGGCTGGACTCAGAGGGTCGTTGGAATAGCTGGTCCCCACAATTGCACTACGTGGGCTTAGGCATTCCTTGTCTTCATGCAGTTTGCCACTGTAATCCCTCAGCAGAGGGGCCAGAATTTCTATATGGTGGCTCCAGGCATTGCTAAGACTTAGATCTGGGGCTGTCATTGCATCATTTCCACTGATTCTACTGGACAATGGAGGCAGAAAATTGATCCAGAAGTGTGAAAATAAGGAAGTGTGAAAATAAGGAAGCATAGTTTATTGGGGGCCATCTTGCGAGACCAGCTACAATACATATATTAAGCACATACAATGCAACAATCATTTATATTGATAATGAAAAATGAAAAATATAAAACATGAAAAATAATAAAACATCCAAAAACAAAACTTTCATTTTTTTTTAAATTTTCTGTTTAGAAATGTATGCACCAGTGAGGCAAAACAACATACTCACTTTCACATCAGCAGCATTATGAATATTGTTTGAGCTCAGTCTTTTTAATATAAAATATTGATTAGGTGAGTAACAAGAGGTACTATTCTTGGGCAGCTTAAAGGTCTTTAGCTACTGTCTAAACATGTCTTCTTGATGGCACTTCAATATTGTTGATGCCTAACAAGAAAGTCTTCAAACTTATGAAAAAAAAAATAGTTATGCCTGTGGAAATTAGTTCTGAGAAAATATTTTGTGGTAGAAAAGTTTGATATTCTAATGTAAAAAGATAATTGTGATTGCTAAATCAGGTCAACTGTTCATAGCACAGCACACTTATCTCTCAAAATTCCTCAGAGAGCCAACATAAAGTGAGAATATGCAGTTGACACTATGTAACTCTCATGACTATGAAAATTATAATTATTCTTTACCAGCTATGATTAAAATTGATCTGATTCATCTTTTCGATTAATCTCAATTTTCAACTGATATTCAATATGAACTTTATATAACACACACAAATACACATATACACATGCATATAGCACAGTATAAAGGCAATGATTTTAGAAAGGACTAATTTGTATAGAACCACATTTGTACATTGGAATAAAAAACCGCATGAGTAAAAACATTTCCTTATGAACTTGTCACATGTTACATTTTAATGCCAGATCTGGTATTACCCTATAAACAGACCACAGCATGACATTGGCATTACTTGCTGTCTGGAAATAAAGCAACCACCAAGAGAGATCTAAGATTAGAATGCCTGTGTGTGCCAAAGTGGAATTCTGGTATAAGACTCATGGAAGAAATGTTATTTCCATGATCAGAAGTCTGGAATTGAAGTTTCTGTTCTTTCTCATGTTTGCCACTATAATAGTTGTGCTATCTCGGGAATATCATTAAAAACTATCTTTTCCAAAATTTTATTTAACATCCTTAAATATTGTCATAATAGCATAACCATACATGGGACTTAAGAAGCTTAATGGTTATATATGTACATTATCTAACCCGAAGGCCATAACCATGCTTTCAAACAGTTATAGTTCATTATATTAATCTTTCTTTCAGATGCCATTCAGCTTCAAGGCTCTCTGAGCCATTTGCAGTTAACTTATGAGCTCAAGATACATTTCTTCAGGAACGAGATATGATCTAGAAAAATCTCAACTAAAATAATTGCACTAAATGATTTCTTGCCTTTTCCATTAGAGATTTCCCCTTTGTCCTCCCCAAAAATGATTAAACCATGGACCATAATAATATATTGTTTAGATAACCTTAGATTTCTAATCATGTAATAATTTTTGGAATTACTGGACCAAAGCAGGTAAAATCTTACCACATTATAGACAAAAAATAAATAAAATGAAATAAAATAAAAATTCTAGGATGTTTTGCAATTAAATACGAAGAATTAACCATGTTTTTAAACATATTTCAACAATCCTTTAAAAATGTATTATTTATATAATTAACTATAATGCTATTTTGGAGTTCCTGAATCTATTTTTTAAGTAGATGTAAAAGGAATTCTAAAGTTAATCTGAAATTATTATTATGATCCATGAAAGAAATAACTGTTCATGTTAAAACCCTCAGGTTATTTCAATTAAAAAAGCATGAAATGTACACGTATATTGGAAGCTGAATTTAAGTAAATAACTTAGTTGATTGTTGTTTCTCTATCATACCCCAAAGGTACAAATTCACATTATGCAATCTAGAAATTGTCAGTTTGAACAATGGAGTAATTTGTGAGTTCATGGAATGCCATAAAAAGGAAAAAAAAATAACGAGATTAAAAATGGCTAACTTGTAAGAAATTCAACATAATGCACACTTGCTAAACCAACTTTTTAAAGAATGGATAGACTCCTATGTGTGCCATTATGAAACGGCAAAAATTTACAAAGAAATCTAAGCACGGACAATTCAACAGTCATGAGAAATTTTTGGAAATAACTGCTGAATCTTTTATCCCTGTTGAATTCACTCATCCTTTGATGTTCTAAGAATAGATTAGTCCCTTAATTTTTTCAACTCCCTAACCTACTGTTATCATGATTTTAACCATTAACTAATCTTTCATAGGTGATGTTTAGCAATACCATTGTCTTGTGTAGAAGCTTTTTTTCATTACATAGCACATTACCATTATCATTTTTTTTCATACACTAGAGTATTTTTTTAATTGATTAATTATCTTTTTTTTTTTTTTTTTTTTTTTTTTTTTTTTTTTTTTTTTAAGAGAGAAAGAGTGAGTGGGTGAGCAGGAAGGGGCGTAGGGAGGGAGAGAGAGAATCTCAAGCAAGCTCCATACTCAGCACAGATCTCAACACAGGGCTCCATCTGATAACCCTAAGATCG
This sequence comes from Martes martes, assembly GCF_963455335.1. Classification (NCBI taxonomy): domain Eukaryota; kingdom Metazoa; phylum Chordata; class Mammalia; order Carnivora; family Mustelidae; genus Martes; species Martes martes. Next base: position 122,017,835 of record NC_137894.1, on the reverse strand, counting down.
TGACCTGAGCCAGTAACAAAGGTCAGATGCTTAAGAGACTGAGCCACCCAGCTGCCCCTACATGAACTTATGTAACTGCTCATTTTCATTCTTATTTCTGCCTGGACAACCAATATTTTTCCAGTTTACAATGGAAACTTGGAATTGACTCCTTTCTTAGGATTACCTCTATACAGTTTTAAAACAAAGTTTGTTTCTCTTTATTTAAAATATCTTGTACTTTGCCTCTTTTCTCTAGCTGACTTGTCATCGCCATAAACTTTATAATCACTGTCATTATCATAACAGCAGTTATGAGTTAAGAACTTTCTAATACTTTAGAAGTAATGAAGTTGAATCAGAAAAGTTGGGTGGAATCTGTGCAACCTCTGGTAAATTGCTCAAATTTTCTAATTTCTTTTAAATTTCTTCTATTTTTTCATCTGCAAAATAAAGATAACTGCAACCCCCTCTTCAGAGTGTTTTGAAAATTAGAACTGAATTCACATCAAGTCCTGGAAACATTGGTACAGAGTTCAATAGTTCAATTTATTCTGTTTGTTTTGCCAGAAGTTTGGCTAAGAATATCAAATTTATTTAATACAACCAACAAAACAATTTGATGAGATAGATTCTGTTCCTATTTCACAAATGATGAAATAGTACTGAAAAAGCATTTTGCTCAATGACACCAGTCAGAGATGGGAATCAGGTCTGGGTATATGCAGTTGCAAAGTCTAAATTCTTAATGTGTTTACTTATTCATCTGCATCTCAATCATATTCCTTAGCCTTGACACTGACTTATAGCAAAGTCTGTACTCTTAAGTGGTTCTCCTGTTTCCATTACCTGCTTTCCAATCATTCCTCATAATATTATTAAATAACCTTCAATTAATGCTGCTCCTTTATATGATTTCCATATACAAGACTCTCAAGCATGTTAGTTGATATCTAATTTTAATACTCATTATAATCTCATTTTATAAACCTTGGAGTCAGGTGTAAGCTAACAACTAAGTAACTCATTATGTTGAGAGATTACTCAACATCCCTGATGGTGAGCCTCAGTTTTCTCATGTGTAAAATATGAGTAATCCTGTAGAGTTTAAATGGAGATATTTCAACTAATTACTGAAGAAAAGTACCTAGCATGGTATCAGATACACAGTATGAGGGAATTAGGTGCCATGTTTTTTTCCTCTACTTCCAGCACACAAATTCTATCTATTCCTGTGAGTCTGATCTAATAATACCAGGGTATTATTTTCTCAGACTCTGATTATTGATTTGCTCAAGAATACTTACTGATCAGTTATTGTCCTAGTGACTCTAGGAATATGTAGATATTTTCTTAAACCCCACTTCCTTGAACTTACCACTGTTAATATTTTAAAGTATATTTTTCCAGATATTTTTCAATTCATATAGCATTAAAAAATGGATACCATAGACACACTATTTTTTAACTGAAATACAATTACACTATAATCATTTGAAACATTCTTAGTTAAAGAAAATCCTAAGCAAGGTATTTTGCGTTTCTATTCATGTCACTACATTCAGATGCATTCCTTGTTTCAGATGCACAATGTTTATATAAAAAATTTTACAACATTTTGACCAACCCAGGTACTTATTTATTATGGATACCAAATGTATACATCTTTGTGTATATAATTTTGTGACAGCTTTGTTAATATATAATTCAGATATCATAAAATTTACCTTTTTAAAGTTATAATTCATTGTGTTTAGGATATTTGCAGAGTTGTTCAACCGTCACTGCAATCAATTTTAGAACATCTATATCATCTCAAAAAAATATTCTACATCTATTAGCAGTCACTCCCCATTCCCCGCCCAAACTCCCTAGCCCTAGGCCAATACTAAGCCATTTTTTATTATTATAGTAATGTCTAAATTGGACATTTCATGTAAATGGAACATGCATTATGTGGTCTTTTATGATTACCCTCTTCTATTTTGCATAACATTGTAAAGATTCATGTATGAGGTACATATATCAGTACTTAATTTATTTTTATGGCTGGGTAGTAATCCATTGAATGGGTATACCACTTTTATGTATGTATTCAGCTGTTGATGAACACTTGAATTTTGTCTGTTTTATGGCTATTTTGAATAATGTTGTTATACACAATCATGTTTTGTGTAGGCAAACATGTATATGTACATACTGTGGTTTTAGTTTACATCTCCCTGATGACTAATGATGTTAAACTTTTTTCATGTTCTTAATGGTCATTTGTATGTCTTATTTGGATAAATGACTATTGAGATCTTTAACCATTTTTTTTATTGTGTTGTCATTTTATTATTGACTTCTAAGAATTATTTTTTGGGGGAAAGTTTTAGAGTTCTCTGTTCTTAAGAACTGCTTCTCTCTGGGCAGTTTCTGAACTACTGTCCAGGGCATTTGATGAGGATTGGTTTCTTCTGGTTTTCTCATCTTATTTTTCCCTGCATAGAACATCTGCCTCGTGAGCAAACTAGAGTGAAGGAAGCTGGGTCACAGTAATCTTAAACTCTTATGTCTGAGATAGGGTCTCTAACCTTTGAGTAGGGCTTGGTGGTGGAAGGGAGCTCCTCACTTCTCAGCTGCTTTTGTCAGTTTGTCAGGATGTATCTTCTTCAACTCAGATATTAAATAAATGATACTCAATATACTTATCGAATGATACTTAGATCCTGACTACACGTCTCTCAGTAAGAATCCATAGCCTCTGACTGGAGCTGAGAGGAGAACCAGGCCAGTCTTCCTGCTACACCTGGCCAGATTAGAGCTTCTGTCAATCTGAGTTGGGTGGTAGGGAAGGGGTGGGACATGGCTCAAGTGCCATAGATTTGCTCTTCCTACTGAGATTAGACAGTCTTAAACAAATATGTCTTCCTTTGCTGTATGCCCGTAGGACACTTTTCAGAGACATTTAATCATTGTTGTTTAAGTAATTTTCACCTGTTGTGGTTGTTTCACTATGGAATGGGTCCATGGATCTCCTCACACTGTCATTCTGGGGGTACATATAAGTTATGTAAATACAACATAGAAATAGAATTCCTGCACAAAAAGTAGTGATGAGTTTAAATTTTAATAAATATAGCTAGATCAACCTCCAAATGTTAAGGAATGTATATTTATATTAAGAGTGGGAAATCTTTTGAGGGAGGAGGGATTGTTTATTTGTGTTGAAAATGGATCCACCTCTGAGATATGGGAAAGAAACTGTAGAGAGTTACTACTTGAGGCTATATTAGAAAAAATCATGGATAAACCATCTGGGGAAGCATTTTGAGAATGAATACAAGTATTAAATAGGTAATTAATCTTGGATTAGAAGGCTGAAGGAATGGAGAAAAGGTTGTGGCCAGTAAATACCTGTGGTATTGAAGTTCTAAACATTTTCATGGTTTAGAACTTGCATGGCTCCCATTTTGGTCCTATGCTCTTGTGAACAGTGCATGATCCCTGTCATTAATAAATATGGAACTTAGTGGTTTTGTAAACATAGCACACTGACATATCTTTAACCATATACAACCATATATGATCATAAGGTTTTGTTTTATTTTGTTTTCCTAGAAATAAAGAAGGCAAACTATGAGTCTCGGCCATATGGCAGATTGAGATTTAGAAAAAGTTCTACAATGTTCTTGTACAAAGTTCTGAAAGCTGTCTTAGAGATATTAAACACTGTTGTCATATTTGTTGGGCTTTCATTAGAAAATCTCTCAGTAGATCCCATGATGTCATTAATGAAAATGCCATTTTATGAACACAGAGATTGCAAATAATGGCAAACTTAGATGGGCAAAGTAGATTGGGCATCTATTTCCCAGCATAGCTATTCATTTGAGGTTTTTAAATTTACTTTAATGTGTTTCATTCAAGCCTTGTCTTCCATCTCTAGTAGTAGGATGTGACTGTGTAACATTATGATTTGAAACTCTAATTTAGGCAATTTGAATACAAAATATGCATAAAATGCTGCATTTTACACAACAGGAGTTAAATCTACTACTGATACGTGCTATACTAGCCTGCTTTCATTTTAAAAAATTTGCATGTTGAGCACTTAATGTGCTGCTTTCAAATATATTAAGTATTCCACTTCTCCATATTTTGGAGTTGGGCAATCACCAACTGGAGAACATCCAGAAAAAGGCAATCAGAAGACTGAATGATGTAGAAATGATCTTTTTAAGCATAAAATTTGAGAAATAGCAAATATTTATCCTGGAGAAGAGAAAGCTAGTGGTGAGCATTAAAATTGTCCTTAGAAGCTATGGGGTAAAAAAACCATTTGATTTAGTCTTTATAGAACCAGAAAGTTCAACAAAGTTATTGAAAACATACTTTAAGTAAAACATTTTTAGATGTGTATCTTTTACTAAATAGCTCTTCACTCTGGGCAGAAGTTATAATAAAACCAAACTTCTGTCCACACCACCCACTGCTATACCAAAAGGCATGTGCAGCTTTAAATGTTCAATTCCCGTAAGGGTTTTCATTAGACAATAATGAAAAAGGATACCATTATGCACTTACTTGGTTGGTGCAGTACTTTAGTGAAGCAAAATGTTTTGTAAGTCATCTGTTCCTCTTACTCCTACCTCTACTAACAACAAAACTAAAAACAATGGCTAAGGCAACAAGAGCAACAAAAAGTAAATCCTTTGTTCAATTCCATATTCAATCCCATCGTCCTTTCAAGTTCTTTCCAACTAACTGCCTTTTGGAATAAATGGTTCCACACTTATTGAGCCACTGATGAAGCATATTATTACAAATCATTAATTTAGCCAGTTCAAAGGAACTATATATACACAGATTAATGTCTCACAGAATAGATGTTAATAGTGATAAATATAAACTCCTGACAGCTATTTTTTTAAACGAAGATCTTCATGAGTGCAGGCTTATTTATTAACAGCCTATGGAGGAGAAGACCTAAGGGTATTAGCTGATGATAAAATCAATGCAAATCTATAATGGAGTGTGGCAACCAAGATAATTAATCTTAGATTTTACATATGCTCTAAGTATAGTGCTTAAAACAAGATAAATTCTGGCCACATGCTACCCTTATTTATTAAACCGTATTGAATTATTATGAGAAATTTAGGGAACTTCTCTTTAGAGAATATAAATACATACATTTTAAAAAGATAATGGAGAGATTGCAAAACCATGCCTCATAAGGAACAATTGAGAGAAATAAGATTGTTTGTTTCCAAAAGAGAAGACTTTGGTAGGAAAGAAAGAGAGAAGTTCATAGTAGTCATTTTTTGCGAAGTTATATGGAAATGTAAATTGTTCTGTAAGGCTTTAAAGAATAGAAATAAACTCATCTTATAGTTCTAGAATGGTTTAAATTTATTTACATAAAATTCAGGTGTATAGGAAAAAATATTTATTTTCTTTCATTTAATTTACAAATTAAACCCTTAATCATAAATCATACATTTATTTTCATTCATTTCAGAAAACTACAATATATCTCACATTTGTCAAGAACTCTGTTTAAATTCCAGGAGCTTTTATGGATTTAGGGTACTGCAGGAGGTGGAATGCTTTGCTGTATGATTCTTGGTAAACTGTCCAACCAGGTAGCCCCCAGAACTCTTGTCCCGTGTGGTCTTTGATCTGAATGTGTAATGACCCACAAGTGAGGTATGGCTTCTTTCCAGCTGCTTGACCCCCTCGGCTCTGATAACTCTTTGTACTGCATCCTTAACATTTTTAAAAGATCAGTTTGTTCTCTCTAATGCATCTGTGCTGGGCTGGGGCACAAAGGTTTCTGCAAGGCTAGGAATGATCCTATCTTTCTGGTCACACCAGACATTTATTCCATTTCTGTAACCTTGTTACCTCCCTGTTCTCCAGTCCTAGAAGTAGGTAAAACATTGATCCCCTTCTACTTTTCTGCTCTGGGATGCTTTGAATATTCCAGGGAGCATCTGGCCTGAGAGCCTCAACCATGGTGAAATCTTTCATAAAATATCTTCTATTTTTTCCCTTCAATTTGGAGAAATCATTTCTAGTCTCACCAGAGAAGTCTCTTCTCTCTTCTTTGAGAATTATCCCTTAGAGACACTTTCTTTGGCCTTAGAGATATTGAAATGCCTAAAGATGCTGGCCAGTTTCTGAATGAATTGAGAAATGAAGAGCAGATGAACGAAAATATGCCTATTAATACCAATAAAGGCTAACTAGGAAGACATAGCTTAATGTAAGAGACAAATGAGTATCCTAACTTAATCCCAAATTAGACTGCATTACAACCTAATCAAAATCACATTGGACAGAAGAGCCTCACTTGAAGACTCGCCAAAGAAAAACTTGAGAACATGGAGAAGTAGAGGGGAACGCCAGCTCTCTGTGAGCATGCTCAGTTGCAAGAGAAGTACAAATGAAGATCTTGGTTTTAGTCTTACGGGATATCTATCAGTCTGTGCTGATTATCAGGAATCCGATTATTACATTTAAATTTAACAGGGGAAAAACCTCCCCATAAGGGTTTAATTTAGCCTACTGCTTTTAATTTGTCTGAGAATAAGACTCATCTATACAAAAAATCTTCATTTGTATTTTCCCTTTGAATCTGTATTTCTGGTTCCCTATTATTAATCAAAATGTGTGTTCTATCTAGTGACATAATATCACTTTTTTTTTTTTTTTTAAGTCGGCATTTCCAGTTTTGTTCCAATAGTAGTTCTCATTGTTTTTTCTCTGAAATTGCTTGGACCTAAGGAAGCTGCCTCCTAAGCATCATCTCTTAATGTGAAATTAATACAGCCAGGAAGCATATTTGGGCTTTGTGTACACAATAACTCCTAATTCTGGAAACGGAGAAATCTAATACAAACTCCATAGTACCCCTTTTGGCCCTAAATGCAAAAAATGTGTTTGGGGAACAGATCCTGATTAGCCTAGCTAGGTATATGAACTAAGAATGAAAGCCAAATTCTCTTTGATTTGAATGTAAACATGAGGTCACGCTCATAATTATTCAGATGGAGATTATATAGCTGGAAAATCTTTGGATATAAAGTTATAAAGAAATGAAATAAAGATTCCTGAAATGGCTGGTCTGAAGTAGAAAATACTTCTCTGTGATTTGAGTAAAATATTAACCCACAAAAATAAAAGGTTGGCTATAATTATAGAAGAGGAGCACAATTAGAGGCCCTAACATATGTCTGTTTTTAAATAAATCCAAAGTTCCAAATTACATAGACTGCTTGAATCAAAATAGACTTTTTTTAGAGGAGTCTTAGGTTCACAGCAAAATTGAGTGAAAGATACAAAGATTTCCAATGTACTTCATTTCCCCACATACATACAGCCGTTCCCCATCAATATCCCTTATGAAAGTGTAATTTGTTAAAATCAATAAACCTACATTGACACATCATTATCACCCCACGTCCATAGTTTACATTGAGATTTACTCTTGGTGTTGTCTATTCTATTAGTTTTAACAGTTTTACCCACAATTATAGTATTCCACAGAACAGTTTCATGGCTTTAAAAATACTCAGTGTTCTATCTATTTATCCCTCCTTTCCCCTCTACCACATAAGAACTATTGATCCCTTTACTGTTAGCATCGTTAGACCTATCCCAGAATAATGCCATAGAGTTGGAATCACACAGCATGTTGACTTTTCAGATTGGCTTCTTTTGGTTTCCCCCTTTGAATACAAGATTCTTCTAAGTCTTTTCACAGACTTTTTGGTCTGTTAGTTTGTGTTAGCTGTGAGATTATTCCCTTGTGTGGATGTGCATCCGTTTTGTCATCTATTTGCCTATCAAAGTATCTTGATTTTTTTTCCGGTTTGGATAATTAAGGATAAAGTTGCTATAAACATCTCTGTGTAGGTTTTTGTAAGGGCATAAGCTCCCGTTTCCTTTAATAAATACCAAGGAGTATGATTTCTGGGTTGTATGGTAAGACTATGTTTAGGATTATAAGAAACTGGTGAATTGTCTTCCAAAGTGGCTCTACCTCTTTGTATTCTCACCAGCAATAAATGAGGGTTCCTGTTGTCCCACATTCTCACCAACATTTGCTGTCATCAGTGTTTTGGATTATGGTCATTCTAATAATTGCATGCTGGTATTTTTGGTTGCTTTAATATATATATAGACTTTTTGTTTCCAAATACAAACCAAAGCTTTGATAAAAGCCAACTTCAGATCTTTTAATTAGGGCATCCTGTTACATAGGAAGTGGAAAAAAATGGGAAAAATTTGTATGATAGCGTGTTTTATTTTTAATGTCAATTTGAAAGGTGAATGTTATAATTGCTAGACATTATGCACATTCTCATTGAGAAGCTATAACATTCTGGGGCTATAGGCTTTAAAAATAAACATAGCTTATGACTTGTAGAATTGTAACATTGTGTTTTTGACTGGTTATGATATTTGAAAATTCAATGAAATATGTAAATTTATTTATTTATTTTAGATTTATTTATTTTATTTTAGAGTGAGAGACAGAGTGGGGGCTAAGGGCAGAGGAAGAAGAGAATCCAGCAGACATCCTGCTCAGGATCAAGCAGACTCCCCACATGAAAGGTTCTATTTCACAATCCTAAGATCATGACCTGAGCTGAAACCACCAGTAGGAAGACTGAGCCACCCATGTGCCCCTGAACTATGTAAATTCAAAAGAACAGATTACCAATTTGATTTTGCATTTGTTACATGTCACAGATAAATACAAATAAAAGGAATGAATCTGTTCTAACAAACAAACAAAAGTTTACTACTGTTTCTAAATAATATGCTGCACTCACCACAATCCTGTGACATAGAAAAGATAATTTTCCCAGTTTAATGACCAAAATAATTTTTCTCTGTTAAATAACCTGTGACTTGTCTTTAATCAAATATTTTATAATTGATATTCTTTAGAGCAATCTTATTTTTATCGGCATTTAAAACACAATTATTTGTGATCTACTTAATCTTGTTTTGATATTCAATACAATGTTTCTTCTCAGTTTCCTTAAACAACATACTTTAATTAATTTTATTTATTAACTTTGAGGTTTACTTAATTTATATTATATTGTTGATTTTTACCACTGAAGTGCCCAGTGTAAACACATTTCTTTTAGTTTTTAGTTTAAAAAACTGAGGTTTATTTTAAGGAAATTTGGTGACAAACTGGAATTTCTAAAACTGTATTCCTCGTTTCTTTAGGACTATTTCTACATTTTTGAAAATAGAATAGTTCAAGTAAATATCCTAATGTCAGTGTTAGATTAAAGTGTTCATGTTGGCCTGTCTCCATTGTGATTTGTTTGGAGCACCTGAAACACTGGATTTTTGCTGACCTTCATAATGACCCAAAATGCCACACTTTGAGGGAAAAAAAGCATAAATGAAAATGGAGAAACTGTTCACTGCAGAGCTTAACATATAAATTGGCCACTTTCTTCCAAAAGAATGTTTCATGAATATGAGTAATGGTGTTATTTATTATGACCTAAAATCAATTGGTTATAACATTTATTACTCAGTAAATGTAGGGTAATTTAGTTTTACTTATATGCTTCCAAGTGATTGATCAATTGTTGCACTATAGTAAACAATGCCTCAAATAAGGTTGGATAAGAGTGATAAGTTACAAATTCAGTGAAAACCGTTACTAACCCCAAATGGGAATAGAAACAGAGCCAGGATTGATAAGGCATGCAATTGTGAGTACAGAAAAGATTCAAAATATTGTTTTGGTCTTAACATTCATTCCCTTGAAAACGGCATGTTGTAAACCCTTACCTTAGCTGTACAGTTTGCCCTAAGATTTGAGAAAGGGGTTAATGAAAAGGATGAACACTACCAATAAACAATGGGTGACAAAGATGCCATGCAGGTAGAAGGGAGTGATCAGCATGCACCAGGGAACAGCCTCTTTCTGCTGTGTGATGCGATGGGGTACAGGTCAGTGAATATAAATAGTGTCTGAAACAGTCCCCACAGAGCCTGAGATTGTCCTTTTTGCCAAAGTAGTAGCTGGGTACTTGGGAGAATTTACGTTTGATTTTAGAGGAAAAGCATGTTTGTAGTGTGTTTTGGCTTTCAGAATTACTGACTCATTTTTATACACACTAATGCCACTTCCCTTGAGAGTGAAGATTTGTCACTGTTACTGATGATGGTAGATAAAACCAAAATATGTTAGTTCCTTACAGTCAATCAAAATTAACCATTTCCTAAGGAGAAAATTAATATCATACTTGCTTTGGACCTTGTAGTTTGAACCTTTGAATTTTTTCTTGAATTTTCATCAATCTATAATATAAATTTACCTGGGATATTCATCATTGTGTATTATAATATTTCAAGTTATATTGATAAGTTATGATCTAGGTCTTTTCAGAAGAAGTTTATCATTGAAGACAAAGCCAAATGTACTTGAGCGAAAAAAGTGAAAGATAAAATGAGTGCAAGAGTCAAACATTTCAGTGGAAATGTCAAAACATAATACATACACTGTATGATTCCATTTATATAAAATTCTAGAAAAGGCAAATCTGTTTTTTAGTGACAGAGAGCATCAATGACTGGAGGGTGGGGAGGTAGGTAGAGCAATTGCCTCAGAATGAAGCTGGAGGGATCTTTTGTGGGTAATGGGAAAACTTTTAATCTTGATTATGGTTATATTTACATGCATGCATAAATTTATAATCAAAATATGCTTACATTATTGTATGTAAATAATATTTTGATGAAGTTAGGAAGAAGATATAAATCACTATACTTTTTTTCCTATTCTATATACATATATATATATATATATATATATTTATTTATTTATTTATTTATTTATTTTTGGTCGAATGGTGATAAACAATGACTCTTTTTATTGGGTACCTGAAGTTATGAGAACTACACCTTATTGATTTTTGCATCTAAATTAGTAAATACAGAATAAGTTCTTACAACAAATGTACTGAATGATTAAAGTTGAATAATATACATTTTTTGAAAGGTAGCATATTGCATAGATTCATTTATTAAGAATATGCCTTCTGCAATTGTCTCCCTTTTAGTAGCCTAAGGATTTGTAAATCTTACTGACATAAAACTTAAAAAAGAGTAAAACCATACTGATGCACTGTTAATCATATTACCAATCTTAAGCTCCTAAGAACTTAGGGAAAACTGAAAATAATATAATCTCATCCATAGCATATATATCTATCTGCATATATAAGGAAATAAGACTCCTTGAAGATATTCCGGATTGTAAGGGGCACTTAAAAAGTAAGACAAGTCTGGAACATCTTGAAGTACTAGAAAGTAAAGAAATATGAGGGTATGTCAAAGGGATACAGGAACCAAACTAACAGAACTCCCAATGACCAACAGTGGAGCAATTGCAGCAAAAGATATATAGCATAACAGTATCTAATTTAATAAACATATATTAGTCCACACTGACATAAATAAATTATTGAATAAATATATAGATGGGGGAGAAGAGACAATTAATTTTATAGAAAAATTCCAATTAGTATATCTAAATACTCATGTCCAATAGGAAATTCAACTTAACCATTCCCCCCAGGTGTGCTAGGTGTAGCAATATACCTGTGTCCATTCCTTAGTTGATAATTTAAGATGTTAAAAATGGGGAAACCTGAATAAAGGCTTATAGGATGTCTCTTAACCATCTTTGCAACTTTTCTGAAAGTTTAATATTATTCATAGTTTTAAAAATTAGTCAAAAAAATCTACATAACACCTGTGATAAAATGTGAAGATAAACATAGAGAAATATTTTAAAGTGTGGATTTATTGATAGAAGACTATGTATACACACATATATTATACACACACATGCATATATATATATACATATATATGTATATGTATGTGTGTGTATATACACACACACACACACACACACACACACACATACATATATACCAGAGAGAGAAAGAGAGAGAGAGATAATGGATATTTATATCTGCGTCTATGTATGTATGTATGCATGCGTGTTTTTATGTTTGTGTATGCAGAGATTAAGAGAAGTGAAGTCAATAAGAATTTTTTTAAATCAAGAGAAAAGTGAAATAATTTACTTCTGGTAATAAATAAATAAGGTTTTTTTTGTTTTTGTTTTTGTTTTTTAAGTAAAGTTACAACATACGGATGGGTCCTGTCTTTTTATCCAATCTGCAACCCTATGCTGTTTTATTGGGAACATTTAGACCATTCACGTTGAGAGTGATTACTGAAAGATACATAATATAATAAACAAGCAAACAAATAAATAAGTGTGAATTTACCATTAATTATATAAAAAAGAACAAATCTCACTTGTAATTAGTGAAGTGCTAATTAACACACTAATGTAATCTTAACAAAAATTGACTGTAATGTAACCCATAAAACAAATCACATATAAGAGATGTAAATGGTAATTAGAAGTGTTAAGAACCAGTTCCCCTATGGAGGGACTTTTGGGGTATATCAAGTGGGAAAAGGTTACAATCATAAGGGGATGGTTTGGATTATGTGACGGATACAGAATCCATTAGCAAACATCAAGCTTACTGAAGACCCATTTTATTATTGCAGACATACTGTTTTCCTCACTGCAACTATTTAAGACCATTGCTGAAAAGACAAAACCGCAGGATAGGTGAATAATCCAAATATCATTATCATTAAAATGATGTTGCTGGGGCACTTGGGCTGCACAGTGGGTTAGGATTCTGGCTCTCAGTTTTGGCTCAGGTTGTGATCTCAGGGTTCAGAGATCAAGCCCCACATGGGGCTCCTCACTCAGTATGAGTCTGCCTAAGACTTTATCTCCCTATCCCTTTGCCCTTCCCTCCTCTCTCGCTCTCTCTCCTTCTCTCTAAAATAAATAAATAAATCTTTAAAAAGTAAATAAAATGATGCTGTTAAAAAAAATAAGAAAATGAAAGTGTTTACATATTCTGAAATTCATTGGTAATGTATGAGAATTCTTATTTTCTTGCATGATAGCTACCAGTAGACATTGCTAATCTTTTGAAATTTATGTATTATTTTTAATAGTTTATTAGCTTTAGAATAATGCTTTTATATAATCTTAACTATAAAATAGTTGTAAACATAGGAAAAGTATTAATACAGAACCATTTATAAACTACAAAAAATGACTTTAAAAAATAATGAATTAAAACACCAGAATAAAGTAAAACATGGGTAGTAGTTCTTTAGATATAAAATAAGATAAAAAGGGGGTTATGGGTGGCTCACTCAGTTAAGCATCTGCCTGGGTCTCAGGTCATGATCCCAGGGTCTTGGCATCTAGCCCTATTGGCTCCCTGCCCAGTGGCAAGTCTGCCTCTCCTTCTTCCTGGACTGCTGCTGGCCCACCCCCATACTCTCTCTTGCCAGGTCTCACTATCTCTCTCTCAAATAAAAAAAAAAAAAGAATCTTAAAAAAAAAAAAAAAAGCATAGAAACATACACATATATCCCTAGAATAGTTTATTTTTATTCTTTACTTGATATTTAACATTTACTCAGATTATTAAATATTCTCTCATATTGTGATCTTTATTGGTAGCATAGTTTTCCACTTCATACAATGGTATAATTTGACCATTCTTACATAGTAAGATTTAGTATAATATTTTTGTTATTATGACTACGGTAGCAATTAGTGCACTTCTTTTACCTAATAACAGTTTCTAAATAACCACAATGAGTAACAATTATAATGACACATAAGAATATTATAAGAGATACTGTAATAATAATATACTACATTATTCTTTTTCAAATAAGTAATTAGTTTACTTTCAAAATATATGGCTATTTTAAAGGTTTCTAGCATAAATTATTAGGTTAATTTTGAGAGTTAGCTTTAATTTACATTTATTAGTACTGAATATTAATTTTTATTAAGTATTAAACTTCTGTGAATTACCTTTTCCACAAAGTTACATTTCCTTTTTTTTCTCTCCTCTTCTTATCCTCCCCTCTCCCTACTCATCCTTCTGTATATATATGTGCATATATGTGTGTATATAAATATATATGTATGTAATATGTATATATACATATATGCATATATGTATATACAAACATATAAATATATATGTGTATATATATATGTAATCCCCAATCATAGATTCTGTGTTTGCAAATTTGCCTGTTTGCTAAAATGTCTTTATAATTTCAAAATCAGCACTCACAGAACACTTGTAGTCATTCATGATTGAAAATTTTGAGTTGTCCCACTTGTACATTCCAGCTGAAGCTACACACTCTACTTTCTTATTTCAGTGCTCCCACTATAAGCTAGTATCTTTTTCCAGTTTGTTTAGTGCAAAGCTTTTGGCATTTTGTGCTTTTTGCTGTTTAAAATGGTTCCCAAGCACAGTGTAAAGTGCTATTTAGTGTTGGCCAACTCAAGAAGGTTATGATACCTTGGAAAAAGTACCTTTGTTACATAAACTTCGTTTGGTCATGAGTTGGGTTGTTGGTCATTAATCCAATGTTAATGAATCAACAATATGTATTAAATAAGGCATCTTTAAAAAGAAACACACATAAATAGTTACAAATTGTTACCACAGGCTTGAAGAAAGCTAATTCTACAAACAGTGTTTCAGTATATATTCATATACATATATATGTGGTGTGCATGTATGTGTGTGTATAGTAGTTACTGTGTAGTCCATCATTTTTAACAGTTGTTTCTTGATTTTCTTGTTTTTTTTAAAATATTTTATAGATGATTCTTTGATGACTAGAAAAACTTTCTGATTTTTTGAAAATTTGCTTTACATATAGGAAATTTCTGTCTCATGAACTAATATATATATGCCCATATTTTTATAGTTGAATGATTTATTACATTCAACTCTTTAATACATCTGGATTCTATTTTTTCATGTAAGGTGCATTACACTGTCATTGAAGAAACCTGCTCTGTAATTAAAATGTTTCCTTTGTTTCATATGCCAAAGGCAAATGGAACTAATACCCATGGGTCCTGTCACATATATTACTCCTTTTGAAGATACGTCTCTGTTAATTAAATAAAGACACTATGATTGGTAAAAGATGGCTACCAAGCTCTCTCTTTCCAGAAGAGTTCAGTTGGTAGCTAACTTAACTTTAAAACAACCAGGTAAAATATTTTAGTTTTAGTTCATTGTTTGCATGGACATATATTGATTGTTTTTATTTTGCTTGGAACATTTTATTTGTTATTTAGCTGTATGGAAAATTCTGAGGCCTTCCTTTGCATTTTAATAGTGAGACTAAGTCTTCAGCCATTAAGGGAAAGCTTTTTGTCTGGGTGGTCCTGGAAATGTGACACTGGTGTGCTGCCGCAGACATTAAAGTGTCCCTGGCAGGTAAGACAGGAATTGACATTGACCACATTCTTTGAGTCTGGCTACAGAGCATGGACAAGAATCATTCCCACTCATCTGCCTAGTGCATGGATCGGCCTATCAAAATTCTGAGTTTGTTATTAGAAATAAACAAGTTAATCCACTTAATCCTTGTTTCTCCCACCCCAGTGAGTCCCTCCTTTGGAACACCAAAGGCAAGATGAAAAAGGACTTGAGAGAAGTCTTTAAGACATGCTGCCTAAGATCAAAAGCCAAAGGGACACTGTAGTCTCCTTTTGAATGTGTACGTCAACTTGCACTTGGCAATTGTTATAAACTCCTCTGTGTGCTAAGAAACCAGTCATCGGAGAACAGCATGAGCATCAGTGTATATACTTTGCAGGACATGAAAGTTCTCCTGCAATGCACAATATTGTCACTATCTATCTAGAAATCTTCCACACATTAAAACATTCTTACTTCAGTGAGTTTTAAGCTTTCGCTATAATGCAGGAATTCTCCTTTTAATATTCTTAATCTTTTCTCGTCATAGAAAAGGGGGAAAATGTGCTTTATCTCAAATTTTTAAACTACCCAAGACAACAAATCCTAAGTAGGGAATAAAGACTGTGGATATACAGAATATAATTTTAGTATTTCTCAGAGAAAAGGTCACTATATGATTAAAATAAGGTATTAAAACAAGATAACTACTAGAATGCCAGTAAGAAACTATCTGCTGTCCTTGAAGACTCTCAGGCTGGCTTACTATAACTGGGAGGGAAACGTTTCTGTTTCTGCCTTTTTTCAGCCTGGGCTTATCTCCAACAGCTTTCTTGCTGACTTACATTGATTTAAACTCTTACTCCTTCAGACTATCAGACTGCTATTACTGAACCCCACATCCTTCATGTTGTTCCACTACACAAAATAAAATCTACAACAGATGCCAATTATCTAGGGCATTAATTCTAAAATCTTCTGACTGCATGTCACTGTGCATCACAATACAGACCCCCTTACCTGACCGTTCTAATTCTCCACAACCTCAAAACTGCGTCCTCTCGTTTAGTCTCCTCCTATCCCATCCATTCCCTGTACTCATTTATTTGTCCTGATCTCTGGTAATCTGATTTTCCATCTTTAGTTGGTGTGCCACTTAATTTCTCTGCCCTTTTTTACCATTAAACACTGGGATGCCTGGGTGGCTCAGTGGGTTGGGCCTCTACCTGCCGCTTGGGTCATGACCTCAGGGTCCTGGGATCGGGTCCTGCGTTGGGCTCTCTGCTCAGCAGGGGGCCTGCTTCCCCCTCTCGCTGTCTGCCTCTCTGCCTACTTGTGATCTCTGTCTGTCAAATAAATAAATAAAATCTTTACCATCAAACACTAATCACTAAT
The DNA here is from genome assembly GCF_963455335.1 of Martes martes. Lineage (NCBI taxonomy): Eukaryota > Metazoa > Chordata > Mammalia > Carnivora > Mustelidae > Martes > Martes martes. The sequence goes on along the minus strand of NC_137894.1, from coordinate 122,001,072 downwards.
CGCTTTACAATTTGGTAGTGACATGATTTGTTATTGTTATGGGAATTAGGTGTGCTTCTCCAAATGAATTAAGTGCTCTGAAGGTGTGAATCACATACTGTAATTTCTCATTTCTAAAACACATTGACATTTTTCATTTAGGAAAATAGAGAAGAGGGTACATGATAATTGATGATGATGGTAAGAATTGACAAATAAAATTAATGTTTATTATAAAGCAATCATCAGTAACAAAAAATCTTTCTGGAAACAGCTTTTCAAAAATCAGTTTTGAAACTTTAAAATTTGTTCATCAAGGGTACTTTGGACAGAGTTAGGGCAAGATGGAAAGTTTACTAAGGATGATGATCTAAGTGAGATAACCCAGAAGAGGATTTATTTAGTTTTTCTCCAATTCCTTGTGTTGTTTTTCACTAATAAAAATGCATAGATATTTGGTAAGTAAATGAGATTACTTCAACCAAAAGAATGTCATATAGAAATTGTGCCTTTGGCTGGTTGCAGCAGCAGTTAGAGGAGTACACAATGGGCTGCGGGGATACAAGGGAGACGTGCCCAAGTGTCTATCCTCTATCCCACTTGAATCTATTTTTGCCTTCCATTAAGTCTAATCTTTCACAGAGCCTTGAAGGTGAGGACTGGCCATATTCACCACAAAAGAATTAATATATGGAAGGGTTAATGGAAGAAGCCCTTACCCCAGCTATAAATTGGCTTGAAGTCATAGTTGATATTCATCCTCTCACTCTTCCATCATTGACTACGTAGCCATTGGGGTCATCCCATACTTACATCGTTGAGTATTACAAGTCTTTAGATGCTTTGCTCTTGTCGGGTTGTGATTATTACAATTGACAGTTATAACTGGGCATCGAAGCAATAATAGATACACAGTGGATCTTATGAGTTCCAGATTAACCCAGGGATCCTTACCCACTTCTGTTTTTCTGCCACTCTGCTGACCTGAGGAGACCAAAATGATCACGGAGGGATTTTTAGGTGCAAGGTTAGTCAAACCCTTCCTGTGTTATTTCTTGGGAATATTTCCTCTTCAGGAGCTGTGATCTCAAAATGAGCTGATGTTCACAACATCCAACAATACAAATCCTGCAAATGAAACTCTGAAAGTGGTGGTTAGAATGCCCAATTCTACTTCAAACTCTTGATTAGGGAACTTGCGTGTTCCAGCAGTTGAGGACACAGCATCATCCATTAGATACTGGTTCAATATAGACACTAGTTTAATATAAGCACTGCACCCCAGAGAACAATGCCAGGGTTTTGCTGGAACCAGATCATACTGCATTAGGAAAGGTCATCTCATACATCTCTCAACTGCACCAAGCTTTGCCCAACTGATAACTTTCAGTAATACAGGATTGGTGGCTTAAAATCAGCCATGCTGGAAGTGTTAACACTACAAAAATTTGGCAAGTGTACAAATTAAGGTTTTATCTATCTATCATCTATCTGTCTGTGTGTCTGTCTATCTATCTATTGGAAAGCCAGTTCCTAAACCTTTTGTTTTGTTGTGTTGTGTTTTCCCAATTGTTAAACTTTTACCAGCATACCACTGGAATGGCTTCAATTACATATGGAATTGTGGAGCTGGCAATTTATCTGATCCTCATTTCATCATTCTACCAGGCTTAGCAGCTTCTGGATGATAGAGTCTATTCTGGAGCAGGAGATCCAGTGGCAAAGTACATTTTCCCATGTCTCCTTAGCTATGAAAAAGGTCACATGGTCTGGATAAATGATGTGCAGAATCCATTGCTAGAAAATCAGGAAATTTATCAGTGATACTGATGAGGGAGTGGGAGGCTGGCTGAGGACAAAGCAAAAGCTGGCACCTTGCACCCCCTCTCCATCCGCTCCCCTCGGTGATGTGTGTGGCATTCCTCAGGTACCCCTGACTGCCAAAACAAATAGTTAACTTGCTGAGATCACAATCCCGCAAGACAGGAGTCTCCCTTGGTTTAACAAAGAAGTTACATTATCAATAGCACAATTTCCAGAGGCAAAATGACTCAGTTCCTCAAGCCTTAATGTCACCCTCCCCTCCATAAACAAAACTGAAGGAGGCTGGGTAGAAGGAAATGTAAGTGAAGTTAAGTTTCTTCTATACCTGAATCTCACTAACAAAGACATAGCAGGATTATGACATTCCACCAGGAATCTCCCAACCATCTTGATGTTAATGGCTTGCCAAAAGATAACATTGATCAAGCCTCCGGCATCCCTGCACCTTGGAGGCCTCCTTTAACATATGAAAGCTCCGTTGAAACCTCCCTTTCCCTCACCTTCCCCCAACCGCAGGGTACATAACCTGCCATCCCTCACAACCTGGGGCAACAGCTCTTCCTGCCCACGGGTCCTGTCCCCGTGCTTTAATAAACCACCATTTTGCACCAAAGATGTCTCAAGAATTCTTTCTTGGTCATCGGCTCCAGACCTCAGCCCACCGAACCTCACCCAGGTTCTAGAACTTCATCAATACTGATACATATACAGAGAAGTATCAGTTCTGGTAAGGACAAATCACTGTCTCCTTTTGGGTAGAAAGTATGCGGTGCAATCAACCTGCTCTTAAGGGGCTAGTTGAACTACTTCTGCAGTGCTGCCTTATCAAGACACAGCTTTGGCTTCTGCTGCTGGAAGGCTTGGTTGGGAATTCAGCAGTGGTGGTAACTTGGCAAGAATTAATGAGGGGGAACCCACTGATTTGGCTGGTGCATACCCATCCTTTCCATCTTAGCCATTTCATTTCTGGCCCCAGTAGCTAGATTTTGTGATCCCAAGGAGAGAGGTTGGTTGATTTCCTTTGGAGTGATTCTGCCTAAGTGGCTTTTTTTTTTTTTTTAAACATAAAAGGTATTATTAACCCCAGGGGTACAGGTCTGTGAATCGTCAGGTTTACACACTTCACTGTGCTTTGAAGGTTATTACTATGAAACTCTAAGATCAGTGAATACTTAACTCACTTCCATGTATTCATCCACATCCCTCTTCCTCCAAGCTTCTTTGCCTCTGATCCTTCAGTCCGGTTCCTTCCAGAGCCCCAGGCCAAGGCAAGCTTTATTCTATTGCTTAGGATTCTGTGAACACGCATGCCCGTAGGCTACTTCTATCTTTCTCTAAAGTGCATACAACTAAGTTCTTTGCTTAGAATTTAGCTAAACGTAAAGATCCCTTTTCATCTTTGTCCTTAAGACAAAGGCCCCAGGAATGAAGAGTGATGGAATATTCAAATGGCAGCAAAGAAGCCAGTGTGGTGAGAACTAAGGGGAAGGAGGGAGAGAAGTGGAAACATAGTTAGAAAGGTGACATGCCCTCAAATTATAAACAATCTAAAATATTATGAGTATTTTTTCAAATTTTAAATATTATGAATGCCATTTCAGTGATTTTTTTTTAATAATACTTTTTAACCTTCCTTTTATCCCTCATGTGTTTAGAATTTTCTCTCCTTCCTTCCTTCCCTCCTTCTTCCTACCCCAATCTTTCTTTCTTTTCCCTTTTTTTTTTTTTGAAATCTTTTTGTAATACCTGACACTAAAACCCAGGGTATGAATAACAAAGACTTCCTGAATGGGCCACAACACTTGCTACTTTAAGAGTTACAAGCAACTTTGGATCATACTGTTGAAATCAACTAGACTAATTTAAGTATCAGAAGCATCTTATAGCCAGGACAAAATGTAGAGTTAGCTTAGGTATCACCTTCCCCATCTTTTCATCTGCAAAAATCTCAAATAGATGGATAGTCAACTTCTATGTGAAATTTAACAACAGAAATCCTATTGCTTTATTGAAATGTTATTGTCATTGTTTATTGAAATACTATTGCATGTGAGAATGGCTTTGGTTGCTCTAAACTTTTTATTTTGACTTAAAATCTATATTCCTGAAAATTTTATCTACTGGTGGTATTCATGTTCCCTGGGTTGGGGGAAAAAAGACCTGATTCCAAATCAGGTAGTCCTTCAAATATTCCCCTACCTTTCTCCTTCAGTATGAATGATGAAACACACTACCACTTATATATCATCTTGTTTTTAACTTATTTTACAGTCCCCATGGAGACTGGTGACAAGAAGGTATATAGAAGTTGAAATAGATCCAACACATTTCCCCATCCACCCAAACCTGCTTTTCTGAAGGAAGCCATGACTCTGAATCTTAATATTCCATGAATTATATCTTAATACCTTTAGATATATCATCATCCGCCAAACGAAAGAGTCAAAATGATATGTAGGAAAGCTTTTCCAACCATGCTAGTTAACTTAATTCCTCAATAGAAAGAACAAGTCCATGGTATCTTAGAACAAAGGAGACCTTCAATGATCACTTAAAGCATGTTTAGAGACTATTGTTATGAATATGGCTTTAAAGCATATCAGTGGTCCTATGGACCAAAACAGTTGGCCCCATCTGATCATATAGTTAGGGCAAGTCCATTAGAATGTTCAGCTCTCTTTATTAATAAAATAGTCAATTTATATGTTCATTAAATTTTTCTAGCCTTGTGTCTACCAAGTTCTGGTTTTTCAGACTCAACTTTTAAAGAAGAAGATAAAAGAGACAAACACTTATTTTTATACCACCAGAAATTTAAGAACATTCAACATTAAGAACATTCAAAGTATATCCATCTATTGTGTATCAGGCACTGTATTATGCACTTGAGGTAGGTGATGAACAAGACCCAAAGGTCCTCTGTTAACAGATGTTTAATGAACAGTAGATTATATTCATCTGGAGTTTTGCTCAGAGTTCAGAGCTAAAATTAAAAATGTGAGAGTCTTTGAAGCTGACAAATGCTTCTTACTTTTCAGAACATTTTCAAACTGTGTTCTGGAAACTCTAGCTCTTTGAGACCTTTCTATGCATTCGATCTTAAATCACTGAAAAATGTTGCAGAAAAGCAACTAGTTGACCATGTTAACACAACATTTGCTAATTATTTACTGTGAGTCCTCTTCTCACTGAAAACCTGATAATATCTCACAGAACTGGTTTTACAGAAAAGAGGATTAGAAGACTGAATTATGGCACATGTCATTATTCAAACAACTTCCCTGAAATGTCAGTAATATCAACATTCTCATGAATGGTCACATATCTTTTACTATTAAAGCATGGGATAGAAGGCAAATATGACCATAGTAAAAGTGTGATCACTAGATTTTATAAAAGTTTTCTCTCTTTGTTGAAGGATTTGGCACTTTATCTACAGGAAATGCTAAAGGCACCTGCATATTCTTTAAGACTTTTCTAGCAAAAACTGGAAGGGCAATACATGTTGGCATTGAATTTTAAACCTCTTAATTCTCTGGATATTTCCCTATGCATCATATCAATGGCCATAGGAAAACTAAAATAGAAACCAATGTGGCCTATGCAGATACAAAAGGCACATGGATGTGTGTAAGGATGTGGGCTCATTTGCATGATGAATTTACTTTATTTTTCCTGCTTTCTCTGACCCCTGAGACACAACATGCACCAATTTTTGAGCTGTCAAGATGAATCCTTTGTGGCCATCACCTAGTTTATAAAAACCTAGAGGTTTTAAGAAAACACTGTCAAATGATTATTTAAAAAAAAAAAAAAAAGTGCATTCAGTTATTCTGACCTTGCCAGTCTTGTGAGCTCAATGGTTGGAGAAGAAAAGCAGCAGAGGCTGGGACTGCCAAGCAATGTTTGCTGTGAGCAAGAGCCTTTTTCTGGATCACTAACAACACAGACCACGCTTAGTTAGGCGTGTGGGCTTTTTATGGCCGCTGTTATTTCTCTGGCTTTTATAAAAATATGTTTTACAGGTGAATCAAAGCTTATAAAATGAGAAAGAAGGGATGAGGAGGAGCTGGTGTGGAGTATTTCAGCAGTATTCAAATAAAGATAAGGAAAACAAATGAGAGACTGATGTGTTTTACTTAGAAACCAAGGAATGGGGGTGGGTGGAATCAACGCTACTGACCAACTGTACCTGCTGGTAATAATTAGGTCAGGCTGCTGAGAAAATGAAACACTGTGTATTTTAAAATTTATATTTCTTAATTTTTTTATACAAGTGGGCCCTAAGCATGTGCCTCCATCCAGCATATGGCTGCCACGTGCCTGGTTTTTGCACAGGAATGTTACACCTTTGGACTCACAGGGAAGCTGGATTTTATGGTGATTTTTGGGCTCTTGTTCATCCCTCCTGCTAGTTCTAGGTAAGTGCTTATTGGCATCAAACCGATTTGACCACCTGCAGCATGTGAGGCTGGGATAAGAGAATGAATTCAGGACATTCTTTCCCATATAAAATAAACTGATTAAGAAACTTTCATTACATCAGCAAATTCGACTTATAGCAACACCTTGATTGGTCTTTTTGATTGAATAACTGTGGGAACATATCCTAACCTAGTTGACACATCAAGAAAGCCATCACAACTTCCCAAATAAAAAACTTTTCACCCATTTTCAGTCCTAAGATTAGCACTGGAAGAACCCAACTTAACACAAGGCCCTTGAAGACTTAATGAAAATGTGCTCTTGTCATATTTTTCTCCCACTACATTTATCCTCATACTTTTTGATCATGCACACATATTTCCCACTTACCAAAAAAATTGCTATCACTGTTTTCCAGGGTTCATCCTAATTTTTTGAGCGTTCTGCCCTTAGCACAAATTCCACTTTCTAAAATTCTAGCTCTCATCTTGCAAATGACAAGAGCCACAGTCATTTGGATGCATGCAAATTATTTCCACACTTTCCAGCTTCTGGGCACACTATACAATACTTCCACCTTCATCCCTCACACATTTTATATTTTGTCATGGTCTCATGAATTGACTTGGCCAGAGAAATTTAGGCAGAATTGCTATGTGTCCTTCTGGATAGAAGCTTAAGAGTGATTCCATTGAGTGATTCCCATGTTTCTCTTTCTTTTCTTGTGTCTTATTGCTTATGAGAGCACCAATGCAGCTTAAGTGCTACAATGAGTACAGCCTAATCCACACTGAACACGTATCATGAATTAGGAATGTGCGTGCGTGTGTGTGCGCGCGCGTGTGTGTGTGCGTGCGTGTGTTAAGCTACTGAGATTTTGGAACGGTTTGGTAGCCTAGCCTAACCTATCTTAACTTTTGTACCTTCTGATTCTCTGATCCAACCAGTGCAAATTAAGCTCTCTTTGCTTTTGTTCAGTATCACTGCATTTGTGTTATGAGTAAAATATTTATTATGGGCTATTTTAAAAAGTTTTATACATCTACCTATGAAATTATAGTTTGTGGAAAATAAAGAAGTGTTTTACTCCATTTTTCTTTGTAACCCCAGTATCAAACAATGCCTTGAATATAATAGTAAATTATGGTTAAAATTAATTAACTGGGCAGTCCAAAATTTCTAGTACTTCATTGGGATTTCTATCTCACCCTATATGAAATAAAAAATTCACTCATATGAATTTTTCTATTGTCAAAAAATGCTGACAGCATCACAGAATTGACTGAAGGGTTGGACATTTTAAGTAAATTTTCCCATTAGACTAATAGAAAATTATGACAATATTTAATCATAACCTACTGGTAGCCAGTGGATTATCTATAACAAAATGAAAAGAAAAAATGAATTCCAGAAAATCAGAAATGTAACATTTCATAGTGTAAATTGTATCCTGCCCTTTGCCTTCCTAAGTAACATAAGTGCGTAATGATCTCTCTTGTTCCAGAGAAGCACCCTGACATCTTTATTATATTTGCCTTTATCTGGCATTTGATCTGTTCAGACCAACAATGTCTCTATTTAATACTTCAGTTAAGCATATCCAATTAAACTTTATACTGACCTTCTTAAACAAGGCATCTCAACTAATTCCAAACCTGAGAGTATTATATGAGAAGACTTTTTTTCCTATTTGCCTATGGTTTGGGAAAGTTTAAAAAGTAGAGAATGCTTGCACAGGAAGAAATATCAAGGATAAATTTTTAATACGTGTTCACTATTACCATGACTGCCCCGTTGGAGGTACAACAGAAGTGATTTTTGCTTAAAATTTATTAAAAAACAATCTATCCATATGTCATTATTGACCAACTGTTTGTAAGTAACATTATATGCCGTTATACCTAGTGCTTGTACATTACCTGTCATGGGCTGAATTGTGTTCCTCCCAAAAAAAGATATGTGGAAGCTCTAACCCCCAGTATGTCAGGATGTGACCTTATTAGGAAATGGGGTCATTGCAGATGAAATTAGTTAATGAAGTCATACCGGAATAATGTGGGCCCCTTTCCGATATGGTTTACATCCTTATAAGTAGACTGCCATGTAGAGACAGGGGCATGAGGGAGAATGACACATGATAACAAAGGCAAAGACTGAAGCTATGTAACTGTAAACCAAGAAATACCAAACACGGTCGGTAAACCTTCAGAACCTGGGAAGAGGCAAGGAGTCATTCCCCACAGGTTTCCAATGGAACATGGCCTTGCAACACTCTGATTTCAGACTGAGAGCCTCCAGAAATATGATATGATTAATCTCTGTATTAAGCTACCCAGTTTATGGTACCTTGATAAAGCAGCACTAGGGATGTGATACACTCCCTAACCATCTAAAGTACCCACAGTGGGATGGCAGGAGTGAGAACCAGGCAGGAGAGGAAAGCAAGATAAAGATACGACAGCTGCCAGCACATGGCAGTACGGAATGCATTAGTCTGACCCTCAACTCTATGGTCAACTAATCTTTGACAAAATGTCCAATGGAAAGAATGGCCAATGGAAAAAAGACAGTCTCTTCCACAAATGGTGTTGGGAAAATCGGACAGCCACATGCAGAAAACTGAAACTGGACCATTTCCTTACATCTTATACAAAAATAGACTCAAAATAGATGAACGACCTAAATGTGAGATGGGAATCCATCAAAATCCGTGAGAAGAACACACGCAACAACCTCTTTGGCCCCAGCCACAGCAACTTCTTGCTAGACGAGTCTTCAAAGGCAAAAGAAACAAAGGCAGAAATGAACTATCGGGACTTCATCAAGATAAGAAGCTTTTGCACAGCAAAGGAAACAGTCAAGAAAACCAAAAGACAACTGACAGAATGGGAGAAGCTATTTGCAAATGACATATCAGGTAAAGGGCTTGTACCCAAAATCTATAAGGAATTTACCAAATTCAACACCCAAAGAAGAAATAATCCAATCAAGAAATGGACAGAAGACACGCACAAACATTTCTGCAAAGAAGACATCCAAATGGCCAACAGACACATGAAGAAGTGGTCCACATCACTGGGCATCAGGGAAATACAAATCAAAACCACAATGAGATACACCAGTCAGAATGGCTAAAATTAACAGGTCAGGAAACAGCAGATGTTGGTAAGGATGCGGAAAAAGGGGAACCCTCCTACGCTGTTGGGAATGCAAGCTGGTGCAGCCACTCTGGAAAATAGTATGGAGGTTCCTTAAAAAATGAAAAAAATAGAGCTACCATATGACCCAGCAATCTCACTACTGGATATTTACCACAAAGATACAAATGTAGTGATCTGAAGAGGCACCTGCACCCCAATGTTTGTAGCAGCAATGTCCATAATAGCCAAAGTATAGAAAGAACACAGAAGCCCATTGACATATGAATGGATTGAAAAAATGTGGTATATATACACAATGGTATATTACACAGCAACCAAAAAATTAAATCTTGCCATTTACAATGACATGGGTGGAACTAGAGAGTATTGTGCTAAGTGAAATAAGTCAATCAGAGAAAGATAATTATCATATGATCTCACGTATATGTGAAATTTAAGAAATAAGGCAGAGGATCATAGGGAAAGAGAGATAAAAACAAAACAAGATGAAACCAGAAAGGGAGATAAACCATAAGAGACTCCTGATCTTATGAAACAAACTGAGGGTTGTGGGAGGGGAGAAAGGTGGGGGATGGGATAATTGGGTGATGGACTTTGGAGGGGTAAATGTTGTAATGAGCACTGGGTATTATACAAGACTGATGAATCACAGACCTTACCCCTGAAACAAATAATTCATTATATGTTAATTAATTAAATTTTAATTAAAAAATAAAACTCCCATTCCTTGCCAAAAAATTTAAGAAATAAAAAAAATTAAAAAAATAAATAGTTAAAGCTTTCAGAGTACAGGTTAAAAAAAAAAAAAAAAAAAGAAAAAAAAAAGGAAATGTGTTAGTCCAGAATGGCAGTAGTGATGTTTCTGTCAGGTAAAGTATTTGAAAAGTTCAGATTCAGAGTCACTTTGTAAAAAAAGGAAAGCATGGCTAAAAAGGTCATGTGACAAGGAGGAGGAAGCCCTTAATCTTGAGGGATAAGCCTGACTCTCAGTAGTTACTCACATTCTCCCTATGTGTTTGCCTCCTCCATGGACAGAATTCTCATATAATATTCCTATTCCTCAAAGCAAATTCAACATTCATTATGCAATGCAAATATGCAAGTCAGGACACAGAAGTACAGGTTCTTTTGTATTTTTACAAACAGCTAATTCTTCTTCTGCTTTTATTTTTGTTTTTGTTTTTGTTTTGTTTTTGTTTTTGTTTCCTGACTTTTAGGAAAATTGCAAACACATACATTCTAAACATAGTCTAAATTAGAAAACCTGATCTCTGCCCTCACATTCAGATTCAGCCGTTTCTAATCAGCTTCATACATTAATTTCCAGAAAACATTTCCTAAAATGTTCTTAATTGGAATATGAACAGCCTTAAGAATAACATGAAACTGAGAAGAAAAAGATTTGGATAAAGTACAGCCTGAAACATAAGACCAGATGAGCTATGAACAGTTTACTTTAAACAAGTGTATTATTAAAGGAAATTGCTTAATATTCAAACTCGTTAAGTCAAGTTCAATAATTATTTTTTCTCTTTAACTTTTTTCGGAATCAAGGCAAACCACACTGAGCTGTTTCATCAGACTGTGTTTGATTTGTAAATACGGGGTAAAAGAATAAAAACAATAGAAACATCCTATTAAAAATCAGACTAATTGGCAAAATGCCCTTTTAGCTCTTTCAACAGATTTAAAAATCTCAGCCAAGCATCTGAATTTATGGTGGTTTTATCTTTCATCACTGTTGTCAGGTGACCTTGATCTGTTCGCTCAGAATTTAGTTCTCTGCAGACTTCCAACGTGTAAATCAGCCCTTGAACTTGGTCATGAAAGGACATTTGACACAGAGAGACTAAAATATGTCTCTTTTGTGGAAATGTTTACCCTGAGTTGATACCGAATTCTTCTTCTTCCAATTACTCACACATTAATTTCAACTTTGTTTTTCTAGTCTCCTGCTTGCCTCCCTTGACTGACAGGTATATTAGCTAAGTTTGTCAGGCCAGTTGCCTGTCCCCCAGAGAAAACCCAGGAAGGGCTGACCTCATGCTCACAGCAGGGACGACCGGCTCAGACTTCTCTATCAGTCAGCGCCTGCAAAGATCAGGCAGCAGGGGCTCCGCGGCCTTCCCGAGTGAGCTCGTTGATAAAGTTGATCCCATCAGGAAGGAGAATATTGGGCAGAGTCCAGTTGTATGGCTTATGTTGAGAGTGAACTTTTTGACATTTCAAATCTGCCATATCAAATTAAGCAGAATAAAGCCGGCTGTTTGCCCGATTATTTATAACATCACAGGAAACTTGGAATGGCTTATAAAAGAATGGAAATATTTCTCTTTCCTCAGAAAGAAGCTTGCCTCTGCCAAGATACACAGCAACTGGCTGGGTATGGGAATGGTGCAAAAGAGTTCCCACTTCCAAGGTTATTAAAACATACCTGGGCTCATTTAAAAACCCAAGCTGAGTATCAGGATGAACAACGTGGGGACAGCCCGAGGTGCCACAGTGAACTCTCGCGCAGCCCCTGTTTCATAGACGTGAAAAAGCAAAGGTAACGGGAGCATTTGATTTTGCCGAGAATGTTGCTGACCATAAGCTTTGGCCCAAGGTGTTTATCACCTTAATAAGCCCCAAGGGATGCAGCTGAAGAGGGTGACTTTGAAAGTGGTTTTAACATCCTTGCACATTTACCGAACCGCACTGAGACCAGAAGTCACTGATGAAAGCTGGCAATGGACTTTGGAAATATAAATGCTGCACACATGCGAACTGTGTGGGTATAATTTTACTTGTTCATTGCAAGGCAATGTGGGATTCATGTAAATAATTTGAGAATGTGGAAATAATAGGAAGCTTTTAGTTACCCAGAATCTTAACCATCCAGAGATATCAATTATTAACATTGGAGTGTGTTTCTTATTAGTCTTCTGTTCTATGCAAAATGATGCCCACACTCAGAAATCATCTATGAAAAATTACATTGTTAACTAATGTGTTTTTTAACTAAACTACATACGTACACACACACATACTCTCGCACACACACACACACACACACACACATATACACATAGATACACACATTTATATATCTATTTCATATTCTTCATTATCTTTGAAAACCTGGTGTTTACTGAAAGCATAATATTCAATCACTTGGATATTTCATGATTGTCGAAAAAATTATTTTTTGCTGATTATTTGTTTACCATTTTTCCTTTTTTTGTTATTACAAAAAAATGTCACAGTGTATATCCTCACATAGGAACTGTCTTGCTTTGATATTGCTTTAGGGTAAGTTTTTAAAAATGTTTTTAATTGGGTCAAAAAAATCTAAAACTTTCAGACTCTTTTTTTTTTTTTTAAATTTTATTTATTTATTTAAGAGAGAGAACATGAGCAGGGGGAGTGGGATAGGGAGAAGCAGCAAAAACTCTCCACCGAGCAGGGGTTCAGATGAGGGGTTTGATCCCGTGACTCCAAGATCATGTCCTGAGCCAAAGGCAGACACTTAACCAATTGAGCCACCCAGGCACTCCTCTTTACGACTTTTAAAATACATTTCCCAAATGCTTTCCAGAATGTTCTCAGAAATTAACACTGTCCTAGGGTAGATGTTACCCTGAACAGCAATTTTCAAGGTTATGAATCAAGATTCCCTCGTCATCACCTTGAACTCCTTGAACACACTTTTTTCTGGCATCTTCTTTCTATGCAAACCTCAATTAAGTATATAAGATAAGTTGCTATTCTTTGTTCAGGGCGGACAGAAGGAATATGAGTCTATTACACAAAATATGTATATTCATGTATAAACCCTACCCATTTATATTATGTATGATCCTTAAAATGTGTTTCTATAGTTACAAAATTTTCTGGTCTCTATCTGATTATGTAATAGTGGCGATTGTTTAAAAATACATATAATTGAAAACTGGAACATCAAAACCATTTGTGTGCTTATTATTTTGAGGACTCACTTATTTGCTGAGATAGCGCACAGATTGGCACAAAAGGCTGATCAGTGTGTTTATGGCTATGAGTCTTACGCCCCTCACCTTCTGTGTATGGTTCCTTACTGAGGGAGTATGGCTCCTCCAGGTGGGGGGGACCAAAAACCCCATTAAATCGAGTTCCTCAAGCACAATCAGACCAAAGACAGAGGAGAGCTGAGGGAAAATGAATAGCTAGATATCTAAGTATCGAGTTATTTCCATAGATAGATAGATAGAATAAGACAGGAAATTAGAGGAAGAAGATAAAAGAGGACTGAAGTAAGGAAAAAGCACAGCAGATGAAGAGAGGAAAGGAATAAACACAGGAAGGGACACTATGCTCTGCAAAGTGCTTTTAGCCCTTTGTGACAAATCTGCCTTTACCTGTGCTTTTTCACCTCCTGAAAAGGGCCACATGAATCAGGAGACAGAGACAAGGGCCGAGGGCGTAATTTTCCACCAGAACCTATTCTGCGTTATTCTTAGGAAGTCTTCTCCTTCTGATTCTCCCCTCTCCAGCCAGCCCCTTCTTCCTCCTCTTATCTCCCTCCTCCTCTTCATCCTTCCCCTTCTCCTCCTTCTTCTTCTCTCTCCACCTTGTTTCTCCCAGGACAGAAAGGAGACACGTGTATTTGTTCTTCACGTTTCACAGCACTGGTTTTGGGAGCCATAGGGTAATGGAGCTGAAAAAAAAATCAGCTCTTTCACAGGTATTATTTTCTGTACACTTTAAACATCTGGATTCTTTCCTTATTTTCTTAAAAAATGAGTTAGAACAGAACCATCATATCTAGAGCTTATTTGAGGCACTGTAAGTATCATGATATAAAATAAAATATTTTAAAAATTACCCTTTTCTTATAAATTCACCAAGTTCATTATCTTGTATTTAGGAAGAACCTAGCTTGAGACTACTTTTTGGTTGCTGGAACAAAACAGAAGAACAACCTGTTTCATTTTCTGTATATAGACATACAGACACAATGAATATATATGTATATATACATATACATATATATATATATCTGTATGTACACATGTATATACACATATAGATTGATATTCCATTCACAGGTAAGTTATATTTGTCTCATAAAACCTAATGATGCTATTTTGTTAAAACGTTCCCCTTAAACATGTATACATTTGATTCTTTTTAAGTTCTTTTTAAATTTTAAAGCAAAGGCTCATAAAGTAATATTGTGTTGTTTAACTTTTCCCGCATTTTACATAAAGAGCTTGATTGCTTGGAAAACATTGTAAAAAAGTCATTGTAGAGTTAATATGAACGTTGCTGCTCCTTTAATTTTCTTAAAAAGAGTATTCATTAAGTGAAAAGGGATTTTTAAAATGTGTTCCCTTTTTTTTAACTACATATCTGTGGGATGCCAAATTTTCTTCATATATCTCAACCAAAACAAAATATTAAAACAGCAAATGCAGAAGATATGACAATCCAGTTGTCTTATTCAAATGTATATTGAAGAAATTTACATTAATGTAAAGAAAAACTATATAGGAATTCTTCTCCCTAATTTTTTTTTTTTATTTTGGAAAATGTAATTATTTTTATGTTTTTATTCTTACATCAATGGTGTTATTGTTATTTCAAAAGATTATTTTTCTGTTTTGACTTGTAGTACAATAAGTATTGATAGGTTAGAATATTATTTTATATCTTTGGGAAGTTATCTTATATTTTTAAAAAAAAGGAAGGTTGGACTAAATTTTTTTCTTCTCAAAATGTAGTTTGAAATGATCTATAATAGATCTAGTTGAAGTACTGGTTAAAATATAGATGCTGAGACTTGCCCCAGACTCACCAAGTCAGAATCTACAAAAGAGAGGCCTTTCAAAACAGGGACCTTGGAGATTTTTCAGGTTCCTTTAAAATTTGAGCATTACCTATCAGATGACCTCTGTTGATTTTGTTCCAGGTGAATAAACACCAGAATCTCTGAACCCCTGGCTCCTGCAAGGGCAGGCTAGATGCCTAGGTTACCCCTGGCCCCAAGACCGTCTATACATTTCTCCTTTACAAGGTTGGCAGACAAAAATAGAGTACACCCAGTTAAATTTGAAATTCAGATAAACAATGAATTCTTTTAGTATAAATATGCTGTATTTAGAAGATTGACTCTCTCTCTCTCTATATATATATATCTCCAATTATTGGATAAATATTCAATATTTGGGTTATATATATAATCCAAATATTGTGTGGAACATATTTGTCCTGTTTTCTGTTTGTGCGCTTTGTTTTGCTAAATCTGTCAGGCCTATCGTTTTTCCACCATTACTTCCAGGTGGTACTATCTGTAAATAGACTAAGTGAGACAATATGGGAAAGTCTTACCCACAAGATTTATTAATTGCCTAGACTAAGGGTCAGGTGGGAAATGGCTGAACCCAGAAATACTCTTATAATAACAGTTAAGCCTTTATCCATGATCTCACACTCTTATAAAGCGAACCCCTCTAAACTTTCCCCAAATTTCTTGCAGAAAGCATCTCCGTGGAGCTCACGTGGCTCTGCTTCCAATTACTGCTTACTTCATCTCACTGTGGTATTTCTCATTTTAAAGTCATTGGCACATTGGAAGCAACCTCATTGCCAGAGCGACTGGGAGGAGAGAACATGCAGTTTAATCTCTAAGGAAGCCTTGTTCCATTATGTCAAAATTCACCTCTCCTTTTACTTGTCCTTACATGTGTCATCTTAAGAATGTAAACATCTTTGGGCTCCCTTTTATTTTGTCTGCCTCTCCAGGTCTCAGGGACCTCTGTTCACACTGGTAATGTTCTGGGTTCTGGCTATTTCTACTAACTGATATGTTCTCCTCTTCCAAAAATACAGATTTCCCTCTGAACAATATTGTCCACTCAACAATCTTTCTAACCTTTTCTGATTCTACTTGCTGCACAGAACAAGATGGTTGCCAGATTTTGTTGTCAAAGAAGGATTCTGTTTTAAAGAAAGTTTTTGAAAATAAAATAAACGTTTTAATATCAACTTACCAGTTAATATTTGCCTTTTCTACCTACATCAGCTACAACTAACAACCTGTAAAGACGGTCTTTTGTTTTTATTTATTCTTCATTGAGTAGAGGGTGGTTCTGATTTTCTCATATCGGGCATTCTTCTCAAATGACTTTCATAGCTGATTTCTACTTTGGCAACTGCCATACCAGGGTTCCACATATAACATGGTATTTGGCCTTGCTTAGGGTCCAAATGAGAAAAAAGATGCTGCCTTCAAAAACCGAAGTTACATCTTATGCTAACAAGGATGTTCTCCTGAATTTTAAAAGGTAAGTGTTCCTGTTTCCATTCAACTGAGAAGCTTAAACTAGAACTTGACTTTGGGAAACATCTTACTGAAAAAATCTTAGTAAATAACTTGAGTGGGAGCTATGTTTGTGATTAGTGAATTATGTCAGATTTTTTTCGGGTAATTAATTGACTACCCCCAGAAAACTCCACTGTGATACTTTCAGATCTATTTGTTTTTAAAACTGATGGTTTCAACTAATGCGAAGAAAGTATCAAGTTCTCACATCCAGCCAGATTGCAGAAAGAAAAATTAAATGAACCATTTATATTTGTCTACACTGCATAAGATGATTCTCTAGCTGAGCTATGTTGTTTTCTTAAAAACTGAAGTTTTGCTTTCTTTTTTTTTTTTTTTAATTATTTACTGTCTAAAACTCTGTGTCTGCTGTCATTACCCATACTCATCTGATAACCACTGTAGGTTTCTTTTAAGAACAGTACTTTTACCAGGTTCGTATTTCTCTAAGCTTATTTTTTCCTCATACTGTAAACATAAGATTACAAGAATATTAAAGGGAATTTTGAGAGAAAAAATCACGTTGCTAGCATTACCTAGCAAAACTATTTTTATTTACTTAGGTTGCTTTTCATTCCCTTTTTTTTTTCAAACAATATGTACATATTTGTTACAGTTTACAACAAAATTTGGTGCATGTTTTACTTTTGGAAAATTTTTACTTTATATGGTTATTTTAAGAATTACATGGCAATATAAATGTGAATGTATTCGGCATACTGCCTATCAGATAGGTATATAAACTGATCTTTGAAGTTGTGACTCTAAGTTAACTTCTTTTTTTTTTTAATATTATAAAGTATATAATATCTAATCAGGATGGTGCCTCAAAACTCAGGTAAGACATTGTGGTTGCACATTTTTTCCTTTTCTTTTTTTTCCTTTTTTTATTACAGATAATGAGAACGAATGTTAGCCTTTTTTTTTCTTTCTATGAATTTTTGGGACTGGGATTCCTATATCAGAAGATCTGAACACTGGGCTATCAAAAGATTATGTCAGTTCCCATTGCCATCAAGATAGTTACAGCATCATGAAATTATCAGAATAGTTTCGTACTAACCTAAAAACTGATAATAAAACAAACCTATAAAATATTATTTATTTTTATTAAGTGTCTTTCTTTTATTTCTTGCATTACCATGAAGGCCAGACCTTTTCCAAAATTCTATGTGCTATTTAGTTTTTATTACTTACTACCTATGTCTGTTATCTGTTCCCATCTTTTTTTAAATACTTTTTTTTAATAGGTTTAAGTTATAGACTACAAGGCTTTTTGCTGGGGGTGGAGAAATAATACAGTTCAGTGGATCCAAGAAAGGACTGGAAGGCTGAGAGCTCCAAAGGCAGGAACTCAGAGACCTCATAGGACACCATGGGATTAGATGGAGTCTCCAGCGATGGCTGTGGGTGCCAGAGACTTTGCCAAAGAAGGCGGATGAAGCACAACAGTGGAGAGAGGATGACAGTAAAGTAACAATTCCCACTCTCAATGCTTGTCTCCTTAGGTACATTAGAAATTCATTTCTTATTGCTGTGATTTTTTTTTTTTTAATTGGATCCTTTAGGAAAGCTAAATCACACCATCAAACTTCTCTTTGACCAAGATGTTCCCAACTATGTCTGGGTAAAAAACCTTTGGTAGAAAGAAAGGAAAGTGAAAAACCTAAATTTGATGCAGTTGGACACTATTTTTAGCCTGTGAGAATGTTCACAATCCTCTTTGCTTCAAAAAGGAAAATTGACAAACAAATAAATAGAAAAATAGTTAAATAGACAAGTAAAGAAGCACTTTATGAATCCTTGGGTCAGAGGTTGTGACTGTGGATTCCTTAGGAAATAAAAACATAGACAATTTGAGATATTCACTTCTTCCTAGTGCCTCTTCCTCTTTTCTCCCTCTTTATTTTTATTGCCATCAATTTAAAGACTCAAGAAAAGAAACAGAAATATAGATATATGAAACATATATATAATACACTATGATAAGAAATATGTTTATTTTTTAGAAATAAATAGAAATTTATAAAATTTCTAAATAGAAATTTAGAAAACATTACATTTATTTATATATATTTAAGAAAGATTAAATATATATAATCTACTTCAGATGATTATCAGAAAGTGGTTGTTGACCTCTGATACCAAGACAGAGAAAGAGACTCAAACCTGAATACTTGACAAGCGAACACAAGGAAGTGATAGCAGTTTACTATTTTGAACAGAAAAAAGATATGATGAGTTAAGCACCGAAAGGATATAGATATTTCACGAATTTGCATGTCATCCTTGCCCACGGGCCATGTTAATTTACTCTGTATCCTTCCGATTTTAGTATACATGCTGCTGAAGTGAGCACAAGTTGTAGATATTTCAAAAAACACTATATTACCACCCCAAGCATCACCTAATAATTAATTAACATATGCTTGATTCATGCTCACAATCTGCTTGTGTATTAATAAGCTTGTTCTGTTTTCCTGCATGTGAAAAGTGGGAGAGGTAAAGAGGGTTTCCTTTCTTTTGACTTTTCACCAGACGTGATAAGTAAAGTACAATAACTGGACTTTCCAATATCTCCTGGCCCTTTGAGAAAAAAAAAAGCAGCATTAAAAGAAATAAATTAATTTAAAATGGAGGGGGAATTGGTTGCAAAATAGGTGTAAAACTTTACTTAAAAGCTATTTCTACTCGTGGCATTTTCTCTGCATAGTGTAATAGAGTTATAGTTGCAGTAATGGTTTGCTTACGGGCAAGCAATTAGGCACCTGCCGTCACTCCACAGGATGTAGATTTCACATGAATAGCTATTTTATAAATAAACAAATAGAAACTCATATATGTAATGGCACAGGCAAACACTGCTTGGATTTTAAGTTTTAAAAAGACAGTTCCACACTTTTTCGAAATCATTTGTTTCCATATATAATTGGATTCAACTCAGCCTTTTCATTTTCCCCATGAATAATTAATAATATCATTATTATCCTTACAATCCTCTATTGTAATTTAACCATAGAAGGCTGTAATGAGTCACTGCATTAAGGTAAATATAAGCAATATATGAGCCATGCAGATAGTCAATGTAAATGTGCAATTTCTCAGATGTGAGCGGAAGTTTCTTGATTATCCGTCCCCTCTTCATAGGCTTGGTGCTCTGCCCTGGGGGAACATGATTACTGCCTCAGGCTCCCTCATATGTTCTCTGGATCTTGAATTGCTCCCTGTTTTAACATGTCTTCTGCAGCCTATGGAGCTCTTTGCAATTTATTCGAAGTCATAAACAATTGATCTGGACTCTGAGCTCTGCCATGTACCACCTAAGTGATCCTACTACATTAGCTGCATGACTTTCCAAAGCCTGAATATCTTCACATGAAAAATGGGGGCTAGAAATAGTAATCACCTCATAGGTGAGTGTAGAGAATCTTCACTCAGACAGTTGGGTAATGGGTCTCATGAGCAGGACGGCTTCTCTGAGACTGAGCTACAAGGTAACAGTAAACTGCCCTTACACTGGCCTGGGAGGTTTTACCTTCTCTATCTGTGATTGATTGCTCTGGACCCAAAGAGCCTGGACCTCAACTATCTGCAGCAGAGCTGGGCAGCTGGGCTGGAACTGACAAATGGTTTCACCAAAACCTGTGGGTAACAAGGGAAATTAGTTTATGAGGCTTATGCAATACAGTCTTGTAAGACTTAAGAAGAGCCAAATGATGCTAGGAGGGAAGATTGTATAAAATATTTCATTAATTTAGAAAACTTAACATGTAGTTTAAAGCATGCAAAGGTGTACAAGTTGTTTTATTTGGAGAGTTCTCAGTTCTCAGATTTTATGCAAATAACGTGTTAAAATATGACTGAAAACTTTAGCAGATAGAGTTTATAGAGCAGTGAAAGCCTAGACTTTGGAAACAGGTGTATCTGATCTTGAATATCAGGTTCACTGTTTATCTTTGAGACTTAAAGAAATTGCTTAGCCTCTCAAAAATCACTGTCCTTATTGGCAAAAGAATGATAATGATAGCTGTCTTAGGGTCAGCAACCAGTCACTTAGAAGATTATCTGCCTGAAATTAAATCTCAATAAATTTTATTTTTTTTTATTTTATTTTATTTTTTTTAAGATTTTATTTATTTTATTTGACAGAGAGAGAGATCACAAGTAGGCAGAGAAGCAGGCAGAGAGAAGGGGGAAGCAGGCTCCCTGCTGAGCAGAGAGCCCGATGCGGGGCTCGATTCCAGGACTCTGAGATCATGACCTGAGCCGAAGGCAGAGGCTTAACCCACCGAGCCACCCAGGCGCCCCTCAATAAATTTTAGGTATAATATTGAGACAAGTAAGAAAAGAAGCCAAGGAACATGGGAGAGGGTGACAGATGAAATTGAAGGTCTCCTGGAAAGATAGACTTGGTTTCTAAAGATAAATTTATAATAACTCAGAATGGAAATCCCATCAGACCATTTTTTATAAAGGTTGAAATGCTCTTCATTCTACCAAATTTCCCCCCAAAGATATTTATCAAAATTTACCCCCCAAAAATTGAGTTCTGAATTCTTTAACTCTGATTTAAAAAATCTCTTTGATTTATAGTGTTAAAATTAAGGCAAGATTTATGAAAGGATAAGATAAGAATTTTATATCAGAAACTATGATGCAGTCTCAGGTTAGAATAAGGTTATTGGTGGTCCTTATTTAATAGGTTAATAATTGCTATTGAGTATACAAATTTGATTTCATGTAAGATAAGTATGGTATTTGTGGTAATTTCTATACACAACACCAGGTCTTTACTCTAGTCAGGGTTAAAATGTAAAATTATTTCTAAAGGAAATCCCAGGTACAATTTACGTGATTCTGACCTATTGTGAACTTCAGGCACATAACCAAAAGCAGACAAGGGATCTTACTTCTTCTAGAGGCCTGAGTTTTAGTTTTGAAAATCCAAACTTTGCTGAAACATTTTCATAAAACACTGCTCTATCACCTAACTTTTCTTTGATTGTATTGTGCACGATAATACTAGATAAAATGAACTGTTGTATTCAGAAAACATACAAAGCAATGACTTTAACTCCTGTTCAATATTTACCTCCTACACATGGATTTTTTCTGTGCTGGTTCTTACCTAAAGCCTCACTTTCAGCAAGAATCTGAGCACATCTCCTTCTCACAAACAATAGTCACAATTGATGTTGACACACCTCTTGCTGTCTTTGTTGCTTCCAAAGGAATTCAACAAAAACAAGAGGGATTAATGAAGGCAGTTGAAGCTCATATGCACTCAAAAACTTGCCAAGTTTGAAGTCAAATTAGGAATTGACATTAAACCTTGAAAAGTTGGTTGTAAAGAATAGGATAGCAACTAAAATTTACAGCAGAATAAAATGTTAGAGTCCTAATAAATGTTCAAGGAGAATATATACTCTAAAAGAGTAGATTCATTCCAAGGTTATGTTGGATTTCAGAGATACATTTCTGTAAGCTCCTATATAAAAAGTGGAGAAAGAGAATATTTTAACAATTCATGGAAAAAATAGTTCTCTTAAATTACTGTAAAACTATCTATAGCTTTTGTCAATTATAATATATTTCCATTATGAGACTCTGAGAGTCACTGTGATACAATTGGAATTGTGAAATGTACAAAAAACAGCAAGTAACATTCTGTATCCAAAGCAGAAGCACCATACCCAAGAAGAGACTGGCCATTTTTCTACTAGTTCATTTCCTGCCAGCTCCCATGACATTTAATAAATCCCAGAATCCTAGAGCCACGCCTACCTCACCTACACATTATTAACTATCAAATGGTTAGATGGGAACAGCACTAGTTAGATGCAGCTAAAGCTTATTTTTGATAGCAATGCAAAGAGGATCGATTTTCAATAACTTCAATAATTTCAATAAAGAAAAATAAGAAAACTTTACTCAGACTGTCATAACAATTGAGAAAGCTGCTCTAACACTACCACCACCTCCCAAATTCTAGAGCAATTTATCCTCTCCAATGGTCAAAGCTAGAATGGATCATAGATACAGTAACACAAATTTAAAAGTGTGTTTGATTCTCATAATAAAGTAGCTGCCTCTGGTATTTTTCAGAGCATACTGCCAGAAATCTCCCTATACTCCCACATCATGCAGCTCTGTCTAAATAGAAATCAGAATGACCAGAGTTATAGAAATTGATTTGATGAGAACTGAGAAGTATTTGGCATTGGAAATGTGAGCAACTGTTGGATAAAGAAATTAAGAACTTTCTACGAGTAGTAGTGAATGTCCTGGCTGAAGAATATGGCCTCTCAGCTCAGACAGACGGACAGGGACAAACTTTAACACCAGTGAACAGAGCAAAGAAGAGCATCAAGTTGGAGATATTTCATCTGTACCTGGTTAGCACTGATGAGATGAGGAGTTTGGTGGAGGCTCCCATTTATTAAGAAGCATGCGTACTATAGAATTTGCTATGCAGCAGGCAGTAATCCAAGCTCATTAAAAATATTAACTATAATTATCTTCATCGCAATCTATGAGATAGGAACAATCACCCATGTTTTGCAGATGAGAACGCTGAAGTACAGAGTGGTCAAGCAGCTTGGCTAAGGACACAGAGACCGTAAATGGTGTGCTCAGGATTGGGAGCCAGGCGCTATACCTCTAAGCTGGTGCTGTGTTGTCAACTACAGTGATGAGTATTTGCAGAAAGTTCAGTGGAGTTCTTTGCCTCAGTTTAAGCAAAGACCTCAACTGTAAGAGAATAAAAAAAGAAATTAGTACAAGTGCCCCACATTCCAAAGAGGGGCCTTTTGCAAAAATTCAAAATGAATCAAAGTTGATTAGGTTATGCTGCCATAAAGAGTGACCCTCCTCCCAGGGGCTCAATCACAGAAGAATGTTTCTTGTTCAGGCTAAAGGGTATCACATGTTGACTGGGGCTTCTCCCCATCTCCACTCCGAGACCCAGGCTAGGGATGAAGCCTTCATCCAGAACACTGTCATTTGTCCTGTCACAGAGAAAGGCGGCCCTGGCACATTTTGCATCAGTGTTTTATATGCCTATATGTAATGATTGTTACTTCTACTTACAACTTATTGGCCAGAGTTAGTTACACAGTCCTTCCAACCAACAGAATAACTAGGAGGACAATCTTACCATGCATGTGGAAAGGGGTGGGGTGAAGGAACCATGTGAAAGAGTTGGAGAACAAGAATGTTGTGCAAATAGCAGTTCTTATCTCCACTACCAAGGAAGCTTAAGCCTTCTTTTTAAATATTTAGCCCCTCACCTACTCAATGACCTAAAAGTATCCGAGTATAATGGTCGTAGACATTGAAACTGGTGAGATAATATCTTTAGAAGAAGTTGTTGGAGTTCCTGGCATTGTCTTACTGTCTTCCATGGAGAGAGGAAAAAAATGCTCACTTTCTTCACCTCAAATCTAAGGCAGTGCTTGCAGAGGTTAGTTTGTTCCTCTGGAATTTGGGGACCCACGGAACTGATGCCTGAGTCCCAGCTGAGCAATCACGTGACAGGCTAACCACAGCTCCTTTCTGCAGAGTATATGAAATTTGCTTCAATTATGGGTCATGATGACAGTTTCTTGTGAAATAGAAAGAAGGGAGAGAGAGATTCAGAGATAGTGAGAAAGAAAGAGAAACAGAGGCAGGTCAAGATAGAAGACTGAGAAAGAGACAAAATGAAGCAGAAATAGAGAAAGGAGGGGGGTGTATGAGCAAGTGAGTCACTCTAGAGCCTCCTTCAAGTGCTCCCCACCCCCAGAGCTGCTCACATGAAAACATGCTCGATTGACTAATAATTAGGGAAATGCAAATTAAAGTCACTGGTCAGAGTGGTTAAAATCAAAAACACAAGAAATAACGAGTGTTGGGGAGGATATGGAGAAAAAGGAACACTTGTGCACTGTTGGTGGGAATACAAATTTGGTATAGCCATTGTGGAAAACGGTATGGAGGGTTCTCAGAAAATTAAAAATGGAATTACTATATGATCTCTATGATCTAGTAATTCCACTTCTGGGTATTTACCCAAAGAAAACAGAAACACTAATTCAAAAAGATATAAGCCCCCCCCCACTGTTTATTGCAGAATTATTTACAATTATCTATAATAACCAAGGTACAGAAGCAACCTCTGTTCATCAACAGATGAATAGATAAAGAAGAAATTCCATATATCTATATAGATATATGGAGATATATATATATATATATATATATATATATATATATATATATATCCTCACTCCTCACCTGGGAAGTTAGAGGTATACACCCATACTTGGTAGGAATCTTAAGGAAAAGTGATATTACTAGTTAGATGGACCCACATAGTGCTATGGCTTTACAGACAGACAGCTCCCTTCTCTGGAGCTGACTTAGTATTTGTGGAGGGGAGGTGTTAGACTTGGTGATCTCAAAAACCTTTTCCATTATTAACATTACTTTGATTTGAAGATCAAATAAAAAAGCAATTTATTTTCCTTCCCTAGATTTTTTTTTTTTTCAAATAGGTACATTGCCCAGCAACAATGCATTCGTTGTCTTACTAATAGATCCATTAAAGAAAGTGTTGTGACCCAGAGCACAACCCACCTTATATTTCCATGAGAAAGCTTTTAAGCACTAAATTTCTACATGTATTATTTACTTTAACTTCCCATCTCTCATGGAACCAGACATGCCCTCTGTATCCTAACTTCTCCATCACCCATGAAAACACTTTTATGTGGTTAGATTTAACTTTTTAATGTAAGGGAAAAGTTTTTTTGCTTTAAAAAAAAAAAAAATCTTGGGATTGTTTTACGATTTGGGTTTTTTGGTGTCCTAAAAAGCAGATTTTTCCAAATTGAAAATCTAATCACATTATTCATAGTGAGGAGATCACCAATTACTTTTAAGATTTAGCCTCAAAGAGGCTTGATTTTTTTTGTCAGCATAATGGAACTCAGAAGCAAAAGGAAATCAAATTGTCTTTGAGAGGAAAAATATCTGTGGCATAGATTTTGGTAGCAGAAAATACAGTCCTCTTCAGGGTAGGAAGTATCTACTTTGCTTTAGATTGGGATTTTCAAAGTAATTAATAGCTGTCTGTGTGTATGGACAAGGCTGAAGGGATAGGAAGGAGGAAACTAGAAGTTGTTATTCATAACTGAGCGAGGTCCCTTATAGAGTCAAACACAATGCAATGAGGAGATAGTCCCACGGCCCACAACATCAGCGGAGGTTCGAAGCTATTGCTGGATTTCTCCATAGTCTTAGACAGCTTCAGGAATCAGACTTGTAGTCCTTCCAACTTAGAACTACATTTTGTTTTGTTTTCAAAGCATTTGTTTTCAGTCCATTAGTTCACTGGATTTAAATTTGAATACATATTTCAGGGATAAATATTTGTGGGCACCTTCCCCATGTGAGTGCTACAGAATCTTCTAGGACTTGAGCTTTTACAACTAACAATCGGCTAACAGTGGAGTCTTCTGTACCTCAGCCTGGAATCTGGGAAATGTGTGAAACTAAACACAATGTAATGGGGTCAAGCTTTCAAAATACTATCTGTATTTATTAGAACAAAGTGATGTTTTTCCTCCTTCTTTCCTGCACTAACCCTTCTATAACCAATGTGAATGAATGCAAACTCTTTTGATATATTTAACGGAACAAAAGGCAATGGGAGCCTGATCTCTGGAGACCCCCTACGCCAGGCTACATAATTAACTGTCCCGAATGCTTTGAGAATGTTCAAATATATTTTATCCAATGATGGTTTTGATGACTCAGAATATCCTTACTGACCTCTAAGTGGATGTATTTGATGTGTGTGTGTGTGTGTGTGTGTGTGTGTTAAAACAAATGGAAACCTTATAACTTATTAGCTTCAGCTATTAATATAAAATATATTTATATATTTTTTAAAGATTTTATTTATTTATTTGAGAGAGAGCACAAACAGGGGGAACAGCAGAGGGAGATGGAGAAGCAGGTTCCCTGCTGAGCAGGGACCCCCCAACGTGGGGCTCAAACCCAGGACCTTGGGATCATGACCTGAGTGGAAGGCAGACACCTAATGAACTGAGCCGCCCAAGCACCCTTACCTATTTTTTTAATATTTAATTTTTAAAATTTTAATTTAAAATAAAATAAAATTGAAATTGAAATTTAAAAAAAAATTAAAGAAGATTTTATCTATTTATTTGAGAGAGAGAGGATGAGAGAGAGTGAGCATGAGAGGACAGAGGTCAGCAGGAGAAACAGACTCCCTGGCAAGAAGAGAGCCCAATGTGGGACTCAATTCCAGAACTCCAGGATCATGACCTGAGCCAAAGGCAGTCACTTAAACAACTGAAGCACCAAGGCACCCAATTTTTTTAAATGTTTAATTTAAAAATATTTTTTAGTAATCTCACACCCAACCTGGGTCCCACTTGAACTCATGACTCAAGATTGAGAGTTGCGGGGCACCTGGGTGGCTCAGGGGGTTAAAGCCTCTGCCTTCAGCTCAGGTCAGGATCCCAGGGTCCTGAGATCCAGCCCCACATGAGGCTCTCTGCTCAGCATGGAGCCTGCTTCTCCTTCTCTCTGCCTGCCGCTCTGCCTACTTGTGATCTCTGTCTGTCAAATAAATAAATAAAAATCTTAAAAAAAAAAAAAAAAAAAGATTGAGAGTTGCATGCCCCACCCACTAAGCCAGCCAGGCTCCCCAAGAGAGTTATAATTTAATATTCTGAACCTACCCATGTGAAATGTAAGTCATTAAAATAGGGTATACTTGAGTATTTCTCTACTTCAGAAAAACCAGTATGCTTTAAAAAGAAGAGATACTAAGCCCTAGTCCCAACTTGAAATCGTCATGTCAAAAATCTATTTAAAACTTCCTGGAATATTGGTGTCCTCTCTCTCATTCTCTTGAATCTGATGTTAGTTCTATGCTGGATAGAATCATACTTAATCAATATTCCAGAAAGAAACACTGAATTATCTTTTTTCCTTAAGATTTTATTTATTTATTAGACAGCGAGAGAAGGAACATAAGCCAGGGGAAGTGGAATGGGGAGAAGCAGGCTCCCCGCTGAGCAAGGAGCATGATGTGGGGCTCCATCCCAGGATCCTGGGATCACGACTTGAGCAGAAGGCAGATGCTTAATGACCGAGCCACCCAGGTATCCCAGGAATACAAAATTATCTTAAAAGACAAAAATTTACTGAAGCAGAAAGGAAAACCTCCTGCCTCATACAACCTCACCTGGGAAGTTAGAGGTGAAGCTAGTCCTAAGCAATCAGAACAAGAGACGTAAAAATTCAAGCCAGATTTCACTCTTTCTCTCACCCCTGATTTTCTCTGTAGTTTGGCTTCCTTTGTTTGCATAGATTCTATGCTGAAGCCACAAAGCTGAAGTCACCACACACATGCCCATGAAACTGGTAGTGTCAAGTAGCGGGAGAATTATCGTAGTTGTGTGTTGGCGCATCTCTGAAACTGTGTGCCTGATGAATTCAGAAGCCTGGAGAGTTAATTAGTGCCACCACCATGAGCTCAGAGGTGGCGTTTTTAGGAAAATATGACATATGTCTTCAGGAGTTTGGTATATGATCCAAAGTAGCAGCTTTTGTATATGAACCTGAGAAGAATAGCTTGTGCTAGAAAAGAAGTGAAGATAGAGTATCCTTCACTCTTACAGTACAGCAGGAGAGAGATACATGATCTGCCTGTCTTTGAAGCCAAAAGAGCAAAGCTTCTGGTATCTCACCTTAGAAGAGTACTTGACCTGTCCTGTGTTGAGGCCTGAGCACAACCCTTGCTTGTGCCCCAAGAGATTGTTACCAGCCAAGAGCAGATAACAATGACACCAATTTAAGAAAAAGGCATTAGTCTCTTTCTCCAATCCTTTATCATCTGTCCTAAAACTTGAGGGGATGGGAAAGAAAAGGCTGTGGGTCAAATGTGACATAAGAGCAAAGAGAAAATCTAGAGAGAATATGAACACAGAATAACTTCCAAATAGGATTCAGGCAGACTCATTAAAATTGGCAGAAAGTCATGGATTTATGTTCTGACTATAGTGTTGTCAAGGGGAGGGCAATGAATATTAGGCAGAGAATCACTGAAGACAGTGATAAAATAATAAATAAGGCCCCCTGTGGTGTACATTCCATCATGGTAACCAACGCCTGAACTGTTGGTCCAAAACACTGGCTTTGTAAACTCATGAAGGGCTCCCCCTGACCCCGAACCTTTGAGGCATAGCCTCTGATGGTCACCAGCAGAGAGGATACTGGCTTCTTCCTTTAACCCAAACCAAGAAATTCCTTGAAACCAATTCTGATTGGCCCACTTTCATTCAGAAGTCCACTTCTGTGCCTGGTGCATCGTGTATGGATGAGAACTGTCACATATTTAGAACTAGGAGAACTTCCTCAAAGTGAAGAGACTGCTAATCCCTAAGGAATGAAGAGTTCTGAGCAGATGAAACCCTAAGCGCCCTTGCCCCATGGCCTGAAAGAGAAGACTACAGCTTTTGAAAGAAGTGAGCTCACTATAGAACACTCCTCTGTTCAAAATCCTTTATTTTAGTTCAGTGAACACTTTCCTCTGGTCTTTCTTCAAATCCTTTCTTTGTCATTTTGCTTGTATTCATGAGGTATTGTTTATTGAAACAGTTGAATTTTTTTTAATTTTTAATTTTTTTTTTTTTTAGATTTATTTATTTGCTATAGAGAGAAACACAGAGAGAGAGGGAACAGAAGCAGGGGGAGTGGGAGAGGGAGAAGAAGGCTTCCCACCCAGCAGGGAGCCCAATGTGGGGTTCGATCTCAGGATGCTGGGATCATGGCCTGAGCTGAAGGCAGATGCTTAATGACTGAGCCACCCAGGTGTCCCAAAACAAGTTGAATTATTAAATTAGAAGAAAAAAGACATCTCAAGGAAACCGTATACAGTTGACCCTTGAACAAGGTTGGGGTTAGATGCACTACTCCTGTGCAGTCAAAAGTCCATGTATAACTTTTGGTTTCCCAGAAACTTAATTACGAATGGCCTGCTGTTGACCAGAAGACTTACCTGTAATATAAACAGTTAACACATATTCTGTATGTTGTATGTATTATATACTATATCCTTTCAGTGAAGTCAGTTAGAAAAGAGAAAATACTAAGAAAAACATAAGGAAAATACATAGTACTATATTGCATTTGTCAGGAAAAAATCTGCATATAAGTAAACTGACACTGTTCAAATGGTGTTATTCAAGGACTAACTATATTTTCTTTTTCTTTAGGACTTTTTTAATCCATGAAATTGTCCTTATACTATGATTCTCTCTACTTTCTTTATGGAACACCTTTTTCATAGAATATTCAGTTTCCTATTAAATCTGTAGGACCATGACATAAATTATGCATACTGACAGTAGGTGTGTGTACGCAACATATGCATATACTTAGATGCATATGCATACCTATTTATACACATACACAAATATAGAGAGAGACACATCTTCTATGTAACATGCAAGCAGAGGAGTTAGACTTCGCTATTACTATAGGCCGTGCACCACAGAGTTATGTTTTTAGATTTTCTATTTTCCATTTGCTGATTTCAGATAGAGAAGTTTTTGTGATTTCAGAAAGAGACTTGCTTGGAAATTGTTGCTTTCTTCTTTGTACTATTCTGTATTATTTTAGTTTAATTACTTAATTTTTTATCAATTTGTTATATTATAGATCAGGTGTTATGTTGAAAAATTTCTTTGGTAAGTGGTTTCTCTTGTAATTTATCCAAGTCACTTTGAAATCAGACATTAAAGACCATGTGGGGGTCATCTGAAAACAAGAATTAGCTCCTCAATTTTGGTTCCTAAGGCAATGGTAACATTGGAAACAACCATTATGGTTTCTATTTTACTTTATGTTAGCCTCATCGATTCCTGTTGGGGAAATCTTTCTTGATGTCATTTGACTGGATGTTCTGTGTTCATTTCCAAAGACCATATACTCTACTAATAAAAGTTCCTCTCTTACTGCCAAGTCTTACCTTTGTGAAAGCAGCTGTTGGATGTTCATCCCTTGGTACCATTACTCTCCGAGTGACGGGGTTAAAGAGAATGACTTTCTCAATTGCCACCTTGTCCCAGCACATCATTCCAGGGAATATTTCCACTTTCCTAACTCACACATTTTTGAAACTATATTATGTGCATTGTAATGATTCATAGTCAGCTGAATTTAATCAATGTAGACTCTGCAACTGTCACACCTTGCAATATATATACTTTGATAGACGTGACAATGTGGAATAAATTCCTAGAATGCAGCGAGAGAAGCAGAAATTTTTGATTTTTTTTTTTATCTGACTGTTTTGATATAATTCCTAGCATACTTGCATGCACAGAGAGGTCCTTCATAAATGCTTGGGAATATTCTGAGCTCAGATAACTAGTGTTATAAAGCTCGATTTGTCCTTAGAAATCTGACTTCAGTGCTTTCAGTTTTCAGAAGAGAAACTAAGGAACATAGATGTTAACTTACTCTTTCAAAACTTTGGCAATAACCTGCCGGCAGGGGAAAGATGAAAGCAGAGACAGCCTCACTTTCATTCAAAACCCTTTCCCCCTCACTTAACCATGCTGCCTCTTCATTTTCTAAAGTCCTAGTTAATTCTGAACATATCCAGTGGAGGAGAAAATGAGGCAATTTGTCGCTTGCCTTCTCTAGATTTATAACATAAACATCTAGATGCCATGGTTGAATTTGTAAGGTGGATAAAACTTCCAGGGGACACAATTCCATGAACGTGCATTGAATGAGTTACGGAGAAGGAATGCTTATTTCATTAAACACCTGAAGTTATTTCCTTTATTTAACCACTCTCTTGGCAGTGTGTGCTCCAAACAGGCAGCGGATCTGTGAGAATCTCACTGCATCCCAGAGGACAGTCACAACAAGAGAATAAGTAATATTCATATGCCTTTAGAAATCACATAGAGGCCCTGATCATGAGCACTTCTGGACTTATTAGGTCCACCTGGTTTGGTTTCCAGCCCTTGGCCTCTGTTGTCTTCACTTTCTACTCTTTTATTTCCTTGGTAATGACTTCCCTGCCCCTCTCCCTCTAGCCCATTCCTAGTTGACTTCCCATCACAGCTCTTCTTTATTAGGAACACAAACCCCTCCTCCCCCAACATCCTCCTTCTTTCTGTTCTTTAATGTCTCATCACTTGGCTGATCCACAAATATCTGTAGATTGTAAACTCCCTGAAGGTACAGATGAAGACACTTCCGTTTCTGGTGCCAATGCAGAGTCTGGCTCCCAATAGATTTTTTTTTTTTTAAGATTTTATTTATTTATTTGACAGACAGAGATCACACGTAGGCAGTGAGGCAGGTAGAGAGAGAGGAAGGGAAGCAGGCTCCCCGCTGAGCAGAGAGCCCGATGTGGGGCTCGATCCCAGGACCCTGGGATCATGACCTAAGCCAAAAGCAGAGGCTTTAACCCACTGAGCTACCCAGGCACCCCATCCAATAGATGTTTTATAACTACTCTTTAGATTGACGAATAGTTAATGTGTCATGAAAATTAAGATATTTTGGTGTTTAAAAATGATCCAGGAGGGTTATGTTAATGGCTTCACTCTAAAGCATTGGTCTTTGGGGAAGAAAAAAACAGGGATCTTGCATTCCCTGTACCATTCTGAAGGATAAAGATTTCTTGAATGTGGAGTAATTTGACTATAATTTCTCCAATCATACCATTAAGGTGGCATCCTAATGTCCAAATATAAAGCTGGTACCAGTAGTAAGAAGGCCAGAAATAATATTAGCCAATATACCTAGGGAGAGTGCTATACATGTTCCACTTCTCAAGACAATAGTTGACATTTATTTTTCCTCTCATTTTCTTTACCAGGAACATGTAAATAACTCCAGAATCTTTTGGGTACAAAGGAAAGGACTATAGACATCATTTGATCCTAGGGAATCCCTACCTGGTTCTTAAAATCCATGGGGCCCATAAAACTTTGCAGTATTTCAAAAACCCTGACAATGATATAAGCTAACAAGTTGTTTTTACTTTTTCCTGAAATCATAGAACTCCCTGCTAATTCTCCTTGTACTAACAGTTTTGAGGTCAGTAAAAAGTTCTGATTGACAGCCATGCATTTTTTTAAATTCATAAATAAAACTTGGGTATGCCTGAATGGCTCAGTTGGTTAAGTGTCAGACTTTTGATTTCTGCTCAGGTCATGATCTCTGGGTTAAAGGATCCAGCCCCACATCAGGCTCCCTGATCAGTGCAGAATTTGCTTGCCCCTATCCCTCTGCTCCTCCCCTCACCGTCTTAAATAAATAAATAAATAAATAAATCTTTAAAAAATAAAATAACACTTGAATATATCACTTACAACCCAATAAGTAAATAAATGAATATTTAGAACTTGATTTTTTTTTTTTTTCCCAATTTTGGTACCTATTGGGCAGGAGGTAGGAATAACATATGCAGTTGTTTTTGGAGGAAACTTTTGGAAAACAGACCTAGTTCACACTCTTCAATTCATTGATGAGAACGGTGGACTCTGGAATTATTAAATGACTGGCCTCCTGTGCCAAAGCAACAAAGAGCAACCTGAGGTCTTCCTCCTCCAGGACAGCACTCTTCCTCGCTCACACAGCTACCTCTGTAGGATTCAAGAAACACAGTGTGAGCTATTTCTTATACATACTCAATCCTGAAATACTTATAAAACATTCCGTAGGTCTTCTGGAGTTATCTCATATAACTAGGCCATACTTGCTTGCACCTTGAGGGTTTTGAAACACATCTACAAATCCCTATGAGGTGTGTTCTTTGTTGCTTTGTGACCCGGTGGTGGCTTATTACTTCAATACTCCGAAAAGCCTACAGAGACAAATGCCTCAGAGCATTTCAGGCTCTATAGTGTGTGCTAGACCAGATAAAACATGTTTGTGATACAGGTTGAACCTTAACAGTCTCCCTGCAGGATTACACTCCACTGTTCCCACTAAAGGGAAAGAGGAGATGTTAGATATAAATGCACATTAAGAGTTGAAAAGACTTTTAGTGAACAGGAGCAGTACAGGTTTAGTACTATAACAAAACCTAGCCAGCAGCAGCTTCAGAGACATACACACTGGATATTTCAGACTGGAAGACTGTACAAATGTAATGCATCATTTTCAAATACAAGGTCACTCTGACAGTTACTCTACAATGAGCTGAAACCATAAAGATCACTTGACTTCATATTTTTGGTGGAAACTAAAAATTATCGTTCAATTTATCTGTATTGTATTTGTATTGTATTTCTCAACAGATTTAAAAATTCCAAAAGAAACGACACAGTTTATTCTATTGCTCAGATATTCAGCTCATGCTTTACCTCTTGTCTGAACACTTTCTCACACACACTTCACTTTGAAACCTCGTTGTAATCATAGACCCCAAATATTTTTTAAAGACTTTATTTATTTATTTTAGAGACACAGAGAGAGGAGAGAGGAAGAGGGAGGGAGTGGGGGGAGGAGAGGGAGACGGACAGACAGACTCCATGCTGACCTCAGAGGCTGAGAGGGGGCTCAGTCCCACAGCCCTGAGATCATGACCTGGGCCAAAATCAAGAATCAGATCCTTAACCAACTGAGCCACCTAGGCATCCCTATAATCCCCCCAAATCTAGATTATATTTATATATTTAGTCAGAGGCAAGGAATCAGATGACACCCTACACCCTACTAAATTAGAAATTATTTTTGGTCATTGGCTAGATTTCTCATGCCTACATACAGTATCTGGCCAAAGCAGGGGTTCAGTAAAGTTATTGGGATTGCTGTCTATAATATAAAAGCAATTTTATATAACAGAAAATTTGTTGGGATTAAAATCAATGGTTTGTTAAGGGGAGTTTTTGAGCTTACCTACCACCTTCACGGGTAAGTGCGACTTCCTAGTGAAATGTCTCTCTGTGTTAGTCAGTCTGAGAGTGGTTGGAAACAACCTTGTTTTATGAGTAGAATTGTGTCTCCCCAAAATTTATATATTGAAATCCTAGTGCCTAATACCTCACAGTGTGACCTTCTTTGGAAATAGCATTATTCAAGATATGACTAGTTAATTTGAGACCATTAAGATGTGTCTGAAACTAATATGACTGGTGATCTCACATAAAGGCTAAATTTGGAGACAGGCCTGCACACAGAAAGAATGCCATGTGACACTGAAGGCAGAGATCAGGGTTATGCTTCTATAAGCCAAGGAATGCCAACAATTTCCGGCAGACCACCAGAAACTAGAGGAGAGACATGGAACAGGTGTTTTGTTGTTGTTGATTTTCCACAGCTCTTACAAGGAGCCAACTCTACCTATGTCTTGATCTTGGAATTCTGGTTTCCAGGACCATGAAACAATATATTTCTGTTCTAAATCACCTCATTTGTGGCACTTTGTTACCGCAATCTTAGAAAACTAATCTACTTGCTGATGCAGTTCTGTATTTAAAATAGTTATTTAATTAGCACTTCTCAATACATCTTGAGAACAAATAAGTTACTTGTCCATGGGTAGCTTCAATGTCAATGGGAAGCCCAGCCATTCGATGCTCTAAATTCCCAAACATAAGTCAGTATTTTGCCAACTTGATAAATGAAGGATTTATTCATTATCCACAGTTTAGCTTACGGAGATGACAGAATTTTCAGAGCAAAATACGATCTTTCCATCTGCTTAGATGTGTTGTTGTAAGGGTAATCATTCCTGACTCTACAAGGAAGAACCCAGTCCCCTGGGAACCCGCTTATTTGAGAGTCATGCTGTCAATCATTTTCTGGCATCTTCATTTAGAAATCCTGTCTAAAATAACAAAGAAATAGAAGTCTTAATTCCTTTTTTGCTAAACATCCTTTCTTTTCTTATATATTCTATCTAGAGAGAGGATACAAAGCAGCATCATAACTCTCTTGAGCTTTATCTTTCCACTGCAACATAATTCTTTCTGTAAAGAATGACTCATCCAGTGTCACTTCAGAAGCTGTAAACTCAGGAGCCTATGTTTGCCACAAATAAACTGTATGACCTTGTATAAGTCATTTAAGTTCTAAGGGTTTTAATTTCTTCAGCAGGAAAATATATATAGAAAGGTTTGGAACAAAATACCTCTAAACTATTCTATCTCCAGCTTTTAAAAATGTCTACATGAGCAATTCATTCAATCCTCCATACAGCAGATGAATGCTGAGCGCCTGCTGTATGGTGAGGACGCTGTGGGGCCCTGCCTTCATGAGGTTTTCATTCCAGTGGAAAAGACAAATAGTAAACTTAAAATTTAATCCATCTAGGGGTGCCTGGGTGGCCCAGTGGGTTAAAGCCTCCGCCTTTGGCTCAGGTCATGATCTCAGGGTCCTGGGATCGAGCCCCACATCTGGCTCTCTGCTCAGCAGGGAGCCTGCTTCCTTTCCTCTCTTTCTGCCTGCCTCTCTGCCTGCTTGTGATCTCTCTGTCAAATAAATAAAAGTCTTTAAGAAAAATTAATCCATCTACATGAAAGGATTAGATAAATATAAATTGTATATTTATATTTATAATATACTCATCATGTGTTATAATTGATACAATATATTATAATTGGTACAATAAATCACACTTGATATAATACATTACAATTAAAATAACATATTGCAATTAATTTAATATATAATATAATGTAACATAACATAATGTGTAGGGATGATGGCGGGGAAGGAGCACTGCTTTGTCTTCATTGGACAGTGAAGCGCTTATTGAGTGGGTGATACTGAACCCAAGACAGAATGATAAGAGAGCCAGTGTGGGATGATTCCAGACAGAGAAGGGTGAATACCAAGACCCCCAGGAAGGAAAGTGCTTCCTTGTTAGAGGACCCTAAAAGTAGTTGGTGTGGTTGGTAACCAAGGAGGACACAGATTAAGACAGGGTTGGAGAGGGAAATGGCTGGGCCACAAAGGCCATGCAGGCTTTGCACAAGGTGTGAGTTCTGCTTTGAAGTTCAGTGGCAGGCTCTTGGGGGATTTTAATTTGAAGAGTGACATCATTTTATTTATTTCAGTGGTAGTAATCAATGCCTCCTTCACCAAGGCAAAAAAAAAAAAAAAAAAAAATACTCAAAGAGACAGTTATAGACTTTCTTTTCCTTTTTGTTGCTTTGGGTTCTTTCTTTTTCTTTGGCATAGTTTTTCAGTTTTTTTTTTTTTTTCTTTTCCCCCTCTTACTTTATTGATTTCTAAATTTATGTATCTTCCCTCCTCCCAATTTGTTTTCGCCTTCATCAAACAGCACCTGAGATATATTACCATAAAGATTATTTTAACCAAGCAGAAGAAAGCTGCAGACCCCACTAGGGGTCACCTCTGACCCACTGATGAGTCCTTGATCCTACAATTTTGCCTTAGGTTTATAGCCAACCTAGGAGACACTTATCCTCCTGTCTCTTATCTTTTTTTACCTTTATGACCCTCCAAGGATCCAACTCAAAGGCATTGTGGTCCACATCCTCCCTTGGACCCTAGCCATCCCAGGAGCCAGGCAGGCTATCAAAACAGGCCTGCCCCAGATGATTCCCTTTGTTCAGAGTAGATTGGTGCTCTTGAGCTGGGAACTTGGCTCATTGACAAAAGTGGCATCATTCTGCAAAGTGGAATGTCACCGGAAAGGCGGTGATTGCATGAGGAATGCCTGGACTGTCTGTCTGCCTCTTGCCAGCAGGCTGCCTGAGGGTCCAGCAGCCAGGCTTCCTGGAGCTTCCTTCAATTGTCTTTACACAAAGAATTTAGTACCCACTTAAAGACATCCAGACCTGCCCTCAGCCTTCTGCTGAAAAAGAAATCTTCCTGCGATTTATTTCCAACGTGGTTGCTTTTGAACTGACAGTCTTATTAATTGGAAAAATTTCATTATTTCACAAGGCCAGTTGAGGCATCAAGGACAAGTGGTCTACCCCCCCACCCC
This sequence comes from Martes martes, assembly GCF_963455335.1. Lineage (NCBI taxonomy): Eukaryota > Metazoa > Chordata > Mammalia > Carnivora > Mustelidae > Martes > Martes martes. The sequence goes on along the minus strand of NC_137894.1, from coordinate 121,963,334 downwards.
GTACTCTTTCTCTTGTACATTTATGCATATAGTAAAACATGCATATTCTCATAGTCTGTATGCACACATATATCTGAACTATCTGAAGTGAAAAGGTGAAACACTTCTTTATACACAATTCATTCTACAACTTGGTGGCTAATTCTTTGAAAATATCAAGAAAGTAGCGAGTTTGCTTCTGCTAGGTGAATTAATGAATTGAATTTGTAATCTGTAAAATTTTCTCTTCTACTGTTTTTTTTTTTTTCCTTGTACCCAAATTGTTTCCTAAAATTAAATATATTTTTAGGAAAGTCTTGACCAAATGATCATTGTTTGAATTGCTTGTCACAAATGGATGTCTGTGCCTAATGGAATCTTATCCTTCATTTTACATTGTTTTACAGTTTAACATGCACTTTCACCATGCTCTCCGTACATTCCACATTCCTATTCACCTCACTTTATGAGTAAGAATTCTAAGTCTCACTAGGATTAAAGACTTTCCCAAAAGTTACATGTCTAGCATGTAACAGATCAAGGACTAGGCCTAAGATCCCAGGCATTTAGTTGAAATTCAGTTCGCCTTGCACTCCAACAAGGTCTTCAAGCTTTTTCAGTAAAGGGCCACAAAGTAAATATTTTAGGCTTTTCAAGTCATATGTTCTGTGTCACAAATACTCAGCTTTGCTGGTGTAGAACCAAAACAGTCATAGATCATACATGAATAAATGAATTTTGCTGTTTTCTAAAAAAAATGTATTTATAGTCACTGAAATCAGAGTGTCTTATAATTCTCATATGTCATGAAGCACCATCTTCCTTTAATTTTTATTCCCTAAATATGTAAAAAAAAAATCATAGTTCATTTATCCTAACAAAATAGGCAGCAAGTGGGATTTGACCTATAAGCTGTAGTTTGTAGAACCATCTATGAATGAAATTATTAGCCAGACAGCTGAGAACTGAGTTCATTTTAGCCCCTCATGGAATGTGCAATATAAGGTCTCTGGAGTGATTCTCATCATTATTAATCATTAGCTGAATTTCAGAGGTCTGTCATCAGGGATTAATTTCCACCAAGATGCCTCTTAAAGGAAAATAAAGTGAAAACGTTAATGAATAGATACAACCTCATAAGAGCAGCTCATATTTTTAAAAAAAATGTGTAATGTAGAAATGACTTGCTTCCCTATTGAAGAGTATTATAAATACTTTTATTTATAAAAAATATAAAATACTTTTATATTCATTTTAATTCTATTATAGCTCAGTGTATTTTAATAAAAATAAAACAATTAATTGGGTTTTATGGGTATAGATGGAAACATAACTCGGGCTACCCAGGAAAGCAAACCTCCCCTTTTTCTGATTATTTAAGCTAGAAAGAGTTTGCCAATAGTTGATCAAGATAAAACAATATACAATCACAAAAGTACAGATCCTGGAGCTAAAAAACAGAAATGAAAAAGTATCAACAATTAATTCTATAAAATAGATGCTCAAGTCATATTTGTTAACGATTATGTAGGAGGTTAAAAATCAGACAAATTTCTCCTGAATTAACAGTTAGCTAGTGCTGGAAGAGAAATCTCTCATTTCCAAACTGGTCCCTAAATCAAGAGCAACCATGGGCTTTTAGTCAAATTAAATTGAAAACCAAGAAAGTGGAAGCTACCCCACTGACATTTCATTTTATTCCTTTTTGAGATAACAATTTTGGAGCTTGGTTTCTATACCCATGCTTATGTTTAAAACAGAGTAAACACTTAAAATAAAATGTGGCTCCTTAGACGCTCTTCTGGGGTAAGAACAGCTCCATTTGGGAGGTTGATGGTGGGATTAAGACTAGATCTGGCTGGATATTGAGTGTTGAGGAGATGAGGGAAATCACTGATTGTTTGACAGCCAGCCTTTAAGTTTCTGTATTTACAGAAAACTGAAATGCTCCAGCTTCTCCTCTGTCAATCCAAATTCTGTCCACCTTTAAGGTCTTCCTCAGTTTCTGACTCCCCCAATGAGATTTCTTTAATTATACCTGCTGGTGAATCTATTTTATTTCTGAATAGTGTAGCACTTATTTAAGTACCCAATGTTGATAGATGTATTTCCATATTTTCTCTCAAAAAGAAACAAACTACTCGAGAACCAGGCTTCATACCCTGAGAGTGCATCCCTTGTGTTGGTCCTACCATAAATCATGCTTGGTCAACTGATGGCTTCTTTTCCAAACCCTGACAGAAGGGACAACCCTACAGGTTACACTCTCAGTCGAAAGTAACACACTCTCAGTAGAGAGTAACAATCTCAGAGCTGACCCATGGGATCAGGTTACAGGACTTTCAGATTTCCCACTACAGAACTGAAAATAGAATTAGTACTAAGCACTATCAATAAATGGAATATGGGGACACCTGGGTGGCTCAGTTGGTTAAGCGGCTGCCTTCGGCTCTGGTCATGATCCCGGCGTCGTGGGATCGAGTCCCACATCAGGCTTCTTGCTCGGCAGGGAGCCTGCTTCTCCCTCTGCCTCTGCTGCCACTCTGCCTGCCTGTGCTCTCTGTCTCTCTGTCTGTCTGTCTCTCTCTCTCTGACAAATAAATAAATAAAATCTTTAAAAAAAAATAAATAAAATAAATAAAAAAAATAAATGGAATATGTACCTGCTACCTTATGTAAGGAAATATATGATAGAAAATGTCCAGCATCCATTCCTCAGAGCAGTGTCATCTTAATGGCCTTAAATTCTTCTCTTTGACTTCGTTGTACCAGAAGCCTTCTATTCTCTTTTCATTCTAAGTTTCTGTTCTACTAACCCATCTTTTCTCAGTTTTGAGTTTTATGAGAAGCAGATTGGGAGATATGAATGCAAGTACAGATAATTTTGTTTGTTTTGTAGTGAAAAATAAAGAAGCACTGGCAGAGGCATTGGGAAGTAATGTGGGAAAGTGACTAACCAATAATGCATTCATGAGTAACCAAGTCACTACTGCGGGCAGCTGGAGAAACTAGAGGTGAAAACAGAAGTGGCCTTTGAGATGCTTTGCAGCTCTAGGATTTTATATCCTAGAGGACATGACCCTGAAACCTCACTGAAGGCTTCCAAAAAATGAAATGAAAGATTCATCAAGGTATCACCTATGTATATTGTGCTTAACATTAACTAATTTCTGGGAGTCCATGTAAAACACAAGTTTCTGAGCTATCATCCTCAAGCAGTGAGGGACAAATGAGCCAGCACATTTTGGCTGAGTGCAGCTCCTTAAGGATGTTGAATCCCCTGTACTTCTGGCCTGGTCTCAAAGCAGCAAAGTAGGATCTAGAAGCTTTAAAGAGTCCGAAGAAGGAAGGGAGGGAGGGAGGGAGGAAGGACTGAAGGAAGGAAGGAAAGAAGGAAGGGTGAGCACGTGAAGTCTAGACTACGTTACTGATGTGATGAGGGCAAGGAACTTTGGGTGGGAAAAGAGAGCATCTTTCTCAGTCCCTAGCATGAGGGCTGCCATCTGAATCTTACTCCTATTAGTTCTGTCTCTGGAGACTAGAGACTGTCCCTTCACCTAACTGATGAGTGAATCTTGACCACAGACAGTCTTGCCTTTGATCACTTCACTAATGTTAATTTTTGTTTCTGCCCCCTCACCACTTTCACTAGTTTGAGTATATGGCCTCTGTATCAACCAAAGAGAACCCATAGAAAATATATATTAAGAGACTTATTGCCAGGAAGTGACTATGTTACAGTGCGAGCTGAGTAGGTAAGTCTGACATCTGTAAGACAAGACTTATAGTGTGGAAGCCTTGAAATGAGCTGAAATTTCAGCCTACAAGTACAATTTCTTCTGGAAAGTCTCAGTTCTGTACTAAGGTCTTCCAACTGTTGGAATCAGCCCCCAAACCCCCAGTTTATCTACAGTAATCTCTCTTACTTAAAGGCAACCGATTATGGGCTTTAATCACATCTATAGAATACCTTTACAGAAATACCTAGATTACTATATGATTGACTATCTGGGGAATATAGCCCCGCCAAGTACTTAAAGTTAACACAATCCCATCTTAAACATAACTCATAAAATGTGGTATTTTTCAAACCTAATCCTCTGTAGAATGTGAAACATTTCTTCCACTTTTTTTTTTTCTAAAAGGGGTGATTTCCAGACTTCAGGAGAATAATTCCCTAGAATAAGAATGTATTACCAAGAAGGCTATAAATTTGAGCTGCCTCATGGAGCAGCCTAGACACTGGAGTCAGATTTGAATTCTGATGGACACACGTAACAGTGTGATTTTGGGTAAATTCATACCTTCAGATTTCTCATCTTTAAAAAGAGAAGCTAATAATTATAATCATACACACCATATATAGTGGCTGGGAAATTTCATTGAGACAGAGAATTCTTGTTTTCCTGAGAAAGTCCTGGTATATATTTTTCAGGACAATTTGTTATAATACCCTTTTTGCTCTCCAAAGTGACCTAGTTTGGAAAGAGAAATAAAATAGTCATCTTATTTATATAACACTCTAAACATTGGCTATTTTAAGGGCAGCTCATCTCTATTGGGTAGCTATAATTTACCTGTCTGATTTATTTTATCTAACTCCAGAGGACAGAGGGAAGACTGATACTGGAAGTTGCAAAATGCCCTCTTAAGCTCAGTAAAGGAAGATATTTTCTAATTTTTGCAATATCTTCCTATGGTCGCTCTTCTAATATTTGCAACACTTCGAGATTTATCTTTTCCAAACAAAATATCCTCAGTGTATTTAATCTTTTCCCATGTGATGTGGCTTCCAATGCCTAGATAATCTTGATAATTCTCTTTGGAAAATCCATAGGTTTGAGTGTCACCCTAAAATGTGGTGCCAGTGTTGTTGTTGTTGTTGTTGTTGTTTAATATTTGTTTATTTGACACAGAGAGAAGAGAGAGATCACAAGTAGGCAGAGAGGCAGACAGAGAGAAGGAGAAAGCAGGCTCCCTGCTGAGCAGGGAGCCGATGTGGGGCTCCATCCCAAGACCCTGAGACTATGACCCGAGCTGAAGGCAGAGGGTTAACCCACTGAGCCACCCAGGTGCCCCTGTGGTGCCAGTGTTTTAAGTCCAAGTATTTTCTGTTCAGTTCAGACTATATTCAATGGGATTGTCCCGATACACTTTAACTAAGTTTTACCCATGCATCATTAGTTTACATCATTATAAAGAGCAATGTCTGATTGTGTTGGCTGCTCTGAGCTTGCAGTCAACTAAATCCCTGGGTCTTTTCAGTAGAAATGTAAAGTCAATCACTCTGCTTTTTACTTATGCAGCCTCAATACATTCCAGACTTAACAAAATTGTACCTTCACAGTCAGAAGTCAGAGTGACTAGATTTAATAGCCGTTTATCAATGCTAATCTGTGCTGATCAAGGTCATTAATTGAAACTGTGGAGGAGACAGAGCCAAATGGTAAAGTTTATCATTGATCTGCTAACCAACATGTTTTATAAGTAGTTGTTCAATCTTCTATTAATATGATCATCCATATTTTGACAACTTATAAACAAGGATATCATAATTCAAATATATGAGCAAGATAGAGGTGGAATTTATCTATGCCATGTACCTAATCTGCCATCAACAATGGGTAAAGAAATGTGTGACTTAGAAGTAGACAAACTTGGGCTGTAATCCAACCTTATTCACATAATAATTATGTGACTTTGGACAAGTCATTTAATCTAAATCTCATGAGTCTCTTCTTTAAGAATGTGGGGTGCCTGAGTGCTCAGTCAGTTGGGTGTCAGGTCAGATCATGATCTTGGGATCCTGAGATCAGACCACATAGGCGCATGTCCCATGTCAGGCTCTGTCCTCAGCAGGGTGTCTGTTTGTCCCTCTTCCTCTGATCCTCCTCTACTTGAACACTCTCTCTTTCTCTCAAATAAATAAATAAAAGCTTAAAAAAATAAAATATGAATGTAATTATGTATCAGGTAGCACATAGAAAGTATCTAGCACAATGCCTCGTATGTGGTTGGCAATAAATATTTAGTAGTAGTTGTTATCTTTGCTACTGCTATTATTAGAGTTATTACTTCTAGAGTTGAGAACAAGCACAGAATTAAGCTCTTGTTCATTTTACAGAACACACAATTGAATTCAAGAAAGGTGAAGACATTTATCTGACTAAGGACTAAGATTGTTGGGATTTGTTGTGGGTGTTCACCGAAAGAAAAATGAAAATTATATTCATTGTCTTCATTTGCTTGCCACCATGTATTTCTCTGTGGTCAGAAATACATATGTCATCTTCAAGACTCCTCTCAATTTTTTCTTTTAAAATACTTCCCCTCAACTTGCAGGTGAGAGATCCGAAGCCCTCCTGTCTTTTTTACAATTTGATTCCTTAACTGCATTTGACATTGTCGAAACCCTCCCACTGTGAGTATCTTTCTTATTTTGACGTCCTCCTAAGGTCACTACTTCATACTTGTCTGTTTCTATTCCCTTCCTTGGCTTTCTTTCCTGTAGTAAATGTGATTCTTCTTTCCTTAACCTTCAGTCTAATCACAAGTTATCTCATTTATTTCCACAGCTCCCGGAACAACGTTGGGTTAATTATTTATCAATTCATTTCTCTAACCCTGATTTCTTGTGGTAAAGCTATGTTTTGTTCCCTGAGAATCCATGCGCTTTCCTGACATTTCCAGGCTTCCTTTCCATTAGGCAGGGCCATACAACTACTTCTGAACATTGGCTTGGAAGTTTAAAAGACACATTTCATCTTTGCAGCAAAGCATAAGTAAAAAATTAAAATGCTTAAGTTGTCTCCTCTCTTGTCACAGGACTGGTGGAGGCCTTGTGTTCTAAATGGTGAAGTTGTATGATATTGGAGTTTTATCAGCACAAGACCTTGAGCCACAGACAGAGAAGGGTCTCTCACTGATCTATGTTGGGTATGCAATGTGAGTGAGAACTAAACATTTATTATGTTAGATCACTGAAATTTGGTGACTATTTTTCTTTTTCTTTCTCTCTCTCTTTTTTTCATTTTCTTTCTTTCCTGTTAGCTTATAACATAAATGGGCCTATTTTAAGCAAAGCACCTTGCAGTTTGTTACCTTTGTTTCATCATTACGCTAGAGGTTTCTATACCAATAATCATCAAAAATGACCGTGTCCAAAAAAGATCTACCCAAGTATATTTTTACTTGAACATTTCTAATGATTTAGCATGTTCTGTCCTTTCCGCAAACTATCTCAGTGATGCCCCTTGTTTCCCCTTACCTCTGCCATCATCCAAGGCAGATGGTAATTAGCTCCAAAGTTGGTTATTACTTCAGTCTGCTATTTCCCCATTTCAAACCGCATGTCCTCAAAACATTTTCCCTTATTCCCTCTACAATGAAAGGCCTCTCAATCCACTCCCATAGTGTAAACCCTGAACAGGTTTTTGTTTTTCTTTTCCTTTTTTGTACTGCAAGTGCCTGACTTAGGTGTTGATGCCAGGCCCATTTTAAAAAGGCCTCCCAATAAACACCTTGCCAGCCAGCCATCTCCCCCCACTGAGGCCCCTTTGTTTGAGAGATCAAGGCTGATTTAGATAACTAACCATCTGGGCCACTTGTTTTTTCTCTTCCCTGGGCTTTAAATTACTTCTTTTGTTTTAAATTCACCAATACAGACTGAGCCCACGAAACCCTAGGCCCCCATCCTCAACCTCAATAAAAGCAGAACCCCAGACCCCTTTGTGCCTCACAACCTCCTGTGTGGTCTATGGTGTGCTATGTAATTTCCAAGTCTTAAAGTAATAAATATTTATTTTTTTAAAGCTTCCTGATGATTGTTGAAAGATGAAGGCCATCTTTCAGTTATAGTAAGAACCACTAGTGAAGGTCCATCTGGTCACTGGTATGGAAAGAGAGTCCTTGAACACTACATCAAAAACTAAAGATGGGGGCGCCTGGGTGGCTCAGTGGGTTAAAGCCTCTGCCTCCGGCTCAGGTCATGATCCCAGGGTCCTGGGATCGAGCCCCACATCGGGCTCTCTGCTCAGCAGGGAGCCTGTTTCTCCCTCTCTCCCTGCCTGCCTCTCTGCCTACTTGTGATCTCTGTCTGTCAAATAAATAAATAAAATCTTAAAAACAACAACAACAACAAAACAAAACAAAACAAAAAAAAACAACTAAAGATTTACTATGTGTTGGCTAACTGAACATAACAATAAATGTCTCTGGGGAGCTCGCAGAGTGCCCCTCCCCCGGCATTTTTAGCCAACAGCATTACCGTTCATGAGCTGATGGGCAAAAACAAAACAAAACAAAACAAAAAACAAAAACAAAACCTTCTGTCCTTTTATGTTTTATTTCATAAAACTCTACTTACAGATACTATGATTTAATATGTGAAAATTAATAAAAGGAAACCTCTTTTAAAAAGGAGTCAGGAACATAGTAAGGGGAGTTCTCTTGTGCTCTACCATTCCGGAATTGTAGACCTCTGAAGAGGTCTTGGAAGAGACATGCATTGTAAATGATACAATTTTAGCTACTTTACCACACCAACATGAGGAAATAAATGTTTTTCTCCTCCCCCAGCAAGAGCCCAGCCAATGAGAGACTATCACAACTCAACCAATGAAAGCCACCCCAATTCAAGCTCTCTGGGTTGACTCCAGGTTTACTCCAATGGAGTTTTTTATGATAACAGCATTCCCAATGCCTCTGTAAGAGAATATTCCTGTTCTTTGTTCTCCAGATGTGTCTATGGTTTTGCCATCACTTGTTTTTCCTAAATTTCAATTCTCTGCTTTATCCAAATAAACCCATTTTTACTAGTTAAATAACTGATGATTTTATTTTTATAAATCATGGGGTGCCTAGGCTCAGTAGGTTAAAATGAAATATTATAAAAAATACATTGAGGGGGGCACCCGGGTGGCTCAGTGGGTTGAAGCCTCTGCCTTCGGCTCGGGTCATGATCCCAGAGTCCTGGGATCGAGCCCCGCGTCGGGCTCTCTGCTCCGCGGAGAGCCTGCTTCCTCCTCTCTCTGCCTGCCTCCCTGCCTATTTGTGATCTCTCTCTCTCTCTCTCTGTCAAATACATAAATAAAATCTTTAAAAAAAAATGCATTGAGGTTTAAGGAGCATAATTTGTTATTACTATTTTCATTAATATATTTGTTATTTTCACTTTATATCTTTTCCACTTACACTGCTCCTAAAATGATGTCTTTAAATGAATGTTTTATAACTGCTGTTTCAACTGAATCGTGAATGTCTGTTACCCTATCCACATCTCTATTTTCTTTGCCAACTACTCCCAAAACATCTACTTAATGAGTCTTTCAAGAATCCTTGAAATACTGACAACAAGATTACTGGTTTATGAGGTTCAAAATTAATCTCTGACTACTTTATTAAAATTCGGCATATTTGCTTATCTCTGGTGTTTGATAATGCCTTGAAATATTGACAGTGTATCAGTAATCCTAGCCACAAATTATGTTAGTGTGTACTTGGCCCTTGAAATTTGAACTCATTAAAGGTACCTGTTGCTCTCTTACAAACATCTTTCTAATCCTGGGATTTACTTCCCCTTAAGTATTCGGTTTACCTTTATCATTATGAAGACCATTTTCTTTAAAGGGAAAGAGGATGGAAAAATCAGAGATAAGTAGTGCTGCTTTCTCTATATGATCTTATTCTTTATATGGTCTAAAAGCAATTTTTCCCTTCATATCTTTATTTCCTCTTTTTCTCTTTCTCCTCTCTTATACAGATTCACTGGGCTGTAAAAAGCTTAGATTTCTAGCCTGGTAATTTTTATCTCCAGGCATTACACAATAAGGTTTTACCCTCCTCTGAAACAGGTAATCCTCCTTCTATTTCCATTATATTCCTACTTCCTCTATAGCTCCCTTCCCAAGTGTTTGGTTGCTTCTGAGACAATGTTTATAACTTTACTGTAAAAACCAATTGTATGACGGCACCTGATTTTTCCTAGTTTTAGTGTATTTAGCTTGGTGGTTACTATCCAAACATGACACAGTTTATAATTGGATTTTACACATGAAAATTTTGGGAAATTGTGTTACATAAATGAGAGTTGGCGTGGGAAAGATGCTTTTAAGGAAATATTTCTCCTTGGATTTTAGTGATGCATTTTAATTGCAAATCATACAAAAATGTGAAGAAATAAAAAGATATTATTGATATTAACAATTTGGTATATATTTTCTAGATATTATATGTGAGTAAATGTGTACATACATATTTTACACTAGTGGGGCTATGTATTATCTATATATTGCAGTGTAGAGTGCTTTTATTTAATAACATAATATATTACAAATATTATGCATGGTTGACAAAAATATCTATGCCAGCCACTTTAAAAATTATGTTTATTTTTAAATTATCACATAGTAAAATTGACTTCTTTGTGTACAAATCCATAAATTTTAACACATGCATAGGCTTATATAAACCCACAATAATCAAGATACAGAACAGTATCATTATATATAAGGCTTGCTCATATCACTTATTTTAGTCACATTCTACCCTCATGTCTAACTCCTGGCAAAGACTGACCTGTTTTCTGTCCACGACAGTTTTGTATTATCAAGAACATAATTCAAATGAAAATATGCATTATTTTGAGACTGGCTTTTTTCACATGACATAATGCCTTTAAGATTCATCCAAGTAAGTGTATGTATCAATTGTTCACTTGTATTACTAAATAGTATTCCATTATATGGGTGTGACACAGTTTCTTCATGTGCCTTTCTCTGTCGAAGGGTGTGTGGGTTGGTTCCAGTTTTCGGTGATTATGAATAGAGACACCATAGGCACTCATTTATAAATTTTTCTGTAATCAGAATTATCCCTAGGATAAAGATCCTGGGATAAATATCCAGACATGCCACTGCTCTGTCCTATGCTTAATGTATGCTTAATTTCATAAGAAACTGACAAACTGCTTTCCAGAGTGGGTGTAACATTTTGCATTCCCATCAGTGATGGATGAGAGTTCCAATCGCTCTCCATTTTTCTTAGCACTTAGTACTACGCACTTTTAAAATTCTATCATTTTTATTTTTTAAATTTCAGCTATTCAGATATGTAGAGGTATTTATCATGCTTTTAATTGGGAATTTACTAATGACTTAAGATGTTGAACATCTTTTGATATACTTATTTGCTATCCTTATATCCTCTTTGGCAAAGTATAGGTTCAGTCTATTGTCTCGTATTTAATTAGGTTGTTTTATTTTTTTTCTCCTGTTGAATTTTGAAAGTTCTTTATATATTTGAAATACAAGTTACTAGTGAGAGATGTGATTTGTAAATATTTTCTCCCAGTTGGTAGCTTGCCATTTTAGTTCCTTTCTACTCTTTTCCATAGTGGAAAAAAAAAAAAGTTTTTATATGTTTTAAGTTCAATTTACTAATATTTTCTTTTATGAATTTTGTTTTGATTTTATGTCTAGTATCTCCATCTAGTCCAGGGAAAGGAGGTTTGCTCTTATGCTTTTTTTCTGGAAGTTTTATAGTTTTATCTTTTATATTTGGATACATGCTCTATTTTGATTTAATTCTGTAAGAGGATTTAGGACAAAGTTTATTTTCTTGCATATGTACATTTGATTTTGTTATATTCATTCATCGAAATGAATCTTCTCTTAAATTGTTTTTGCAAATTTGTCAAAGGTCAATTGCCCATATTTACCTGTGTTTACATCTGGACTCTCTATCCTGTTTCATTCATCTATACGTCTATTTCTTCAAAAATACCACAGTACCTTGACTACAGTAACTTCAAATTAAGTCTTAAAATCAGATGGTATAATTTCTCCAAATTTATTGCTCTTTTTCAAGCCTGTTTTAGCTATTCTAGTTCTTTTGAAAGTCCATGTAAAGTTTAGAATTGTGTTTTTTGTTGTTGTTGTTTTGTTTTTTAAAGATTTTATTTATTTATTTGACAGAGAGGGAGAGAGCACAAGCCAAGGGAGAAGCAGGGCAGAGGGAGAAACAGGCTTCCTGGTGAGCAGGGAATAGGACAAGGGGCTTGATCCTATCATGACCTGAGCAGAAGGCAGATGCTGAATCAACTGAGCCACCCAGGTACCCCTATAATTCGTTTGTTTTTATCAAAGAAAAAAATATATATATATATACATGTAAGTATCTCCTTCTGGTGTTCATGTATTTAGGTCTTCTTTGGCCATTCACTATTCAGTCTGGTATCTGGATGGCTGTCTATCTGCTTATTAAATCCTCTAACTCTGTTGTATGCTAATTAGAATTAGATTTATTCATGCACAGCTGTGGGTTATATCAGGTGTTTATTTTTAAGTAATCTCTACACCCAACATGGGGCTGAAACTCCAAAACCAGGAATCAAGAGTCACATGCTCCACTATCCCAGGTGTTTATAGACTATGTTACAAGGACGTTCTTCTCAGTTTCTCCCTTTCCAGGATCTCCTTGATAGCAGTTCCCTAGGGATTCTTCTTTCAATACTTTATTTATACCACTTTGCTGCTCATTCTGCAGAAGATCTCACATCTAGGACCACGGAGCAAGAGGACAGAGAGAGAAATAAAGCCAGAGGGATTCCCCTGACTCTTTAGGAATCAAAACTCTCTGGATCAGGGTGGAAGATTATCCCCTGCTGAGAGGTTTTTTCCCCTCCCAATGGGCCTCTTTCAAATCATCAAAGGATTGCTTTGTAACTGAGATATGAGAGAATGGAAAGAAGTGAAACAAAATGAATAAAAACAGAAGCAAAGGATTTCCATATTCTCTTGGATCATTAGAATTTCCCTTTCCTTCAACTAGATCCAGAACCAGAGGTTATGAGAGGTGAGGGAAAAAGGTGAACCCCACACCATTTGGGTGGCACCTAAATGAATTCTGGTCTTCTTCAACAATAGCCTGCTGCTATTTGGATTTCGGATTTCTTAAGTCACTCTCTTCCATGCATCCTGTACAAATTTTATAGTTGTGTGAAAAAGGAAAGATAGTGTGCTTACTCCCTCTTTCCAGGTACCTGAACTCCCCATTCTGCATTTCTAATAACTGAATAATATTGTGCTATGTGGATTTGCCATATTTGTGTAATTAGTCTAAAACTGGTAGCAATTTAATTTATTTCCAAAATTTTGCTATTTTACATATTCCTATAGGGAGTGAAACCCATCTTTGTGCAAACACGTGTTTATTACATCATTTTTAGAACAAATCACTAAAAGACTTTCTAACTTGATGTACATGCCCTTTTTTTTTAAGATTTTATTTATTTATTTGACAGAAAGAGATCGCAAGTAGGCAGAGAGGCAGGCAGAGAGAGAGGGGGAAGCAGGCTCCCGCTGAGCAGAGACCCTGATGTGGGGCTCGATCTCAGGACCCTGAGATCATGACCTGAGCCGAAGGCAGAGGCTTAACCCACTGAGCCACCCAGGTGCCCCTGTACATGCCCTTTTGATTGTACATAGGTGTTGCCAAATTGTTAAAAAGAGAGGTTGAATAAATTAATTCTTACACCAAGACTGTCCATTTCCTGCCTCTGCCTCCAGTGAGTACTGTTATTTATTTTAATATTTTTTTACTTTTATAGGAGAAAATTATTAGTTTTTATTTTTAAATGTTTGGTCATGAATATTAAACCTTCTTTTTAAATTTTATAGGATATTTTCTTTTATTTATGTGAGCTTACTATGCTTTTTTTTTCCTTTAAGCATTATTAGTATATTAGCCTTTTCTCACAGATTTGTAATGAGTTTCTTAAAATTATTGAGAAATACATACTTAATCTATGCTCAGTGTGCTGCAAATATTTTCCCCAAATTATATTTGTTTTGAAAATGATTTAAAAATTCTATAAAAAATATGACATTTATTGGCTAAGTAACTTTTTAAAATACTTAAATTTCAATTAAAAATGTAAAATAAGAATTTTACAACACCTGACTTAAGTGTTATTCTAGGAAAGCTACCCCATTTAAATTTTAGAAAATATCTTTCTAATATATTTGCTATTTTTGTCATTACATAGAAATCTTTAATATACTCAGAAAATTATTATAAATGCTATATTATAATCATCTGAGTTACAACTTTAAGAATGCAATATGCATATATATTCCTACTAGTATTTAAATTATTCTGAAAAAAGAATGTTTACTTTCAAGAAATTTTTGTTGGTAACTAATTTGATAATTTAGTTTTCTTTCTTTCAATCTTACAAAACTAGTAATTTGAACTAGGAGAGTTTTAAATATAGAAATATCTTCTTGGGGCACCTGGGTAGGTAGCTCAGTTGGTTAAGTGTCCTACTTTTGATTTTGGCTCAGGTCATGATCTCAAGGTCCTGAGACTGAACCCTGGGTTGGCGCCAGTTTCAGTGGGGAATCTGCTTGAGTTTTTCCCTCTCTCTCTTTCTCCCTCACTCCCTCCCTCTACCCCTCTCCCAACCTGTTACCACACAAATGTTCTTTCTCACTCTCTCTAATATAAATAAATAGGGGCACCTGGGTAGCTCAGTTGGTTAAGTGGCTGCCTTTGGCTCAGATCATGATTCCAGGATACTGGGATCGAGCCCCGCATCTGGGTCCCTGCTCAGCGTAGAGCCTGCTTCTGCCTCTCCCTCTGCCTGCCAATCTGCCTCCTTGTGCCCCCTACCTCTCTCTTTATCAAATAAATAAATAAAATCTTTAAAATAAATAAATAAATAAATATTTTAAGAAAGAAATATCTTCTCAAATTTAGACTCTTTTGCCACATATACTATTATTTTAAAATTTTCTGAGTTTGACACTCTATGATCACTAACTAGAATTTAAATAAAACTTAAACAAATAAAATAAAATAAATTCCTGAGGTTGAATTTGCCATATTTTACACAGAATTTTGTGTCTTTATTTCTTAAGTGATACCTGCTGATGACTCTGGTCTCCAGATCGTGCTTAGAGCTCTCTCAGTGTCTTGGAAGTAAAACAGTGCAAGTGAACTGATGACCTTTAGAGCAAAGTGGATTGGGCTCTTGCCTATCACTCTTCTATTCAGAGCTGCTCTGCACATCCAATGTGCAGATGGGTACGATAAAGTACTAAATGAGATACAGCAGTGTATCTAATTGTATAATGTAAATAAAACCTAATGTGGTAGTCATGGGAGTAAATGATCAGTGTGGAGTGAAGTTGTTACAGCCTGAGAAGATGAGGAAGAAAGGCAGAAGTTTATTTGTAATTCCCATGTAAATTCAGGATTCCTGATCCTCATTGTTCTATGAGGCAGTTACAGATAGACACATTTACCATGCACACGTTCATACAGCTTCTAAACCCAGATTTCTGATACCAATTGAAGTTCTCTTTCTACTGTATTATGTAATTTGACTAGTTTTACCAGTATTTATGGTGGAATGTATGTCTGTGCAAGAGCGTGTGTGTTTGTATGTGAAGGAGGAGGCATGTGTGTCGCTAAGAGCTACACTTCCCCAGACAGGAGTTAAAGAATTGATAGAATTCAGAGTTGCAAACGTAAGGATAAGTTTAAAGTAAACTTACTTTTTAACCTTCTGTTACTCTTCTTAAATGCATAAGAAAAAACCTGGAAAATTGGTCTTCTTTAATCCTACAGACAACCTTTGCAACCTAATTAGTTACCACCACCAAGTGTTCTAGAGAAGTTTTCCAAACCTATAATTAGTATTTCATGTGTAATGGTCACACAGTTGTCCTGGGTTAAAGACAGAGGTGTGATCTTCATTTTGATATCCTTTTTACACTAAAAATACCCTACTCTCTACCAGCTCACTTCCCTGGCATTCAGAAACTTCTAATGGGTGCCACGTTTCTACATGCCTCAGACTCCAAGACAGGCTCCTCACGTTTTGGCTGTGGGGACACTTTTTGGTTTTAGTTCTATTTTTTTAACATTTGTATGGCAGCAAGTAATTGCTTTCTTCCAGTAATGCTATAAAGTTTGCAATAGTTCACCTAATTGCACAATTAGGCACATTCGAGTTGGCAGTTTATTTCTTGACATACACTTTCCCCAAACTTCCACAGTAAACTGTAGAGAAAAATACCAGCTTAGCTTTGGGTCTGGAAATTCAACTGCCAAATGCCAGGGCTCTTATGCCAGGACATTCAGCCAATCCCAAACTCAGTTTGGCTTTGCATCCTGGTCTGGGGAGGGGATCATGAAATGCACTGGATGTATTTTCAGCTGAGTCTTCTTATTTTCTCAATGTATTTTCAGGCTGATCTGATTTACTATTGAAAAAAAAAAATGTATCCATAGATGGTCTTTAAAGTGACACAGAAAATAAAAACCAGAAGAGATTTCCCCTTTGGAATTCCCTGTCAAGGGGAATTTTCATATGGTATTGCTGACTATTGTTCTCTGGTGACTAAAAATAAATGTACATAAAAGAGTAACAAATTAGCAAATATCACTAGGGAGAAATATATCTGGAGCCTCTTCATCACAGAGTTACTATTCTTCTGGAGTCAAAGATTTTGCACTTTCCTTTCATTTTCTGACATTCCTGATCACACAGCCTCCAGCTTCAACTAAAACCAGGTTTTGACTAAAATAACAGTGGCATTACCTATAATGTTGGAATTAAAAAAAAAAAAGTTTTTTTACTGAAAATATTCTGTAGCAAACCATGGCAATTATTACTATGTTTATTTTACCTTTGAGAAAAATGTAACCAAATTAACTTAAGTAATGTCTTGGAAATTACTCATATCTGAGTGCCGCTTTGTTCCGGATATTCCTCTGAAACCTTCAATAACTTCTTCCATTCATAGTTGGGTTGAGACCGACTTCGAAGAAAAGTCAAATTTCAATCTTGCACACTGAATTCAAAACCATATTGAAAACAAATGTGACCATTTGCTAGAATAACAACCTGGTGTTATTTTTTCCATATGCATTTTCCTCTCTAATTTTCCCCTATTCTTCTATCCCTAAAGCCTGAAGTTCACCACGTCTGACTTTATTAAGCATATAAAAAGACTGCTTAGGTTTTCTGAAATGAAAACTTAGGACATTGCACAGGTGGCTCAGGAGATGCCAGAAACATAACAATGTAGGGCCGGTCCAAGAATCAGGAGGATTGACTTCCGTGAGGTGAAACTCTATGAAATGTCATTATTTTTCTTTCAGAAACATAATGAAGCATATGTGATATGTGAAAATAATGTCTTTCCCTCTGATCATTTTGTGTATCAGCAGAGGCGACTATAAATTAAGGAAGAGAACTTTCAGCACTGATGTTAAGTTTTCAGTATTGACTTCCAACACCCACAGTTTTTCTTCTCGGAGCCCTTTCTGCCTCACCCCAAGTTCCGCAGAAGGTCCTTGTGCTCATGTGGCTTTGAAACCTAAGTGAGGAGTAAGCCAGTTTTTGCAAGCATATTTGCTGACCCTTAAGATGTGTGCATTAAAAAAAAAAAGATGTGTGCATAATAATACATCACTCTGAATGTCATGAAAATCCTCCAAGAGAGGAGGGAGTGAAAATTGCCAGTGGAGTGAACACTGAGTAATTCCTAGAGAACAGGCTTCACTAGTCTGTGGTTACAGATAATGTCTCTTTCACATCTTCTGAAAGACCACATTTTTGTAATTAGGGCTTCACATTTTAAACGACTGGAAAGTAGGGTTTTCCAGAAGGACTTAACAATTATTTTAGGATGTTCCTCACTCGCTCTCACAGACTGGTCTGTCAGCTGAAATCCATCCTTGGCATCCAATCTATTTTTCTTCATTTCCTGATCTCACTTGGTCCACCCACCCCTCAAGAATGTCCATGCTAATAATAATAATAATAATAATAATAATTAAAAAAGAATGTTCATGCTAAAGGTACCAACCCAGGTGCTTCCATCAAATTCTGTCGTGAACCTGACAAAGCATTTTTCATTCCATGCACACATAGGGAAAGAGTCTCCTCTCCAGTTCTGTGTTATATGTTGTTACCTGTGACTTGAAGCTGGTCACATTCTCTCCCAGAGAATTTCAAAGTCCTTCTTAACAACAGTTTTATAAAGTGTCCCAACTCCTAAGCCTAGAGGGAGGATCAGTGGAAAGTACTTTAAACATAAACATAATGTTGAGTTAAAAATGTTTAAAAGGTCCCCAAATATACTATTTTGCTACATTAAAATCACTCAAAGCGAGATTACATATGCTTATGAAGGTGTCATTATTTTACTAATATAGAAAATATAAAGTAGACTGTAAGTAAAAACCAAACTCATGAGATGGGTGCCTTTCAGAAGTGGTAGAGGAGATTGTGTCTGAGGGTTATAGGCAGATACGACAGTTACTTCATCTCTAATGCTTTTTTTTTTTTTAAGACTTTTATTTATTTATTTGATAGGCAGAGATCACAGGTAGGCAGAGAGGCAGGCAGAGAGAGAGGGGGAAGCAGGATCCCCTCTGAGCAGAAAGCCCGATCCGGGGCTCGATCCCAGGACCCTGGGATCATGACCTGAGCTGAAGGCAGAGGCTTTGGCCCACTGAGCCACCCAGGTGCCCCTCTAATGCTTTATTTCTTAAAACGACACCAGTAATGACATCTTTGAACTGGTATGTCCAAACCTAAGAATAGCTCATTCAAATTTTGTTTGCAGGAAAGCAATATGACTTAGTGGGCTCTGAAGATGAAGCACTTGGAATTTCAACGTCACCTTGACCATTCAGCAACTGTGTGATTTTGAATTAAGAGTTTAACCTCTCTGTGCCTAAAAATATCAAATAGAGACCATAATGCCTACTTCATAGGTACCGTGAACCCACCAAACATACATGTTAAAAAAAATGAGCAGGGCTCCTGGGTGGCTCAGTGGGTTAAAGCCTCTGCCTTCGGCTCGGGTCACGATCTCAGGGTCCTGGGATTGAGCCCGCATCAGACTCTCTGCTCAGCGGGGAGCCTGCTTCCTCCTCTCTCTCTGCCTGCCTCTCTGCCTACTTGTGACCTCTCTTTCTATCAAATAAAAAAAAATAAAATCTTTTAAAAAAATGAGCAAATAACAGAAATCCCCTGTACTGGAATGCTTTTTGAAGATGGTAAAATAATTTGCTCGTAAGATGCACAGACCAGTAGCATTCTCTCTTAAGAGAATGTAGTGGATTTTAGCTAGATGTAACTTCTGCACTTTGGAGATGAAATATTTGAGTTGAAATTCAGCTCCTCAAGCGGTCATAGTCAGAGAGAAAATACAAAGCATTGCTAGAGAAATACTTCTTGAAGTTTTTCAGCTTCAACAAGAATCGGGATAGGCAGTGAATATGGTAAGCATATCATTCTCATGAAATTTTCTTTTGAATCATGCCTGTTTAAGAGCATGTTTCCTGGGGCACCTGGGTGGCTCAGTGGGTTAAAGCCTCTGTCTTCGCTCAGGTCATGATCCCGGGGTCCTAGAATTGAGCCCCACATCGGGCTGGGCTCTCTGCTCAGCGGGGAGCCTGTTTCCCCCTCTTTCTCTCTGCTTGTCTCTCTGTCTGTCAAATAAATAAATAAAATCTTTAAAAAAAAAAAAAAAAGAGAGAGAGCATGTTTCCTTCCTTTTTATATGTCTGACTTGACCCCAAGGGCACTCTTACCTGTGTCACCAAGCTCACCCACTCACTTTTTGCATTCTCCTTAAAGCAAACACATATATATTCACAAAAGGATGGTCTACTTGGGATTATGATTTATGACCTCATGTTAAACAAATTCGGGTGGACCATATTGTATCAAAAAACATGGGCAGTAGATAACTGAAAGGGTAGAAATATACTAATTAAAAGTCACTCTTCCATTAGGGAAATAGGGATGAACTTGGATGAATTATATATTATTCATATTTGGGATTGTGAGGCCTCCCAGTGTATCAATCATACAGAGTAGTTTGATCAAGAAGCCCACTAGTCAGCTTAAGACACCTAATCAGTAATTTCTTACTAATCTGAAACACCTGTGTTGTCATTTCCAGCAACGCAAATTAACTGAAATTTCAAAAATGGATTGATCATGATGGAAGTTAAGTGTGGGGTGGGGGGCTGGGGAGAGAAGAAGAAAAAAAAAATAGTCTTTAGGACTTAGGTAGTAGAGATATATGTAAGTTTGGGGAAATTAATTTCAGCCTGGGACTGAATAGAAAATCAACAAGGAATATAAGTTTAAAATGTTTTGTAGGAACAACTTATGCAAATCAGTGTAGGATAGTGCGCAAGGTAAGACACCATAGGTAACAAACTTCAGGTCTGATTTCTTAGGCATTCAGAAAAACAGCAAAATTAAGGGTCTATATATTGGGGTCCCCAAATATGGAAGCAAAATAACCCCTAAGGTTATTAAATCTACATGAATTAGTTTCTCTTAAACTATGCAGAAATTCTTAGGGGACTGGATGTTTCCCTAACCAAAACTATGAAATGAGGACAGTAAACTCTGGCCAAGTTAATTGGCTAACATTTTGAAGTGAGAATGTGTTAAAGAAAGGGAGTAGAAGTGTGTAGTAAAAAAAAAAAAAAAAAAAAAAAAAAAAAAAAAAAAAAATTGAACCATTGAGGAAGAATTTGGCAGCTTTTATTGTCACTTTCCAAGAAAGATATTTCCATCCATGAGAAGGACATTTGGTAGGCTGGAGACTGTGTGAGCTATTTCATAAGCTGCTCCAAAAGATTTGTTTTGTTTTTTCTTTTTGCTACAAGGAGGACAGTGCTTTGGATGACAGCTTATTGGAAAGATATAGTTAATGAAAGGGTATATTTTAAGGCAAAAAAGTTCTATGGTCTTTCTATACTTAGTATTGGCAAAATAAGTCAGAAATTACTAAAAAGTATAATGAAATTAATCCCATCTATGTATGCCACCATTCAGAGATAATTACTGTTAACATTTGTTTTATCGTTTCAGCTGCTTTTATTATGTATGTGTGCTTAGTATAATAAATATTTTAACTAAGAAAACTATGTTATATCTAGTTATATGCCATGCTTTTTGACTTAGCTCTCATGTTTTTTCCTGAGAACATTTCCTAAAATGTTACAAAAATAAAGTATAATGAGCTCCCATTTCTGATTTCAAAACTTCAACAATAATCAGCCTAATCATGTTTTACCCACACCCTACCTACTCACCTCCTTCCCCAGCACTGAATCGTTGTAAATAATTTCCAGATATTATAGTTGACCCTTGAAAAATACAGGGGTTAGCACAGCAGCATAATATGGAAAATCCATGTATAACTTTGGTGTCCCCCCCAAATTTAACTGTAAATAGCCTACTTTTGACTGGAAGCCTTATCAATAACATAAACAGTTCACAAGTATTTTATATGTTATACGTATTTCGTATACTGTATTTTACACTAAAGTAAGTTAGAGAAAAGAAAGTCCTACTAAAATTACAGGGAAGAGAAAATACATTTACAATAGTGTACCGTATTTATTTAAAAAATCCACATATAAAATGGACCTACGCAGTTCAAACTCATGTTGTTTAAGGTTCAACTGTGTATTAATTTATCTGCAAATATCTCTAAAGATATGGATTCTCTTTTAAAGACATACCAACACTATCATCACATTAGCAAGTTAATTAAAATTCCTTAATATAATAAAGGGTGCCTGGGTGGCTCAGTCGGTTAAGTGTCCCACTCTTGGTTTCAGCTCAGGTCATGATCTCAGGGTCTGAGATCAAGCCTTGTGTCAGTGTCAGGCTCCACTCTGGGCATGGAACCTGCTTAAGATTCTCTCTCGCCCCTGTTCCCCTGCCTGTCTCAGGGCCACCCACCCATTCTCAAGAAAAAAAAAAAAATTCCATGATCTAATCAAATATCATCCAGTAATTGAATCCTTCTGCTTACTGTATCAGCATTTTCTTTTTGTCCATTATTTGTATAATAATCCAAATGAGTTTCATGATGGAAAATATATCCGTTAAATTATTATTAATCTGTTGGTTTGCACTCTCTCTTTCCGTTTTCTTGCTTTACAGTCCATTTGCTGCTTACATCACTGTGGTGTCATTCGGTGTGTTCCTCTGGCCTTGTGTTTCCAATAATTTAGAATTGAAATCTAAAGAAGCATCAGGTTCAGATTCAGCGGCACAGTGTTTCACTGTATAAAGGTTTTATGTACATTTATATCAATAAGTATTTTAATATTTTACAGTTTTCTGTTACTATAAACAACAGTGTAGTGAAATCCCTTATGCATATATCTTTGCACATTTGTCTGATCACTTAAGATAACATTGGTAGAAGTTCTATTATATAATCAGAATTTTCAGTATTTGTTGGAGCATATTATCAAATTGGGATTCAGAAAAATGATGGTGCCAGGGTGCCTGGGTGGCTCAGTCGGTTCAGTGTCTGCCTTCGGCTCAAGTCATGATCTTGGGGTCCTGGGATGGAGCCCTGAGTTGGGCTCCCTGTTCAGCTGGGAACCTGCTTCTCCCTCTCCCTCTGCTCCTCCCCGTGCTTGTGCGCTCTCTGTCTCACGTTCACTCTCTCTCTCTCGCTTTTAAGTAAATAAATAAAATCTTTGGGGAAAAAATTATGGTACTTTTGAATCACCTTTGACATATCTGAAGGTGTATTTCTGCACATTATTTAAAAAAATTATTTATGGCTTTTGTAAGATATTGTCAGACAGAGTCTTTTTCTTTTATTAACTTGCATTTTTGTTATTGGTGAGTTTGACAAAATTTCATTATGATTATAATGTAATATAAAAGCTAAAATATTGATATTGTGATCCCTGTGCCTGCCTCTTGTATAATGATTAGTATGAATTGATCACTGGCAGTCTGATGAAATGCTAACTTGGGGGTGGGAGGTCTGGATCCTGTAGACTTAAGATCAGGTTCTGATGAATAATGACTTGATTACATTACATTTACTGGCATCCTTGGTCTCTTCTCTTACTTTAGCATTAACACTACTGGAATCAAATAATAAAAGTGAGGTTTGATAATGTATAGATAATATGGAATGTATTTCATTCTATAAATTCAAAGTGATAGAGAAAATGCAAAGCCTAGAATTTTTTTTCTAGGCCTATCATTATAATTTTTTTTTGATTCTTATTAAACAGAGATCTCAGAGCCTTTTGAATTTTCATTATGCTTGAAAATTGTTCAAATGTTTCAATTGGAATACAATTTTTTTTTTTTAACCTAGGATTGTGCTTTGCACCTGAGAGAAAATGTCTTCCTGCATTAATTCCCATGCAGCTGGAGTGGTCTTGAGTATAGTTTTAGAAAGTGATCATTCTCGTTCTTACAGGAAAGTTCTGTAGCAGTGCATCTTCCCTTGTTGAATTTCATATTCCTTGGCAGCCTGTGGGGATGTTGTCAGGATAATATATGAGCTATTTCATATTATCACCTTGGGAGTTTTGCTATTCTTTTGGTATTTTTCTGACAAATTAGCAGTTAACATAAGACAGTGGCACAACCTACAGGGAATTTTTCTGTTTTTATTTCCATAATAACTTGGAAATCAATTGAAAAAATATTTTAGAAAATGAAATGTTTTTCTTTTATTAATCCACAGTTTCCATGTTTATCAAGTAAGCTTTGTACTGGGGTAAACACAACATGTATGAAAAAGCTCAGTATAAGAAGATATGCACATGGTGCCACGTCTACCCAATAAATCATAATATACTTTCTGTGGGTCAGAAGAGCAGTGCAGTGTTAGTCTTGTGTTTTGTAGGCAAAGGAATGTTAGTCACTGTTACAGCTTGAACTGTCTCCCCCTCCCCTGAACAAAGGTATCTTGAAATCCTAATCCTCAGTCCTTGTGTTTGTGACCTTGTTTGGAGACAAAATCTTTGCAGATTTAAAAAACATAAAATGAGAACATCAGGGTGTACTCTAAAACAATATGACCGATATTCTTATGAAAATGGGGAAATGCAGACACAGACATAGACACACAGGGAAACCATCATGTGAAGATAGAGATATAGATAGGAGGGAAGACAGGAAGCCACATGAACCGTAATCCCACTGCCACAAACCAGGGAATGCTGGAGGCTTCCGGAAGCTGTGAGGAGCAGGGAAGCAACCTTTCCAGGAAGCTCCAAAGGCACAGGCCGTGCCAATACCTCGACTTTGAACTTTTACCCTGCAGATCTGTGACATCATACATTTCTATTGTTTTAAATCATCCAGTTTGTGGTACTTAGACCCAGCAATTTAATAAAATGACTATTTTGGGGAACACAGAGACCACAGGGAATGGTATAGAAGAGGCAGGGATTTGTGGACTGTGTTTAAACAGAATAAGTGGTGACTTAACGTTCCTTTCTTCAGGAAGTGCTTTTTTTTTTTTTTTTTTTTTAAAGACTGTATTCATTTTGAGAGCGAGAGAAAGAGAGCATGAGCTTGGTGGGGAGGGGCAAAGGCGGAGGGAGAGAAGCAGACTCCCCACTAAGCAAGGAGCCAGCTGCAGGACTCTATATCCCAGGACCCCAAAGACATTAGCTGAAGGTAGACACTTCACTGATTGAACCACCCAGAGCCCCAGGAAGTACACTTTGATTCTTGCTAGAATAGTTTAGGGGCACATCCTATATATCTCCGGGGCATATTGTAAGTTCCCTGTTATAGATATATGAATATTTACCGCAACCATTTAACTAATATCTTTGCTATTCATCTGTGTTCCACTATGAATTCTTTGAGAACAAGTATTAATTTTGCTTTATTTCTCCTTGGACATCCCTGTTGATGCGAAGGAGCAATGCCTCTCATGATTATGTAGTATCTTCCAGGTAAGATACACCTTCCAATTTCCCTACTTACAACACACACAAGTACACATACATGCATGCACACATGAAATGATGTACACAAAATGACATCAGGTAAACCAAAGAATATGCATATTGGTAAAATCTATTTTTCATGTAATTGCCAACTGGTTGTAATCATGTCTCCAAAATCAGTCTTATTAAAAAACACAGTGAAAATTCCATAATATTAACCAGTAACATTTTATTGGTTAAGCCACTGTAAGGTAACTTGAAAGATCACCTAAAAAATATTTCTCAGGAGATAAAACTCACATGAGTTTCTAACTAAATAAGCAAATAAAAGTATTGGTATTCAGTTATATTATCAGAAACTTGAAACCTACCTTTTATTCTGAATAGAAAAGAAAAAAAAAAGACATTCCGGGAGCGTGAACAGTCATTCCATTATAAATCTCACATTTGAAAAAGTGGCTTATTCTTTCCAAGAAGTTACTTACTTCTATTATCATGTTAATTCACAGGTAGACCTCTGGTATCATGCAAGAATACTGTACTTTCCACATTTTTTTTTTTTATTTTGTAAGGTTAATAAGGTTTCTCTTAAGGGTTCCCTCACTGAGCTCTCTGTCTTTCCTATATTTTATTATCACTGCTGTGCATGGATTCAATTAACAGTAGATAATAGGTCCATAAAATAGCATGAAGACAGCTGTGTATTTCAGCCTTTTATTTTCCCTAATAAAGCTTTCACGTTTGAACTTTTCATTTTTCCGCATTAACAAATAAATAAAAAATAAGAATGAACTGAATTTCTGTGACATTGGAATAAGATGGAGGACAACTTTAGAAATAAAAGCAAAATATCTTAAAAGCTGGATAGCTAATGACAATTGTTACTGAGTCGTTAAAACAGAACTTCATGTCGTTGCCTGTTGCTGAACTCTTCATTTTGAATGAGCCTTTGAGGGGACAGAGGTAATTCAGTCTTTGGCAGTAAGTACCAGAAAGTAAGTGCTTCATCTGGAAGTCTGGGTACTGACGTCCTGGTAGTTACAGAGCGATGTCTGGCAGCTGGTGATCACGAGACGGTTGCCAGTGGGACCCACCAGCCCTACAAGTTCATCAGGAATAGTTACTGAGGTCAGTGAGACAGGAGCTAGACTCGGCTCCCAGAAGCAGCTGTCATCAACACAGAAAAACCAAGAGCAACCACTTCCACCAAATCTCTTATCACATATTTCTTTCAGCTCCAGTGATAACAGTCTATCTCAGAATTTACAGTGACACGGGGGTTCTGTGCATTGACGGCATGCCATTCCTTTTCTTCAAAACCAAAGTTCTCTGCAGCTGCCAAGTTGTCCTCAGAGAAAAGCTCTAGTCTTCAGTGTGTTTTTATCGCTTTCCTATATGTTCATATTGTGAGCGTTCATGTTTAACAGTAATGAGTGGTGATAAATCATAGTGAAATGACCCTGTCCCTAGTGTTTTTTTTTATATGACTATAAACTTCCATTGATAATAGTAAATCATCCATTTAATGCCTTCTTCCTGTCTTTTCCGCCATGTTTGTAGTACTGCTTTCCTTTTTTTTTTTAACTTTTCAGTTTTTATTTTGAATTTCACTTGTTAGCTCTTAGAAAAACAAATGTAAATGAAACAAAAGTAATTCTTAGATAAGATGAGGAACATGATTAGAATCTGATTTATATTATTGATTTATATATTTTTCAAGGTTCTTGCCCTCATAGTAGCATCATTCATTGTCACAGAACACAGAGTTGATTCTTCATGGATTAGTGCTGGCCAGACCCCAGGAAGGATTAGTTCCACCAGATTAGCATGTTTTTAGTTTGTGAAGCCAACCCGAACATCACAGGCAAAGTCAAGGAGTTCCTACAGTCCTTGGATGCATCTTTCCTGTGCAGAAATGCCAAGACAGCTTCCAGTATAAGGCAGAATATTCTTTAGAGGCAAAGGTAAGCGCATATTGGCAAACCCTGGGCACATTTGAAATGAAAAACAAGTTGGGGATTTCACTTGGAATTCCTGCAAATGGTTCCATTAGCTAACTGCTTCATTAAGAAATATTTTCAGGTAGAAACTACATAAGTGTCCTCAATAGGATATAGGAGACATAAATGACACATTCACATGATGGACAATAATAAAGGGAAAGAATTAAGTGCTTCCACATAATGAAGTAAAGATAAAATATAGTATTAATTACACAAAACAAAGCATGAAATGATGTGTATAATATGGTTTTGTGCAAATAAACTTGAAGAATGATTGATAGAAACCTGAGAATTTGTGTGCTAGCATATACATTTGTTTACTTATTAGTTAATCAGTTTTTCCTAATGAGGAATGAGTCAAAAGAACCTGCTAACAATGACTGGCTTTGAAAAGGAAGGAAGGAATTATACTTAAAAAAAAAATATTTTCTGTATCACTTTTGCATTCTATACATGAACATGAGTTTATTTTCCCTTTCTTTTTGTAAAACCATGACACTATTTGGGGAGCTATTGGCAGGTTTGTGGCCTTCTTAACTCCATATGTAAAATAACAACACATTAACAACAGCAAATTTTATAAAGTTATATAGCCAGAAATTATTCATCTCTGGGAAAAAAATTCAGAGATCACCAGGAATATGAAGTACTTTTATATATAAGCAATTTGAGTGGCAATGACAACTGAATGGAATTCAACTTCACATTAGGAGTCAAACATTGTATTTCTGCTTACATTCTGAATTTGTTTTGTTAGATTTTCAACATATTGCAGAGAATAATGATTAAAATTCATAGTCACAAAGAGCATAGAACTGCACTTTAGGAGATGAAACTTAGTGATTAACCATAGACCAAGAAAAAAAAGAAAAGAAGTATTAAAACTTAAGCCATGTGTATTATAAAAACTTTCTTAGCGGAAGAATTAGTCATTTTAATCACTCCATATAAGCAGCACGAAAGTTGGCATTTTTGTTCAATTTAGTTATTGCTGTTTCATTACTGCTTAGACGCTGCCTGCCAATTGTTAGATTTTTCAGTAGATACTGTTGAACAAATGATTAAATAAATCAATGAATTGTGTAAGCATTATGAAGGATAGCTTAGTGTCACTCTTTGCCTTTGCAATTTGAGACAATGAAAATTTAATAATTGCATTCTTTGTAAAATACTTTACACTGAGAAGTGTACCAGTGACCAAATAAAAATTAATTGCACATATGTATGAAATGTGCATTTGAAATTCAATTTGTTATCATATTTTACTGATGCTAGGAATTAATAATGTTAATTATCATAGAATTAATGACTCCTCTGAGTTTAAAATCATGCTTTGTTATAGATATATTGAAATGTAATTTGAGTGTGTCCATAGTGCCTACTTCAGGTGTATCTGAAATGTTAAAAACAAAAACAAAAACAAAAAAAAAACCTTGAACTCAGGGTCCTATGTTGGTTCAAGGATTTAGTGCAACAGATTAAATAATTGTGTACTGCCAGTAATACCTACAACCCTTCCCCTTCATCCAGCCATAACACAGAGGCTGAAGAAAGTAGTCCAACTCTACCACTCAAAATGATAGAAGAAAAAAAAAATATATATATAAGATTTATTTCTAAATCCGGGGGCAGCATTCCAGCACCAAACCACTAGTCATTCCTAGAAATTATAACTGCCCCCATAATGACAGATACTACAATGTCCATCACACCAGTAACAATGTATTTGTGAGACTATGTCAGGATACAGATGATTGTGTGGAAAACTGAATCACTGAAACTGTTAAAATAATGTTGCCAGTAACTTGAATTTCCTTGAAAAGACAAGAACAAATCTAGGCAAACACACCCAAAGTCTAATGTAAAAACAGGAAAATTCCAGATTTGTTAAGTGTGTTGTGTACTCAAAAATATCACCTAATACATTTCCACAAGTTAAGTCCTCGGTATCTAAAATTCAAGACACCCAGTGTTTGCTAAAGCCCTGCATTCTTATTTTTCTGCTGGGAAGCGGTTTATCCAAATTGATTGGGCAGGAAAAATGAGGTGTGTTTTTTGGAGAAACTGAACAAATCATGGAGCACAGCTGTTTTCTCTCTGCTGAGACAAATGGTCCCTGGCGTGCCTGTTCCTCAGGACCCCATAATGTGTAATTTTAGTACCTTGCTTAGTCCAAATCCAAGGATGGACTTTCTATGAAGCCTTTCAATTTCCAAAGAGAATGGCTGGCTTTTTGGAAAGTCAGACGTTTTGAGTTGTTTTATTTTAGCTTTTAAGTATTTGGTGAGCGCCACATATACCCAAAGTGTGGACCAGAATAGGCAGCTACATCATCAATGGTTCTCTGGAACCCCAGAGTAATAGCTCTGAGAGTACTGTGCGATTTCCTTCTCCAGAACTCAAAAAGGTTGAAATATACCCCAAAGTTAAGAAAACAGCTGAAGTAGTTTTTGTTCTGTACTTGTGTAAAATTTCATTTCAAACAATGGTACTTACACATGGCATAGAGTTGTTCTGGAGCTTATTAAAGTGTATACAGAAGAAAAAATAACAGAAAAGTTGTGACAATTAGAAGCATATGAAGCCTCTGG
This sequence comes from Martes martes, assembly GCF_963455335.1. Classification (NCBI taxonomy): domain Eukaryota; kingdom Metazoa; phylum Chordata; class Mammalia; order Carnivora; family Mustelidae; genus Martes; species Martes martes. The sequence continues at coordinate 121,933,984 of NC_137894.1, read as the reverse complement.
AGTAAATGCTTCTTCAACTGTATCTGGTAAAGAACCACTTTAAAAAAAATTCTAATTCATTATGGATATTTTTTGTAAAATGCAACAAAATGAATTGTTAGAAAAATTAAATGTAAAAAAGATACAAAATACAAGTCCATTGATCATGTACTTGAATGTCATAGCAATGTAAAATTGCTGTGGGCTTTTAAAAACACTATTTCTGCATTTCAGACAGAATACACATTCTACAAATGGACAGTGATCTCCAAATCAAACCACATTTTGAATAGTTCTTTATGTTGACGTAAGAACCTTTTAGGTCTTATGTATAAAGAAAATCATATCTTAAAGTTCACCTTGAACATCTGTAAAAATATGGTTTCAACAGATGATCTTTTCTACCCCTAAGATTCTGTGACTACTACAGTAGTCACCAGAGTTAAAGGGACATTTAAAGCAGAGCTAAAGAAAACAATATTTGATGTTTGATAGCAGCAAAAAATGTTTTATTACTAACAATAAGTTACATTTCATCTCTGGAATCTAGAGGTTGTATAACTAAACTGTTTTTTCTAAAGGCTTTTAAAAAAATCCAAACTACATAAATCTTCCCCAAATTCATAAACTCTGAAACTACCAAAATTGTAGGTTTCATGTGTAACTGAAATTAACATCATTGCTTTCTTTTGAGATTTGCATTTAATTGCAAACTGATCTGGTAACTGCAAAATTTTTTCCTAGTAAATCTCTATCTCCAGACATCAAAGTATTTAATGTTCTGTTGTTAGCAACAGAATATTAAATTTATGAGGCCAGAGAATTTAGATTTACATTTAAACACATTGTCTTAAAATAACTACATTCCAGTGTTTGAGGAGTTAAAGAATGAAAAGAAAAAAAATCAGCTTCCTTTTTTTAGATTATAAGAGTTCAAATACAGAAATGAGGGGACTGAAGAGTAGAGTGTACATTGAGAGGTAAGCAACTAGTTATTTATGAACAGTTAGTTACCTACACTTACAGACACTGGGTTTAAGAAGTAACCCTCCTAGGTAGGCACCAACTGATGATTCCAGCTATAAAACAATAACATAAGCTATTATATATGTTATTATTGTATATTACATAGAATAATAATTTTTTTTTTATCCACAGTTCATTATAGCCTTATGTGATGCATTAACAGATCTATATTTTTTTTCCTGAAAGCCCCAATTCATATGAATAAAAATTCTATGGTGGAAGCCCAAAATATAATCAGACCAAAATGTTTATTTTATTCTATATGTGAAAAACATGAGCTATAACTGCTGTAGCAATGAAGAAGTTTCAAACTGTCAATATAAATAATACAAATCAACTCAAATAAGAGAGGGGAAAATATTAAAGGAGGGTTTTGTTTGTTTGTTTGCTGTCGTCGTTTTTAAGTAGGCTCCAGGCCCTGGCATGAGGCTCAATGTGGGGTTTGAACTCAGGATCCTGAGATCAAGACCTGAGCTGAGACCAAGACTGACACTTAACCAACTGAGCTATCCAGTCACCCTAAGGAGTATTTTTAACTTGAATTGTGCATGGACACTCAGTGAGGGGGAAAAAAAATAGCTGTTGTGTTCCAGAAGCAGTTTAAAAATGAAGCTATTCATCCTGAAAGGTACTGTGTAAATTACACTCTTGGTAAGAACAATGCTCACCACACCATACTGGGGATTTTAAGATCTAAGAACTGCTATCAGCCATTGCTAAATGGTACAATGTTCTAATATGTGTTGCGGTTGTAAAGATATTTAAAAGATGATGATGATGATGATGATGATGGAGATAATGCATATGTGTTTGACTAGTAGACATTACAGTTGTTTTTTTTTTTTTTTTTTAAGATTTTATTTATGTATTTGAGAGAGAGAGAGAGTATGCAAGCACGAGGAAGAAGGGAGACGGACAGACTCCGTGCTGAGTGAAGACCCTGAGATCATGACCTGAGCCAAGATCAAGGGTCAGATGCTTAACCAACTGAACCACCTAGGTGCCCTGAAATTACAGTTTCTTTTTTTTTTGAAAGATTTTATTTATTTATTTGGCAGACAGAGGGCACAAGTAGGCAGAGAGGCAGGCAGAGAGAGAGGAAGGGAAGCAGGCTCCCTGCTGAGCAGAGAGCCCGATTCGGGGCTCAATCCCAGGACCCTGGGGTCATGACCTGAGTCGAAGGCAGAGGCTTTAACCCACTGAGCCACCCTGGTGCCCCGGAAATTACGGTTTCCAAATAAATATAGAAAATTACAATTAATGGGTGTCAGATTTAAGACAAAATTGTAATCTCTGGCTGATTAATTGTAATATGATCACAGAATCAAGGAAATGGTAAAGAGATTGGCTGGGCAACGTAAAAAATAATCAGAAACTCTCCACACCCTACAGAAGTTATGTGGTGTGTTCTCAGCCTGGAAAACCGCGGGCAGATTCAATTTAAGCTCCTAAACCTTAGCATGCTCAAGAGGAAACAGAAAGGAAACAACCACAAGATTACACCAGATTGGGAGGACTTGCAAAATGTCATCTGGATGTGATTCTTTTCTCACTATATTTTCAGCTGCACTAATTTCAAACTTTGAGGATATGGTTATGTCACTTGCGATGAAACGGACCTGCCCCTTCCCAGTACCATTCAGTGATGTGACCCGCAGGGCATGGGAACCAGGCTCGATCACCGCGGCCTGCCATGTTAAGATGAAATCAAGGAAGCCAGTTAGATAAAAAAGAAAACATGCACACCCTGTCCTTCTGAAGGGTCCTGCCTCTACCTTCTTGGGAGGGTAAATTTGAAACAGAGAACATTTTGGAAGTTTCCTGTTGATGTTAATTAGGGACAATTACCTATGGAAACATAAACACCAATGCAGATTGCCACCACTAATAAAAGAGGTGAGGTTTTTTGTTTTGTTTTGGTTTGGTTTTTTTCAGATTTTATTCATTTACTTGAGAGAGAGAGAGAAAGAGAGACCATGAGAAGGGGGAGGGTCAGAGGAGAAGCAGACTCCCTGTCCTGATCCCAGGACTCCAGAATCATGACCTGAACCGAAGACAGTCGCTTAACCAGCTGAGCCACCCAATGCCCTAAGAGGTTAGTTTTTACACAATTTTTACACAAAAAGATTTTTATTTTCCAACAAATCAAACATTCACGGTAATAAACCACATTACTAAGTACAGAATTATTTTGGCCTGTCAGGTTTCCCAAACTTTAGTTGTTCCAGTTCAATGCTATTATGTAAATTCAGATTATTTCAATTATCCTCAGTATCCTACAAACTGATGGTACAAAACCAACTATATATGGGAAAGAAATCATCTCTCAAAAGTAGTATCAAATCTATAATTCTTTTAGAAGAAGAATTTCTCTGTGTCAGTATATTTAGAGAGATATTTTCTCAGAGTAATAGATGAGTTGATCAGTTGCTAAAAACCAAATATTAATAGTAGGTGAGCAGGAGAAAACTGGTGGATTTATAATATTCTGTGGCAACCTTAGAGAGCTGTCAAGAGTGTTCTGTAAAACATTTCCAGAAGTTCTGACCTCATTCTCTTTATCTGAACCCTGCATTGTAAATTTGTGCCTTGATGAGAAGCAAAGAACAGCTTTGCCGTACACTGGCATCGTGCGTTGGCCCTGACAAAGGAAGAGGACCCCACCAATATAGTGGCAGTGAGAAAGATGATCTCCTACTAACGTGCAAAGGTTCCTGGGATTGGATTATATGTGTGCTCTTTCCTCCTAGAAATAATTTCTCGGATATTTAGCAGGGTCAATCATCTCTTTTGAGACAAAGACTTACAATGTGGGCTTAAATCTGGCAGATCTTGGTTTTGCATGTCTATTTCTCATTGTCTGTGCCACTTTAGCTGTTTCTTAAACCTCTCAAGTTAAAGTAACTCAATTATCCACACCTATTAAACTGGCATCACATGCAGAGTACATATAAGAATGATCTTCAGAGGGACGCCTGGCTGGCTCAGTCGGCTAAGCGGCTTCCTTCGGCTCAGGTCATGATCCCAGGGTCCTAAGACAGGGTCCTAAAATAAATAAATAAGTAAGTAGGTAAGTAAGTAAGTAAATAAATAAATAAAATTATCTTCAGAATGAGAAAGTGACATTTCCAGGGTCATCGTCATCATACAGACAATTCACTGTCTGTCAAGGCAAACAACAAAACAAAACACAAACAAAGAAAAAAGCAAAATACAAACAGAAAGCAACTTTAACTTATACATTTCAATAATATGCTCAATAGCCAGTGCTATTTGATTACTCCTCACTGAAATGGAAAATACAGTCCAAAAGACAACCTCGTGACAATAGCCACCCCTCATCTCAGCCTGTAAGCTCGCACAGGGGATTACAACAGACTCGTGCAGTTGTAGTCCATAGCAAAGAGAGGAAACTCGAGCAAGGATTAGCACTTCACCGCACAGAAGAACTAACCCAAAGGTGATTCCATCCCTCCACCTTCCTCTTCTCTGAAGGACATTACACGTGCACATGAACATTCACAAGAAATTTTACCTTGAAAATCTGTTTTTGAAAATAGCGGTCGATAAGATGCCTCACCGAAACAGTTTCCATCTTTGTTCTCTATTTTCCTTTCTGCTTTTGCATTCCTCTATACCTTCCTTGATTTATTTCTTAGGAATTTTGTAGTTTTAGTCAGAAGACAAGATACCTAGCCTTGGACTTCCCTGAGAAGGACAGAAAAAGAATCCTAATTTTCTGACTTCATATAGCACCAAGCAAGTTAATAGGAATAAGGTAGGAGAAGGGGAGAGATTTTAAGGATACTCAGCATCCAAGGGACTGTGGGGAACACTGGCACACACAAGCACGTGTGCACGCATGCACACGTGTGTGAACACACACACACACACATTTCCTGGAATGTATTCAGCAGAATATAAAATTAGGAGATTGTTATTTTATTATCATCTCTATAGGAAAAAAAAAACATACTTTACTTAACCAAATCCTGGTCTTTTAAATGAATATAGCAGAAAGAAAAATAAAACAGACTTGAGTATGTTTTTCCCATATAATTAAGACTATATTAAGGTATAAAGAGTGATCAGTCCTCTATTCTTAGTCCAACAAATGGTACAAAAGAAAATCCCATACCATCCGATTGTTCATTTGCAATTTACATCAACACAGAGACATTAACTTGAAACAGGGATCAGGTCCATAAGCTGCTGATCAAAAGAGGTCTAATGACTCAGGTCTGGAGTCTCATGTTTGTGGTCTGTGATTCCCTCAGTATACTGCAAAGAAAACGTCTGAGAGATGTATCAAACCAATGCCAACCAGCCGACAGTTTGATTGTGTTTGAAAGGAGAGTATGTGAAGCAGGAGAAACTCCCTGGTTCATAGCCAGTTTCTTCCATAAATACAGACACACACCAGCACCAGACTCCAGTCTTATGCACATCAGCCCAGAGGAAGGCGGGCTGCTGGTGGTGCAATCAGGGAGAACTGGCTTAGAAGTTCTGTTTCATCTGGGCTGGCTTCCTGTATCAAGAAGGACAGAGTACATTTGGCTGTCTGTGCCTTTATCAGCAACTGTTCCCCTTGTTCCCCTTGGGTGCTTTGATTTGGCATGCATGCATTTCCACTATCTCACGATCCCAAACTGAACAATGTATTCCAGACTGAATGCATCTTGTACGTTTTTTGTCCTTATGGTGCTAATTCAGGATCAGAGTTTGTTATAATGAGCTGCTAAAATAAAAATTTTGCTCAAGTTGACTTTTTAAAAGCATGTTGATCTTAAATGTCTAGAATGCCATGTTATTTTATTCTGGTCAAAACCCTTCTTGCCTCTCACCCCTCCCCCCTCTTCTCCAGTTGATCAGGAAATAAAAGGTCAGAAAATGTTTACAACAGGCAGAGTGTCTCGTTAGTGCTCCAAATACACACTGTGATTCCACACATGGCCACAGCATGTTTGCACGGAGCCTCACACAAAAGCCCGGTTGGATAACTGGATGCCCAGAGAGGGGTGGGTAACGGAAGGAGACATCAGGAGAGCAAGCGGGTCCCGTCTTTTCTAGGGTACAAAGTGTGTGAGTGTTGTGGGGGTGCCCCTCTAATGCCTACAACTGACCATCGTGCTTGGCAATGTCATTAGATTTGGCTTTAGGGGAGGAGAAAGGCTTTGCATCAAAGGAATTCACAGAAAACAGTTAGCTTGCAGCTGGTCTGAGCACTTGGCCGCACCCTGCTCTTTGGGGTGCTGTCGTTCACTCTCACCAGTGACTCAGTAGAGGCAAAAAAAAGTGACAGCAGCACTTTCTTTAGTGGAAATTTTTTGTCCCTGTAAATGTTTCAGCTCTCTGCTATAAATGGACATCCAGGCAGATATGACCAACATTTGGCTCATGGGTAAATTGAGGGCTAATCTTGGAAATAATATTATTTAGTCTGGATATTCATTGCATCCAGAAGATAGACAAACTTTGTATTTTTTTTAAATTAACACTTAAAATTAGGATTTCAAAAGGGAAGAAATGAAAATGTCCTTTCATTTTTTTCATGGTCAAGTCCACTATTTTAAATCACAGCATCATGGGGCACTTGGGTGTCTCATTCGCTTAAGTAGCTGCCTTCGGCTCAGGTCATGATCTCGGGGTCCTGGGTTAGGGTTAGGGGTCCTGGGATCGAGCCCCATATCCAGCTCCTTACTCAGTGGGGTGTACGCTTCTCCTTCTCTCTCTGCCTCTGCCCCCATCTCATGTTCTCTCTCTCTTGCTCTCAAATAAATTAAAAAAAAATAAATTAAACAAAATCATTAAATAAATAAATAAATAAGCCAGAGCATCTGAGGTCATTTTAAACTCAGCAAAAAGTAGGACCCAGCATCTTTGGGGAAGGAGGAGGGAGAACATATATACCAATAGCCATATACATGTATACCTCCTAAAATCACACATGTCATTCCACCTACTTCTTTCTCAGAAAATAAATCACATGCAAATCTCCTTTCAAGGGACCAAGAGTCAGCACTGCCCTCACTGTGGGCTGTCAATGGTGTCTCTGCACTTTCAGCATCATGACAAACCACTTTTGTTTATGAACAGCATTCAGCAAGTATACAATCGACCTCAGTGATCTTTCTCTCCTCTCCCTTTCCTCTTGACTGGTTCGAAAAAATGATTCTTCTGTAGACGACACGCCAGCAGGGACTCGACAACACCTGTGTTTATTCAACATACTGACGCCTTGCAGTTACCGTTTCTTCAGCATAAACGTATCTGAAAGAGGTTAATGGTGCCCCGTAGCACTATTATAATTAAGATTCTGTCAGTATTTTCATAACAAACTGAAGATTTCCAAAAACAATCTGGAAATGGTTTGTGAACAATTCAGAGTCTAATACTAGAGATTACTTTCTAAGGCACAAACACACACACAAAATTATTTTTGTCTAATTTGTGGTTCTTGGGATAAATGATTATAATCCTTTTTTATTTGTTCTATTTTAAAAAAGGGCCAAATTTTTTTGGTCAGGTAAGATATCTAACCTACATGTAATTAACTAATGAAAAATTTTTGTATCTCTATAAAGCAATAGATTCTTATGGCACAATCTTTCCAAGTTTTCCTAAAAGGAACTACTTAGGTAATAGGGTGTTAAGTGGGATTTTCTGTTGTTTCACAGTTTTAGCTAGTGCCTGAAGCTGAAACCAATTCTTTGAAAGCACATTGTATTTTATTTTATTTTATTATTTTTTGAAAGTTTTAATCTTTATTGTGTTATGCTAGTCACCATACATCATTAGTTTTTGATGTGGTGTTCCAAGATTCATTGTTTAGGTATAACGCCCAGTGCTCCATGCAATACGTGCCCACCTTAAAAGCACATTTGAAAGAGAGTAGCTGGACACATCTTTAGAACCTATTGAGAAAGCCCAGAAACTTCTCTGACACTCTTACCCAACAACCAATTACAACCTGCATATACAGGTTAGAGATTCATCAGGATAATTGCAGCTCATTTTGAAGAATGTTGAGTTTGTAAGACAGGGAGTGGGCTGGCTTTTCCCTTACTTCCCAAATGAAGTGAGGAGGGCTTCAGTGAACTCCTGTAAAAGAGCGGGGCCGCCCGCCAAGGGAAGCCACCGGAAATGCTCTCTCCAGCTATATGCTTGCCTAATGTTGATGCATGCAGTTATTCATTTTGCAAGTGCTCCCTGGAATCTGAAGGATATTTAGAAAATGTTTCTTACCCCTGCATGAAAATATCTATTATTTTTATATCTGCCTTGAAACATTACATATAATCAATACATCGCAGTACTAGCCGAAGGAGCTTTCTATTTATTTGGTTATTTAAACTTGATATCCCTCCTCACAGTTTTGGTATGAAAGAGACAGATATAGCCTACTGTGGTGGGGGTGACTGCCAAGAAGAGGGGAAAAATAGACGCTGAGACACAACCTCTCACACACTGAGATCACAAGTTAATACAATTCCAATATCTCAAAGTGGCAAGAAGGTATGGGGATCTGCCTTACATGCTATCAAGCATTGAGCAAAGAGATCCAAAAACTTGCTTGCAATCAGAGATGGAAGACAAGGTACCCACTCAATAAGTTTGTTCCATTAACAAGCCATGGTAAAAATAATTTGTATAGTTTAAAAATAAGTATGAATTTCTGTATCTTCATACACACGCACGCACACACACACACACACCAACTTTTCTAAAACGATGCAAGTTCACAAACGGCACTTACCTTTCCGGATCTTCCACTTCAAACCTAGGCAGAATTTTAAAGCCAGTCACAATTATTTAGAAAAACTGCCACCATCAGAAATTGTCAGGAGGGATCATCTTGGAATTATCTGCTTGGATTCATGAGAAAAGATAATAAAGTAGAAATTAATAATCAAATGAGTAAATCCAAATTTAAGTTTCTACTCTAGCATTTAGTGTGTGTTTGAGGTCCTATAACTTAATTCTCTATATTTATAATTAGTCATTTTCAAATGAAAAATAATAAATATCCATAAAGTTGTTGAAAAGATAAAATGAAATAACTCATAAAATAAATATGTCTCTGGTGATAGTTTGATGCAATATTTTTCCTTTCTTCCTCCCCTCCTTCCTTCCTTCTTTTCTTCTTTCCTCCCTCCCTTCTTCCTTTTTCTTTCTTTTATTCTTTCTTTCTTTCTTTTTCTCTCTTTCTTTCCCTCCTTCCTTCTTACTCTCTTTCTTTCTTTGCTTTTCTTTCTTTTTTTTTTTTTTTTCTTTCTTTCCTCCCTTCCTTTGTGGTTTTCCCATTAATTTTCAAGAATTGCTAGTTCTTCTTCCCTTCCCTCTGGCTCTTTTGTCCTTGTATTACCTACATCCAAGTACCTTCAGCAAATACCTACGAAACCCTTCCTGAAGCAACAAGAACCAATCTGCCTCTAGTCAGAAGGGATTGTATACAGTTCAAACTACCCAGACCACAGAATTCTCAATATTCTGAATCGACTAGCACACTGTGGTCTGACTGCAGTCCTTAGGACCTGCGTTTTTCCAATGATGAAACTCCCACCTCAGGTCCCAAGTGTAGTGAGTACATTCCTACCTTAGCTATAAAGCTGTCTTTCCTTGACTTGAGAATCTTCAGAAGAACACATGTTTCTCTAGGATTGGCCCCTTCCTTGGTCTTGTCAATCCCTTGGGGATAAGAATACCTACATGAACCTTGTGCCACCCAGTGGTGAAAAGCATTACCCTTTCTGGATATTGTTCTGGGAGGTTGGAGGTAGTGAGATAAGCACAGGCCAGTTTGCCTTTATAGTTCCAGTTTTTATTGTGGACCTCAGTCCATCTGCACCCCGGTCCAATTTTGTGTTTTGACCGCCATTCTGGCAGACCAAGAATAATGTCAGATTCAGCCCTAAGCAGAGAGAGTATTCTTGTGTAGAGATCTTCACCAGCTCCCACGGTCACAAAAACTCCAATCCCTATAATAAATACTGCTTCTACATAACTTATAAGGGCTCTGTTTTTGTTTTTGTTTTTTAATGAAACTCTCACTGATACATAAATTCAGTGCATCTTTTTATATTAATTCCTAAATATTTTAGTTTTCTCTAGCTATGGTGAAAGGGCTTCATTTTTCCTTTTTAAATAATCATGTTTTTAATTCTAATCCTAAACCTCTGCCTTTGAAACTTTTCTAATGAAGGATTTATAACAGAGAAAGAAAGCGAAATTTTAGCAAAGAAGCATTTGTGAGATATAGGCAAGATCATAAAGTCTTAGGGGCTTGAAATCTTCTTTTGAAGTTTAAATTTATCTTAACTTTTCATTCTATTTCATAGCATACCTTATACGTTTAAAATTTTAAAATGCTTTCTGCTTTCCAAGTCTTTAAATAAAATAAAATATCTGGAAAGACACATGTCTATTCTGTGGTTTCTGGTATTTGGTGGTGGATGTGTTAAGCTCCAAATATGTTAGAGATAAAATGTGTAGTAACAACATTTCTTTAAAGTGGTTTTGTGATTAGTCCAAGACTCTCCAAACTCTACTGTTACATTATCCCTAACGAACACTGTATTCCTGTAGTTATAATTACTCAGAAAATTATCTCAGATCTTTCCTTTCTCTCCGTGCAGTAAGACACAGATATTCAGTATTCAAATCAAGTTACCTTAGAATTTTTCCTAAAGAATCGTTTGGACTTAGATTGCTGAAATCACTTCAAGTCATCTTTTTCTATAAAGTTAGGTTCTAAGGCAATTCTGCAATTACATACATTAGTCACTTGTATAAATAATCTGATTTACACCCAGAGACAACACCAAAGCTAAGGTCACATTTTACAGAGCACTAAAGACTAATCCTGGTAATTAATGGAAGAGAAAACATAATTCAAAACAGAATAAAAATTCATCAGCACTTAAGAGGTTATTCTCTAACATGGAAGTATTTGTTTTTTGTTTTATTTTATAAAGATTTTATTTATTTACTTGGCACAGAGAGAGAGGGAACACAAGCAGGGAGAGTGGGAGAGGGAGAAGCAGGCTTCCCACCGGACCCCGACGGGGGCCTGGTGCCCGATGTGGGCCTTGATCGCATGACCCTGGGATCATGACCTGAGCCGAAGGCAGCCACCTAACTCTGAGACACCCAGGTGCCCTAACATGGAAGTATTTGTAACTATTTGCTGTCAATATCCTTGGGGCCCTGAAATCTGTCTTTGCTTTTTGGGAAGTGATTGCTATTGGACACCAGAGAAGCCAGCCTGGAAATAAAAGCATATATGATACTGGAAGTTTTCAGACACATGTTAACAAAAGTTTCCCATCTACATTGATAATGCTTTGAATCTACTATTAAGTCATTTTTTTTTCCTGAAAAAATAATTTATGTGGCTTGGTAGCCAGGTCAAATATTAAATTCTAACATCTGATATGTCTATAGAATCACCTTCTTTCCATGCATAATGGAAATATATGTTTCAAAATGTAAACATTCTTTTGGAAAGATAATAAGATTGTTAGAAATTAGATGAAAAAAGAAAGAAAATTATCAGTTTGGATTAATAAAAATGGCTACAGGGGAATGGGCTAAAAAAAAAAACAGTCTTTATCAAGGGAACAAAAATAATTTACTACATGCCTTTAACATACATTAACAATTTCAAAGACAAAGGGTGTCCTTTGAGAAAATACTGCAGTTTCTTTGCTAGTTAGGAGACTGAAATTGGATAAAAAAGACCTTATCCTCATCATACCTGAGAGATGATAAGGAAAAGAAAAGTGATGGAAGAAATGACGCAGAGGAAATGGGTAGTCATCTGTGCATCCACAACCTGGAGGTCTAACTTCCTAAAACATCATGGAGGTGGTTACTGGGTAGGTTGAGAGAACTCTCCAGTACAGAGGAATTCTTTTTAAAATTTTCATTATATCTCTGGGAGAAATCAATATTGGGATTTCTTTGAGGCCACATAAGAGGCAACAAAAGAGCTAAGAAAAAAAATGCAGCTTAGCCAGACAGAGAGAAATCTAATTTTCACCCCCAAAGTTCAATAATTTTTTGTATGGAAGAACCCTGTATTGGAAGCCAAGAGGTCAAACATGGGGACTTCTATGGTAGGGGCGTGCTGATCTTTTAAGATATACTGTAAGACGAAAGACAGGAAGAACGATGGACACATGCACAGTAGTCAGAGGGACTCGTAAAATCAGGGGCCACCTATGGAGGCCAAACAAGCAGGGAGGGGCTTCTGGATTCGGACAGAGCTAAGAAATAATATAAGTTAATTAATCAAAAACAGAAAACAGAAGGATGCCCGGTGTTGGCCACCCCTGCTTCAGCAGATACTATCCAGCATACATATGAGATAAGGATGATCATAGATGCCCCCTCCTCTCCCACCAAAGCCATGAGTTTCTGCAAAGCACCATCCCCACAATTCTGTTGTCATCTGATAGTGGAATTATAGGAAAAACCTGAAAAATAAAATTTATAACTCAAAGAGACATGGCTAAATTTAAGTATAGGAACACACTGGTGGCTCAGTTGGTTAAGCATCTGCCTTCAGCTCAGGTCATGATCTTGGGTTCCTGGGATGGAACCCCCCCAATATGGGCTCTCTGCTCAGCAAGGAATCTGTGTCTCCCTCTCCCTCTACCCTTCCCCCCACTTCTGCTCTCTCTGTTTCTCTAACTCACTCTCTCTCTCAAATACATAAATATTTTTTAAAAAGAATCCTAAATATATTACATAAAATATTAGGTATAAATAAATTCTATCCCGATTGAACTAATTTAGTTGCTGTTGCTTTTGTTCCTACTGTCCAGTAGTTCCAGTGGTCACATATGAGACATCACAGCACTTTCAGAAAGTAAAAAGTGGCAGATTCTATGTATAACTGCATATAGCTTAAATAAATTTTAAATTAAAAATTGTGATTATAATGATAATAAATTATAGTCATTTAATGCATTAAATATTTTGGGATATCATATTTAAGTTATGTGAATATACTCATATATTTTAACTTAAGTTACATGTCATTTAAATGTAAATTCTCTATTATTTTAGAGAGAAGTTCAATTTCTGAAATCAACATAAAAATAATAGTGTACTAAAGTGGATAGACTTCCTATAACCTCCTTGCAGTCAGTCATCAAACCTGAAGGGGCAGCACTGGTATTAGGTTTTAGATTCTGGCTTATTGTTTTGCTATCCTTAAAAACTGGCCTCTATTAATAGTCTACGTCCAGGTTCTGCCATTGGATCTATATGCCATCCAGTGGGATAAGGATAAGAAATGAAAATCACATCTCTTTCCTTTAAGGACATTTTCCAGTATTTGTACACATTCCTCTTCTTATCCTATTGGCCAGAAATTAGTCAAATAGCTCATATTGAAAGGGAAGCATGGAAATAGATTCTTTATCTGAGCAACCATGGACTAAGATAAAACTTGGACACCTTACTACTAAAGGGAAACAGGAGAGGGTGGATATTGGAAGATAACCAGCAGTTTCTGCCATGCCTGCTGATAAATGAATATAGCCAATATATATTACATATTTAAGTGCATGCATTGCAATGTATCTCAATCAATAATATCTATAAACTGGGCTAATATTTTTAAAGTTCTTTTAAATTTGTTGATTGATCTGTTCTCTTTCCAACATAATTACTCATATAGAACACAATCATGCTACCTGTCTAATTTCAAAGAGAGAATCAAATGTCAGATGAAAAACAATAGTAGAGTGTGAATTATTATAACATGTCCTTCCTGGATTAGATAATTATTTATCATAATGTGTCTTGAAGCAGAAGAGATCTCATTCATTTTTAGGTATTTGCAAAATTAAGTGTGGTAACCTATGAATAGACCCATATAATCATATTGGAGATGAAGTCATATAGGCACACAAGTGAATATTTCCTACTACTCTAAATTCCAGTGATAGAGTAGAAAAGATTGTTTTAGGGAAAATAGATTTATAACAGTTTTGGTAGTCTTCAGGAAAGAAAGGTGTGACTGACTTGAAACTCTTTGCTGAGGTGGACAGCTGACTTATGAGATGTTAGTGAGATTGAGTTAGAAGCTAATCACTTGGGTGTCAGGAAACTTGCTAGAAATATGCTCACTGGGTGCTGGTTGCACCTGCTGGAGGTCACATAACATTGGGTCTTGTGCACACCATTGACCAAAAAGTGCCCATTGGCTTCCAAGCCATAGAAGCCAGAAGAAACACTTCCAACCCAAGAAGAGAAGCTCCTGTCTCTTATCATCTTCCTCTACTGGGGAGACCTAGTATATTGTCACTTGGCACAGGAAAAATGTTTACAGAGTCCTGCTCTATCACTAAACAAGGCTAAAGAAGGCGATTTGAACTGAGAAGCATTAATTTTATAACTATCACAGATGCTATGGTCCTTCTTGTTTTGAAGAAAAAGATATACTTTCTAATTAACTATAGGAAGTGACAGAAAAGAATATTCTAAAGTGTGTTAAAAATTTAAGTGTAAGACTCTGGTTTCAGCTATGAATTTTAAAGAGTTTGGGAACTGTCACTCCTGTATTTAGAAGAAGAAAAATCTGGAAAAGCTGAAAATCGTGACATATCATGGACCTGTCAGCGAAGTGAGGTTTCAAGGCAAGCCGCTACCCCAAAATGTGGAAGACAAACATATCCAGGGAGAAATGGTCAGCATCTGTTTCCCTGGAACAGAAGCCAATGAAACCACCAACTAGGAAATATACTGAAACAGGAAATATAATCTTCTGTTCTTAATTTATTAAAAAATAATTGTCTTAAAGCAAGGATAGAAACAACATGCTGGGTAGTAGTAGCATATGGATAAATGAAATAAATGTCAACAATATCACAAGGGAGAAAAAAAAGGGATGGAGAATATTCTAAGGTTCTTGCACCAAATATAAAGCAAAATAATATTATTAGAAGGCAGGCAAAAACAAACAAACAAACAAACTTAAATAAATAAATAGAAAGCAGGCACAGATCAGCTAAAAATGCATAATGTAAACTCTGGGGTCACTACTAGAATCACTAAAAAACAGATACAGTTGGTACACTGAATAAAGGGGAGACAAATGGAATCATATAAATGCTCATTTAAAATTAGAAATAGAGGAGACAGAAAAAGTGGAGAAAAAAAAGAAATAAACAACTTCAGTGAATAGAATGCCATTTTAAATATGGCAGATGGTAATATTACATCAATAATCATTTTAAATGTGAATGATGCAAATGTATGAATGAAAAGATGGAAATTGATAGAGTGAATTAAAAAATCCTGGACTATATGTAGTTCCGAAGAAGATTCCTTTAAAAGTAAATCCAAATAGGTTAAAAGTAAAGGGGGTGGTGAAATCATTTTAATACTAATCAAATAAAATTGATGTAGCTGTATTAATTTCAAACAAAGTTGACTTCAGAATAAGAAATATTTTGAGGGATAAAGAGGAGCATGAAAACATGTTAAACAAACAGAACAAAGAGTTAACTTTAATGGAAGTCTATTTAACAAATCATTTAGGAGGTGCCTGGGTGGTGCAATCAGTTAAGCATCCAACCCTTGTTTTTGGTTCAGGCCATGATCTCAGGGTTATGAGATCGAGCCCTGGGACATGCTCCATGATCAGCACGGAGTCTGCTCGAGACTCTCTCCCTCTCCCTCTGCTCCTCTCCCCAATCTCTTTCTTTCTCTTTCTTTCTAAAATAAGTAAATAAGTCTTTAAACAAATCACTTAGGAGATCAAGGTATCACAGGAGAAAATGCAGACTGTGCCAAAATAATGTAATTATATTACAAATGTACAAGACAACCTAATTGAAGGCCATGTAGGAGAAAGTTTCTTACCTTCGTAACTGGAAATGCATTGAGTCTATAAGACTGAAGGCCAAGAGAACCATGGAACTGAGACAAAGAGCCACAGAAGAAGTATTATGATCGAAAGAAAAACACAGTGATGGGGTATATCAAAGGAACACAAGCTCCAACTGACAAAGTTTCCAATGACCAACAGAATAACATCATATTGGGTTATACATTAAAATATAAAATAAGTACCTATGGACTGCTATGAATAAACATTTGAATAACTAAAATGGGGAGAAAAGACAAATCTTCCATGTAGAATTGAAATAATTTATGTAGGTAATCCTCCTTCAAGGAGGCAGATCGTACCTCCCTACTTTTTAAGTGTGTGATGTACATAGTGACTTCCTTACATGAATTCAGCTTGGAAAGAGAAGAAAAGGGAGTCAATAATTAATGTGGAGAAACCTAACTAAACTCTGCCGCAGCCAGGCAAGACGAATGTCGACAGTGAATGTTATGTTGAGTATATACCATTGATATACAATTGCTGTGATGTGCAGATAATGACATTTTACCCTGCTGGTCTTTCTCCCAAAACCCTCTAATTTCAATCTAATAATGAGAAAAACATGAGGCAAATCCCAAATGTGAGACCATCTATAAGATACATAACCAGTCTTCCTTAAAACTGTCAAGGTCATTAAAGGCAAAGAGATTCCAAGAGGCTGTCACAGTCAAAAGGAGCTCAAGGAGATCAAGTGATTAAATGTGATATAGTGTCCTGGACTAGATTCTGGCATAGAGAAACACATTAGGTAAAAACTAAGGATATCTGCATACTGTAAGGAGTTCAGTTAATAACTATGTGTCAGAATAAGTTCATGAATTATTACCAATTAACTATGCTAAAATAAGATGTTAGGGAAGAGGAAATCGAGTGAGGGTGAAATGGGAAACCCCTGTACTATTTTCACAATATTTCTGTAAATCTAAATCTATTCTAACATAAAAGCTTATTAAATAACTAAGACATTCCTTATAAAGTTCTCATAAATAGTAATGGGATGCATAAATTCTAAACTACAAAGGATAGAATCAGGGAAATATTGAACACAGAAAAATAGTTGAACCTAAAAAAGAAATAAGAATAAAATTTAGGTGCTAACACGTTAAACCTTCTGGAGGGTAACCGAAGGTATACTCCGAAGAGGGTTTATAGCCTTAGAAGTGATTTTATGGAAAAATGAAACATACAATTGCATGAAAATAAGTGGTAAGCTGCAATGCTGGTGAGAGTATGTGCAAATATCCACTTTCATATATTGTTATATAATATTATAATATAATACAAATTGGTTGTAAGTTGCCATAATATTGCAAATGAATGTAAGAATAATGTTTATTTTTTAAAAAAACATTAATGTTTTTGGCCGTAGAATTTTACTTGAAGGATATATACTGCATAAAATCTTATTAATATATAATAATTTGTGAGCAGAAATACACATTTTAGGATTTCAATAAAAAAAGATTATAAACAAGCTAAATGTCTTCTAATATTGGACCTAGTTGTGATGTATTCAGATCTTGTGATATGTGGCAAGGGGAAATGAGCTAGTCCTATATTTATGGATGTGTAAAGTTTCTTTCAGGTATGTTGTGAAATAAGTTGTAGGGTGATTTTTAAAAAGTGATACCTTTCTCTGGCTAAGAACAAAAGAGAAGAGAGAGAGGCAGACAGAGAAGAATAAGAAAAAGGAGGAGTGGGGGAGGAGGAGGAAAAAGATGAGGTGGGGAGAGGGAAAGAGAAAAAGAAAGGCCTTATATGGATATGATGTATTTTGTGAGTATATGAAAGGTGGGATGATAGAAAAGTATTGATTGCTTACCTAAAGTTGGAAGTGGATTGGAAAAAGAGAGACTATTATTCATCTGCATAAATAAATAAATAAATGCTATTGCCAATAGAGTTTTTTAAATAATGTGAAAAATATCTTAAAGGAGCTATGATTTCATCTCAAGAATTAGCAAAAGGAGAAGGTGATCAGTAAAAGAAGAAATTAATGGAATGGACCAGCTCTGACCATTCTCAATTATATTCAGGAAAGTGAATATGAAAACAATGTATATCTGCAAAGTTTAATTATTTCGGAAACACCTAGAGACACTGAAAACAACTATGGAAATATTTGATTCATATCATTGCAATGATGGGTACATTGGTGTCTTTTTATTATTCTCCGTGATTTCTTACATGTTTAAGCTACTTCGTAGTTAAAATATTGTGAAGTTTAATAATTTTTGACAAAAGAAACACAACTCTATATTTCCCTCTTTGTTTACAATTTTAAGATACATAAGCAAGTAAAACACAATATTTTTATGTTAATCAAGTTTCTAGAATAATTACCATGCATAGTCAAAGGACATATATTTAAACAGTTATTCTGGAAGAGAATTTGACAATGTATATGACAACAGTATACAAAAGGTCTTATATTCAATCAAGTAAGTCTTTTAAGGATATGTATTAAACAAATAATCATGAACGCTTACAAGTTTTAAATATGGTGTAGTCAATGGAATTTTGAATGTAATGGTAAAAGCTAAAATAGAATATGCAAATAAACCTTAAAGAATTAGTTAAATAAACCACACCAATAATAGAAATAGAATACCATGTAGAAATTTGGAATTATAGAACTGTAATTAAAGGTATAGAAAAAGTTATGGTGTATTAAAATTTTTAAATTTCAGATTTTTGATTTAAATTTTTAGATTTTTTTGAAGATTGTATTTATTTATTTGACAGATAGAGATCATAAGTAGGCAGAGAGGCAGGCAGAGAGAGAGGGGGAAGCAGGCTTCCCCTGAGCAGAGAGCCCGATGTGGGGTCTCTGGGATCCCAGGACCCTGAGATCATGACCTGAGTCACCCAGGTGCCCTTAAATTTTTAAATTTTTAAAATATCAAATTACAAAAAAAATTAAAAATAAAAAAATAAAATATCAAATTACAAGCCAATCTGTATTACATTACCATCTATGTTATATATATGTAACATATATATGTATATGTGTGTATATATATACACACATATATGTATGTATATACACACATATATACGCATACACACACACACACACACACACATATATATGTATACACACACACACACACACCATCATATAATAAATGCCCTCTATCTCCCCTTTTCTCTCTGTACCTTCAAATTACTAATTTCTTCTTTCGGGTGAATTAAATAAAGACCCATATGATTTTTCCACATTTAGTTTTAAACTCTTTCCAACAAACAAATATTTCCTTCATGATAAGAAAAAAAAATAATTGTGTGAAAGAGTAACCCTGTCTTTTACAGGAAACACACAAAATGTTACACATCATGAAAACAAACAAACAACTCGGTGTGCGGCCCAGGGTTTCATCACTACAACAGTACAAATGAGACTAATTCTACTCTGGGTGCTCTCAAATCTCCACCTGTTAGCAACCCTTTAAACGGAAAATATTCCATTCTTTACTTCTATCCAAGAATTGCTGAGCTATGTTAGAGAGTCACGTAACTAGGCTAAGTGGATCCTCTGAAAATGCCCTCTCTCTCCACTCAGCGCTTCTCGGTAACCCTTTTATTCACTCGCGGCTGAATCCCTGTACAATTTCCCCGAGGAGCTATTCCAAAGCATACTCAATTTACTCAAGCCCCTGAATTCACCCTGCCTCCCCCATTCTCATCAGGTGACGCTGTCATCTGTTTCACTCCGATTAAGCCTGGCAGGTTTGAACTTCCTAACCCTCCGGAGCCAGCACTTGAGGGGAACAAAGAGATGCCCTGGGAACAAATAAACATAAGAGTAACAAGTTCAAATACAATGGTTCATGTATTAAACCCATATCTCCTATATCCATCTCTCATTTCTATTTTCCCACTGATAACCTTTCATCTTTTCTTGCTTCTCTCTCTTTTTGCTTTATTTTAAAATTCTGGAAGCGAACCCTCAAATATAAAGAAAGTTACTGTAAGAAATTCTTTGAAAATTAGCATGAAGCCAAATCAAATGAATCACTGGGGAAAAAAAAGAAGAGGCTTATGAGATATGTTTGCTTCAGAGAGGACATTCATCCAAATATTGCTTTCATCAGTGATGAGGAGGAGGAGGACGATGATAAGTGACATTTACTGAGAACTCTGCCTTTTAATTATTTTAATCCTTTTTGAAAAAAGATGCTATTTATTTATTTGAGAGAGAGAGTGTGAGTGAGCTGGGGGGTGGTGGGCTGCAGAGGGAGACGGAGAAGCAGACGTCCCTGAGCAGGGAGCCTAAAGTGGGCCTGGATCCCATGACCCTGAGATCATGACCTGAGTCTAAGGCATCCGCCCAACTGAGTCACCCAGACACCCCTATTTTAATCTTTTCAACACCACAATGAGATGGTATTGTTATTAT
The DNA here is from genome assembly GCF_963455335.1 of Martes martes. Classification (NCBI taxonomy): domain Eukaryota; kingdom Metazoa; phylum Chordata; class Mammalia; order Carnivora; family Mustelidae; genus Martes; species Martes martes. Next base: position 121,913,675 of record NC_137894.1, on the reverse strand, counting down.
CCCCGTAAGACCAAAGAATGAACTGAGATTTTATGTTCTTATTTATTTATTCAAGGTATTAAGGTAATCAAGTAATAAAGTGAATATTCAAACACAATTCTGATACAAAAGTTCATATTCTTATCACTATTCTTTATTGCTTTGGTAATCACACATTTGCACCTAAAATCTCCCTAGGACCTTACGTAAATGTATTAAATTCAAGTAATGAAATCTTAAAGGAAGATGTTTCTATGAATGACATAATAGTGAAAAAGATAGTTCATGCAGTGACAGCAAGGGAAAATTTCCAGGGAACAAGACACACGTCTGCACAGATTCAGGAGAAGAACTAAAAAAAAAAAAGAGGAAAGGAAAGAAAAAAAGAGTATGGTTTATAAACAGTCTAACAAATGCACTGGAAATGCATTTCAGGGTGGGCTATTTTCTCTGTGCTTGCTACTTTCTTTCTGCCTTGGTCGTTTTCCTTGTGCTCAGCATACTCTTGTGCTTACAGATCTGGAATATCTATTATCCATTACTCAGAGTTTCGGGTAATATCATCCTTGTGTAGGTTGTAAATCATGAATCTTAATATATGCTATAAAGTATATTTGTCTATATGTTCTTAAGAAATCAAAGCCAGGAATCTAGGTCTAAATGGGTTATGCATTTGTTATTAAGTGCAGATTTAAAGTCTGTTAAATGATGTTTGACATATGTCATTGCTTTCACTGTTGAACATGCTGTCAATTAGTTGAAAAATCCCATGGACTCCTGCTTATGGCTTCCTATTATGAAATGCCCATTTATTTCCCCATAACAGATTGCTCTCTTTAACCTGTACATACTATGTTTTGATTTAAAAGTTTTTATATACATATCTTTAGTCATGTTTCCTGAATTAAAATGATAAATACCAGATTTTTTACTTGCTTTCCTTGAACCTCCTATAAATTTCCATTTACTCACTTTGATGTTGGGTGAGTTCCCTGAATTCCTTTCATCTGTTGTGTAAGATGATCAACAGAGTATTGTAGTAAGATTCGGAAGACCTAGGTTTCAGTAAAATTTTGCCACCAACTAGTTGTGTTTTCTTTTGCCAATTACTTCACTTCTCTGGGATTCAATTCCTTGTGTTGGAAGAGGCTATTACACTGGATGAGTTAGAATGATCTGATGGCCCCCCCCCTTTTTTCATAAAGGACGTATACTAAAATATGATTTTATTTTATTATTATTATTTTTTTAACTTTCAAGAAAAGAAGCTTAAAATCAAAATCAAGATCCAGTTCAGGCATTTTCTCTCCAAGAACGTGTGGTTTGGGGTTTGTCTTCTTATCCTGTGTTTCCAAATCTCCCTAGATTTTAATATAATTTTCGAAGTATCAATTTATGTTGTTATCTCTTACACTAAAGTGAAAGCTTTTAAAAAGTGCAAGGCTGGGGGCGCCTGGATGGCTCAGTGGGTTAAGCCTCTGTCTTCGGCTCAGGTCATGATCTCAGGGTCCTGGGATCGAGCCCCGCATCAGGCTCTCTGCTGGGCAGGGAGCCTGCTTCCCCCTCTCTCTCTGCCTGCCTCTCCACCTACTTGTGACCTCTCTCTGCCAAATGAATAAAATCATTAAAAAAAAAAAAAAAGTGCAAGGCTCCCTGACCCCTGTCTCCCCCACCTATCCCCCAACGTTAAGCACCGCATCCGGCTGTAGCAGGTTTTTTTATTTCTGTCTCTTTTGCATGTCTTCCTGGGTGAAACTGCTCGGCCCTCGGTCCAGGCAATTCTGGGAGGTTGTCACTCAGAGGATTCCACCCCCATGATCTTTTCTAGGGCAGATTCTTCCTCCTTGTCATTTGAATTTCAAGTAAAGAGGCAGTTAGGGAGACAGCAGTATCTTCCAACCAGTGGAGACACTCTTAGAATCCAGAGTCTGTATCCAATCCTGGCTCCCACCTCCTCAATCTTAGTCACTGAGATCTTTCTTTGATTCTGTGAGGAACTGAACGTTCTTATAATAAATCCGTCCTTTTTCTGAAATTAAACACACACCAGGTTTCTGTTGCTTGTACTCAAAGAACTATATGTAGGTAGGGACAGATCCATATTTTCAGGAGCCTGAAGCTTGTCTTATTTTACAGTCTCATTTTAAGAAAAAGAAGGTAGGTTATGAAACATAAAAATTAGGTAGAAAACTATATATATATATATATATATGTTTGTATACACACTACATATATGTACCTATATATAGTGTGTATTTATAGTGTGTATATGTATATACATGTAGTGTATATATATGCAATTTTTAAATGTGCAAATTTTAAAAACATGACAAATACCACAAAGATAAAAATCTAAATAACTCGGGGTGCCTGGGTGGCTCAGTGGGTTAAAGCCTCTGCCTTTGGCTCAGGTCATGATGCCAGGGTTCTGGGATCAAGCCCCACATCTGGCTCTCTGCTCAGCAGGGAGCCTGCTTCCCCTCCTCTCTCTCTCTGCCTGCCTCTCTGCCTACTTGTGTTCTCTGTCAAATAAAAAAAAAAAAAAAAATCTAAATAACTCAATTTTTTTATTACTAATTTTTTCCTGATATGCCTCTGTAATATTTCTTTTTATATACATTTTGACATTTTTATTTATTAGATGGTTTCATCTTATGATAAGAATTTTAATATCATATCTTTCCTATCTATAGTAAGAATAGAAAGATAATTCAGTTTTTCATTAGTCAGGGTTGATTGAATTTTTGTTACTACAGTTGAACATGTAGACAAGTTTCTTTCAGCTACACACCTATTTGGCAATCATATAAGTTCTAGTATGGTCAATTTGGGGATTTAACTGATTTCAGAGCATTTAAAGTGTGTGTATGTTTTTGATACATATCACCAGTTTTGGATCAAAATCTGTATTGTACTCATATATTATGAATTCTACCCTATTTTTTGTTGGTATTAGTACTTCTTTGTAAAATCAGCAAAATAATTAAATCTTTACCATGTATTCACCTAATGGTTTCCTTTTTATCAAGTCAATTAGTAACAATAAAAAATTTATTACCTCTATTACTTTCTCATAATAAGTTACTACTTTTGGTATAATGTAAAAACTTCTGGTTACAATTTCCTTCTCAGTATTAAAATGATAACTATCAAGTTCACCACTCATATTTTTAACTTGTATTTCATGTTACATTCACTTTACCTTGAAATTTTCTCAATTATGTGAAAAATGTACAGTGATAAAAGAAGGTACACAACATATATGTCCAAATAAAGGGTCTATAATTTCTTGTTTTACTAAAATATTCCAAGACATCTTTCCACTTAAGAAGGCATATTAAACTTTTGCAAATATGCCATTTCCATTAAACAAGAAAAGTCAAATTCATTGTACATATTTTGTATGTGCCAAAAATTTTAATATATTCTTTTAATATATTCTTTTATTCCTGACTAACATTTTACACATTAGATCCCCAAGAAATTTGTCACAAGCTAGCTTCTAGTTGCATATATTTTGAACATTTATCTACCCCATTATGCACATTCTTGCCATGCCGGTCATTGTGGGACACTTTCTTTTGTATTGTGATAAGCGTGAGTCGGCATAGGTATGGCCAGCGATAACTATGCATGAAACTTACTGTGAGCCCAACAAACATCATCTCCAAACCCTAAACGTACACTCAAACTCACTTTCTGCTCTGCCAAAGCCTAAAACTGCCTCTGATCACCCTAAGGGCACCTGGCATGAGGGGACGTGTGAGCTAGGGGAGACTAAAGTGATAAAAGCTGAGGTCTTGATCAGTTGTGATGAAACTATCTTTCTTTGGGACGATATACAAAAGCATGATATTAAGAACACATTGGCAGGACTTCTCCCAGGACTTGGAAGAGGACCTTACACGTTGGAGTCCCTGAATCGTTGTTTCCTGAACGTCACAGGGAATCCTTGGTGTAAAGCTGGTATATAAAATTATCACTGCTGTTTGTTGTTAAAGGGCAGAAAGAGTCCATGGTCTACTAAGCATATCCAAAGACAGAAACTAATACACTGTACTTTTCATTTACAAGCAGACTCCCTCTGGGGAGTTTTGGTCCAGGAAAGTCTTCACTAACTGCATCAGTGGGAATGTTTGTTAGAGGACCAGGAAATTCTCTAGCAGGGTGACTGTGATACAGCTTTGTCCTTAAAGCAGAAGAGGCCAGTCTCCTTCTTCAGGAGAAGTTGTGAAAAAATAACAAAGCCCAATGAATAAGATGTGCTTTTAAAGTCAAGGAAGAGTCTATCAGCCAAACCTGCAGGCATCTTCTGCTGCTTAATCCATTTTCCTTCTCCTTGACATTGACAGGTTGAAGGATGAAGTGCCTAATTCTGATTGTTCTACAAGGCTTTGAAAAGATATGAGGGCACCAAATCTGAAAGCACTTTAAAAAAACAAAGCTCCTGATGCAAATGACAGTTGTGTTAAAAAGCAAATGCTAAAAAGTCACCGCTCTGTTTGAGTCTTACCATAAATTCACTTCCATTTAAAACTCTGATTTTTCGTATTTTCACAGCATTTCCTACCTATCATAATCCCCTACCTGCTTGCTCCACTTCACAAATGTAGCTAATATTAGGCAGGAAATTAGACCACCTGAATGATCGTATTTGCCGTATTTGTAGATCAGAAATGTTTAAGTAACTGATTTTTGGAAATTGAAGCATTCCACCTTACCTTTAAAAAAATCATAACCGTAATACTATAAATCTAATTATAGATGTGTGTGTGTGTGTGTGTGTGCACGTGTGAGACAGAGACAGAGAGATGGTTTAAAAACCAACATTCAAAAGCTACTTTGCCCAGTGTACACCGACCTAGAGATCATGTAATATACTTGTGAATGAATGAGGAAACCTAGAAAATAATTCAAACATTGAACTTCTGCAGTGATCATCAGACACAAGACTTCTAAATCTGCTCTCAAAGGCAATACTGTTTGAACCGTATGGTCATATAGCATGGGAATTTTTCCCCGCTGTAATACACAGGAAAAAAATGTATATTGTTTTTCTTACCCACCCCAGAACATAGACATAGAAGTGGAAAAAAAAAATTAACTCTAAAATTTCATCAGTAAACCAAAATATACCGCTATCCTTTAATTGATTTGCAAGTCTCCAAAACTCTGATCAGAGTTCAAGTCAGTGGTATGGGAAACTGTTGAAGTATGTTAAGAGATACAAAACAAATTCCTGAAATTATCTATTCCCTCCCCAGAGCATTTCCTCCAACACACAGGAGATTTTATTTTTTAGTCTCTCTAGACCTGTCTGTATTTACACTCATGCACATGCACCTACAAATAATGGCATTTATGTGAGCTAACTCACATCTTTAATTCCAGAAGTTTCCTGCTCATTTAAGCAGGATCCTGGAGGCAGAATTCATGGGGGATTAACACTCTAAAGCATCCTTTCACCATGAATCTCAAGTCATTTTGCACATTTTAATTCATTCTTGGAAAGCCATGGAGAGGAAGTTAACTGCCATGCCTGTTTTTCAGTAAGGTTCCCTTAAATAAGGAGAGAGTCAAGTAGGCTGGATATGTTTATTTCAAGCACAACAAATCAAACACGAAGTATTTTAAAAGGTGAAATGTTTGAATTTTAACCTAAAAAAAAATTCTCTTTAAAAGAGGTATCATAAAAACCCCAAACAGCATTATAATAAACTATGTCAAGTAAATCACACTTTGACAAATAAATATTTTATTTAAATGACTGTGTTGATACAGGCTAAAACAAGAGAACCATAAAGGGGAATAAATCTATTTATGATTTAAATTTAAAACGTGTATTTTTCATGTGCTTTAGAACACAAGGGTCAACAAGATCCTTTCATTATTTGTATGAGACAATAGAGCACACTGTAACTATAAATGAAATATAGTACATTTGTTTTATCTTTTATCGCAATACCACAAAATGTATTTTCAAATAAAACAAAACAAAAATGAATGTAGTATAAGCTAATTAATAAATTGTGGGGTTAACTGTACACTTTTCCCTAGGGCATTAGAAATGTAAACATAGGAGGATGTAACCTTAGGAAAATTAGACTATGAATGCTAATATCCCAAATCGAGAACAGAGTGCTTTGGTTTGATAAGGTTGATGGCTTGTCAACTTCCAGTCACTGACCAAAGCAGCCGAAATCCAGTTTATTTTGAAGATAAATGTTTTCAGGAAGTGAACCACTCCAAAGTGGCTTCTCTCTGCTTTCCCATAGTTCAAACTGGAAAAAAATAAATGTTTAAAGAAAGTTGAAGGAAAATGATAAATAAAATACTTATATTTGAACGTATTTTCAATGACAATTAGAAAATTTTAAAATGGAGAAAATGTAATTAGGATTGTTTTCTGTGTAATTAAAAGATTCATAAAAAAATAGGATACAGGGGCGCCTGGGTGGCTCAGTGGGTTAAGGCCTCTGCCTTCTGCTCAGGTCTAGATCCCAGAGGCCTGGGATCAAGCCCAGCTTCCGGCTCTCCGCTCAGCAGGGAGCCTGCTTCCTCCTCTCTCTGCCTGCCTCTCTGCCTACTTGTGATCTCTCTCTGTCAAATAAATAAATAAAATACTTTACAAAAAATAAGATTACACACACATATACGTGTGTGCCTCACAATCAAGTCACAAAAGAATCTGTGGTTTGGAAACATAGTTCAGGTGATTATACACAAAAATTTTAGACTATCCTTAAATACGGTCACACAAGTTTAAATAGCTTCAATTATCCTTCCTTGATCTGGTAATCTTTCAATAAGAATTTGAAAGATTAATTAAAATGAAGCACATATATTTAAAAAAGCTTTTTTCATGTATATGAATTTGTGTATGTGAATATATGTATTTGTGTATATGAATATATACATATACATGCATAATGACATGTTCAACGGTTTCTACTATATTTACATGATTGTGTAGCCATCCCCATAATCAATGTTCAAACATTCTCATCACTTCTAAAAGAACCTAATTGCCCATTAGCTAAAAGATTTATGTGTATTCCTACTTTTCATCTCTCAGTTTGGACCGTTCGGTGTTCTAACTGTGTATACCTCGTAATGTCCTCTTTTACTGAGCCTGAGAAGGTAGGATGTCACAATCAATGGTTTAATTTTTCATCTCTGCAGTTAAGTGGATTGTGTTTATTTTATTTTATTTTTTTTTAAGATCTCACGTATTTATTTGAGAAAGAGAGAGAGAGAGAAAGCATGAGAGAGAGCGAGAGCACAAGCAGGGGGGAGGAGTAGAAGAAGAAGGAGACTCCCCACAGAACAGGGCACCCAATGTGGGACTTGATCCCAAGACCCTGGGACCATGACCTGAGCCAAAGACAGAGGCTTAACCCACTGAGCCACCCAGGCACCCAACGTGTTTAAATACTGGTTCTATTTTGTACAATTCTGGCCTCTCCATAAAACTCTTAGTGCCTCAGCTTTCTCATCTGTAGAATGGGAGTGAAGTTAATAATATTAACTTCATCTTAGCACTACTGGAAAAGTTAAATCAAATAAGAAATAGAAAGTATTTGAAGAGTTCCTAGTATATAAGCTAATTATTTTCATCAATGCAAATAGTTTTAGGTTCTGGTCTATCAACAGAAAATCATTGTGTTATCAAATTTCAGCTATAACAGATAAAGCTGGAAAGAAGAAAGTCATCTGTTTCAAATTTGTGATTTTTTAATGTAAAAAAAGATGACATTTTCTCAGTAGGATCCATGATATAATTCAAAGTTCTTTTGAATTATGTAAATCATGCTAAAACTAGATAGTAATTGAGAAGATAAGAATATTTCTTTTTATGCTATTCGATTTAGCTTCTTAGTCAGAATTGAATGAATGATGGCTTAAAATCACAAGTGTCTCTCCATGATGCAGATCAATGCTGTGTTGGTCAACATATACATTGTGAACCGACAGTGAGCAATGTTGGTCATAAGGCAGTTGCTAGATTTATCCTCAGGTGGATCAAATTAACTTCATCCGGCAGGATGTCAGTCACTGCTGGAATGCCCTTGTTTGTGTATATAATGTCGCCTTTGGAAGCCAGAAGATGTCCCCGGGAGGTCCCACCCACAGCAGACATGACATTGTGCCCGGCTCCTCTCCCCACTTCACACCAGCATGAACTCACTGAACTTTTGTTGAACTTTCCTGCTCAGTCGAGCACATTTTGAATGCAATCTATCCTGTTTAAGCCTAATTTGTATTTCATTTCACAACCTTGCCATTTAACACAAGCCCATCAAGATAGAGTTTAGGGCAGCAGCTAATCTAAAACCTAAATGACACTCATTCCCCTCACCAAGGACATGCTTTCTGTTTCCAAAACACATTCTTCAGAAAAGCAAATGGGCAAGCATCTTCATTTCTCAATTGCTGTCTGTTCTTACAGTGAAAACCTATTAATATATTGTTTTTGCAATTGTTTAAGTTTTTTTTTTTCCCCCTTTCAAAATGAGAATCATTTGTTCTTTTAACAACGTATAACTGGAAGAAGATAACCAATATTGTCCATCTCTAAGAAATAGTGTTTTCATTTAAAGACTCACCAGTAGTGCATTTTTGCAGTCTTGGCTATGACAGATTATATGTGAAGACAACTTTCTTGTCGAATAAGAGGGTAATGCGCCTAAGAGATTTACAAATTTTTATTTTAAGAAAGGATTCTTTGCATACCAAAATATAGGCTCCCATTAACCCAATTGTAGGGAAGATAAATCTTAGCAGGGCAATTATTTCTTGAAGTTCAGATGGTCACACATAAATTCTTTTCTTGGATTCAGCACATTTTTTAGTTATCTGCTAAAAACATTAAATCCCTCAGTATAGACCAACTTTTTGGGGGAGGAAGGGTGAATGTTCTTTCTTTTTTCTTCAAATGTATTTCAAGTTTATTGTGTTTGGATAGGTCTTTTGGAATAGTTGCCACTTGTTTCCAAAGTGCTTCTGGAAATCTAACTCCTAATTAAATATAAATTGTACAGAATACAAGTATTCTATAAGGGACATAAAACTTTATTCTTGGTTTTAAGCAGCATACTGTGAACAGAATTCTTAGGTTGAATCCACTTGTTAAATAAATGTTAGGTACAGTACATACTAGGTACTATGGGAGAGATGAGAAGATGATAGATAAAACAGGACCCTTTTCTCCATGAGTTTATAGAACTTTAGGGCAGATAACAATAATCACTGATATTTAGTAAATATTTACTAAGCATTCAGCATTGTGGGTTGTAAATATAAGATCACCACCTCAACACACAACAGTATTTGTACAAAGTAGACTTTAGTGCGGGTCAAATGATTTTATTGAGCACCTACTTATAAACAAGCCCTCTGAATGTTCATGGTGCCAGTTGACAAGATCCTTGCTTTAATAGACCAGACAGTGATTAAGTGCTCTAAGGAAGGAATAAGCCAGCTTCCATGTTATGAATTTCAGCACAGAGCAAGATTGTTTGATTCTTTGTGGATGAGGCAGCATTTGAAGAAAGACGTGGGTTTGGAAATGCAGACACGAGAAAGAAAAGTAATACATCTAAATCACTTTCATCTTGCGGTCTAGAAAGAGGCTGTTGTTAAGGAGAACTTGTAAGGATGGGGAACTTTTGTCAAAAGTTTGGAGTTTATATTTCTTAGTCATAAACTATTCCAAACTACTAATTCCAGCTAGGATCACATACAGAAGTATTCATACAACAGAGCTATTTTTGTTATATTTATAGACTCCTTGAAACTAAGAGAAAGAGAAACATAATTTAAGTCAAACAAACCCAGAATGTTCTGAGAGATTGCCAGCCAGAGATTACCGCTGTAATGCTATCCATATACAATACATGCATATTAACAATGTAGCCAAAATAAGCCTGAAAATACGCTGTGGTTTGAAATTGCTGGAGCATAAAGGGGCCATAAGCATAGAATAGTATTATTTGCCTATATTCTAAATAATACACTCCTGATTGGTAGGGAATCATCCAAAAGACATGGAGAGTGTATATATGCACAGCCAAGCATATGATAGCTGACGAACACACTACAGCCAGTCAATAGATACTCTTTGTCCTATATACCTTGAGAATGTATATACATTCTCATTATATACATTATATGTATAATGTGTATATATACATTAGAACATGGTCCTAAAGGAATTTCCTTTTGCCTAAAAGCTAAAAAATCTATAGGTTTCCTTGGTCATTATTTGTGTTTTTAAAAACTTGGGGTAACTTATGGTAATCTAAGACTTTTTTTGTTTCCACTCAATTCTTACAAATTATTTTTATTTTTCGACATTAATTAAATTCACTCTTCTGAATAACAACTGTTAGGAAAAACTGGAAGCTAGAAGGAAAAGAGATGCCACTTTTCTCACTCTCGAGATGTCTGCATTTCAGTAGCAAAGTGATTCATGTCTATGGTTTGTATTCCCTTTTTAAGGAGTTGGAGGATTCACTGGATAGACAGCACCATATAATTGTGAGTGTAAGTGCTATGATAATTATTATAATTACTATTATTAAATTGATGTGGGTCTCCTGCAGCAAGAATGAATTTCTGAATAATAGAAGTGATTTTTATCATCTAACAGGGCAAAAGTCATTTAGCTGTCTATCTGCCTTGACTCTCTAGTCAACAACATGGCAACTAAAAACCCTGTTAAATCTCTTCACACAGAAAAGTTTTGCAAAAACATATTATCTCTGAGTCGATATGGATGTGTTCCCAATATTACTTTTGATTATCAGATCCTTTAACTCTGTGTCGCTTATTTTCATTGGTATTAATGTTGCAGTTATTATAATTGCAAGAACACACATATAAACCAAACCAAATGTGAAACACAACTGCACAGAGCAAGATGGCATATATTTGCAGAGATTTCTTGACTTGTTAACAGCCAAACATCTTTAAGAAAAAAGAGATCTAGATTTTAGCTTGCCATTAAAAATCAACCTTGAGGCGATAAATCTTTGTGGATAGGGTTTCTTTTTCTTGAATTTCAACATAAACAAGCTTTCAGACACCTTCTCAGTCATTTATAAGCATTAGTGATAATCCTCATCTTTATGATAGCCAATAAGGGTTCAGTTGCTATATCCATGGGATACAAAGGGTTTGTAGACTTCTGGAGATGCCGGGTATGGAAGGTGGACTTACCTTCAGTGTAGAACACATTTCCCTCCCAGATATGGTTCTGTGATCAGGCTTAAGACGAGCAGCTGAAAACAATTGGAGCAGAATCCATACTTGAAATGTAACACCAAATGTCCTCTTGTCTGGTATTATTTTTAGTCTCACTACATACATATGACCTAACAAATTACATAAAATATTTAAGAGAATGGAGATGTAACTGACAAAGGAATCACACCATCCTATGGAAAGAGTTCTGCATATCTTGCTTTTAAAAAATCAATGTTTATAGCTTTCACCATCCAGCTGTTAAAGCAGTAGAAATAGCATCATGTTTGTCATTAGCATTTATATTAAGAAGTGGCCACCGCTACTATTATTTTAAAACAAAAGAAGATCTGCACTGATGGTCTCAAAGTCATAATTCTTTACTTAAAGGGAATAGGATTTTGAACAGAAACAGTTAATAGTTTGTACACTATCTAGTCCCATCTTTCTTTTCATCTGAGAGGAGAAAGGTATTTTTGTATTTCCATGACCAGCAATTAGATCACTTTTTTTAGTCCATTAATAGTGATAGATAGGGGTAATGGAGTACCACTTTGAGACAATCTACAGTCCATCAAAGAATCACAAAAAAGCTAGTAAATTGCAGACACTTACAGTCTCGTCCCTGAGTAAGCCATCTAGTGAGAATGTGCATTAAATCCCGATTCTCATCATTTCTACAGTTGCTCGCTTATCAATTTTAAAAAACATTTTTTTTTTGGGGGGTTCCTGAATTGCCCAGGCATTTTCTGTCGCCCAATGAATTAGAAGACCATTATTTAACAGTACAACAGAATGCATTCCCTCAAAATCTTCCTTCTCCTTTCTTTGCCTTCTTGCCTGGAAAAGTTGACCAAAAAAAAAAAAAAAAAAAGAGAGAGAGAGAGAGAGAGACCTTTCTGAGCACATTTGTCCAATCTCCATGTATGACTGCCGCCAGGTGACATCATTTTCTTGAAGATAAATTGCCCTGGGCAAGTCAATTGAAATTTGTGAGGGAAAAAAAAAAGAGAAGAAAAAACTGTTTGGTTTGGAAAGCTAATACAAAACAAAACAAAAATCTGAATTGAAAGTCATTTGAGGGGCGCCTGGGTGGCTCAGTGGGTTAAAGCCTCTGCCTTCAGCTCAGGTCATGATCCCAGGGTCCTGGGATTGAGCCCCGCATCGGGCTCTCTGCTCAGCGGGGAGCCTGCTTCCTCCTCTCTCTCTCTGCCTGCCTCTCTGCCTACTTGTGATCTCTGTCTGTCAAATAAATAAATAAAATCTTTAAAAAAAAAAAAAAAAAAAAAAGAAAGTCATTTGAACCATAAAAATTCAGTAATGCTTTGGATTTTTAAAATTTTCTTTCCTGGAAAGGGAATAAACCTATTATTATTTAGCATTTTTGGTATATCCCATCTTGTTTCACAACCTGTAAAACAATTAAGTGGTGCACATATCTTAGTGACAGCAGAGATCCCTACATTATTTTCTTCGCTATGTAGTCAGTGTCTATAACCTGTTCGGGTCAAGGCTGGAATTGGGAAGCTGTTAGTAACAAGATTCCAAGGCCAGGCTCAGTGACCGCTCTGCTGGACCACTGAGATTCATTCTTTTGTGATCTCACTACTCCGCCGCTGTCATCATTCTTGCAAACAAATGCTGATGTCACGTGTTCTTCATCTCACTCTGCAAAACGCGCAAAACTCATTTTCAGCTTCTGCAGTATTGTGATATTTATATTTTTGGTCTCTGCCCATTTTTCCAATAAGCAGCTCGAACTTCATAAATCCTTTTTTACTAACTATTCCCTTCTGCTTAATATTTTCTGTTCATATCTTCCCTTCATCCCGACCCTGCCTGAAACTAGACAGAGTATTTTCTGATCCTTCCTACTTGTGAATTAATTTGTGCTCACAGAATAGACCCGCCTGTCTCCTATGCAAATCTGGCAGCTAAGAGACTTCACTATGAACTGGAAAGTGTCAGTTAAGGTTTAGAGACGGATAGATTTGGGTGACTGTTCCAGCTCAGATGTTCTCATTGTTCAGTATACATTTAGGAAAGTCACTAAATCTCTCAGTTTGTGTTTTCTCATTTGCAAAAATCATTTTTAAAAAATCTACCTTACGTACAAAAGGAATCCACATAGTGTACAATCGTGATCACTGCCCTTCTCACCCCCACCTCTTTCCGGATACCTCTATAAGCCTAAATTCCTATGTGTTTCAGTAGAAGAACAGTGTATAATGAAGCTTTCAGTGGAAGTTCTGGGAAAAGGTACCACCGTGTCTCACTTATGAAAATAAGTTTCACAGTCTAAAAGGCGCATTATTTTGTTGTCATTGTTGTTTTCTGCCCAGTTTTCGAAATAAGTTTTCAGGCTGCTGGAGGAAACAAGCTTATAGGGGGGCATCTAGTTCATCTCTCATTAGCCTCCCCCACACTTTCTCTGTCCCAACCCCAGCCCGCTTCCCGCCTGTAAATAGAACCACACAATACGCTTCGGTCTCAGAGTCTTGTAAGAACTGTCCTTCCTTCCTGCCTGGCTTGTGCCTCAGAAACACCTATGACTCAGACTTTCCATTTTCAGCTCATTATTCAATTGACGTGCACTATGATGTCCTCACTTTAGAACTGTCACTACATCACCTTCCCTTATCGCTGCATAGCACGTCTTCCTTTCTTAGGGGTTCCTGCTCCTACTGTCTGTTTTGTGGGTGGTCTGTCTTCCCCACTGGCATATCAGCTCCTACCAAGCACGGCAAGGGGTTTAGGTCGGTATTGTGCCTAGGAAAAAAGCCTGGGTGTCTGTTAGGTGCTCAGTAACCACTTGTGGACTATACACATCCAATAGTTCTATCTAGCTAAATGAGGTGACTTACTAAAAAAAAGTTCTTCTGGGACTAGAAAACTGTATGTAGCCTTTTAGACCTAGATTCAGCTCTGCTCAATGCATTATTTCACATATTGCAAATAAACAGGAAAAGAGCACTGAAAATCTGTATTGCTTGATGATCTTTTTCCTTTCCTGAATAGCAAAAAAAAAACCCCCAAAAAACAAAAAAACAAAAAAAAACACATTAATTTAACTTAATTTAAAAGAACTAAAGTCATATGGCCATCCAACTAAAAATAATTCTCTCACCTTAGGAGAGAGAAAGGAAGTGACAATTATGTTCACCAGAGGCAAATAGCCCACACCTTAAAATTTCTTTTTATACCTTTATAAATTTACTATCAATTTTTGATTCGATTCTGATTCTATATTTCTCTGGCTATGGAAGTTAAGAAGAACACCCATATCAAAAAACAAAAAACAAACAACACTGCATTTCTAGATATCATTTATTATTCATGATAAAAATGACCTCTATTTTTTTCATATTCATTTATGCCTGGGCATTATGAAAATTGTTTGGTTTGATTTTGTCTTTAAAAAATATGCTGATCATAATGGCACTGTCACTAATGGGATCTTCACACTAATTCCATGCGCACAAGGAGAACAAAATGGAAATAATGATTCGTGATAGTAATTTGTAGCTCAATGTGAAATCTCTTGGCAGGATGTGTGTTCCTGTATCCCATAAACAGAGTTAAAAGCTGCATTGTATTCATATCCAGAGGGACCAAACTGATGTATTAGCAAATTACAATAAAAGGGAAAATGGAAAGAGAGGGCTAATGTTGGCAACTAAGAATCACAGAAATCAGAGAAGTTATATGTGGGTTTCTAGACTAATGGGTGCTAGATTTAGATAACAATAGACAAGTTACTTGAAAAAAGTAATAAATGAATTTTGAAAACAAATTAATCTAAAAAACCTTTTTAAGTTTGACTCACCATTAAATGTAGTTCATTGTACATTTTGATGCCTTGTGGTATCTTCAGTTGTTAAAGATGCAAAGTGCTTAAAACCCATCGGACACACTGGTCTCTTTCCGCTTCTAATCTACAACCAGCGACAATGATACTATTACTATTTGCACTGTAATTATATTTATTCAGTCATCATAATCTTGTATACAGGTGTGAACAAGAGAGATCTGAAATAGGAAATACACAGATGTACGATTAAATGCTACCAAGGCAATATTTACTATTCTTCGTGCATTGCTTGACTTAAAAAAAGTGTACCCAGTTTGTATTAGCCCCAAACCTGGCTGGGAAATAACACACTCTTTTTATCCTCTACAGCACGTGCTTTCTCATGTGGAAGCGCCACTCACTATTTCTTGCTGTGCCGTCATTAAAGCATTCTACAAATAGTTGATTTTCTCTCTCTTTTTCTGGGCATCTAGTAAGATTGCCCTTTTCTCCTGGATGGCATTTGTCCTTGACCGTGCGTCTGGGATTGGCAAAGAGAACCTACTTGGAAGCCGTCTGGTGTCACCTACGGAAAAGAGCTTTAAAGATTAGTGCAGACTTTGCTATTTGCAAAGTCTTCTTTTTTTTCCTCCTGTAGGGACAAAATGGACTTTTCCACCGGGATCATGCAGACTGGACAAAGAAAACGTGCCTCTGACTTTGATGCACATGGTGTGAGTGAAAAATAAGCCTTTCTTGGTGTGTTACTATTGGTTTGTTATCTCTACCTAACTTAGCTTATCCTGAATGATTCATTTGGTTACTTCAAGTCATCTAAATCTTGCCCAGAAGCTTCTGGAAAACCTGTCGTTCCCTCTTCTTTTCTCATCTTCTCTCCAATTATTCTTGTATTTTGCTCCATTTTTGAGCAATTCTCTCCCATTGTTCTTGTATTTTGCTCCATTTTTGAGCAAAAATCTGAAGAAATATCTCTGTGTTGATTTCTGTCCCTAATTAAAAAATTTTTTTTTCATCAACTACCAACTTTGAATATCCATAAGGTTATATTTTCCCCAATTGCATTTTTGTTTGTTTGTTTCAATGGAGTTCAAGTAGCATGCTTATTTTAAATACAGACTTTGAAAATACGGTATTTTCTGATTACATAGTAATTTGTTTATATTGAAGAATTCTTTCAACAATATTTATTGTATGCCTTCTACATTCTAGGAAATTTGTCTAGGTTGCTAGAAATAAAGCAGTAACCCAACCAGACTTTGCCTCCATAGAATGAACTTTCTAGAACAATGAGAGTCATTAAATAGATATGTAATATGCCAGGTGATGATGAATGCAATGAGGAAAAATATGGCATGTTAATGGGGATAATGTGTCTTCATGATAGAACATGGTGGAAGAAATAGAATGGTTATTTTTGATAAAGATTGTTCAAGTAAGGTTTCTCTGAAAAGTGACATTTAAGCCAACTCTTGAAGAAAAGGTTGGAAATTCTGAAATTTGGGGAAGTCACAAATATGTAAATTAAATAATTTCAGAAAAGTAAAAAATTAAAAAAAAATTCCATTATTTAACTACTATTAAAACATTTTTGAATTAATTCTAACAGTTTTAAAATTAATAAATAATACTTTAATAATAATATACCATTATATTTTTCCATTTATATTAATAATTTCTTTTTAAAAGTCTGGAATGCATGCTCAACTATTAACACAGGATGGCTCTTGAAAGTGGAATGGTAAGAAACTTCTGTATTTTGCTTTTTACATTTTTGTATTACTGAATGCTTTAAATCAGAAAACTTATAAGGTCTGAAAAATATTCTTCTGCAGGCTAATCATCAATGGCTTTACAATATTCCATTATATAGCTAATTAGCTAAAACAAAATTTATTTTATTAAGCCACCATTATTGGATATTTAATCTTTCCAATTTTTTGGTGAATAATACAGTTTTAATGATTTTCATGATAAATATATAATATACTAGCTACATTATAAGCTAATTAGACTTTCATGGGCTGGCTGGTAATATATGGTTTTGTGTTCTATGGAAAATTGTATTATGAATTCCAAACTATTTATATTAGGAGTAAACTTTGGAGCATAATCCATGTTTTAATTGTGTTCCTATTCTACAATTTTATATTTTTACATCTTGAGCGCCTTCTATACATTGCTTGAATATGGATATGATATTTGTTAACATTTAAACGTGCTGTGCTCTTTTAGGCATTGTATTAATCAGGGGTTATTATAATTTAAATGTTTATAGCACTAAATAATTAATAATAACTTAGACACTCAAATCACTTGCTGGGTGGGAGTGAGATTTGAACTGAAGAAACACATCAGGAAATCCATGATCAATGAAACTATATGATTTGCCAGCTTCAATGAACTAGAGAAGTTCCTATGATAACCAGCCCTCCACGCTGGCTGATTTGATTGCTCATCTTTGGGTTCAAACACATCGGAAACTACTTTTAACACAGTGCTGGTCACATTGCACTGATTTTGCTGGGTTTCAGTGTCTCCTGGTCATCTGCAAACTTCTTCAAGGCAGGGACACATATTTATGTGTCAAATCAGTGCCTGTTAGTCCAGTGTCTAGAGCATGTAGGTCTGCAGGAACTGTTCACTGACCTGAAATAAGACCACCTAAAGGATGTCATGGAAGATAGTCTGAATACTGTTGTTTGAATAATTTTAACCCACCCAGAGAAAAGCAAAATATGAAGAGAAAGAAAAATAGGAAGAATGGCATTGTTAGGGCTGGGAATGTGCACTCCCAACAAACAGATTGAGTTCAGTTCAGTAGACAAGACTAAGAGAGAGTTGGAATTGTGCCTACACTTCTACCATGCTGGGTAAGATAACAAGGGATCTCTCTTTTCCAAAATGAAGTGTGGCCCTACCTTCTGTATGAAGCAGGACATGTAAATAGAGTCCAGCTAATAACCTGAACCTTCCATTTCTCCCTTACTCCCCTTCCACCATCCCTGGCCCTTCTATCTGGACAAATTAAAGATAGTTAAGAAACGTGAAAAATAATTCCATGACAATGAGGAACACAGGATAGCTGCCAGGTGTGCAAAAACAAGACTAAGAGCCCTCTACTCCATCCCTATCATTATACTCCCTAAGGGAACCATGAGTATACAACTCTCAGGTCTCAACTTCAGTGAGTAATTGACAGTCCCCATGGCTGTATAAACACAGTTTATCACTGTGTTTGCACTGAAATTATGCTTCTTGTGGATTATTCCCAGCCAATGACCATATGTGGTAGAGGCAGAAACATGTTTGGAAGATGAAAAATTCTTCCAGGGCATTTCAACTTGAAGACTCCCTGTGGCCTTTGAAAGTTCTAACACACGTTCCTTCCTTTCTTCTCTTTTCACTCAGGGTCAGACCTGCAGCATGGTCTGATGGTTCTCCCAGCTTTTCTGGCTCACTCTCCATTTTCTTTCACATTCATTTTTCCTAATACTATTCTTGCACATTTAACCTCATCAGGCATCTGCTTCTTCAAAGAAATTGAACAACAAAATAATAAAACACAACATGGATGGGTGCCATAAGGTCTTATTCTACATTGTATATACAGTAGTCCCCTCTTATCCATGAGGGATACATTCCAAGATCCCTAAGAGGATTCCTAAAACCACAGAGAGCATCGAACCCCACCAATACTATTTTTTTCTATATATATACAACTATGACAATGTGTAATCTATAGATTAGGCACAATAAAGTATTATTAGCAAAAACATTATGAAGTAGAACAACCACAACAATATATTGTAATAAAAGTTATACGAATGAGGTCTTTCTCCAAATATCTTATTGTACTACACTCACCCTTCTTCTTGTGATGATGTGAGATGACAAAATGCCTACATGATAAGATGAAGTGAGGTGAATGCTGTAGGCACTGTGATGTAGCACGAGGCTGCTACTGACCTTCTGATTGTACATCAGAAGGAGGATCATCTGTTTTCAGCCCCCATTTGACCATGGGTAACTAAAACTGTAGAAAGTGAGAATGGGGTGTGGGGGGCTACAGTATGTCTTATATCTCTGTTTCTAACTACCATCTATCATCTATCTATCTATATCTATCATCATCATCATCATCTATCCATCCATCCACCTATCTAGTTGTTTAAATGTATGCATAATGAAACTGTAAATACCTTGACAATGCCTGATTGATCATGTGCAGCAATTCTTTGCTCTTCCTACTTTGGGTGGTGGCCAAAAATCATTGGTGTTCCTTGGCTTAAAGATGCATCATTCTGTCTTTGACTTCACGTGGCCTTCCATGTGTGTCTTCTATCTGTTTCTAAGTGTCCCTCTTTTTACATAGTCAATGGTCATTGGATTAGGGCCTAACCTAACCCAGTGTGACTCATCTTAACTTGATTACTTCTGTAAAAATCCTGTTTCCAAATACAGTTGAGTTCATAGGTGCCACCAGTTAGGACCTTGAATACATCTTTTGGACTTAGCACTTACTGCACCAAAACTGTGTGACTTGGCTTCCCTGTTGTTACTGGTGTTGCCCCAATTGCTGCAACTGGCCCTTATACTTCAAGGAACGTCTGCTCTCCTTTTGTTAACTCCTCACTCTCTCATCTCAGTCTAGTGACCTCAAAGTCCTCAAAATTAATCCCAATCACCTTTAATTCAGATTTAATCATAGACAGCATGTGTAACAGCTTGGAGATGTCATTTTTTGCAGGGGGGGGTATGTATTATGTATAACAACTGAGAAAGCTCAACTGATAGTGAAATTATGTCCTTCCTGAACTCATCAGTCAACTGTCCCCGAAATCCTACATGGTCTTCCCAAACATGTCATGGGCTAGGAAGATAGTCCGGACAGTATTCATGACACTCTCCTTTTGTTGCTCCTTTTTCGATGTGTTATCAGTGGGGAAATAATAAAAGGAAAACTACAGGTTTAAGGCATTTAGGCATTTGTGAGGCAGGAAAAGTAGACGTTTAAGGCTCATGGACTACATATAAGGGTTACACTGGGTGTATAATCTTTCTAACCCAGCATACCGTGGTGCTTTTCCAGGGATTGGCACAACATATACACATAAAGGTGATGAGTGTTAAACTTACAAGGAGGAAAATAAAAACAAAAACAGTTGATTCAATCACATTATAATCCTTATAATTTAATAAATGTATTAGTATCTGTATTTCTGTAATTATATGATGGAGAAAAAAAAACATCTGTTACATGAAGGATACTATGCTAGTTGCTAAAATACAAAGAGGAGAAGATCAGTGTTATTTTTAATTCCCTACTACGTGATAGGCACTAATCTTGGCATTTTCCAAACATTTGTTTTTTAAGTTTTTAAGGCCAACAGCTTTCAGTAGTTAACATTATCTATATTTTTTAGAAACTACATGGCGTGTGAAACAGAATTGAAAGGCAATTCAAAGCTAAGACTTTAAAACACATACCTTCTTTATCAAGGTAAAATTAGTCTGGTCTTTGGCCATAAGGAGCTCATTTTATTGTGTGGAAGATTCCAAAGTTATGTGGTTTCAAACTCATATGAAAATTTCCTCTGTTCACCTTCCTAAACCTGCTTATTCCCAATTTCCTCTGCCTCATTTAGTGTTACCATTAAAAACTAGGTGAAAATATTTCACATCGATTCTTTTCTTTCCCTCTACTCCCTATTCCAATTCAAGGCAAAGCCTTTGACTTTACCTTTAAAATATATTATAAATATGATCACTTCTCATCTCTCCCTGGTGACCACTCCATCCCATGTCTCCACTGTTATCCTGCCAGGATTACAACAACAGCCATACAACTGGTCTCTCTTGTTCAATCTTCTTTCTACTACAACAAAAACATATAATGGTATTTCAAAAATAAAAGATACTAGGTAACTCCCTTTTTAACAAATTCCATTGACTTTCCATTGTGATCAGTTTAAGATTCCAAATATTTACTTTGTACCACAGGTTCCACAAGAGTCTATTACTATGTCTCCACCTTTATTTCTCTCCTTATACAAAGTTCATGTTCCAGCCACAATAGCCCTCTATCCGTGCATCAAATAAATCAAGTGTTTTCTTGCCTCAGGGAAGATCCACTGTACTTTACTTTCCCTGCATATAACTTTTTATAGGTTTACACATGACTATTTCTCATTCATCCTTCCTGATCCCACTTATATATGAGCTCCTCAGAAATACACACACACACAACTAAAGTAATCCATAGTCCAATGAGGCCAAGCTTTATCCCATAACCTATTTGGTTATTTTCATAACATCATTACTGCCTAAAATTAATTAACTTATTTTTTTAGTTTGCTCTTTTTTTATTATCTACATTTGCTTAGTATACATATTTTAAGTTCTGCAAGGGCAGATTTATCATGTTTACTTCTCTATTGCCAATATTCCAACTATGCCTGGCGCGTAGAAACTGTTCAAAAAATTATGTTGAATGGACTGATTTACAACATGTTATGTAAAGACAGATGTAAGCAACTGACTGCCTGAGGGAATCGGGAAAGATTGAACACTTGAGCTTGACCATGAAAGGCTCATTTCTTCAATGAATATGTATTAGAGGTCTACCATACACTAAGTGCCACATTTGAAGGAAGGGGTTCCTCAGCAGATTAAGGTATTTCACATATGGAACAATGCAAAAGTCTATTATGAAGGATCTAAGAATGATAGATAGCAAGTATGATTTAAATTCAGAAAATGAAAATATCACAGCAGGCTAGAGTAATCAATGAATGTTTACCTAACATTGAATGAAGATCCCATCTCCCCACCAAAGGAAGAAAGGATTTTAATTAGTGTAAAGATTAGATAAAAGTCTGTAACTATAGGGATGATGTTGCAGATATTAGAGCACCTAAATGTCTTACCAAGTGCCTTGGAGTACATTGTTTCATAGTGGTGTGGTGGTGGATGGGCAATTCATCTTGAGTAGATCCTGGAAGCAAGCAAAGGCCAGGTACTCAGCAAGGTTTTCCCTGTGGACCTATCAGAAGTGCTTTTTAGCCAATCTCTTCAATTCTCATAAGGAAGCCATTGTGTATCATTCTGTTTAAAATTTAGTATATTACAGCAATATATATTAAGAGGAATGAAAACAAAATTCATCTTTAGTCTTTACACTCAGGCTAGAATTGTTGAAAAATAATGGTAGAATTTGAAATAATTTTATAAGATACTTTATTCTTTTGCTAATGAAAATTAATATCTTGTACATATATCTGTATCTACATGTACATCTACATCTATATATCTGTATGACCAAAAAACAACAGTCTCTTTTTTCCCGAAGCACCATTTCCAAAAACAACAACAGAATTGTAGAGCTGGAAAAGACATGTTCATTATGTCATAACAACCATATAATTTACAGATTAGAATTCTAATATTTTAATCCTTTATGATGAATGCAATAGAACTATTATTTTGAAAGCCCATGGGAGAGAAAAAGACCTCTGACTACTAGTGACTTCATATCTCAGAGATTGCAAGATTCCCCATACTGAGGAATTTAATCAGTAATAAATTATTTTCAACTTCAGTCTCTGCCAATGTTATGCAGAGGTATATTGGCCAACTACTGTGTGTGTGTATGCTTGTGCACGTATGTATGTATGTCTCCTTGTTTTTTATTTGTCTGTTTTATGTGCACACACACATACATATACATACCCATAGAAACATAGTAAACTTATACACATATACAAATACATGTGCATCTATAACATATTTGTATATGTATATATGAGAGTATACATCTGTAAGTGAGTATAAAAAAGAAAAACAAAAAGCAAGGACATTAATGGTTTATCAAACTAGGTCATCTATATAAAATCTACACCTATCTATCTTTGAGTTAATATTTTCTTTCTTTTTGAATTTACTCTCCCAATCCTGTGTTTAGTTATTAAGTTAAAAAAAATGTTAAATTCTTGGGGTGCCTGGGTGGCTCAGTGGGTTAAAGCCTCTGCCCTCAGCTCAGATCATGATCCCAGGGTCCTGGGATCGATCCCCACATCGGGCTCTCTGCTCAGCAGGGAGCCTGCTTCCCTCTCTCTCTGCCTGCCTCTCTGCCTACTTGTGATCTCTATCTGTCAAATAAATAAATAAAATCTTTAAAAAGATGTTAAATTCTCATAAATCTAAACATGTGCAGAAAAGTAATCATAATACTTTATCTTCCGGGCCAAGTAATAGGACTAAGTTAGCACTTTTTCGTGGGCTGGGTTTGTCTGCAACAGCAAAACTAGATCTGCATGTCCTTTCAGCTCTGTGCTCTGTACGAATATTTCTGAATTACTTTAAAAGCTGCTGAACTGGCATAGATGCCTAGGTATTTAGAATCATTTTTGCTCTCTTAATCGACCCTCATGGTTTTAAATACCCAGGACTCACTCGAATATGGTGGATTTATTCTCTAGGTCTCTGGCTAACATGTTGAGAAGAAATGAAATGATGTTGATCTTTTGGGAAAAGGAAAGAGTACACAGTCCCCTTTGGGCAGCAAGGCCCTAGGGAACCATGCATACCACAGCAACTCTACTTAAGTTCAGAATATTAAAAAAAAATAAAGAAGAAGGAGAACAACAACAACAACTAGAGAAATAGAAATAAAACCCTTTGGTATTTTTTTGCAGAGAGAACATTATGAACAAATGCATTTATAGTATCATAGTAGAAATTATATCTACACAGTAGAACTTCTAAATTACTTTTCCTTGGCAAAAATGTACAGGAAAAAAAAGAGAAAAAGGGGATTATTTAAACTTAAATTCATACTTTATTAAAAGAATTAGGCACCATCCATTAGAGTTCCTAGCCCATGTGAAGCAATTTTATTTCAGAATGTGCTTTGCTGTTGATAACAAAAATTGTGTCAATAATATTAAGAGAATAATCATTCAATGAGGCTCTCAGAGATTACCATGAATTTTTTAAAAGTCAAATGATGTTGCTTGCTTCTGTTAGATAACCTCAGTACCCTGGATGTCTATCAAATTCACAAAAGGTTGGTGGCAAATTACTTAAGTGCTCCATCTGCCAATTATACAAACAAAGTTTTCAAGATGATATAATTTCTCTGGGTATAGGTTATCAGAGCTAAGGAAACAGCACATCTATGGTGTTGTCAACAGACCATCAATTTGTGCTCTGCCTATTGGTGGAGGAATGAAGATGAGCTATCAGACAGGTGAGACCCAGGAGATCAAACATTCTACTCTCTTTGCTCATACAAACCTCAGTTTCCTTAAGTGACAGGTAGGATTTGTACTTACTACAATTAAGCAGGTTAAAAGCTTGAAGTGCTGAAGGAAAAAAAAAAAATGAAGTTGTAACTTGTTAGCACATAGATTTTTCAGGTAGGGAAGAGGAGAGGTTATGATCGGTACCAATTATTAAGTTTCTGAGAACTCTGTTGCCTCAAGATGCTCCACATGTGTTTTATTGCATTTAATATTTTCAACAAGGAGGTGTATGTTATTTCCCCCATCTTAAGAATGAGGAAACCGAGTCACAAATTGTTTGTGTCACTACTGAATAGTGTAAGAATTCAAACCAAAAGTCCTTTTCATTGCCAAAGACAGTATTCTTGCTGGCACACTACAGTCTCCCTGTGAACACACATACTAACAAAAAGTGAATATTCGTACCAACAATTAGGCTAGATGTTTGTTCCTCAAGTGAAGCTCTGTGTTAGCTTGGACTGGGGTAACCAAATATTTGAGATTCATGCACACATAGCCGAAAGCAAACACTAATGACAGAAATAGATGAGTTTTCCATGGTTCACGCATTTTGTTTTTTGAAAGGAATATGTGAAAAAAAAGTAATTATTTAACTCGGCCAGAATCAGTAAGAAAACCACTAACACAGTCATATTAAAATCACTATTCTTAACTCTCAAAGAACAGTGTGAAAACTTGGCTCTTGTTGTTGTTGTTTATAACATCAAAAATAATATTAAACATTGTTAACTTCCTATGATGTGATGTGTGATATATCTTTCTCTACACAGTGGTATTGCTGGGCACAACCAAATGTACCTGATATTTTAGGAGAACAGAGCAGTCAGTTGTACAGAAAAATCTTAAATATTATTTTAATATATGTGTTTTTTCTTATAATGTAAAATCCACAGTCCTACTGTATATCTTAAATAATGGCACAAATTGTTTAAGTTACTAAAACCTCATTCTGACTTTTTTGTTGATCATTTGACTTTTACTAGCCTCACAATAGGATAGGAAGAGAAATAGTCTCTTCCTTGGGAAAGTCCTGCAGTGTTATGAAAACATGAATATGGTAGAGGTCATAAGTTAACTTTGAAAGTGCACTGATAAACTTTGAATTATTTATCTGTGAAATTCAAAACATGTGTGGGTCACGCTTGTTGGACAACTCTGCTAAATATTTAGTCCAATATCTCTGAGCATTGTACTCAGTGATTTGGACAAATTAAAAGGTAAGATTTCTCTTACTGGAAATAAGTCATAGCTGGCTTTGGATGTCTCTATTTTGGTCTGGCATACACATTTACTGGAAGGCCTAATAGCAATCCCTAAAGAAATTCAGAATAAGGAAATGATGTGATATTATTTCCATTTCAGATACCGATCTAAATGGCATGATAATGATAACTTGATGCTATGAGTGCTTGTGTGTCTGTGCATGTGCGCGTGTGCCTACACGCTTATATGTATAGACAAACAACCACTATCTGTAGGTATGTGATATATCAATATATATTTAAGGAAGCATCTGTGTATGCATTTCAGAATGGCATGGTCTTAAGACTATATCTACATAGGAGAGAAAACAAACAAAAAAAAACCTTTGAAAATTTGGAAAAATCACAAATCAGTAATCATATACTGTTTAAAATTTTTAAAATATTCTATTTTATTGGTTTCCATTTTGATGCTGGGCTTTATTTAAAATAGTTCTGCCCACATAGAATCATTAAAAAAAGAAAAGTTATAGTCAGAGAACTTCTTGCTGCTTAATGGTCCCTTGGTCCATGTCATCACCATCTGGACTATATGAATGGCCAAATGAAGGGCGCCTCTTAACATGTAATATGTTATTTGCCTGGCTTCTTAGGCCAATTTGGTGTAACTGACATTTTTTCCCACCAACACTTCCTTCAACAAAATAAGTATGTCTAGAAAGAACCAGACTCAAAGATCTCTAAATTTCTAAAGAAATTTCCTTTTGTAGTGGTTCCTACAAAACTTATACTTATGAGCTTACTTCAGTTCCTTTGAGCTCTTGGTCCTTTAGAAATCAACAGGCTTGGACAGAAGTAACCAATAAGCTATCTCAGACAAGAGAAAGAGCAGGACAAAATGAAAAGATTCAACACCATTTCTCTGTATGCTTGCAATCCAACCATTCTCCTCCACGGTCTTTCATGTGTTTTGACAGTGAAGACTACTGACAAATTCTAATAGAACCACCACTTAGAGAATTTGTTCTAGAGAAAATACAGGTTGCTTTAAATATCTCATAGAAGTGATCCATAGTCATATTTCATGTAACACAATTTCATGAATTTTATAGGTTTCTAAGTTCCTTCTCTTAACAGGTAATGATAATATGGCGTGTTTTAACTCCTCAAAATGAGTTTTGGGGTGTGGTAAATTTAGTAAAATTAGGAAGTTGAAGGAAGTCCTAGACTGAAGACTCGATTTTATGTTTGCCACAAAATCAATTTTGCTAGATATTCTGAGTGTCATTCCTAAATTTCATAGCACATTGCACATTATAATTCTGTCACCCATGTAAGAGCAACCTACTATGTGACACACATTGTGATTTTGCATATTACTGGCAAGGCTGTGTTACAATTTTGCAGACAGAAAAATGATGAAACACTGTAACCTTAGCTGCCGTCAGAGCTCATGAGTAAAGAATGGACGAGGGGCGCCTGGGTGGCTCAGTGAGTTAAGCGTGTGACTTGTTTTTTGTTTCTGGCCATGATTTCAGGGTCATGGGATCAAGCCACACTTGGGCTCCCTGCTCAACTCAGAGTCTGCTTGGGGTTCTCTTTCCCTCTCTCTCTGCCCCTCTCATTCATGTGCTCTCTCTTTCTGTCTCTCTCTCAAAAAATCAATTAAAAAAAAATATATATATATATAAAATCTAAGCAAACAAACAAACAGAAAAACCAAGAATGGGCTAAACTCAACTTACCTGGCACTGGGACCCATGCCCTTTCCAAGACACCGGGTATCCCTTCATGATACTAGAACACCAGGCAAGCTCAGGACTCAGAATTCATTCCTTCTGCTTTAGAAAAGGTTATCTGAGGGCATATCTACTGGCATGGGAATGGGATTCCCAAGAACACATACCTAAAATATAAATACATCAATCTCTGTCCCTTTGTCCATTTCACCTCTTCAAATCGTAATTCAAGGTCGAATTTCAGTTCATGTAATCTTTTTTTTTTTTTTTAAGATTTTATTTATTTATTTGAGAGACAGAGAAAGAAAGAGAGAGAGAGTGCAAGCAGGGAGGAGAGGGAGAAGCAAGCTCCCCATTCAGTGGGGAGCCCAATGGAGGGCTCCATCCCAGGACCCCGGGATCAGGACCTGGGCCAAAGGCAGAAGCTTAACCTACTGAGTCACCCAGGCACTCTTCAGATCACTTAGTCTTTAAATTTTCTCATCTCTAAGAGCTCATGCAGACTGTTAGACAGTCTACAACATCTGTCAGATCCTGAAGACTGTTTTATAGTGCTTTGTTGTTTCAGTTAAGAAGTGATTGTCTTTAGAGTTAGGAGCTCTTTACTAAATGTCCTTTACATATCCCAAGCCACTCCAGCTCCAACAGTGGGTATATGATAGGCATATAATAAATGTAATTGGTATTATTTATGTAACTTATGCAATATAAGTATTTTTGACAATTTTATATAATATTTATTACTGCTTAAAAAGGAATAGATACAGGAAAAATAATTTCTTGTCATGGCACTGCTGCTAATATCTAGTGAATCCTAGATGAGTCATACAAATTTTCAAGGCCTCAGTTTTCTTGTCAGTAGAATGGAAATTCTATTATATTTATTATCTTTATTCCCAGTATTAGTATAATCAGTCCATTTGATTTTTCCCATTGGATAACTCCCATTTGATTCTTTTAATAAACAGGAGGTGGGGGGGATCCAAATGGAGAAAAATCCAAATGCTTTCCAGAATGTTCATCATATGTTAGCACAGTTCCTAAGCCTATGCTCATTTAACTCTGGCCACTATGTTAGTGCAAGATGAGGGACAAATGCGCTCATTATTTTGTGTTTCTATTTACACTTAGGTACATGGGAATAGCAATATATTTGCTCTGTAATGTAGAAATTAATAAATCAATGTAGAAATTAATAAAATAACATAATTCAGAAACAACTGACATTGGGACTTAAAATTTACTCAGTCCTTAGTTCTTTTAAAGGAAAAGAGCAATAAAGAAATTAAAGACTTTCTCTTTGTATTTCTGTGTCCACATGTGTTAATTTCTTTCTTTCTAATTCTTCTTCTCATGTCTATAATTACTTATGTCCTCGCTCCTTGACTGTTCCATAGCTTATTTTTTCACCAACTTTGATACATGTAAATATTCCTTATTTTTAGCTATTTAGTATTTTATATATGTTGGTCTCCTTTCTAGATCATTAATCTACATGAATTAAAACTCACCTAAGTGTGTCCATGGTATCCTCCCTTGGTTAAATTTTTTGGTGGTTATTGCTCTTGTCTGCTAATCCTTCAGAAAGATTGCTTTCCAACATTCTGTATCCATGAGAACAATAATTAAATTTTCTTTTTATATTAGAAGAGTCTCACTACATATATCGTATGCATCTGTAAAGCATGATTTTCTTCTATTTTGCCATATAATTGGCATATAATTGCCAAAACACTTGGCAATTAATTTGATCTACTATGATTTACTACTGTTAAAAATTTTAGTTCAGAATTCAACACCACTCTATGATGTTTCTTTTGTGCTTGGAATGAGCACCCTGTTATCCACTCTTAAAGGTAATTTTTTAGTCCACTATCATGTGCAATGCTTACTGAAAAATAGACTGCCTTTCTCTTCTTTTTCTAAGACACTAAGAGTTAGACCCAATGAAGTTGCTTTCTTAGTTAAGACTTCAATGGCAACACCAACACACAAAGGAAGGTTTTGCCCTTGGCTGCCCCTATTTCCAAAGTTGTCCAGTCAGTGACCTCCATATCCCTACCGCTGTATTTAGCTTTTCTGTTTCAAATATTTAGTGTTGTCTATGTCTCTGGAGTGAACTAAGCATTTTTATCCTCTAAAATGTGATTGATAAGTGACCATGATATTTGCATCTTTTTTTGTATGTTTAAAATGTCAACAGATCATATTTAAGTACTCTATTTCCATTTTCATCAAATATATGGTATTGAACTGAAGTTTAAATTATTTTTCTTTTCTTATTTCTTCTTTCCTTTATTTCTTTCTTTGCCTTTCTACCTTTCATTCTCTCTCCCTCCCCCTCTCTTGTCCTTTCTTACTTTGTCCTCTTTCTTTCCATGAAAGACTATGTGTTTGTGTGTGTTTGTCTCTGTGTGCATTTTCATCAAGGCAACATAAACACAAAGATTAAATTAAAATAGATTCAAGCATAGAGTAATGAACTGATGCCCAGCCCCCTGAGTCTTTTTATTAAGGTATATTATGCACTTCATATCATTTACATTTTTTTTTTCCATTTCAATTATTGCTGAATTTCTTGAGTTCAAGTGCAGATCCTTCATACAACCTTTGTAATAGAGTAGATGAGAATTTACAAAGTGGGTTTGGAATGTATTTTATGTAAAGGGATTAAACATTTTTCAAAGAGCCAAAAACTCATATAATCTCTCCTGAACTGTAGCTGGAGATTTTTTTTTTCCAAATTAATTCCCATTTTAAAAACCTCTTAAGGAAATTCCAAAGTACCCATTTATCCTCTAGACTTTCTGGAAGAGGATTAAGAATCTAAAGGAAATAAATGAAATTTAGCCACTCCATAAAAGAGCATAGCTTGGATGTTATTCTCACAACATAACAAAACACACACCTGGGCACACACACACACACACACACACACAAACAGGGGTACTTTTAATTTCACAAACTTCCTCTTAAAACAAACTCAAAAATTTTTACTTTCACTAAACCATTATGAAAGATGTTTCAACCTGCAGGACTCTCTCTCTCTCTCTCTCTTTTTTATTATTATTTTTTTTTTTTGGAAATCACCTAGTGCTGGACATTGTCTGAGCCTAAACAAATACTTTAAGCAGCAAAGCCAGACATTTCTTACTTGACTTCCTGAAAGCTCAGACTTCATGAAGATTTGGCTTTCATTCCTTCCATCCTTGGTGAAGTTCCAAAACTTTTAGATTTATATCTCCCATTGAAGACAAAGTAGCAGCATATCAGATTTTTCTTCTCTAGAGAACAGTTTCTAATTAGGGGCTTTGCAACTATAAATGACTTGGAAAAATATTTAGGCCAACTCCTACAACTCCTGGCATTTTTCCTTCAGTTGAGATCAGGCTTCCTCAGTTAAGGAGAATAAACACTATCTCTGCTCATGAGTGAAGGCTCCACTCCAAGCCCTGGGATTTCCAACTCCCTCACTATAAAATGTGACCCCAGTCACAGTCTTCCCAGGAATGCTTTGCTATCTTGATCAAATATTCTCCTATGTGTCAGGGTCGTCAACAGGGACATATTTTTCAATTCTGGCTCTCTATGTTATCTACCTTATCTAGAAATGTGGAAGAAGTCATTCTAGTTTATCCTCAACTGTGATTTAATATTTTCCTTGAAAAAGCCAATTGTATTTATAGATGTGGAAAAAGGTTTTATAGGTTTAGAAAAGAGATAATGACAATAATAGTTGATATTTATTGATCACTTGTCCTGTGCCAGCCACTGTATTAAGTGGGTATAATAATCTATCTTTTATTTGAATGCACCCAACAACCCTATAAATAAGATGTTATCCTTCTCATTTTCTAGAGAACACTTAGATTTACAGAGTTTATGAAATTATGCCAGAGTTTCCCAATAAAAGGAGGGTAGATTAGAATTCAAACATAAATTGATTTTGTTTCAGAAAGTTTAACCTTAAATATTACATCATATAACTGGATCACAAATATACTTGCTTTGCAATATCTGAGATCATATAGATTCAACATCAGTCAACCTAAAAAATGATATGAGAGGAAAATATGAACTAATTTTGAAAAATATTGTCCTCACTGACACTGAATCTATTTAAAAGACCAAAATAACTATTAAAGGAAAATAATAAATGGATTTAACTTGGGAATGTTTCAGTGAATTCCCCAGAGAATCACTGAATATATTCTGTATTTTAAAAAAATATAACACTATCACTCTTTATGATAAGACAATATACTTAAGCAAAATATTTCAAATTATTTTAAGACTATCTGACACAAATATGAAAGACTTACAGTCATCTCATTGTTGTCTGCCAAATCCATGATGAAACAGAATGGGAAACTACCTCCTCCCCTATACAAAAATATAAAAAAAAAGTTTCAAGATACAGGGAAAAATAATATATTTTTAAAAATTATTTTCAAAGGAGCCACTTATATGAAACCAACATTGCTTAGAAGCATAAAATGTCAAAATAATATTTTCTGAGCCACAATTTTCCTAGGGGAATGGGGTTACTCTCTTAAATAGAATAGAATGCCCAAGAAATGGCAGATGTGTTCTTAATCTTTTCTTTTCACAATTTCCATCTTAGTTTGGAACTTTTCCATTCCTTTCTGTGAAAACTTTAAGATCCATTAGAGAGCATCTGATATTATAAGCACTTAGCAGCTATAAAGAGTGAAATTATCTCCATCCATCAATTCATATACAAAACAGTAGCTCCCATTAGAAGATAGTGCAAAAAGAATAGACCAAAGCAAATCTACTTCAGAGATGGAGTCCAGGTGACAAATAAGGTTTCCTTCATTTGTATGTCAGAGTTACAACTGATTGACCAATGTCCACCATCAACTCTCTAAAGGTCACTATTATAACCAATGGATCAAGCAGATCTGTATCAGGAAGGGTTGAAATTATTACTTAACAGAGTAAAGGAAAGAACTGATTGAGGGAGCCTTAAATGGATCTCCTAAGGGAAGAGAAGAGGGATAAATATTTTAGGCTTTTAGAGTCTGTGTTCTAGTGGTTTAAGGCGGGTTTCCCAATACAGAGATCAGATTGAGACTGATCAACATTCTTGACATAAGAGTTTAAAACTAATGGACGGTGGGGTGAATGTTGAAAAGTGATCTCAGAAACAAGCATTGGCCCACTTGAGCCATTTTTTTGTCTTTGGAAAGAGACTAATTACCTTGATGAACAATACGTTGTCTTGAAAAAGAGGCTAGTTTAGTAGTATATTATTCAGGTAAACTCATTTTCAGAATTTCTTGAAGCAACCAAAGAAATTATTGTTCTGAGGAGGACTTTGCAAAAGTCTTAACTTTTTGGCAAAAGTTTCAGGAGAAAAGAACAATGTCAGATTGCTATGAGTGGCCCGCCTTAGTCAATCTGGCCTACTACAACAAAAACACCATAGACTCGGTGGTATAAACAATAGAAAAAATTCTCTCATCATTTTGAAACCTGAGAATTCCAAATCAAGGTATTAGGTGATTTTTTTAAAATTTTTTTGTTTGTTTGTTTGTTTTGTTTTTTGTTTGTTTGTTTGTTTGTTTGTTTCATTTGAGAGAGAGAATATAATCAGCGGGGGGGGGGGGGGAGGGACAGAGGGAGAAGCAGATCCCCTGCTGAGCAGGGAGCCAGATGTGGGACTAGATCTAGGTACTCCAGGATCATGACCTGAGCTGAAGGCTTAACCAACTGAGCCACCCAGGTGCCCCAGGTATTAGGTGATTTGCTCCCTAATGAGTCCTCTCCCTGGTTTGTTGACTGACACCTTCTTGCTTTGCCTATGCTTCATCTTTACACTTTACCAGTCTCTTCTTCTAAGAACATTAATCCATTCATGAGAACTTCACCCACTTATTTACCTCCCAAAGGCCCATCTCCAAAAACCATCACATTGGGAACTAGAGTTTCAACACATGAATTTGGGGTAAGGCAAATTTCAGTCCATAGCATAGCCTTTATTCTTAGCCTGATGGCTGAGTTATGGGACTGCAGTCTTAACTCACAACTTAATGTCTCACAATGTCTCTATTTTCACATTTGAAACATTTTAAAGATTATAGTTTGACTCTCAAGAAAAAGTAGAGAATATTTAAAAAAAATAAACAAGCAAATAATAACCAGAAACAATCTGTTAATAACAATAAATATTTGTTGACTTTTAAGTATTCTCTTAAAGGGCATTCTCCCAACAAACTACTTAATCTTTACAAAAAGTAATGGGACAAGTAGTATTAGAATCCTCATTTAAAAAAAATGAAAGATCTGACTTAAAGAAAATGTAAATAATGCTCCCATGGTCAGTAGCTAAAAAGCTCCAGAATTAGAATTATATCTAAGATCCCTGGCTCCCAACCACACATCCATTCAGACACTGAAAATGTTATTTGGGTGTTCCAAGCCCAAATATTGATACAATAACAACAAAGGATATGTTTAAATAGCTTAAAAATATTAGATAATATTATGACTCATTTGATGCAAATATACTCCCACAATTCTTTTGCCAATAAGTTTCACATTTTAACTATTAGTTATTCTTAAACTCTACAAATTTAGCACAATTGATAAATTGCTAATCATAATAAATAAATGATAATAAATCAAGGCATTGCCGACAATACCAAACAAAATCAATTTCATTACTCTGGCAGACTGACTATCAACATTTTTTCCTCAGGAATACTTGGTTTGAGTGAAAGACCCCAGAGCTAGATTCTTTTTTTTTTTTTTTTTTAACTCATCCATAATGATGGTAGAGGTGAAGAGAGCAGGTGTGTGTGTGATATCACAACTCCTTATCATGTACACTTTTTAAACATAAAGTGAATGTTAGCAATCGACTATCAGGACGAATCCAAAATAATCTGAAATATTTATTGATACCAAAGAGTCCTTTCAAAAAGTGGGGGGATTCTGTCTGCATATAAAAAATTTGAGGTGCCCGAATTTCAAAAATAGTGAATGAATAGACTTTATTACCCTAGGTAAATTATAATTTTTAATTTCATAATTCAGGTGACTACTAATAAAATATTTTTAAATATATATCAAGTGCCTTCATTTTTTATTTCATTTTCTCGTAAGATCTGAAAAATGCCTTTTTTTCCTGACCTTTTCTCACACATACTCTCAAGTAAAAATTTTGAGATCCATCATCTGATACCCAAACATATAGTTCAGTGTTTGAGAGAATATAAACTCAGTAAAAAATTATTCAAAGTGATTTGGGTTCAATATTTGAGAAACAGGAGTGATGTGCCAAGGTTTTCCCAAAATTTCAGGTTTAACTGCCTCAAATTTCCCTATTGCTATGTCACTGTGAAATTGTGCATAGTGTCTTGCCATGAGGAGAACCCATGGAAGATTAATTTATATTTATATAAACCTAAACATGTTGAAATTAAAAAACCTTTTCAACTTTATGTAGGGTGATTTTAAAAATTCTATGATAACATTTCTGCCAGTATTTCTATACTTATTAACAAATTAGGTCATAAAGTTAAATTGAATTTTTTAAGTTAAATTGAAATTTAAAGGTAAAATTATATTAACAAACCCTAATAAGACAACTAATTTTATTTTTAAGTTCTTATTTATATTCCAGTTAGTTAACCTACAGTGTAATATTAGTTTTAGATGACTATTCAGTGACTCAACACTTATACACAATATTCCATGCTCATCACAAGTGTACTTCTTAATCCCCATCACCTATTTAACCCATCAAAATAATCAACAAAACTAAAAAGCAACCTATAGAATGGGAGAATATATTTATGAGTGACATGTCTGATAAAGGGTTAATATCCAAAATATATAAAGAACTGATAAGACTCAACACCCAAAAAATGAGTAATCCTATTAAAAAAAAAATGGGCAGAAGATATAAATAGACATTTTCCCAAAGAAGACATCCAGATGGCTAATCAACACATGAGAAGATGCTCAACATCACTCATCATCAGGGAAATACAAATCAAAACTACTATGAGATACCACTTCACACCTGTCAGAATGGCTATAACCAATAACACAAGAACAACAGGTGTTGGTGAGGTTGTTGGAGAAAGGAGAATCCTATTGCAAAGTTGGTGGGAATGCAAACTGGCACAGCCTCTCTAGAAAACAGTATGGAGTTCCCTCAAAAGTTAAAAATAAAACTACCCTATGATTGAGCAGTTGCACTACTAGGTATTTACCCAAAGGATACAAAAATACTAGTTCAAAGGGAAACATGCTCCCCCGTGTTTATAGCAGCATTATCTATGATAGCCAAGACATAATAGCCCAAGTGTCTGTGGAATGATGAATGAATAAAAGAGGTGTGAGAATATCACTACTCCATGAAAAAGAGTGATATCTTGCCATTTGCAACAACGTGAATGGAGATTGAGAGTATTATGCTAAGTGAAATAGGTCAGAGAAAAACAAATAGCATGTGATTTCACCCATATATGGAATTTAAGAAACAAAACAAATGATCATGGTGTAAAAAAAGAGAGAGAGAGAGGCAAACCATGAAACAGACTCTTAACTATAGAAAACAACCTCTTTCAGAAGTTTGTTGTTGTTGTTTTGCTTTGTTTTGTTTTAATCAGTTAAGGTCATCTAGCCAATTCAGACCACATTTTAAGAGACATGGTTGGTAAGTGATCAGACTACATACAAAAGGAAAAACAAAATAAAATAGGAAAATTTCAGGATTAGAGGGAAATTGAATATGGACCATTGCATTTGGATGTCAGAGAAAATTTTTAAGTAAAAGATAGAGAGAAGAGCACCTGGGTGGCTCAGTGGGTTAAGCCTCTGCCTTTGGCTCAGGTCACGATCCTGGGTCCTGTGATGAAGGCCCGAGTCGGGCTCTCTGCTCATCAAAGAGCCTGCTTCCCTATCTCTCTGCCTGCCTCTCTGCCTACTTGTGATCTCTCTCTCTCTGTCAAATAAATAAATAAAATCTTAAAAGAAAAGGTAGAGAGAAATGGAGTACTAATGTCTATGTTTTTCTAGATAATGTGTATTAACACAATGGTTGTCTCTTATAACACTAAAACTTACTGATTAAAACAAAAACAAAAGCAGAGAAAGTGCACCTAACCAAGCCAAAGTTATTCATGAAAAGCAGAAACATCAACCAGCCCAACATCAATCAGATTCAAATACATAATTTATTCTTTCCCATACTGTCTGTATCATTCTTAGTGTGCAGACACTGCCAATCAACAAAGCTAATAATGATCTAAGAACAGCACAAAACACAAGATTAACCTGAATGATTGAGTTTTGACTGATAAACTCAATCATGATAATTCATTATTATTCTCAAGTCAATAAACCAGAGTTAATTTGTATTCTTTCTAAACCTTGTATAAGTGTAACTGGCTCAGATGCTTTTGCTTGAAGACAGAAAGTTATACAGATGACCATTACTAGAAATTATATTTAATTAATATCTCTATTTTTATTAGTAATTTAAAAGATAAGTTTAAGCATCAAGCTGGTAATATATATGAGATATATGTACAATTATATGCCATAAATAATCCTGAATTCTGTCCTTGCTGTAATCAAATATAAAAATTGCTACAGGAAATGAAAATTTAAACCACTTGAAGTATTACTTGCCATTCTCCAATTGTTTAGAGATGAGACATATTTAGAGTACTTAAAAAAAAATCAGTGCACATTTGTTTGTAATAACTAAAAAAGTATAGTAGTTGAAAAGGATACAATGTAACAGTATAGCATAAAAAGTCTATTCAAACATATGCAAGTACTGAAGACAATGATAGAGGGAATGCTATTTCTTTCTTTAAGAACATATTGATACTAGACCCCAAACACATTAACTTGAAAATAAATTAGTTCAAGTGGCTGTTATCAAGCAGCATTTATCAGTAAACATTAGCAAACAAACAAAAATCATTCGCACAGTTTTCAATGAATGAATGTGCCCTAATGTAGTTTGTAGGAGATTAAGATGATAATTTAAAGATGTTAATATGTTAATTTCAACTTATTCCATATCTTTTATCATTCCAAGAGAGAAAGACGTACATGTTGAATTGTTTAATTTTTTTTTCCCTCTTTCCCTCCTTTCCAAACAGTACTCTAAGTTTGTGTCATGGCAGGCTAATGAGGATAAATGAAATTCAATTCTGGGAATTTTCTTAAGCCACAGAGGAGGCAATGTTCCCTTTTGTGCTGACTATGAATGAAGGATACAGTTCTGAGTTCTCTTGGGGTATAGGAGGGGAGACTGCTTCAACAAGGAGCCAGCACTGAGGAGGCCATGACAAAAACCAAAGAAAGAAATTGGGTCCAGTTCATACTGTTTAAACCCTCTATTAAGGTTCACCCAGGGGTGGGGGGTGGGGGGTGAGGGGCTCAGTCCCTTCATGGGTCTCCCTGGTGAGCTGGGAACCTGCTTCTTCTTTTCCGTCTTGCCCCTCACGCTGCTCCTACTCTCTCTCTTTCTCTGTGTCTCAAATAAATGAAAAAAAAAAAAAATCTTAAAAAAAAAAAAAAAGTCTCACCCCAAGCTAGAAGTACCTCTGGAAAGATCATGTACATGAATTAATACCTGCTTCTTTCTTTCTTTCTCTTTCTTTCTTTCTTTCTTTCTTTCTTTCTTTCTTTCTTTCTTCTCTCCTGTTATAAACGTTCGTTATTTTAATCAAGCTCACAGAAACAATGAATCATGAAACTTAGACATTTAATGTTTGGCCGTTGATTAATTTTCTTTACAAGTGTTGTGGACTGGAAGTGTCTTCCCAAATTACATATGCTGAAATCCCACCCCACAGTGTGGTGGTATTGGGAGGTGATTAGTTTGTGAGGGTAGAGCCCTCATGAATGGGATTAGTGTCCTTAGAAAAGAGATCCCAGAGAAATCCATTGCCCCTTCTGCCATGCAGGGACACAACAGGAAGAGAGGCTGTTTATAAACCAAAAAGATGGTCCTCAATCAGACACCAAATCTGTTGGCACCTTGAGTTTTGACTTTCCAGTCTCCAGAATTGTGAGAAATGAATTTCTTTTGTTGGCACTACCCAGTCTATGCTATTTTTGTTATAGCAACCTGAACCAACTAAGATAATGTGTTTACTTTTTATTTTTTGATATTATTCTTAGTAACAGTAATGTTACGCAATTTTTGAGAATGGCCATGCCGGCCTCACAGAAAAGATGGATTTATGGGAAAACAAAAGAAATAACAGTTGGCCTTGAGAATCCATGGGGAAGACTCTTTCAGGCAGAAGGAGTAGCAAATGAAGCTCCTGGGTTGTTCAGTCAGTTAAGCATCCAACTCTTAATTTCAGCTCAGGTCATGATCTCAGGGTTGTGAGATTGAACCCCATGTTGGGCTCTAGGCTGGGTGTGGAGCGGGCTTAAGATTCTCTCTCCCTTTCCCTCTCTCTCTAGCTCCCCTTCTCACTTTCTAAAAAAAGAAGAGGAAGAAGAAGGAGGAGGAGGGGGAGGAAAAGGTGAATCAGTGGCAAATGCAATTGATTTCAAGTGATCGGTAGCCTTGACGGCTCAGAGATTATTAGTAAAGAGCCCAGAGTTGCTGGAGTGGAGGGAATGGAAGGAAAAATAGTTAGGTCTATAGTTAGGCCTGATGGCATAGCAATAATCAACATTCAGATAACATCTACTCCATAAGCAAAATTATTAGACAATGAAGGCATTAGCAGTCAAAGTAAGATCGTTTGACTGGATCCAAATAATTGTAAACCAGACTCCAGAGAAAGGAGCAAGGGAACGGACTGAAAGAAACAAAAGTGATTATCAAGATTTCAGTTCAGCATAGAAACTTACCGTGCATCAATGGTAATACACAGGTCACTCATCCAGGACAAAAGAAAGTCAGAGCTAGTTGTCAGTTCATTATTACAAGGGTGGTTGTAGTTCTTCAAAGGAAAGGCAAGTAGTTAGGTATCTCAAGAAATGCCATAGGTCAGATCAGAAATAGTGAAATTCTACAAGTATAAACTGGAGGAAAAGTAAGGGCCTCAAAATTTGCTTGTTAAGTATATTTTACCTACACCTGGCATAAAGTAACATGTGCTATTTCTTTTTCTTTCTTTCTTTTTTAATATTTTATTTATTTATTTGAGAGAGAGAGAGAGAGAGAGAGCATGAGAGGGGAGAAAGTAAGAGGGAGAAGCAGACTCCCCATGGAGCTGGGAGCCTGATGCAAGATTCTATCCCGGGAC
This sequence comes from Martes martes, assembly GCF_963455335.1. Classification (NCBI taxonomy): domain Eukaryota; kingdom Metazoa; phylum Chordata; class Mammalia; order Carnivora; family Mustelidae; genus Martes; species Martes martes. The sequence continues at coordinate 121,874,135 of NC_137894.1, read as the reverse complement.
TCCAGGATCATGACCTGAGCCGAAGTCAGTCGCTCAACCAACTGAGCCACCCAGGCACCCAACATGTTCTGTTTCTACCAATTTATTTACAGGAGATTAATGGTAGAATTTAGAGGAAAAATCCATAGATTTACCCCCACATTTTTCAGATCTTTGTCAGTGTAGACATTATATGAAACGAATGTGTTTCCTGAGATCACTCAGTATCTTAATAGAATCAAAAGAAGAGGCATTGATTTGACAGGAAGGGAAATGAAAGAAGCATCTGTAGAACTTCAATACCTTTGAAACTGGCAATCTCTCCAATATTTATAACTTTCTTGACATAGTCTTTTCAGATGAGCCATTGTTAATGGAGGCAGTGGGAAAAAAGAAAAACTTCATATGGGAATCAACTATAAAATTTTCAAAACAGAGAGATAGGAAAAATGATGTGATGCCTTATAAAGTAATATCTATTCTTTGTCGGATAAAACCAACCAAAGGAACAGATCAACGGCAAGAGACAATTGCTGTGTAGGAGTATAACCTGTGGTGAAGGTAGGGAATGGATAATAAAGATGTTTTATACATAACTAGTCTTAGCAGGCTTAAGAAAGGTGCACAGGAATATATAAAGAGTGAAGCAATTTGAATTGTGTCAGTAAGTAACATGAAATTTTTAAAATTATTAGCAGACATGAAATTATCTTCTAGAGGTAGACACAACTATGACTTGATTTGACTAATGAAATCAAGCGGAAGTGGTATTCCATGTTTCTTTAAGAACTTTTAGTATGGCTTTTAAGAAATCACGTGATTTGCCATCTCTCCTTCCCTCCCTCCCTCTCTCTCTCCATCCTTTCTCCCCCCTCCCCCTTTCTTTTTCTTTCATAGTAACCACCACTATTTTGGATGTGGCCCCTCCATCAGATTATACCCCAGAATAATGATTGCATGAAGAAGAGCAGGAATCCACCTACGATGGAAGAGGAAGAGGACAGACAACACTCTCTGGCCATTTTTGGCCACTGACACTTTAGGGTTGTCTGTGGCTGTGGCATAACCAAGTCTTCACCTGACAAGAAAACAATATACTCATCCTAAGTTGAATATCACTTAGCATTGAAACAATTAAAATGGAAAGTCTATAAAAGAAAGATCATCTGAAAATAAGAATAAATGAATCTGATTCCTAAAATGACCATTCTTTGGTTTAATAAATGCATCTTTCCACTCAGGCTGGTGTACATCACATCACACACACGTGTACACACAGGTACCACAGGACAGAATGACGATGAAAACAGAAAGACTGAAAGGATAATTCTCTTGGTTACAGTTTTTTTTTTTTTTTATTTTATTAAAGAAGCAAAGTGAAAGAACATGAATAATGCCTGTAATCAAAGAAAGAGATTAGATTCAGTGCCAGGAATATTAGAATTGTCATCCAGTGTAGTCCAACGTGTGTGTGTGTGTGTATAGAAAAAATAATGGAGGAAGGAAAAAAAGAAAGAAAGAAAAATGATGTCCTGAACAAATGTTTCTGTCTACTTTTTGTTTTATGTACTAGTTCTCAAGTATCAAGGTTACTGTTTTCTTTCTCCAATATTTATAGAAAATTCATACAGTTCTAGCTGCAAAGCTGTAAAATTTTGAAAACATAATATAAAACTTCCCAGATCTTTGTATCACTAAGACACAGACACACAGAGCTAAACTAGCAAGTTTTGTGGTGTTGAGAGTTAGAATATATCCACATTGGTCTAATGAAAGATAAATAAAATGGATGCACCATATAATTTTCCTAATACTATGAATAAAATAAGGCACTGACATCCCCAGAGCAGACAAAACAAAACTTCAGTCCTAAAGTTTATAGGCATTCGTCCTGGCAGTTGTCCTTTGGAACTCATGAAAATATATTCTAACTGATAACATAGAGGAAAATAGCTTTTTCCTCATAAAACATTTTAAGAGTTTCATTAGAGGAAAAGATGTCAGAGCAAGACTGTGATTGTCAGAGAAGTCTTCTCTTCTATGTACGTTCCTCTTCTCTTGTCCAGGGAGTGTGAAGTTTACTGCTGAGGGCTGTTTACTGTGTTTTATTTAACAATTCAATGATTTTAAATGTGTCCTACTTTTCCAAATCCAATCTGGGAAATTTTTATCAAATTTCTTTGTAAGAACTCACCCAGGAACAAGAATAAATGGATATGAGAAATACAATACCTTCTCATCCTTTAAATTTTTCTAGGATGAGATAAGAATTCAATGACTTGATGAGCTCATATCAAATAAAACCATTGTCAACTTGAAATGTTAAACTCCTTAAGATTCAAGACTTCCTTCTATTCTTCCTTCTTTCTCTCTTTCTTCATTTCTTTCTTTTTTCCATGAATCATAATTTTTAGAACTAGCCTTGTTATCAGGAAGAATAGAAGAAATTTCTGATCATTAAACTTATATGATATCAGAATGATTGGTTTCTGTAGTTGGAGGTAGAGTTTTCCTTAAATAAAAAAATTAGGATTAGTAAATGATGATAAAAAAGCAGTTCTTCTTTCTTTTATTTGTACTACATACAGAGAAGGAATTTAAGTCTGACTACTTCATGCTAAAGGATAGCTTGACTCTTGAAAATAACCTAACTACTGTCTGTGGTTTTGGATTTTGGGGGGATTTAAAAAAAAACAAACAAACAGAATTTGTTGTTTGTTTATTCATATTGAAGTTAATTTCCATTGTATTGTAGGCAGAATACAGTCCTTACAAAGATGTTCACATTCTAATCTCTGGAATCTGGGAATATGTTAATTTAACATGGAAATAGGGAATTCTCAGCTGTGAGTAAAATAGGGATACTGATTGGGGAATGTTTCATTGATTATCCAGGTGAAGATAACATAAGGTCCTTATAAGAGAGAGGCAGGAAGATCAGAGAGAGAGAAGATAAAATGGAAGCAAAGGTCCCAGAGATATAGCCAAGAGCCAAAGTATGTGAGCAGCCTCTAGAAGCTGACAAAGTCCAGGAACAGATTCTACCCTAAAACTTCAAGAAGGATAGTTTTTGATTTTAGCTTCATAGAAAGCATTTCAAAAGTCAGACCTTCAGAACTTAAAATCAATCTATACTGTTTTAAGCTCCTAAATGTCAGGTTATTTGTTACAGCAGCAATAGAAAACAGATACACATATAGTAATACATACAACCTTAAACACACAGCTTAATAAAGGTGTGTGTGGGTGCACATTTTAATTTCACTTCTGCTCAGGGGCAGGTATGATAGAATATTTCCAGTGTCCCAAACAAAAAAGTACTATTAGTATTATTTAATAAATAAAAAGGAGTATAAAATACTATCAAATAACAAAACATTAGTTTGAATCACCGGGCAGAAATGTAAATGTTTAATTCAAATAATTATTTAATTTAATAATTAAATTTAGAAATTTTAATGATTACTATAGAAACAAATAATAGAATAGTAACTATATTAGACTTAACTGAAAAGATCATTATAAAAGACTGACTTAAAAATATTTTGGGGGCACCTCAGTCAATTAAGCATTTGGCCCTTGATTTTGGTTCACATCATGATCTCAGGGCTGTGAGGACAAGCCTGATGTAATGCCCCACACTGCTTAATATTCTCTCTCTCCTTCTACCCCACCAAATATACATATTTTTTGAAATGCAGCAAGGAAACATATAGAAAATATGCAAACAAGTTGACAAGAAAATGAGAATATAACAGTACTTACTTACATTTCTAAGTGAGTACACATGCATGTAGAGCATTGCAGAAACAGAAATAAAGAATGAGAAATAAGTAATATTTTAAAAGATAAGGGCTGAACTGGTTAAAGTAATATATTCTTATTTTCAGTAATTCAGCTAAACCTAAATGGTATAGATAAAATAAATCCTCACCAAACTCATATTAGTGAATTGGCAGAACACCAAAGAAAAAGAGCAGACCTTAAATAAAAGTAGGACCAAAAAGATTGTCTGAAAAAAAAGACAGGAAGACAACATGTTTCTATAAGAGCAAAAGGTGAAGCCAGAAAACAGTGGATCAGTATCTGTAAAAGGTGAAAAACAAAACAATTATCAATTAAGCGGAAAAGACCTCTTCCCCCAAACCAGTTCCTTCTTTCTTTAACTTAGAACACTCTAGACTTTATTGCCTTATCCCAGTCATTGTTACAGGATACTGTCTGAATAGTTCTGGTCAGCGGAACATGGGACTAGATGAGGTATTTCACCTCTAAACAAAGCCTTTTAAAAAGCCTATCTTCCAGGTCACCTGAGGGGCTCAGTTGGTTAAGAGACTACCTTCAGCTCAGGTCATGATCCTGGAGTCCCAGGATCTCCTGCATCAGACTCCCAGCTCTGAAGAGAGTCCGCTTTTCCCTCTGTCCCTGCCCCCGCCCCAACACAATCAGTATTGTTTCTTTTAATAAATATCACTGAAAAGTTAACATATTACAGACACTCTTTTAGATATAAGGATAATACATTTAAAAAACACAAGCAAAGTCTTTGCCTGAATGACACTGACATTCTAGTTGTAAGCTGCTTTTTTGGGCAACCCTTAAATATAACAGAAATGAGGTATATAGCTTCCTGCTAATAGAGAAATAAGAACATAATTGAAGTAAAAATCCTGTCATTTCAACTTATACAAAATAAGGCCAAAAAAAAAAAGAGAGAGATAAATGGGAAAATCAGGCAGTTATGAAATAACAGAAGAGGAACACAACAGTAATCATGATAAAAGCAAATGGACTAAAATTTGTTTCAATAAAAGGTGTCAAAGTAAATAAAATAAAACAAATCCAGGTATATGTTACCTAAAAAGGAAACACCTAAATTTTTGAAACAAAAGACTAAAAATAAAATTTTATATATATATATATATATATATATATGTGTGTGTGTGTGTGTGTGTGTGTATGTATATCTCTCTATCTACACACACACATGTGTATGTGCACATATACAAATATTCAAACAGATGTGTATACACACACATGCACACTCCAACACTAAACATATACAAATAAAAATGAGGACAGCTATATCAATATCTGGAAAAACAATTGACTTTAACACAAACAAGTTTTACCAGTGATCTAAGGGTCACATTTTATGTTGCTATCATTTCCCCAAAGGACCAAAACATTTTATATGTTAGTAAGAGAAGTTACATCTTTTTCTACCAACCTCCCACTAAAAATGGATACAGCATAATAGATCTGAATGCTCACTCTCCAGAAGTGATAAGTAAACTCCAAGTTTACTTTATAAATAATAACTTATGTTAGTGTGCTTGCTTCATAACTCATTGTTCTTTCACTGAAAATTTTGGTATTTTCTATTTGTATGGATTTTAAGACATTGCAATCAAACAGAGGTAGCTTGAGCCTACTTCAACATCTACAAATTGAGGGATCATGATCATGTCATTTAAGCATTCTGAGCCTCAGTGTCCTTATTACTAAAATGGGAATAACCTCAACATTTATTGAGTATTAAATAAGATTGTATATGAAGGGTGCCTGGGTGGCTCAGTGGGTTAAAGCCTCTGACTTCAGCTCAGGTCATGATCCCAGGGTCCTGGGATCGAGCCCCACATCAGGCTCTCTGCTCAGCGGGGAGCCTGCTTTCCTCTCCCTTCCACTTGTGATCTGTGTCTGCCAAATAAATAAATAAAATCTTAAAAAAAAAGATTGTATATGAAAACAGTATAGTGCAGTACAGCATACAGAGAAAAAAAGAACACTAGCTAATTTTATTATGCAATTACATTTTTTTTTTCTTTTACTTTGAGAGGTTGCTTTTCTTTAACTAAAATATCCAGATAATTTCAGAGTCACTTGGAAGAAAAGGGTTGCTGGGGGTGGGGGGTAGGGAGAGGGTGGTTGGGTTATGGACATTGGGGAGGGTATGTGCTATGGTGAGTGTTGTGAAGTGTGTAAACCTGGCGATTCACAGACCTGTACCCCTGGGGCTAATAATACATTATATGTTAATAAAAAACTTAAAAATTAAAAAAATAGCTAAATAAAATAAGACAATTTTAAAGTGATGCTTTCCTTCTCATCAAATACCAAATTTTAAAAATTTAGAATATATTTAAATTGTGTTTCAAAAATATCATTATAAAAATTGAAGAACACAAACTGACAAACTACTGAAGGATTATAACACTACCACATTGCTATTATCCCCATATTTAAAGAAAATATTAGTAAATCTATAATAATAATACTGTACATGGTATTGGAGTATAGTAAGCAGATTCCTACTGTTTATTATAGAGCTACAGAATGAAATTTCTCCTGTACAGATATAAAAGTTTTAGTAAGTTAAGTAGTTATCATAAGATTGAGTGAACCTGCTTCAGTAGGAAGCATGATGTTAGGATTAAAATATAGTGTCTATATACTTCAGTGCCTTTGGAATTGCTGAACTTTGTTTAGATGCCCCTTAAATGATAAAAACACAGGCAAGCTTTTCACAAAACACTTTTCCTTTCATGTACAATATTCTCACTATAGCAAATAAATTGCTACCTGTATCTTTCTGCATTATTTCCTAACAGACAATCTAAATCATCAAAATAGTGCTTTTGAAAGAACCATGTGATGTCCAGAAAGCCTTATGAAACTTTTTATATCTTATTTAAGCACTTCTGAGCAATGAGAATATGAATGAAAACCACTAAAACCTTTGTGTTTTGGTTTGAATCTCTGAACTCATGAATTTCAAGTGACATGAAATTGGCCCGGATAATACCATAGCTAGTTAATGCAACTCATTCACCCTTGTAAGTAAAACGTTTTTACTTGTTCCTAAAAAAATCCCTACTGCCATGAAAAACAAAACCCCTCATCTTTGTCCACAACAAACAGTTCTGATGGATTTCTGTACTTGGTCCTGCATACCTATGTGCTTCATTGTCTTTCAATCCTAAGAGAAGACGTCTTACACAGAGACGGATGCAGGGACTTGGGAAAGCAGTGCTCAGGCCTGCATAATGGCTGATAATCACGGTCATTTCCCATTAATTTGGCAGCCTGTACATTGCACAACACTTTAAAATAATGAGCAATATTTATTTCGCTGTCAGTCATATTGATCTGTCCATAAAAAAGTCAAATTTAATGTTCGTTGTGGCAATAATTAAATTCATTTAAGAAAGAGAGGCACTGACATCTGGCCAATAACACATTAAACAGGTAAGTGAGAAGAGTCTAATCAACAAAAAAAATCAGTTTATCATACATCAAATGGAAGTTTATTAAATCAGCATATCTCTGCTGATTATCTGATATGGTAATGGTTAATTATATTTCTGAGGTTGGAGATGAATATTCTAAATGTATGGAAAATATGGGGCGGAATCAGAGAAGGAAATTTGAAATCAGAAGTGATCATTGATGTCCTGGATCTACGTGATTAATCCTTTTCCATCTATTAATTCGCTCTGCTACTTTGTCCCGTTAGGGTAAGATATGCTGAGAAAACCTCTGTAAAAGGAAAAATATCTTTCCTAGAAGATTTTCCCATTGAGCATGGTGTAAAAGAGAATTTCTAACTCGTTATAGTATTTTAGTCACAGGGAGCTGTAATCCTGGGGTGTACAATTTTATTCCTGGAGTTGTTTTCATCTATGATTTTTTTCCTCCCTCAAGACCACAAAGGGGGTGAGCAAAAGTGAATGAATCTGTATCTAAGCAAGGCACTCACATGTGTGCATAAAAATGATTTTGGAAGAAATTATCTAAAAATTTGACAAAGGAAAAATCATTTCTTACTCCCCCCCCCCCCAAAGATCTGGAGATATCATGCATTGTAAGATTTGGAATAATCTAAGCACACTCATGATTGATTGATTGATTGATTGATTTTTTTTTTTTCCTATAGAACAAGAAATCTGTCTCCACGATGCATATTGCATAGACTGCCAGGGCATTAGCAGCTCCATGAGCGATAAGGGTAGCTGTGGTAGGGAGGCTGATGAGGGTAAGGTGGGCGTGATGAAGGCAATAATGAATTGTTGACCATTTTTTTTTTTTTTTTATACGTGGGAGGATTTAAGTAAAATCCTCACTGAACAAACTTGGAAAATGATCCTTTAAAAAGTGAAAATCTGCTATGAGTGTATGAATTGGAACCTAGATTCCTTATTTATAGGTGCATGGACATTTTGCTGGTTTGTGATGAGTGAACCACAGCATGCATCAAAATCAAAGAAAAGTCAAGAACTAAGTTGTTGAAACTTTGAAGGTATTTGAACCAGAAACTTAATCTTGGAAGATTTGGACATGAAGGTTTTATGGATGAAATGAAGCAGAATTTGCCAGCAGAGGGATGTCTGGGTGGCCCATTTGGTTAAACATCTGACTCCTAATTGCAGATCAGGTCATGATCTCAGAGTTGTGAGATTGAGCCCCACCTAGGGCTCTGTACTAGGTGTGAAACCTGCTTAAGATTCTTTCTCTCTCTCCCTTTGCCCCACTCCCCCTTCACTCTCTGAATTAATTAACTAAACTAAAAAAAAAAAAAAAAAAAAAAAAAGGAAGAATTTGCCAACGGAATATCACCCAACAGAATACTGAATGAGATCTAAAAATACTGTCACTTTATATTTTTATCATGCATTATGGTTACAAACCTGCTTCCAACACATCATTCCACTCATGCAACATCACACTGAGGTGGTTTTATTTTATTTTATTTTTTAAAAGATTTTTATTTATTTATTTGACCCAGAGAGAGAGCTCACAAGTAGGCAGAGAGGCAGGCAGAGAGAGAGGGGGAAGCAGGCTCCCTGCTTCCCTGAGCAGAGAGCCCAATGTGGGGCTGGATCCCAGGACCCTGAGATCATGACATGAGCCAAAGGCAGAGGTTTAACCCACTGAGCCACCCAATGCCCCTGAGGTGGTTTTATTATTCCTACTTTAAAGATGGGGAAGATTGAGGCTTTTATATTTTAGTCACTAAATTTTGGTGGGGCAGTTTGAAGTTACTTGGTTTAGATTTTTTTTTTTTTTTTTCCTCCAGTATGTTGGTAAATCTAGGTGATACTCTACTGGGATTCTGCAGGAGCTTTCATGATGTAGAGGTAGAAGTAAACTTACATTTATAAGAATGTATCAACATTAATCTTAAGTATGGACTAACTCTTTTCCTTTGGACCCTCTGGATTTCAATCCCTTTATCAGAAAACTCAGGAGTGAAATAGCTACACAATGAAGATTTTAATTATATGAGATAACATAAGATTTGTGAACAAGTATTGCATATTGCAGAGTGACTTATAATATTGAAAGATACTTGCAAACATCCTGTAAAAAGAGTAAGAGCACATGTGCCCCAGAACACAGCTGATCAGGCCATCTGAACCAGTCTCATCATTCTTACACTTCTTTTTATCCCTGTGTCTCTCAGGACTCTCAGGAGTCCAAGCCTTGGTGGTCACCTGTTTTCATCTGAATTCTCCTCCTTATAATGGCCATTGCACACACACACACACACACACACACACACACACACCCAATAGTCATATCATAGATATATCTATATCTATATCTAGATATATCTGTATCTATATCTATATCTAGATATATCTGTATCTATGATATGACTATTGGGGGTGTGTGTGTGTGTGTGTGAACCAATCTGTAGTCCACTGTATTGTTAATAACACTAACTATACAACAAATGGATGCTATTTCATGACAATTTCATCTCAGGGCTTTCCAACCATTTATACGACTTTAACTGAAAGCTGGCTGTTGCCTTGAGCATACATCCCCTGTAGACTTGGGAGGTAAGGGCTTGTGCTTTGTTTTTATTGTTGTTGTGAGTTTTAAATAGGCTTTATTATTTAGAGAAGTTTTAGATTCACAGCAAAATTGAATAGAAGGTATAGAGATGTCTCATCTCTCCCCTTCCACCACTCATGCATAACCTCCCCCATTATCAACATCCCTACTAAATGGTATAAATGGTCAGAATTGACAAACCTACAATGACCCCTTATTGCCACTCAAAGTTCATGGTTCCCTCTTGGTGTCATGCATTCTACGAGTTTGGATAAATACATAAATGACATGCATTCACCATTACAGTATCCTACAGAATATTCTCACTATCCTAAAACTCCTCTTGCCCCATCTAATCATTCCTCCCTCCCCACTTAACTCTTGGAAACCATTGATCTTTTCGGTTTGGCCACAGTTTGGCCTTTTTGTTTGCTTTAATTTTTTTGTTCACTCAGACTTTTTTTACTTCAGGGCCAGATCATTGGAGACATGTTCCTTCCTTATAGATCATGGTTCTAGCAGGCTACTTTCCTCCTTGTTTGTAGAAAAAAAGGGTAAACAGAAAAGGTAAGTGCTATACATTGCTAGGTATTGTGATATATATCTCTCAAATCCTCCACCATGATCCCACCATGAGTTCTATCATCTGCTCTGCCCTCCCGGTAGTCCTGCCGGCTGTCCTCCTGATAATCACTAAAGACTAACATGTTTGTTTCACAGTATATTACACATGCTTTCTCCTATCTTCATTCTCAGAAATGTCTATAACCAAGGTCTTGCTCTCCAAATTCTCCAGCATTTTTTCATCCCCTATATTCCAAAAACTTTACCAATTGCCAAGATAACCCCTTCGCCTCCTAGTCTTCACCAACATTTGTTTTCTTTTTAATTCAACAACTGTAGTGCCCTTTTTGCTGTAATGTCTCCATATTTTCTAGACATTTTATTTAAGAGGGAACAGAGAACGTAGTTCAGTCTTTGTAAGCCATTGTTACTAATGCAGCTACCCAGCTTCACCATTGTAGCATGAAGGCATACATATATTTATTACACACATGTAATAATTAAGTATAATTGTGTGATTTGAAATTGGTGTCACAACAGTTAGCCTGACACCCAGTCACCCTTAATGTATGTCATATCTAAATCAGTGGCCTGTGTCTCCCATGTAGGTATTAAAAGTTAGGTAGGTTTAACTATGGATGGCCATAGGCAAAAATGACCGGAGGCCAGGTCATAGGATTTGAGAATGTTGGTTGAAAACAAAGAAAGCAATTGTAGTGATGGATCATGGGATCTAAGGTACACAAAAACCCATGAGTGAGTCAATAAACCTGAGTGGATTTTATAGTTACAAGAGACTTTATTTTCAGAACCAAAAATAGAATGTTATATTTTCATAGTCCGTTGGAAGCCTTTCAAAAAGCGCTCAGACCTTCCCTGCTAGCCTTGGAGAAGCAAGCCACCGGGAGTTCAACAGCTGCAAAGAAATGAAGGAATCCTGCCAGCAGCCACATGAGCTCAGAAGAGCACCTGGAGTTTCAGATGAGGTTGCATCCCCGGCAAGCATCCCGACTGTAGCCTTGGGAAACCCTGAGCAGAGGAACCAGCTAAGCTGTGCTGAGAGTCCTGATTTGTTGGAACTATGAGATGATAAATGTAATCTTTATTCCAGTATAATTACATATGGTGTCATATTGGTTTCAGGGGTACAATATAATGATTCAACATTTCTATACACTTCTCAGTGCTCGTCAAGATAAATGTCCTCTGAATCCTCTTTATTTCACCCATCCCCCACCCACCTCCCCTCTGGCAACAACCAGTTTGTTCTCAGTAGTTAAGAGTCTTTTATTGGGGGCACCTGGGTGGCTCAGTGGGTTAAAGCTTCTGCCTTCAGCTCAGGTCCTGATCCCGGGGTCCTGGGATCAAGCCCTGCGTCGGGCTCTCTGCTCAGCGGGGAGTCTGCTTCCTCCTCTCTCTCTGCCTGCCTCTCTGCCTACTTGTGATCTCTCTCTCTGTCAAATAAGAAAACAACAACAAAAAAAGAGTCTTTTATTGTTGTTATTTATCTTTTCCTCTGAGTATTCATTTGTTTTGTTTCTTAAATTGTACATATGAGTGACGTCTGGTATGTCTTTGACTGACTTACTTCACTTAGCCTTATATACCTAAATATATATTGTTTTAAGTGCATACATACATATAATATATTATGCAACAGAAAAAGCTAATATAACTATCAATGCTTCTATAATTAGCTTTATGAACCGAAATACTATTTGAATTGTCTCTTCTGTCCTCATACCTCTACATTCCTTTCTCGCCCTCACTTCACTGTCACCTCCTACTTAAATGAGGAAAAAAAAAGGGAATTAACAGAGATCAATTATCAATCAGTTTTTATCACAAGTCAGTAATTCCACCTGTATTTGAAGACATCTACTTCCCTCTTGAAATGTTCTGCTCCTGGAGTTTATCCATCTATAACAGATGTTTGTACCTATACATATTAAGACATATGATATGTTATCTAATATAGACTAGATACATTATATGATGTATTGTGAAAATTAGTAAAAAAAAAAAACAAACAAAACAAAAACTTAATTTAAAATGAAGCCGGGAAGCCCCGAAGAGGGAAGTCTCAGGCGTATATCATTTGCTGCAGAGGGCATAACCAGCAGAAAGAAGGAATTATCTTAACAAGAGAAGATATTTTTCACATAGGAATTTTATCTCCTGTTTTTAAGAAAAAGAAAGAAAATCTTCCCCTGCTCTAGTAACCATGCCCTAACCACTGCTTACAGCTAATGAGATATGACCACAATCTCAGACTCTTGTTCTTCTCCAATGAACTTTTGTTCTAGAATTTCTCTCCAGTTTCCTTCTAAAAGCTAATAAAAGCTGACCTTCCCTTTGTCTCTTCAGATTTGCCCATGGTTTGCCATAACTTGCTTGTCCTGAATTGCAATTCCTGTGAAATTCCTGAATAAACTCATTTTGTTAGCAAAATTACTGGCTATGTTATTTTTAAGGTTAATGCTACATTTCCATTTATTCAGGGAAATGTCTGTATCTACTATGTCCACTCCCACCTAGTATCTCTCTAACATGCAGTAGACACCCTTTACTGAGCCTTCTCTAGACCAGTCCATCAAGGACTTTACTCCTGCTAACCTGAACAGAAAGATTTTTTACTTCATATTGTCATATTCACTTCATTTCTTAGACACATGTGGCAATAAAGACTATCCTTCCTTTTCTACCCTCACATTACCAGTTTTTGAAACAGTCTCTTTTTGGGGGTTCTCATGACATCAAATATCCCTAGGTTTAGTCAAATTTATTAACTTTTGTTGCCTTTTCGTCTATACCCAACTGCCAACTTTGGAAGTATCTCTGGGCTCAGTCCTAGGTTCTCTCATCCTGCCCTCCTATGCTTTCTTCTAGAAGATCTCTTTAATTCTCATGAATTTACTTACCCTAACTCCAGTCCTGTTGTTACGGCTTAGATTCACACTTCTCTCTCTCAAGCTATTTGAAAGTCTATATCTGTCTGGCTCCTGGAAATCTCAAAATCATCATATCAAAATTGACACCCTTACTGTATCTCTTACATACACACCCCCAACAATAGAGACAAGTTTTGATCCTCTCTCATTCTCCCATCTAAGGAAAAAATGGCATCATCCAGGTTACTAAAGACAAAAAAAGTAAAATAAAAGTATAAATTAATTTAACTAAAATAAAATGCTGGTTGTATTTAAATAAATGTGATTGTATTGAGTATTTTTTATTTAAATAAATAAGATATTTTGAATGTTTCTCTTGCTTCAAGCTCCTTTCTGTTTACTTCAAGAAATATTTCAGGGGAACCTATGTGGTGCAGTCAAACATCTGACTCCTGATTTCAGCTCCAGTCATGATCTTAGGGTCATGAGATCAAGCCCTGCATAGATCTCAAAACTCAGTGGGGAGTCTGCTTGAGATTCTGTCTCTCTCTCTCCCTTGCCCTTCCCCCATTAGCTTGCACTGCCTCTCTCTCTCTCTCTCTCTCTCTCTCAAATAAATAAATGAATCTTAAAAAAAGAAAAAAAATTTCATATTCATCCAATTCCATTCATCACTGCATCTACCCTGTGATAGCAATGTAATAGCTAACCTAGACTAAAGTTCCTATTTCCACTTGTCTAGTTGACGTCTATTTTCCATCGTATTGCTGGAATATTTTTTGTGAAGATAAAGCCTGAACTTCAGTAATAATCTGGATTCCAATATTGTCCGATTTCCCCTGAAATTTTCTGAAAATAGTCACTGTAACAAACATATGCTTAGTAGCCATATAAAATAAAAATTTAAAGCCATAAAATAATGCATTTACATTGCTCATTTACACAAGTTACCTTATCTAATCTTCATTAAAACCTCAATGTGGTAGACATTTTATTTTTCTCATATTAAAGATTAAGAAATAAGCTCAAGTTTATAAATTACCTGCATAAGTCTACCAAGGTCTTCTGTCTCTTAGATATTTGGTACTCATTGAAACTAAGAAAGGATTTAAGAGCAATGTCCATGTCATCAGTAGAGTAAATGTAGTTGCAACAAAACCCATATTAGTAACATGTATCTGCACAATTATTAATGATTCTTCAGAGATATAAAGAAAAATGCAGATAATAATATAAGAAATCAACTCACCTTTTTCCAACTAAAACTGAAATATACTCAGAGATAGATATGAATAAAAATTATAAAACAAATAACTCTTCATAACTCTTTTTATCAACTTTCTGTAACTTGACTTCCCTTGCACATATACTCATAATGCTTTTCCTTTATGCAGTTAGGACTTGGATATTTCTTCTCTCAAATTCTCTTTGCTTTCATCTACCCTAGCCTGTGATCATTCCAGACCACCTACTTGAGTACAGATTTAAACGTGTGTGTGTGTGTGTGTGTGTGTGTGTGTGTGTATGAGAGAGAGAGAGAGAGAGATATTTTGTGTTTCATTTACTCCAAACTCAACAGCTAAGTTTTTCAATGAGGCTACTTTACCAGGGGAATATTTTTATTATACCAATTTAAAATGATAGAATGGCTCTCAACATAATAAATAGAAACGTGCAATTTATAATTATTCTTGTGAATAGAGTTTTAAATAAGTTCTCTATGACCTTTCTAAATGTGTGGAATATTGGTTATGGGTACAATCATTTCTACCTAGACATAGCCTTTGATTTTTCAAGTACTCTGTTATGCTAATGTGATATGTTCCTTGTTCTCTCAAGTTATTCTAAGAATCACTTGAAACAGTGATGAGCAAAATCAGTCTTCTATCAAGCACTCTGTATGGGAATTTAGAGGAAGAGAGGGAAGGTAAAGGGTTCATGATTTTATAATAAAAGAAGCTATATTCTGTATCAGAACTCAAGAGAAATTCATTCCTGAAAGCAAATGATAATGAGATCTTGTGCTGAAAATCTGTAAGTTAAAAAGGCAATTAGCTTGTCTATCTTATTCACCTACAGGGGCAAAAACAATTCAGTCCTCCCTGTTAAAATGGATTGCAGTCATATTGGATTTGAAAACCTGACTTTTTAAATATTTATGAATATCTAAACTCTGCATAAGAGTAGAAAAGAGGGCACATATAATTTAGAAAACTTTCATTCAGCTGAATGACTCCATTGTAGAATTTTTATTTCATTTGAAACACAGGTTGAAATATAATATTTACTATCTCTTTTACAAAAGTAGCAAAAAATCTAAAATGAAAATGTTATACTGTAACATTTTTTAATGAAACAACAGAGCAATTCCTTAAGATTTATTCTTTTATTAGAAAATTCCATTCTGTGCATTGCCTCTTTGTTTTGTTGACTGTTTCCTTTGCTGTGCAGAAACTTTTGATCTTGATGAAGTCCCAAAAAGTTCATTTTCGCTTTTGTTTCCTTTGCCTTTGGGGACATGTCTTGAAAGAAGTTGCTGTGGCCAATGTCAAAGAGGTTACTGCCTATGTTCTCCTCTATGATTTTGATAGATTCCTGCCTCATGTTGAGGTATTTCATCCATTTCGAGTTTATCTTTGTGTGTGGTATAAGAGAATGGTCGAGTTTCATTCTTCTATGCATAGCTGTCCAATTTTCCCAGCACCATTTATTTGAAGAGACTGTCTTTTTTCCACGTTATATTTTTTCCTGCTTTGTTGAAGATTATTTGACCATAGAGTTGAGGGTCCATATCTGGGCTCTCTACTCTGTTTCACTGGTCTATGTGTCTGTTTTTATGTCAATACCATGCTGTCTTGGTGATCACAGCTTTGTTGTAAAGCTTGAAATCAGGCAATGTGATGCCCCAGTTTTGTTTCTCTTTTTCAACATTTCATTAGCAATTCGGGGTCTCTTCTCATTCCACATAAATTTTAGGATTGTTTGTTCCAGCTCTTTGAAAAATGCCAGTGGGATGGCATTGAAAATATAGATTGCTCTAGGCAGTATAGACATTTTAACAATGTTTATTCTTCTGATCCATGAGCATGGAATGCTCTTCCATCTTTTTGTGTCTTCTTCAATTTCTTTCATGAGTGTTCTGTAGTTCCTTGAGTACAGATCCTTTACCTCTTTGGTTAGGTTTATTCCCAGGTATCTTATGGTTCTTGGTGCTATAGTAAATGGAATAAATTCCCTAATTTCCCTTTCTATATTTTCATTGTGTATAAGAAAGTGTATAAGAACCGTATAAATGTATAAGAAAGCAACTGATTTCCATACATTGATTTTGTATCCTGCCACATTACTGAATTGTTGTATGAGTTCTAGTAGTTTGGGAGTGGAGTCTTTTGGGTTTTCCATATATAAAGTATCATGTCATCTGTGAAGAGAGAAAGTTTGACTTCTTTGCCAACTTGAATACCCTTTATTTCTTTTTGTTGTCTGATTGCTGTTGCTAGGACTTCTAGTACTATGCTGAAAAACAGTGGTGAGAGTGGACATCCTTGTCGTGTTCCTGATCTCAAAGGGAAGGCTGTCAGCTTTTCCCCATTGAGGATGATATTTTCTGTGTGTTTTTCATAGATAAATTTTATGAAGTTGAGGAATATTCCCTCTATCCCTATACTTTGAAGAGTTTTAATTAGGAACAGATGCTGTATCTTACCAAATGCTCTTTCTGCATCAGTTGAGAGGGCCATGTGGTTCCCCATGGAATGGGAGAAGATATTCACAAATGATACTACAGACAAAGGGCTGATATCCAAGATCTATAAAGAACTCTCAAACTCAGCACACACAAAACAGATAATCACATCCAAAAATGGGCAGAAGACATGAACAGACACTTCTCCAAAGAAGACATACAAATGGATAACAGAAACATGAGAAAATGGTCATCATCATTAGCCATCAGGGAGATTCAAATCAAAACCACATTGAGATACCACCTTACACCAGTTAGCATGGCCAAAATCAACAAAACAGTAAACAACAACTGTTGGAGAGAATGTGGAGAAAGGAGAACCCTCTTACACTGTTGGTGGGAATATAAATTGGTGCAGCTACTTTTGAGAACAGTGTGGAGATTCCTTAAGAAATTAAAAATAGAGCTATCTTATGACCCTACAATTGCACTACTGGGTATTTACCCCAAAGATACAGATGTAGTGAAAAGAAGGGCCACTTGTACCCCAATGTTCAACGCAGCAATGGCCATAGTTGCCAAACTGTGGAAAGAACCAAGATGCCCTTCAACAAACAAATGGATAAAGAAGATATGGTCCATATATACAATGGAGTATTATGCCTCATTCAGAAAGGATGAATACCCAACTTTTGTATCAACATGGATGGGACTGAAGGAGCTTCTGCCAAGTGAAATAAGTCAAGCAGAGAGAGTCAATTATCTTATGGTTTCACTTACATGTGGGCCATAAGGAATAACACGGAGGACATTGGGAGATGGAGAGGAGAAGTGAGTTGGGGGAAATCAGAGGTGAAGACAAACCATGAGAGACTGTGTACTCTGAGAAACAAATGGAGGGTTTGGGAAGGGGGTGGCGGTTGGGTGAACTTGGTGGTAGGTATTAAGGAGGGCACATATTGCATGGAACACTGGGTGTGGTGCATAAACAATGAATTTTGGAACACACAAAAAATAAATTAAATTAAATTTAAAAATAAAGAACAATAAAGGAAAAAGTAAGAAAGAAAATTACAAATTAAAAATGCTTTATATTATGCATTCTTAAAGCCGTCTTGACTGGAACATAGGAACCACTGCTCTAAAACAGATCACAGAGAGTTTTGTGCTATGTGAACTCATAGCCAATCACTGGGAAAATATAATTTGTTTAGTGTTAATGAAAATATTCATAAATAAAATTGTTTGTCAATTATCAAGAGTTTATATAATATTATACTTTAAAAAACCATCAGCATAGGGATGTTGTTGCAAACCTCTGCTATTTATAGGCAAATAATGCAAGTCAGCCTTATATGGCCTCATAATTTTAATTTTTTAAACTTTTTTTTATTTTTAAATTTTTATTTTTATTACATAAAATAATCTTTATGTTTTTGGGATGATATTTGGATATTTTGCCAAAATCATATGGATAGTTCAAATAGGCTTCTAGACCAGCGGTCAGCAAGCACTTTTTTGTAAAGAACCAGATAATAAATCTTGTTGGCTTTGAGAAGCCACATGATCTCAATTGCAAACAGGCTGATTAATTATGCCTCTGTAGTGAAATAGCATAGACAATACACAAACAAATGAGCAATTGTGTTACAGTGAAACTTTGTTGACAAACACTGGTAGCAGGTTAGTCTTGCTACAGGGTACCACTAGTTACTACTAAAATGCAAAATATTTCCAAGTTGTAAAAGAAGAAAGTTATGCAATCAGCCCTCAACCCAATCTATCTCTCTAATCTGGATAAGGAAATAAATAGAAGAGAATTGAGCAAATGATAAAATACATGTGCCAAAAGGAGTTGTTAGAAGGTGAAAGAGGGACAGTAAATACCCTCCAGACTGAGAAGGTACTTGGAGACCGGAAAACAAAGCAAGCCACCCCATAATAGTGACAAAGAATTTTACTTAGGGTAACTTACTGCAGGGGACATTGGGCAGATGATCCAACCATTATGTAACTATAATCCGTGAAGCCCACACCTTGATCCACAGCTCTTACAGAACGAGGAGCATTGTGATGAGGTCAAAGAGTAGTTATCTCATGGGAAGCCCTCTCTGTGCCACTTTAGCATTCAGAACAAGAATTCTCACATTCCCTTCAGGGCCTACAGAAACCTGTAAGGGGCCAGGAACGCATAGCCCCAAGGAAGGTCATTGTGCAGGAAATAACTAAGATGAAGGGCCAAAGGTACATTCAGCATTGTCAGCAAACCTACAGGAGTTTAAAAGCCAACTGACAAATTATTCCCATCCAAAGTTTACATATTCCAATCCATTCTCAAAAACAATCATCTCACTTTGGCTTGACTACCTCAAGTGATAGAGAACCCAGTACTAGAGTGTTGTGTAGGTGCTATGTTCAATTTTTGGACATTCTAAGTATTAAACACTTCATTTTTGTTGTGTTTTGAGGAAACTTCCAGTAATTGACTTTGATTTAGTATGGACTTACCTGTGATATTATACTTGCTTAAGATATGCATAGGCTAATTTTAATTATTTAGCATCTTTAAAATTAAGAGCATACATAGATAAATGGTTTTAGGCATTTTTTTTTTTAAATTTAGGATTTCCATGAGGTAAAAACTGTTTAGGAGCATTAATTATGTGTCACACCCTGCACTGGGGATCAAGGGTAGAAAGGTGTCCTAGGATCTCGCTGTTTAAAGTTTTTGACCTACTGTGAAGTCTTATAATCATTCATGGCACCTACATGGATATAACTGTGATCCTCTGGGAAGATCTCTGCCTGATATTATTTCACAACAATGTCTTGCTCGTTTCTTCATCACTTTGTTTCTCACGTCACAGTCTTTGTCACTCAAAATACTCTTCCACTTATTATAAATGTTACCCGCTAGAGAAATTGGACTCATTGCCTGTGATAAGCTTTTACAGCTTGGCTCACATCGCCTGGGAGGCTCACTGGGTTAAAGCCTCTGCCTTTGGCTTTGGTCATGATCCCAGGGTCCTGGGATCGAGCCCTGCATCAGGCTCTCTGCTCTGTGGAGAGCCTGCTTCCTCCTCTCTCTCTGCCTGCCTCTCTACCTACTTGTGATCTCTGTCTGTCCAATAAATAAATAAAATCTTAAAAAAAAAAAAAAGAAATAGATTTTTGCCAGAGTTGACAGTGTACACCTCTGGTTACACATTATAATTTTAGGTTGGTTGGTTTTAGATATTTTCATTTCTTCTTAGGATTTTTTTGATAGTCCTTCAACACAGGCAGTTTTAATTTGCCACTCTGTTCTACTAATTTCATTTTGTTTATTTTGGTGTCAAATTGAGACCTGATAATATCTAAAGAATTGCTTATGATTTCAAGTTATCACACAGGGCTAAAGGGCCATCACAGAAACATGAAGAAAAGAATTGCCCAGCTTCAAGTCTAGGAGGATATGCATTGTCTAGTTTTTCCAAAGTATGAAAAGAAACACACCCGGACTGTGTTATCTTCAGAAATGAGAAGGAAAAATAGGGTGGGGAGTTGGAGGCATTAATATTTGGCAAAGATAAGGTGCTATTTTAGGAATTCTACCTTTTTGTTTTAAAGCCCAGCCAACATCCACTCATCACTATCACATTCATTTCTAGAAAATTGTAAGATAGAGCATAATTTGGAAACTTGATTTCTTTTCACCATCAGAGGGGCAAAAAAAAAATATTTTTAGTTATTTAATTTGACATTACCACTTTCAGGCACCATGACTTTCTCTGCTTTGCAGAGGTTATTGTAAATGTGACACTCATTCCTGAGACAGTATAACGAAGCCTTAAAAAAAAAAAGGAAAAAAGAAAAAGAAAAGATGACTATATTTTATTTTGTCTGAATGCTTGTGTTGGTTTTGTTTCTTCTGTCTCTTAACTTCCAGTCTCTAGTTCCATGGAAAGTTTCCCCCATAATCAGTGAAAAGACAACATATTTAAGAAAGAATAACACCTATTACTTTTCTTGTTACATACTGCATTTTGGGAGTGAAAATGCATACAGAGAAACGAATATATTTTCATATGAAATTTGAATTTGAAAGAAAACTCTTGTGCCTCCTTCTTGCGTTTTTGCTTGCTTCTTTCTTTCATATGCAATCTGCTCCTTTATAATCTTTTACTCAACCCAAACTGAGTGTACTCTATTAAGGCAGAAATCCCTTTCAATGAATTTGGAAACTTTCTCTATTCTAGTCGGAAATGCTCTCCAGGAGCCATAGCATTCACCATTTAGGGCTTTGACTCTTAACCAACCACAAGATAAAGGCTGTGCCTGTGTGTGCATGTCATGAATTCAGAGAAAAAGAGAGAGGAAAAAAAAAAAAAAAGTGAGATCTATCTCAGTATGCTCTGTAAGAACCTTTCCTGGGTAGAAGGAACACATTTTCAGCCCATTTGCACCACTCAGAGATGTCCTTTTCTTCTTCTTTGAAAGACCTCTCTAGCTGTGCCTCATTATAGCGTGCAGTGGAGAAGGAGAGACGGAGTGAGTAAGAGGGAGGGCCGGAGAGCCATGGAGCTATGGAATCAAAAGAAAGGTGCTGTGCTGTAAGTAGAAAGTAAATTGCCCCTTACGCTTTAGGACCAAACCCTTTTGCAGCTTGTAGTAATTTTCAGCCTTTATTGCTACTATACACACCAGCAGGGTTATGAGCTTTTGTGTACAGAAACAGATACACGTGTGCACGCCGCATATGCATCCACTAACCGTGGGCTTATATCCACCCAAATCAGCCAGCTTGTCAAGCCATCTGTGTTCACATACCTCAACTGAAGGATTTATTTTCTGCCTTCATAAAAGACTCTTTCCTCATTACAAGAGAGTTTGTACATCCCGGAAAATGTAATAAATCATACATGTGTTGACACTTTTGCTCTCACTTATTTTATTATTTATTTATTTATTTAGTATTTCAGGTTTTCTTTACAAGCTGTTAATGAGAAAAGCTGTTTTGTTGTTGTTGTTTTGGTTTGGTTTGGTTTTGGTGTGTTTGTTTGTTTGTTTTAATGCAAGGCTATTATCTATATTAACTGAAACATACCAAAAAGTTATTTTGGTGATTCTCATTGGAAATCTTCAAGTGAAATGTGTACTTTTAAAATAAGATGTTATTTATTAGCAAATTATATAATCCTGCTTAAATACTAAAGAGACTTATTTTCCTTTCATAAAGAGATCAAAACTTAAGTTATAATCACACAAAAATCTTAAATTTATGACAAGGATCATAATTTTTCTGTTTAAATGAATAGGATCAGAATTATGATCTATATATTCATTATGGGAGCTGCCAAATCTCTGAGTATAGATTATGCAATTTTTAAGGTAGTTTTTCAACCAAAACGCCTAAAATTAATGAAAATAATGACACTGTCCCGATCTTGTATTTCTTGATATGACAAATAAGCTGATGCCTTGAAATGGGAAAGCATGAGCTACATCCCCAAATTTGTATCTGCTAGTGGATGAGACTGTTTGATTCCATCTAGTCTTTCTCATAGACTGATGTATGTGAAACTGTGAGGACTTGTAATTCCAAATGCTCCCCTGTATTATGCATAAGGAAAAAGAAGTTCTTCAATGTATCAGTTAAAACAAACCTGAGTGAATGGACTTTAGAAAAAAAAACAAACTGAATTAATAAAAAATCACTGGTAATAAAGTAAAAGTCAAGAGCTATGTCAGCTTATTACAAGGAAGTGCATCTGAGTGGAAAATAGTTCTTCTCTTGGGGACCTGTCAGGGGGAACACTCAGACCTCTTGAAGAGGGTTTAGGTGATGGTTAGAAAGGGTCCAGCTAGGTAGGCAAGCACCTAAAGTTCCCCATGTTACATTTACTGCCACCATTATGACATCATCCTTAAATGAAGAAAATGAATGATAACAGTGATAACTTACCCAGATGTCTCTGCATTCCATGGGTTCTTTCTAACCTCACCCTGTAGCCACCCCAACTGTAGCCATGCAGTTGGATTCCAGCAAAAGAATCCAACTTTAAAAGGCAAATGTTAGTCATACTGATTTTACTGAAAATTTTGTGAAGGAGCAGGAAATAGGATTTATGCTATAGTCCACTAAGTGAAATTTAGCAATTCATTACTACTACCTCTGATTTTCCCCCAAATCATTCTCCAAGTATAGAAGCTTCAGCCTGTTTTTCCCTTCCTCCCTTATACCACATTTAAAATTCCATCTATCATCTCACACAATTTCGGTTGTGCCTTAAGTTTTAAAATCCAATATACTAAAACATTACCCTGGTCATTTGTTATTTGACTCCATGCATCTTAGAAAGAAATTTGGTGACCAAAGTTTGCTTCCAAGGGCCAAATTATTTAACTCCTCTATTATATATATAATTCTTATAACCATAACAATGATATGCTATTGGCATTATTCCAAAAAAATAGTAAAAGCCTCCATAAAAGGAAAAGTGGGTATTACAACAAAACAAAACAAGATGTCTTCCTTTGCTTTGCAGACTCAATAAATAGTGACAAAGAGTGGCTGAATGCCAAACCAGCGTAGGGAAAAGTCTACAATATAAATCACTCTTTAGAAATCAAGCTTCAATATTTTTAACTGTGGCACACTGTGATAAAAATGTTCGGAAGTGTAGGAAAATATGAACAAACACTTGGTGGATGAAGAAACATTGTAAATGATACACTCCCCCCCCCCCCCCACCCCCCGCCCCTGTAGTCATTCAGTTTGGTGGATCTTTGCTCATTCACTTTTGTTCATTCTTCATTTAAAAGCTTGCATGAAAGACTTCACACACATTTCAGGTTCTCTGGAAACCAAGATGAATACCATATTGTACTGCCTTTTGGTTTTTAAAGATGGCTGGCAAGAGAATAGCTGTGGTATTCAGCATTTATTTACATTAAATGGGGTGCATCAGGAGAGGAATATCAGTTAGTTATTAGAGACAAAATTGGACGAGAGCTGAGCCTGGTAAACTGAATTAGACTTCGACAAGGGGCAGATCACAAAAGGACACAGGAGGAAGAGCTGAGGACAAGGGTGAATGAAAGAACATGGTGAGTTACAAGAATTCCAAATAAATTGATGTACGCAGAGTAAGAAGTTTGTGAGTACACTCCTCTGAATTAGACACTATTAAGATTTCCTTAAGAGTTGAATGACTAAAGAAAAGTTACTCAATATCTCTAATTTACAGTTGGCTCATTTTACAACGGGTGATGATCATGGCCACTTTCTCATTATGAGATGATTTAATTTATACACTTGACATAGTGTTTCCATGCTAGATGGTCAATAAATATTAGTACTCATCTCTCTTTCACCTTGAATTTTCCTTCACCTCCTTCTTCTAAAGGTATGATTAGATATGAAACTTGAAATATTGAAAGGGGAAGATGTCATGACGAATACTGTTTTCTATATAAAGGAGATTCAAAAAAGAGTAGGTAATTTTTCTAGAGGCCTACTCTTATTAATTTTGTACAAAAGTAATATTTTTTCTATGTTGTTAGAAAGTTTCAAGGATGGTTTAAATATATAAATAAAGTTTCTATGTAGTTAGTGACAGAGATACATAGCTTCTGCATAGTTCTAAATATCTAGTTTATATATATTTAGAAATAGAAAAAAAATCAATTAGCTGGATCAAGCTAATGGCTTCCATAACATTACTACAAAACCAAGTCTTGGATTAAAAGTATAAGAATCAATAATGACATACAGATAACTTAACATTTTGGTTGCTTCTGAAAGCAGGGAGAAAGAGTTCTTGAGAAATGTTTTATTTTGAATTATCCATCTAAAAATACCATCAAATTAATAAGAATATGAATTAATAAGAAATTAAATATTATAAAGTTATTTATATATATAAATAAAATATATAAAGTGTAATTTATTTGCCCTGTTACCTTTTGTAGGCCACATTTTAAAATCAAAATCAATGATACTAAGGCATCTGTGTTTCCAACCTCTTATCTGAAGTGTTCTTCTAATTGTATCAAGTAAATCTTCTTGGCTTGGAAATATTTATTTAAGAATAATATTCTTGTATTTGAGATTTCTTTTTTAGTTCAATCAAGATTGATTGGTTTGCAGGGATGGTCTGGTCAAGTTCTTCTCAGACTTAATGGGAATTATAAACAATTATCATTCCATGCATATTGGATAACATAACTGGAAAGGTATATAACTGTTCCTATCCAGTTCCTCAATGGCAGAAGTTTATATATAATATTTTCATCACAGTATGGCCAACAAATGATATCAGCTGCCAGGTTCACTCTGTCCAGGAGTTCAGAGGTTGACATGAAATAGTCACATTGACTCTGACTCATCATTCAGTGAATGGAGAGGTTGACTTTCACGTGCTTCCTGGTTTTCAACTTCTGGATTCTTCTTCATGTGTCAGGTAAAGGGAAAAAAAAAAAAAAAAAGAAGTAACATTAATGATGGCCATTGTAACTTTAGAAGCTTTTTTTTTCCCCCATGTTTGATTATATGTCAAATGAATTGGTAAAATAGTCTTTGAGCATAACTTACTTCATTCATTCTTCTTGTAACTCCAGTAGTCTTTATTCACAAACTTCATGAAAGAATTCAAAGTGTTTATTTCCCTCTTCTCAGTAGGTTCTTTATAGCAATTTATAAGAAGCATGAACTACTTCTCTGATACAAATAAGTGCATTTATTTAATAGAATCATAAAATGAATGGAATCAAAAATAATGTTGAAGTAATATCTAATAATTATTTTATCATGGATGTCTAGAAAAATCTTATAAGTATTACTATGTTCTAAAAGCCTCCATTTTTCAACTTATTCCTTTTATATTCTCATCATCTAGGATTATTTATATAAAGATTTATTTATTTATTTTAGAGAAAGAGAGAGAGTGTGCGTGTGCATTAAGGGAGGAGCAGAGGGAGAGTGGGAGGGAGAGAATCTTTAACCAGACTGACTCCCTGCTAAGCATGGAGCCCAAAGCAGGGCTCAGTTTCACTACCCATAAGATTATGACCTGAGCCAAAATAAAGAGTTGGACACTTAACTGACTGAGCCATCCACAAGCCCCATCTCATTGAGGATTATTAAAAATCTAGAACCAAATTATGTGTAAATTCCATGCAAATAATCATGACTTTCATTCGTATAACATGCTTTTACATATGTAATTATTTTCAATCTAAGAATAGCATAGTTCAGAATAGTTATATTTATATCCATTCTATTATGAATGAGGACATAACATTTAAATAATAAAGTGTCATATTTGAATTTTCTTTGTTTTGAGTAATTTCATTATTCATATAAAACAGAAAATTGTCAAGATTATCTTTCACATTAAGTATAGTAACAAGTCACGAGCCAAAAAGAACTGTCCTTGGTATGATATGTGAGCCAAGGCATTAGTGTTGAGATATAGAGATACAGCAAACACATGGAGATAATATATAATAGATCCAGTAAACGTTTTCACACCCATGTCTGAAACATACAATTGGAAAAAATGGCAAAACCCAGACAATCCAAATAAATTACTAAACCAAGCATTTTTCTTATGAGTGCAAGATTAAATTACCTGTTTATGGATAACAGTTTGTGGGTGATGAGAGAAAACTGAGATCAGAGCCACTGATTTATCCAGTGCTTGGTGGGGGGGTCCCCATTTACCCTAATAGGGAGTGGGATAATAAGTATGCACTGAAGGTTATTTGTACCTACAGGATAGAGGAATACAGTGTAGTTTGTGGCAGTTTGAAAGAGTTGCTTAGTAAGAAACTCTTTAAAAGAAGCAGTAAGATGATAACTTGTGCGCAAATGCGTGTGTGTGTGTGTGTGTGTGTGAGAGAGAGAGTATGCATGCAGTGGGGAACGTTGAGATAGGGAGAAGTGTTCAGAGTCAGAGGGAAATAAATATTTGGCTCAAGAGATTCTTCTAATTGTCTAAATCAGTGTTGTCTTTTGAGGCAGCTTTAACTTAAAAGCTTGCTCAAACTTTTCAAAGTTTTAAGATGTCAATATACCAGTCCCTATTCTTTGCACTGATCTTAGGCCAAAGAGATTCTTGGATACCAGAAGTATTCTTGTTGGTCAGTAATGTATCTCCATTAAAACCAGGGACCATAACTCATGCTAAAAGATGACAAATGTAGTTAAGAAACTTAGATTGAAAGGTTTTAGATATCAGCTTTATTTGAAAATGTCAGCAAAAAAGGGCTGGTTGTTCTTGATTTTTCTCCAGAATTAAGATGAAAAGAGCAGCCGTCTGGCATTTTGAAAGAACGGAGAACCCACCAAAAAAATACTGATGACATATAGGATCACTGAAAAGAGAGTTCATTTTCCTAGCAGAACAGAAATAAAATCATCATCAGAAATAGGAATAGGAGTGGACCATGAGGCCATAGTTGGAGAAATTTATTTTAAAGTTGCTGACGTCCACACTATGCATTGTACTTCAGGACCAAGTTTTATACTTTCAGAGTCCAAATTGATTAATACATTAAGTTGTAAGAGTAACTCCCTACTCTTTAAGTGTTGGTTGTACCTAGTGACTTCCTTCCATAGAGCTAGAGAAGGAGGGAAAATACTCACTTTCCAGTGGAGAAAGTTGGCAAATACTGCCTCATCCAGATGACCAAGGTCAATATAAGCAGTAATAAATCATGTTGATAGTATGTACTCTTGATAAGATGTGATCAAGAGGGCACACTGTAACTCTGGTCTTCCTTTCAACAACTCAGGACCCCAGGATTGGTATGAGAAACACATCTTTCCAATTCCACTAGAAGGCATCCTACAAAATATCTGACTAGTACTCCTCAAAATTTAAAAAAAAAAAAAAATCAGAAACAAGGGAAGTAAAATAAATTTCCTGTCATGAGGATCATAAGGAATATCTAATGTAGTATGGTATCCTCACTGTGGTCCAAGAACAGAAAAAAATATACTGAATGAAAACAAGGAAATCTGAATAAGATAGGGACTTCGGTATTGGTTAATTCATTGTAAAAAATGTATCATATTAATGTAAGATGTCAGTAATAATGAAAACAGCGTCCCAAGTATTTGGAAATTCTCTGAACTCTCTTCACAATTTTTTGTGTCTATCTAAAATTATGCTTAAAAATGAATTGTTTTGAAAAGCCAATAAAATGGTTTAAATAACTGAATTGAAGTGGCTAAGAATCAGCTTGCTTATCAGGAGTGGCAGTTAAGTGAATGTCAGAGGACCTATTTCAGGATGTCAAAGACAGGAGCATTATTATTTAAAAAACTAAACCTAGGAGATCTCTGATCTGTTTCTAAGAGAGCATGAGAGGATTTCAAAGATGAACTGTAGGAATAATAACAACAATAACAGCAACAAAAATAGGGGACTATTTTATTAAATAGAATAATACCCAATATAATAAAAGATTGTAACATTAAATGGTTCTTAACTTCACATATCTGGATGAAATTTATAATTTCTAAGAATACAGAGACAGGTTTCTTCCTGCCCTTTTCTTAGGGCATTTACTTTAGAAAACATGCAATTGTAAATCCTTCCTCTGCTCTTTTAAGATGTGAATCATCTACTACCTACAAATATCTTCCCAAGGACTTGGGTACCATCCCTTTAAAGTATGATCATCAAGAAAGATATGGCCTCTACCTTCTAGTCTCTACAGGAGATGTCCCTCATGTCTTCCAGTGTTTTTTTGCTAGCTCACCCAACACTCAAAAATTCTTCAACCTTTTGTTTCTACAGGACTGAGTTCTCTCTTCCCTTTGCAGTTGTATTAAATAGAATCTTCAACCTTTTGTTTCTATAGGATTGAGCTCTCTTTCCCCTTTGCAGTAGTATTAAATAGAATCTTCCTTGCCTATTTAATTGGTCTGGTTCACTTCTTCTTTTACAGAATGCAAGTAAAATTTCCAGAAATTGATGATGATATGTTGAAGGTAGAAGATCCGGAATCTAGACGTAGATCCAACTATAATAACATATTATTATAGTTAATATGTTGTTAACATATTAATATGTTATTAATTCTTACTTTTAAAATCTTTATGGGTTGTTGATGTTCTCATTATTTCTTACTGTAAGAATTAAATGAGAACATCAACAACCACATAAAGACGTTAAAAGTAACTCATGCACACCTCATACTAATATAAGAAATCTTAAGATGTTTCAATAAATCAAAAACTTAATTCAAGAACATCTATAAATGTAAACCATAAGATGAAAGAATTAGAGAAACAATATTTCATTCTAATTATTATTGATAATGCATATAAAATATATAATAATAGTTCAGTAAAAACATAAAAGAAAATCAATGTTAAATAAAAATACCAAAAACAATCTGAAAAAATGTCAGGTAATTTAACTGGAGTTGAAAGATGATATAGTGGGACAAAGACAAAAAAATTAAGTGGTATAGCCACATAAGGTGACTTATTTTTGACAGTTTAGGAAATGTGTTTCTTAAAATTACAAGGCTGGCCTTATGTAGATGATACATGGGTAACATAAAATTTTCGAAATCCCAATTTAACAGAAGAATGACAAAGGAAGAAAGAAGATGGAATAGTCTACTAAGAATCATAAACTGAATGCAAAAGAGAGATAACACGAAATGTGATAAATACAGTAAGAAAATATAAGTCTCAAAAAGTAGATTGGCATTGGGCATGAAGAACCAAATCAGAAGAAGAAATATAAATGTGACTAAGCATATCAAAACATCTTTGCTGTCACTAATAATGAGAGAAATGCAAGTTCAAACAATTTCAACAATCAGAAAAAAATAAAGGTAAATAAATCTATACTTGGTAATGGTATAAGCAGCAATATGGAACTCCTGTGAGTTTTGTTAAGCTTGTAACTGTTATAAAGTCTGTGCAAGACAATTTGGTGGATATTATCACAATTTAAAACTTGTCTATTCTTCGTTTCAGCCATTACCTTTCTAGAGATCTAGTCTACAGAAATATCACACATGTACACAAAAATATGTAATATGAAGTTTGTTACAATGGAAATCACCCTCCAAAAATCATGGATGTATACTTTTATTTTTCTTGTTCATTTGTAAAATTGGCCATAGTACATCTATTATAAATAATGAAGTGAATTTTTAGTTTGCTTCATGAAGGAGTATCCATAGAGAGAGTATCCATAGAGAGAGTGCTCCCTCTCTCGCTCTCTCTGTCAAATAAATAAATAAAAATCTTTAATTTTTTTCTTCTTTCTAGCTTATTTTTGTTAAAAAGCAAAATTCAACACAGTAAATTTGAAGATCTAATTGGCTTTATTAAGTGATTCAAGAATCTGGCAGCATACCACCTAGAAAGTAGAGGGAAGCTCTGAAGAGGATTTTATAGGAAAGAGGGTGGGTCAAGGAAGTTATTACTGCCCCCCCCCCCAAAAAAAGATTCATCCAGGCAAGGTCACTTCCCTTGAGGAATAGAGAGGTATCATGTGGCAGACTCACTAGAACTGATCAGAGAATTCCTGATCTATAAAGACTACATTTTTGGGTTGAAGATGCAATTAAATTAAGGATTAAGCCCTAGTTTGGGGGCTTGATCTAAGTGCTGCCATTTTGAGCCTGTGGTTTTACTTTTAACACTTTATTATAAGAATATAATAGATAGTACATATAAGATAAAAAATGTGAGTTAATTGACCATTTATGTTATAGGGAGGGCTTTTGGTTGATAATAGGCTAATTAAGTTTGGAGGGGGCACTTAAAAGTTACACATGAACTTTTGACTGTGCAAAGAGTCAACTGTATACACAACATAAATGGACATACTCTTTCCCAGAATATGAAGGGCATATTGATGTAAAACAATTTTAAAGCTGTATTATGTATAAGTAACTTTCTATTTTTTGGCCTAGAAATTAAAATGTCATAGAGAATACTGTGTTATGGGAAGTTATTGTTAAATTACCAAACTAAAGATAAATTTTTGGAATATACAACACTTAATAATTCATGACTATCACTATGATTGAAAGAATTTCAAAAGTTATTTCTCTCACTGGGTTCATATAATTTTTCAAAAACATTTTTTCTAATAATTTAGTCTTGTTTAATGCTAAATTAGAATTTTTATTAGGGGGTATTTTGATGGATTTTTAAAAAAAATATTTTATTTATTTATTGGACAGACAGAGATCACAAGTAGGCAGAGAGGCAGGCAGAGAGAGGAGGAAACAGGCTCCCTGCTGAGCAGAAAGCCCTATGCGGGGCTCGATCCCAGGACCCTGGGATCATGACCGGAGCCGAAGGCAGAGGCTTTAACCCACTGAGCCACCCAGGCACCCCTAATGGATATTTTTTATATTTATTTTCTTGTTACCTTCTATTTCAAAGGAAGAAAACTCACAGAGTGTCTCTTTAATCATGTTATTAAGAACAGATAATTTAATATTTTGGATAAGGTCATTCTTCAGAATATGCCCCTCTGACCACACACACACACACACACACACGCACGGTGCTTGTCCTTTGTTTTAGTTTTTATTTCATCACTCATCAAAATTTGTAATGACTGAGTTTAAAAACAAGAAAATTTCTCTTCTTTCCCCCTCAGGATTACTTTGCTGAACGCTTGTGTCTTTCATGGAATTTGAGAACATGGGTGAAAATTTAAGACACCATTTCCTTGTGTTCTTCTTTTTAGGGAAAATTTCACCAGTGGTGTCTGGAACCTCAACAATGGCAAGCAACTCATTTATATTGTTTGTCTTATTGAGAAAAAAGAAGACATTTCTTGCCTCAAAGAGGAGACTCCCTCTATTCACCAATGGACACTTTTTTTTTCTTTATCCAAAATGTTTAAGGTCCAATATATCCTCTTACTTCTAGGCCTATGAAAATACAGCTCTGTCTATTAACTCCCTCTGAAATAAGCCAACTGCAAGGTTATATGCAGTCAGCCATTAACAACAGCTCAAGGAATTCTAAGGCACTAACTATGCAGGTGAGCAAATGACAGGTGTGCAGTATAGATAAAAATTCAATCCCAGGGGCTTCTCTCTCTACTTCCCCAGAGAACCAAGTTGTTTTTCTATTTCCAAATTGTCTCCACAGTTAGCATAGATAGGATTGCTGCTAAATATTTTAAAAAATAGAGTAATATTGTGAGAAAATTCAAGTATAAATGATGAAAATGAAAATCTCTTTATTCGCTGCTAAGGGGAATAATCATTAATGAATTGGTGTGAGGAATCATAAACTTCTTTCTATTCACAGATGGATGGACAAATTGACAGTTACAGCTACAGACTGACAATACTTTAGTGCTCAGGGTCCTGGCACAGCTGAAGGAAACCTAAGGGGTAAAGGTGAAAATGTTGGATTTAGAAAAATATCACCAATCTAAAAGTGGAACCAGGGGTGCCTGGGTGGCTCAGTCAGTTAAGTGTCTACCTTCGGCTCAGGTCATGATCCCAGGGTCCTGGGAGCAAGTCCCGTGTGAGGCTCCCTGCTCCATGGAGAGTCTGCTTCTCCCTTTCTCTCTGCTGCTCCCCCGCCCCCACTTGTGCTATCTTACTCTCTCTCAAATAAGTAAACAAAATCTTAAAAAAAAAATAAATTAAAGGGGCACCTGGGTGGCTCAGTGGGTTAAACCCTCTGCCTTTGGCTCAGGTCATGATCTCAGGGTCCTGGGATCGAGCCCCGCATCGGGCTCTCTGCTCAGCAGGGAGCCTGCTTCCTCCTCTCTCTTTGCCTGCCTCTCTGCCTACTTGTGATCTCTGTCTGTCAAATAAATAAATAAAATCTTTGAAAAAAAATTAAAAATAAAAAAAAATAAAGGTGGAACTAACAGGTCTTACCCCATCCTACATCCAGATTGCAACTTATTTATCTGAAAATCTAAAAAAGAAAGAGGAAAAAAGTCATTTATAGGTATTGTCATTTCATGTGGCTCTCTGAAAAATATGATTCATTGCCTAGCATTCCACAAGTTGTCCACTTTGCCTATGCCTGCTGAGTTTCCAATCCATTTATACTACTTTATCCCAAATTATGAACATTAAATATCACAACATTTGAACAGATTCTTCATTATAAAAGATAAACGAACACAGAAAGGGAATTTGGAAGAAACAGTATGTGGAAGAAAATACATGGACATCCAACACAATTACTATTAATATTTTCAGAGACTAACAAATATATTGTGCCCATTTTTAAAAATTAGAGAAAATTATGTAAATGGATCAGAGAAAAAGAAATAAGACGTTAATGTTCTTGTGTAGTAGAAATAAATTAAAATTCCACAGAAGTTTTGGAGGATAATTTAGGAAATCTCCAGGTGGGTAGAGGGAAAAACAAAAGGGTGGGAGGAAAATGAGAAGACAAAAAGTAGTCAGCAGTCAATGTATCTAACTACTATGAAGTTTTGTTTAAGGTAATAAGGAAAGTGAAATGAAAAAAATATCAAAATATAATACATAATCATTTCCTGAGACTAAAGGCGTGGATTTCTAGGTTATAAGAGTCATTATAGTGTTGAGTGCAATGAATGAAGCATATATGTAAACACTCAGCAATGACAGTCATTGGTTAATCTCAGAAAATCAGATGTGGTAGTTAGTGTCCAAATACAATTCTCCAATGAACATACCTACCAGTACTCACACTAGGAGTGGATATCTCACCCTTCAATCAAAGCTGGTCCTGTAACAAATAGAATGTGCCAAAAATGGTGTTAAGGGACTTGTAAGGCTAGGTCACGAGAAACTGTCTAGTTTCTGTCTAGGATCTTCTGAAATCAATTGCCATGTAATGAAAGGTTCATAGCACTTGCAAAGGCTATATGTAGGCGCTCTAATGGACAGCCCCAACTGATCGTGCAACTAATATTCAGCATCCCTTGCAACCCATGCAAATGAACTATCTTGAATACCCTATGCAATCAAAGGATCAAGTGACCTAATCTCCAACCACCATCTTACTGCAACCTCATGAGGGACCCAGACAAGTTTAGTCAACCCACAGAACCATGAAGGATACCAATAAATTGTGTTTAAAGCACTAAATTTTGGGGAGGTATTTCAGGTTCCTGTGTCAATTCCAATGTGTGTTGTGGGAAGGAGGGCTTCCCATATAATACTAAACAATTCTAGCAGGGTTAGATACTAGCAGGGTTTCCAAAAATTCAACTCAGTTTTGATGCTATCTATGATAGCATCAGACTCCACAGGATGAAGGCTCTAGAAGACCACCCCCAATCAACTTCAGACACTAGTCACGGGTCTAGATCATTACTTGTGCTTCTGACCAACTGGCTATAAATTAGAGGTTCCTTCAACCTCCTTCTCAGGTTTGATCAATTTTCTAGAGCATCTCACAGAACTCAGAAAAACATTTTACTTACTAAATCACCAGTTTATCATAACGGGTTATAATTCAGGAACAGTCAGACAGAAGAGATGTGTAGGGCAAGGTAGAGGGGAAGGACCAGGAGCTTCCATGTGGACACCAAATGCCATTCTTCACAAATCTCTGTGTGTTTCATCAACCCAGAAGTTCTCTAAAACCAGTATTTTTGGAGATTTATGGAGGCTTTATTACATAGGCATGTTTGATTAAATCATTGGCAACAGGACAGAATCAACCTCCTGTCTCTTTCCCTTCCCTGGAGGTCAGGTTCTGAGACTAAAAGTTCCTACTCTTTAATCATGTGGTTGGTTTCTCTGGCAACCTAGATCACCTAAGGATGGTGATCTAGGGGCATTCCAAAAGTCACTTCCTTAACATAACAAAAGAACCCTTTGCTAAAATCACTTAGGAAATTCCAAGGATTTTAGGAGCTCTGGGCCAGAAATGGAGATAAAGACCAAACATATATTTCTTAGTATAAGTCACAATTCACAGGATGATTGCTTTTCGCAGCAATGTATGCATAGAATGTTGGAATACTAAATACTTTGAGACAAAAAAAGAAAAGAAAGAAAAAAAACCACAAAGAAGAAGCAAACACGGACACTTAGAAAAATGTTGGGACTGTTGGAATCAGAATAGCGGATTTGTCAAAGGCAATTCTAAAACCAAAAAGATAGTGGAATACACCTTCAAAATTCTAAGGAAAAATTATTTTTATCCTAGAATTCTGTATTGCTTAAACTATTAACAAATGTGAAGTTTAAAAACAAAAAATACAAAATCTGCTTGAGACATACAAAGGCTTAAAATATTTACTTCTCAAACATGGCCATTATGAGTGAAAGAAGTAAATAAGGGGTTCAGGAAAAGGGGAAAACAAACAGGATACCATATAAAAATATTAATAACATGAAAACACTATATAGGCCTGGAGTATTTCAATGCAAATCGCAAATCAAATCAGGAAAGGAAGAGCATCAGGACTATGATCTATAGAAAAGGAAAAAAAAAAACAGTAGATAACTAAATATTTTGAACTTTTGGATAAGGATACTAATAGATTTATGATGGGTTTGTTGGTCTATTTGGGATACTGATAAGTTCCTGGAAAGAAATACTTATACACTATTAGGTTGTAGATAGGGATTACCGATTGAATAAATCGTTGTGATATAAATACATAATGAAGTTGGTTAAGCAACTGCCTTCAGCTCAGGTCATGATTCCAGTATCCTGGGATCAAGTCCCACATCGGGCTCCCAGCCCCACGGGGAGTCTGCTTCTCCCTCTGACCTTCTTCCCTCTCATGCTCTCTCTCACTTTCCTCTCTCTCTCCAGTACATAAATTAAATCTTTTTAAAAAATTTAAAAAGTAAATAAATACATAATGAAGAGATAGAGATACTGGAAGAGAGAAAAACTCAAATTAGCATTTCAGAGTTAAATAACAGAAGAAACATTAACAAAGACAAAAGTTGATGCCTCCAAGGAATGCACGTAGGCGATGAAGAAGACACAGATGGGTTCCACTGTGTTGTTATAAAATGTTTACTATGAATTGGCTTTTTAAACTATGTACAAATTTTATTAAAGACCTTAATAAAATGCCCAGAAGAAAGATCTTTAAAAGTAAACATCTTTACATGGTTTTAAGCTATAAATGCAAATGAACACACAAATCTACAAACTATCAACCCAGAGAAAGGAGCATATGACTGGGTTCTTCTCCACATACCACAGAAAAAAGCAAAATAACAACAACACAACAAAAACAAGTAAAAACCAGTATCCTTTTTTTTTTAAATTTCAGCTCATTTAATAGGCATAAAATAGCAATGAAATATTGACTTAATTTATATTTGTCCCATCGTTACTGAGCCTAGACATCTATTCCAAAGTTTACTGGCATGTTTCCTCCAGGAAACTTCTTGTTTATTTCCTTCTCCCATTTTCTCATGAGCTGCTTATCTCGGGGGGGGGGGGGGGTATGTGTGAGTAGAGGTATAGATTGTGCTTTAGTTCTCGACTATTCCTTAGAATTGCCTGCTTGTCCAGATTTTTCTTCCTCAACAGATTTATAAAAATCTCACTCTCAACTAAGTGTCATATTTTTCTAACTTTTTAACTGAGCCTTCATTATTTCTCATTATTATTATTTTTCTTTTTCCTTCTTCAGCTACCTGGAAGGTAAATACTTGATTGTTGTGCCTTCAGAGTGGCTCAAACACAGTTACACTGCAGTGTTCATTGGAAACCTCACACACAGGAGAAGTTCACACATCAGAAAATTCATCTGATGAGTCTGCAGGTTGCTCAGGTGACATTCTTCTGTCTCTCCTTGCCATCTCTGTGTATTCTTTTACCCTGCTTGGGACTGTTAGAAGTGAATTGGACAGTTAGTCAGGGCCAGGGTCCCCAACAAGAAAATATGGAGTCAAGATACTGAGGATAAGACCACACTAACATCCACTTTACAGGTTAGACAGAACCACACTAGCATTCTGTTTTGTAGTCCTAAATGTTATAAGATACAACAATCACAAAGCTTTTGTCACCATCATGGGCAAGGGGCAATTAAGACCTAAGCCTCTGGAGGCAGTCAAAAAAGACTATCACCACGTAGACATTAACCAAGTAGGTAGACAGACACATGATCAAAATCCTAATTGACATGACTCAGCACACCTTGATTGCTTAATCAAGCAAGTTCTTTAGTTTCACAAAAGAACTCATAAAATCCTCTAAGCTTAGAAACTCTGGTGGCAACTCTTTTCCATCCCCTCCCTCTTTGGGAGCTTTGTACTATCACTCAATTAACTGTGCTTTGCTACCCACCACTCTTCTGGTTGACCTCATTATTCTTTGAAGTGACATGACCAAGAAACTCAGGTACTAAAGGAAAAGAAACCCTGCAAGGGTAGGCATAGGGGAACAACAGTAAGTCTACTCTTTAAGAAGACATTCAGTGGATGAATGAACTATTAGCCTCCCATTCTTTGTAGTCAACACCATCTCAGCAAGCAATTTTCTTAGAGAGTCACATTTGCGTTTTAAATAAAATTATACATATTTAAGATATAAAACATCGTGTTTTGGTATTAAATTTCTACTTCTTCCTTTGCTGAGTTACCTCTCCTATGGACTCTGGTAGGAGTGTGTAGGCTGGCCATGGAGTGGGGGAGTGGTAGTGGTGGTGGTTGTTGGTGGATATTAAGTCATAGGAATACCAATGTACTCCCAGGTGTTAAATTCATTTTTTAAAAATGTGTATTTAGTTGTTTGTCCCCACCATTTTCCCTTACCTTGGTACTACAGAGCAAGAGGTCATATTCAACTTAGTATACTATTAAATAAATGTTTTGAGTGTACAAACTGAAGATTAAAATGGGTAAAAAGCTTGTATTCAAGAAGAATGCCTGAAATGGATATTCTTCTAAAACGTACGCTAAAATAAGGGTTTGGGTATATAGGAGTCATTTCAGAAAGTACGAGTGTGGGGAGCATGTAACAGCAAAGACAAAATATCCCTATAACGTTTTCATTAATGTGTGATCTATTGCTGTGGGCTCAGGTTCACTGGAGATTCTAGGCAGCATGTATCTCAGCATTGTCCCATTGAGGAACAGGGACAGGGCAGCTGACATGTTGACCTTAACACCATCCCTATCCTCACTAGATCAGTATTGAACCTAGGAACATTAAACACCAGCCTCTATAGGGCTGCCCCTCCTATGATTTTTAGCAAGCTTTGAAGATACTAGAGAACATGTCCATGCAGAGAGATGAAAAGGCACAGGTAGTTAAAAAAAGATAACACTAATAAGACCCTTAGATTTTTGCCAGTGAACTTCAAGGTGGACTGAGATACAGGGCAGAGTCCCAATACTAGCTATGGTGAAGCCATAACCATTCAGCTAAGTTTTTTCTATTCTAAATTCAGTTGTCTGTGTGCTTCCAATCATCTACATTTCAGTTACAGGAGGAAGATGGGTTGTTTCCACGGAAACCTCAGAGACAAAAAAGTACAGAAGAATTTCAGTCTTCTAAGCTTTTTATTTTTATTTTTGGTTATCAGCTATTTAAGTTTGACTAGTATATATCTTACTGTCCACAGTCCTGAGTGGAAAGAAAGAAATTATATCTTGTGCTAAACTGATCTTGTGTCTGTGGATAAAATGAGAAATTTCATAGACTACCTTATGTTTCTCTTCAACTAATTCAAACTGATAAGCATTGTTGTTAAATTATCATAATAGATAACAAAATAGTTAAATTGTAACAATTTCACAGGTTTAGGTTAGCAGGAAAAATCTTGGAGAAATCTTGGCCATTGAAAAATCATCTTTGACATGGGTCCATACCTGAAGGTGTCTATTTATTGCCATATGAGAACATTCTGTAAGTAGCTTTGAAATGCATTTGATAATTGAGTGGACATATTCCATAGATAGCATATTTCATTATAACTATAGAATATTCTTTAGACCTAAAACTATGAAGATGATTAATCAAGTTTTGTGCCACATATTTCAGCTAAAGGAACTGTTCTTATCTCCTGTAAGAACAAGCAAATGGAAAAAAAAAAATTAAAAATGGATAAGCTGGAAGCAAGCAAGGATGAAGAAAAAGATAATGGTGACCGTGTTGGAAAGAAATGGGACATTTCATGCCCTGGGTACTTGAAGCATTCAAAGATAATTTAGGATAATTGAAGGGTTTATGATGAAGATGTCTGGGAGAATAGAGTCAGGGGAGTACAATGACAGGGAACAAT
Organism: Martes martes; assembly: GCF_963455335.1. Lineage (NCBI taxonomy): Eukaryota > Metazoa > Chordata > Mammalia > Carnivora > Mustelidae > Martes > Martes martes. Next base: position 121,834,971 of record NC_137894.1, on the reverse strand, counting down.
AAGAAACCCCCTTGTCTAAAGTCCTCCCTGTCTGCATAATGGAGACAGGTCTTGTTATGAAGACTCCCTTAGACTGGACTTTTGTAAGGTTCTGATTTTTTATAAGCAAACTGCAAAATTAACATAATTTGCATTCATGTATCTTATGTTAATTATAATTATCAAAATGCATTTGAGTTCCTAAGAGGCTATTGGGAATCTGTATTGTTCAGTGTCTCATAAATTCTAAGATGTGCTTAATTAAGACTAAGTGAAGTGGGGAAATGCTAAACAGCAAATAGAATCCTCAGGGTATTCAGAAAATGGGTAGGAGATTCTTAGTCTGGGGAGTGGGGATGAGTTCATGACCCTAAGTTCAAGATAGGAAAGAAATTGGGTTTGACAGTAGGGAGTAAGTCTGGCATCACCTTTATACATATGCAAACTGTAGTTAGATTATAAATTGGGATGTGGGTGGGAGCTTACGCTACTCAAATCCAGGATAGCAATAAGTAAAAGAATTGCAAAAAGAAACTCCTGGCTCAGAAAACAAATAAAGGAGGAAAAAATTGAATTATGTATCAAAATAAGAGCAATTTAAAAGAAAAACAAACAAAAAGAACAACAAACAAAAACAAAAGAAAAAACAGACTCCTTTTTCTGTCATTGAGGTAAAGAAAAGATCATGAATCGATAATGGACATTTCTAGATGGACTAAGCTTTATTTATTTATTTATTTATCTTTATTTATTTATTTATCTTGTTATCTTATCATTATTTATTTATTTATCTTTATTTGTTTTTTTAAAGATTTTATTTATTTATTTGACAGAGATCACAAGTAGGCAGAGAGGCAGGCAGAGAGAGAGGGGGAGAAGCAGGATCCCCGCGGAGCAGAGAGCCCAATTCGAGGTTCGAACCCAGGATCCTGGAATCATGACCCGATCCGAAGGCAGAGGCTTTAACCCAGTGAGCCACTCAGCTGCCCCTTAGCTGGGATATTCTTTAATTTCTTAATTCATTTATTTACTCAACTGACATTAATTGAGCAAATGCCATCTGAAAATTCTGTCAGTCAGATCCAACACTGTAAAATCTCCAAAATATCTTTAAATGCTGCATAATTAGATTAAGCATCAGTTTCCTTCCTACATTTGCTGACATGATTATGATTTATATTGTGATAAATCTTCATGTTCTTAAAATAAAATCATTTCACTCCCTCAAATATATTGACTTGATAGAATGTTACAATAAACACCTGATTTTTAGCTAAGACCTAATGAAAGATGTCAAGGGAGATAATCTACTCTTGCCGTGCAAAAATAATTTTCACATATATTATCTATTTTATTAATAGTTCAGTATCCTTTGAATAGTTCAGTATTTATAATTGGCCAGATGGATTTGAACTATATTAAATGATCACTATGTCTCAAGCTTTGTGCTAGGTTGGGTACTATAGATTTTCTTCTAAGTGTAAGTTATGATATTTGCCCTCACAGAACTTAACTGTGAGAGATAAGTTCAGACACATTATTTTGATCCATTACATATTAACTATAACAACTGGGTACAATGACTTCAAAATACATTTGACATGGGTCAAGGTAATATTATTATCTCATTCCAGATGATGCAAGTGAAATTCACGATAAGACAACTCATGCAGAGGTAACTGATGATAGATGACTACATGCCAAAGAGTACAAGGGACCACTGTCTGAGTGCAAGTCAGGTGCTCTCCACTGGACTGGGAAATCCTTCACAGAAGGATTGGTTAGTGCACTGGGGTGGGTCAGAGGAACAATAGAAAAATCAGGTAACTTGAATAGAAATATTACCACCTAAACCTCTTTGAGTTATAGAATTTTTCTACTTCCTTAACATTATTTTTGTCTTTCCATGCTAGAGCTGTGAAGGAAAAGAAGATCATCCACAGAAGTCATATTTCTAAATGTTCTCATTTCTTCATAACTTGCATCAGACTGGGGGGATGGAAAACGAATGGTCCCGTCGTATTCTAACTGGTCCAAAGCCTTAGATCCAATACTCACTGCTTCATCTGATTTGTGCCCTTGTGTGCAAGTAATAATGAATCCTGATGTTTGTACTACTGAGGAAAAATTGTTTTGAAAGAACAGCTGCCAGCTACATAAGGAAAACCAAAACCAAAAACAAATAATGTCTTAACTAAAGTTTCCCTGAAACTTTTTACCTTGGTTATTTGATGCATATTTGGTTTTCTTTTCTCTTTGTGTTTATCTATTCCTCTATCCCCCAAGGCTCTTTCTAGAAAGACTTCACCAGAGAAATTGGTAATTCTGCTAAATAATAAATGGTGATGAAAGTATTAGATTTTCCTGGGAATAAAAATAAGTCTCACTTCACTTTTAGGTATGATAATTTTATTATTAAATTAAATTAACTTACTGAATTTGAAATAAATTCAAAGCAAAGACTCCCTTAATTCTCCTGAAACATCTGGTAATCAAAAATCCAATATCCAGGAAACACAGTGATGACCCAAGACTCTCTGGAACTCATGTCTGGATTAGCTTCAACAGCCACAGAATGGATGCAAGTTCCAAATCTCCATTAATTGCAAAGTGAACTCAGTGGGCCATAGAGCATAAAAGGAAAACTGTGTGGAATGTGGCTAATTCCACCTAGGACAATTTCAAGGGTCTGACACTGGATTTGGGAGCACTTGAACATCAAATTCTAAATAATAGACCTTAGCAACCTGCAAATCTCCAAAGCCCTATTTGACTCTTTTTTTTTTTTTTTAAATCATCTACAGCATGAAGATTAAATGCTAAAGAATTATGTTCTCTCTGGGAAAAGTGAAACAAAATAATTTCAAATAAAATATGAAGACACCTTTGCCTAAAATCTGAAACTTCTTTCCTGCTTCTGTAGAACATGATTAAGAGCTTTAGTCAGTGTTATGATGGATTAGCTTAATTCAGGCGGGTCTTGTTCCCCCCACAGGCCACCCCTGAGTGGTTACGTAAACTCAGATTTAAATCAATAGAATCTTGAATTGTTTGTACTAGAGATATTTACTCTTGGAATTGGGTACTTATTTGCCTAGGAGATTTCTAAAGTATCATATCTTAGTGGGAGGTCAATATGGTTTATTGTCCTGTCGGTGACTAGAAACCTGTGCTAAAATACAAGCTTCTTGCGTCTGCTATTTTTCAAGTGTTTGGGGAAATGTTAATTGGATAGAAACTAGTATTTTCATAACTCAGGAGCCTAAGAGGACCTCAGCAATGATAGATGTCTCTATTTCAATGGAGAACTGATGTACAATTTGAAAGTAAAAAATATATATATATTAAGTGCTTTTGTGTCGGGTACAATGAAACCTTTAAAGAAGCATAAACCTATTCCTTGTCACCAAGACCTTACCATATTTGTAAAGAGAGAGCACAAGGAATACAGTAATAAATAATAGATAAATTAATGGAATACTGTCTTTTACAGTGCATATTACAAGTGCAGCAAAACATAAGAGAAAGGGGAGTTCTTACAGATTCGGATATGAAGGAAAAATCTTAGGATACCAGTGGGGCCTCAAGAGGGACTTGAAAGGATACATCAGATTTGACTGGCACAAACGAGTAAGGAGGTTCAGCGGTGTTTCGAGGAGATGTGAGAGCAATGGCAAAGGGGCGGAAGGAGCAAGGGACATGAAGGAACAGTGAGTTCAGAGAAATGAAGGGTGAACTTGAGCAGCTGGGTTTTTCTGTTTTGTAGGATCTTGAAAGCCCGACTTAGCAACCCAATCTACAATCCCTGGTGGTGAAGAATTCTTCTGTATTTTTGAACAAGGAGGGAATGTTGGGAAAAAGCCTATGTGCACAACTATGTAACATATATGCATATATGAATGTGTACTATACATATGTATACTATGTATATGGTGTCTATAACTATAATGTTTACACATATAATATACACATATTTATAGTGTGTTTTTAATATATAGGAGGGAAGAAAGAAAATGGGAGGGACAGAGACAGGGGAGAAGGAAGGAAGGATTGAAGGAAAGAGGGAAGGAAGGAAGGGAGGAGGGATGGGCGGAGGAAAACTTGGAGCAGCCAACAAGCTGGTTTAGAAGGAAAAGAGATTGAAGGCAGACAGAGGAATTAAAAAAAAACAAAACTCTTAAATGTATTCAGTGAAGGAGTCCATGAGAAGCTACAGAGAGAGTAGCAGTGGGGACACCTCCACAGACTGGTTCTTTAGGCCAGTTTGTTTAAATAAATACAATGTGGGAGGGAAATGAATGAAGAAAAAGATAATAGAGTTTCAATTCTGTGCTAATTTTATAATTTTGTTGCTGGAGGCATGAATAATGACATTGTGTACTAGTGACAAAAAGATAATGTGCTGAGAAATGTGATGGTTCCCTTGTCATCTTGTGGCAGCCTGGCATGTATTTAGAACCCCTAACAACGTGGCCATCCCATTTATTCTCTGAGGAATGCCAAAGATAAATGCCATTTCTCAGTACAGTTAGCACAAAGTGATCTTTGCAATTAAAAAAAAAAAAAACAAAACTACAACATTCTTCTTTAACTTTGCCCTTTGAAGTAATTTTACATTAATATTAAATTACAAAAGGGGTACAGAGAGTTCCCTAATACCTTCACTCAGACCCCCAGTGACAGCATCTTACATAACCATGTACGATGGACAAATCATTGTTAACCCTGCTGTAATACCATTAACTAAATCACTTACCTCATTTGGATTTTACCATACACTCAATCTTGGCACATATATAAATTTTTATTATATGTATAGTGTTATATGGCAGCCTCACAATCAGGATGCTCTTCATATATTTTGGATATAAAACTGCAGGTATATGTTTTAAGCACCTAATGGCAAGTTTATATTACTTTTAATTTAAATTTATCACACTTATTATTTTTGCATTTCTGTATCCTAATTTTTTCTTCCCTGAACCCACTTTATAAAGATATTATTCTGTATTTTCTTCTAACACATTTTGAGTTTTACTTTCTACATCTATGTAATTAGTACAGCTTAAAATTATGCTGTGTATTGGGCAAGATAATCAGATATTATTCATTTTCCACACGGAGAGTCAATTTCCTCAACATTGCTTATTTTAAAACATCTACTCTTCTCCAGTAATTCGTGTTATCAAGTTGTTAAATATCCTGAGCTGTCTCTGTATTCTTTTCCTCATTACTCAGTCTTGTTCAACTCATATATTTGTGTACTTTAATGGATATTTATGTTTTTATGTATTTATGTTTTCCTCTTTTTGCAATTTCTTTAGTTACTTTCTCTCTCTCTCTTTTATTTTGTCATACAAATTTTGAGATAACCTTGTCAAAACCTTTGTGAAAATATATTATTTTCACTAAAATTACATTGAATATCTTAATTTCTCTGAATAGAAACAACATATTTCCTTACCTAAGAAAAATATTTATTTCCGTCTTCCTTTAAGGCTTTCAATACAAATATAGAAAGATATTGTATGTCTTTACATTTTTCTTAAATAATTTATTTTTATTCTCTTAATTGGTTTTTATTAAATTATAAACGTGCCATTGATTGTTCTTGTGGGGAAAGAAGGGATATGTAGTTGTATCCAAAAGGAGAACTGAGAGATAGACAGAACTTGTTTTCTCACCCACTAAATCTTTGTATTGTTACTATTGCTTTGTTTCTTCCTACCCATTATAATTTTTTTTTCTCTTTTCAATCTATGGTTTCTTCCTCTCTCTCTCTCTCTCTCTGTCTCTCTCTCTCTTGCATGGACTGGGACATCCCAAGAAATCTGGAACAAAATGGCTATGAAAGGGATTCTTATCTTTTTCTACCTTAAAGGAAATAATTCAACTTTAAAAGTGATTTTTTTAATTTTTTAAAAGTGATAATTCAACATTAAAAGTGATATGTAACTTTTTTTTATATCATATGTTAACTCAATGAAACCTTTTTCATTAGCTTGGTCTAAATGTTTGTTTATGATAATGGGAATTAAATGTTAACAGGTATTTTCCTATTTATAAACATATATTTTTATCCTTTATATTAATAACAAGTAATTGAGTTGAATAGATTTCTTTATTTTAAGCCATCTTTATATATTATATTTCTGGGATAATTCTAACTTGTCATAATGTGAAATTATTTTCAAATACTACTGGGGTGCCTGGGTGGCTCAGTGGGTTAAAGCCTCTGCCTTGGGCTCAGGTCATGGTCCCAGGGTCCTGGGTTCCAGCCCTGCATCGGGTTCTCTGCTTGGCGGGGAGTCTGCTTCTTGCTCTCTCTCTCTCTACCTACTTGCGAACTCTATAAAATACATAAATTAAAAAAAATATTGCTGGGTAAAAGTTATGAATATAATTTTTTTTTGGCAGCAAATTCTTAGGTGAGCTTGGGTGTTAAATTTCCACTTTCATACTGTGCTTGTCCTGTTTTGGAATCAGTGTTCACCAAATTGAATTAGTGTCTTCCATTTGTCCTATTATACTTAAAAGTCTGTATAACCCTGGGGTTATTATTCCCTAAAGATTTGATTTATCAAAAAACTACAAGAAGTGTTTTCCTATGGAACAGACATGAAGTGGAATTAGGGGATAATAATATCTTATTTTAATTTTTAATTTGTATATTTAAAAATGAAGAATGAAACTGAATGATGTTTCACAAATTTATCCTTCTTTTTCCTTTTTAGCAAAATTTTTCAATTGTCCTTGCTGGATTTGTTTCTTTCGTGGGTTATTCCTGTTTATGTAAAAGGATTCTTTGCCTTTATTTCCTGTTTTTTCCTATATTTGCAGTGCTTTGGTAGTAATAGTAGTAGTAGTAGCAGCAGTAATAGTAGTAATAACACTATTGTTGTCCATGGACTTTCTGACGAAAAGTATATTTAACATTTTATGCATTTGAGTTCATTATATTTTTCTTTGGTTTCTATTTAAGATATATATATATATATATATATATATATACACACACATATATATATATATATATACTCTATATATTTGATTCTAAAACCGGTAGCGTTTTCTTTTCTTTTTTTTAAAGTGATTAAATCTTTGATCTATCATTTATTTTTATATGAGCACTGAGCGAAGAAGCCAATAATATTTTTTTCCCAAATGACCCATTAGTTTTGTGAAAAGGATGGCTGTTTACTCTTATACCATTTAATGAACAATTGCTCTCTTCCCCACTACAACTGGCAAGTAAGGCTAACTTTTGCTGAGTAACCACAGCTGAAGACCATTAAGATTTAAAACAACAAGGCTTTACGTTTCACTGTCATTATATGTCTATTATGGCCATTTTTTTTTTAGATAAATAAAGATTTTATTTATTTGACAGAGATCACAAGTAGGCAGAGAGGCAGACAGAGAGAGAGAGGAAGGGAAGCAGGCTCCCTGCTGAGCAGAGAGCCCGACGCGGGGCTCAATCCCAGGACCCTGAGACCATGACCTGAGCGGAAGGCAGAGGCTTAACCCACTGAGCCACCCAGGAGCCCCTATTATGGCCATTTTCTATCCTGGGATTCAACTAAGGATACCCCACAGTATGCATTTATGAAGTCTCCTTAATATCCCCTCCTCCAATTTTTCTCAATTGTTTCTTGTTTTTCTCGACCTCAAGCGTTCTAAAGAGCACTGGTCAGATGTTTTGTAGAATACTCCTCACCTTGAGACTAGCCTGTGCATTCTCACGGATTAAACCGGAATTTGTGTTTGGTTGGGGGAGAATATCACAGAGATAAAGTTCTCTTCTCATTCCTTTACTTCAGGGGCACATGATATCAATATGACAAGTTTTTCCATTGAAAAATTATGATTCTTTTCTCTCCATTCTTTGTAAACAATTTGATAAGTCAGTCCTCAGTAGAGAGCAGGTGAGTTAAATTCACCTCTTGGAGGGGAGATTACATATACTACATGGCGTTCTTTTGTAAGGATAATTTATTCTTTCTCTCCCATTTATTTATTCAATAATTTACATCACTATGGACTCATGGGTGTTTATTTTATAATAGTTTCCTTTATTTTTTGTGTGTTTGTTTTAGGTTTTTATCAATGTGATATCAATTCTTTCACTCTACACTGAAACTATAAAACAAACAAACAAAAACATTGGAAATATCCAGTTGTGAAAAGTTAGAAAAAATTCATCTGGGCAACTCTCTAAAAAGCTGGGTAGGTAGCACTTTGATCATTTTCTTTCTTTTCTTTTTTTTGCTTCCCTTATGTCTATTAATGTGTTTGACATTTGTGAGTCAATTAGGCGTATCGCACTGACACACCCAAGTGGGTAATATATGATCTGTGTGTCCTAAAATGAGACATTTTGTTTTAATCTGAAGACATTTAAATTTAGGATCAAACTTTTGCCTCTCCTCTTAAATGTGTATTCACTGAACTTACATTTTATAAGTTTAATTGTGCTTTTCTTTTATGGCTCTTTTAGAGTTCTCAAATAACAAGCAAACCTATGACATTTGTGTCATTTATTACAGATTTTTACATTTGGGCTATACTTTCTTACTGTAGCATGAAGTGTAAACTCAAACTATACCTAGTATGGACACATTCACACGCTCTTATCCAAAAAATGATAATGCCATTCCTTCTGTACTCAGTGATACTAATTGCCATGCAAACTGGTGTATGCCCAGTGGTAGGCAGAGTTTTGTGACTTACCATATCTGTGTTGAAAGGCTTTTCCTAAGATAATATCATATCATAGTGTTTTAGTATATTATCTGCCAGACAGAATTATCCTTCCTTGACAGTAATTTGTCTTTCAGAATCTCAGTGTCTCCTGATTTAAAATCCCTTACATCTGTCATCGTATCCATATTGGTCCTTTCATTAGATTTTTCTGAAGTTTGAATAATATTTAACTTATGTCTCAGAGAGATATTGAAATTAGCCCCCTCCTTCTCCTCCCATCCTTTCCTATTAGTTTTCTTGAAGCTGAGTAGAAGTTCTTTGATTACTTTATTCCCCATCAAAGTGGTTAGTTTATGTGGATCTGTGGAAGGCGCAGATATGGTCTGGTATTTCCCATTACAATGATTTTATTAGTAGGAAGGATTCCCCTTTCATGGTCTTCCTAATAGTCAATAACTTGCATTTGTCAATCTCAGAAAAGGAAAACAAGTGTAAGTTGTCACAGAGACTTAATATATCATTCAAGACAAAAACTATTAATTTCAAGAGAAAGACACAGAAGACTTAAATTAGCTGTCGCATCTTGGAGACTTTGCTAGAGAAGATATGATAAAAGATGGCACTGGACCTATTCTAGCCAAGGAGTGATAATTCTCCTTGTTTTAGTACAGAACCATATACTAGACAAAAACTATACATGATTTTTTTATTCTTCTATGATGACTTTGTGCAAATTGGAACTGTAGCCATCTTTCAACTAGTCTAGAATTCAGAAAAGCTTTCCTGATGGAAAGCTGTCCTTTTCCACCACAGAGAAACATAATTATGTAGTTGGAATCAGTTTTAATCACTTTACACAGATGAAGGAAAAATACCAGATAGTCAAAAAAATATATAATTTATTTAAAACCTAGTGAAGATGCTATAAGTTACACACACATTGAAGACCTAATGTTAGGGGAAGAAGAATGCACGTACCTCCCAATCCTTTTTTTTTTGCTGGTTGTAAAGATAGTTTTAAACTTAAGAAGGCCAGGGGTGCCTGGGTGGCTCGGTAGGTTAAAGCCTTTGCCTTTGGCTCAGGTCAGGATCTCAGGGTCCTAGGGTGGAGCCCTGCATCAGGCTCTCTGCTCAGCAAGGAGCCTGCTTCCCCCTCTCTCTCTGCCTGCCTCTCTGCCTAATTGTGATCTCTCTATCACATAAATAAATAAAAAATCTTAAACTTAAGAAGGCCAAAATAACATAGAGTAGTGTGAATTGGATAAAGGTCTATTTCATCCTGACCCTGTCTATATTGGTAATGGTTTATGTGTGCCAATGAAGCCATTTAGAGAAATACAGTGTGCTGATTCTGGAGGAATAAAGCAAAATCTACTTAAAAAGTCTGAGTCACATAATAGAAAACATTACACCACTTTGATGGAGTATCTATGTGACCTTTGACAAGTCAGTTCCTATATCTGGTCTATGATCTGCGAGATCCCTTCCAATTCAAAATCTTCAAGGACTCTCAGACAATGCTAGTTGATATGTGGTTTCAGAACCAGCAGCATCATCAGCTGAAATGCAAATTCTTAGACTGCATTTCAAACTTAAATCAGAGTCTCTGGGGGTTTTAACAAGCTCTCCTGGTGATTCTTTTGAAAACTGAAGGTGAAAAGCACTACTCTGAGACATTTTTGTGACAACCGGAAATAAGTAAGACCACACAAACAAGTAGGCTACAGGGAACACCAGGAAGTTCTGAAGGAAGATGTGGTTTCTCTCTGGGTGTAGAAGCAACCAATAGACAAAGTTGAGGATACATTTCTTGTTGTGGTAGAACACACTTTGGCTCCATCTAAACAGCCGTGAATGGTGGTGGTTGTCCATCATGGGGAATTCTTTTTCTTTGTTTTGTAAAAATAGTGGTGTCACTAGAGTGTAGTCTCACTCTGACTCCAGAACCAAGGAAGGTGGAAAGCCTTGGGGAAAAAAAAAAAAAAAAAAAAGCAAGCCTTGGCAAACAATACTTGCTTACATGCTCACGGTGCACTTTTCCCTCTGTGGCACTCTGGAGGCTGGTGCTGCTGCCATGAACTTGCTCCAGTTTCTGGTCTCCAAATGCACAAAAGCCCATTTTTCTTTATGACACCCAAGATCACAATACAGACTATAACACTGCCAGTCTTCCAGTCCTGACGCAGGCCCCTGCAAGGAAAAGACCCTATGGTGATAACAATAATCACTTTCCTATCACACAAAGAAAACTCATGATTCAAACAAGACTTTCCCTCGGCACTTATAATATCAGCTTTACTGTACCTGTGGCCATATAAACAAAGCCATGGAAAGAGAAGAGAATCAACCACAAAAACATACCGGGAGCAGAATAAAAAGATGATGGCCTCCAGAAGGCGAAAGAATGGCACTATCCAAGAAAAGGGATCTGATGTCCTGCAAGGACATTCAGCACAGCTGAAACCAAGGAGAAGGCCCACGGTCACACTACCCAAAATTTCCTAGCATGTTCTTATAGAAACCTGGTTTACTCCATCAGCAGATCAAGAGTTTAATTCTAGCTGCGGGGAGCTGGGATTTTAGAAAAGGAATAACTTCTGAAATCTTGAAGGTGGCCAGAATAACAAAGCATTACTGCCTCAAGAAGCCCACAATAAATCTTTATTGAATATGGGAATAAATGAGTAAATGGACCTGAACCAATGAAGTAACAAATGACAGCTTGTACAATTAAGTTTTTTTCGAATACAAAGTACAATGCAGAGGAAGGAGATTCAATCTCAGTTATTCAAGTAGGGCCCAACCACTATTACTTTCCCAGTAGATGGTTTGAAGAAAAAGGGAACTTTGAGAACTATAGTGTACAAACAGATTAAATGTTCCAATGGGAAGGTGGCATATCATTGTAAAGAGCTCAGGCTTTTGTGTCACACTGATTATGTTCAAATCCTGACTTTGCCATTTGGTAGACAGATGTGTCAACTTTGAAAGGTCTGTAAAGGGGGGAAAATATCCCCATCCCATGGGCTTGATTTGTAGATCAAATAAGCCAATTTGATAAAATACTTTGATAGAGCTTACTTAATTATTAACTGATTATTATTAACACTGTAAGTATTAAACACCATATGTCGCCAAGTAATTTTAGATTGATGCACTTGTCTGAGATAGAGGACAAATACTGCTTGTTTCCCTTTTGCTTAATATTTCAATGGTCAACCAGAGAAAATTGAGAGAATTTTAAGGTAAGGAGAAAGCTTGGTCAGACCCCATTGCCCATATGACAATGACCACTAAATATTTTAGGAGTTAAAACTCCAGCAATGCTGAAACCCATGACTTTCAACAGAAATTTTTCCCCAGACTCTAAAAGTTTCCTGTTGTATACACAAACACACACACACATGCACATGAAAATTATTATGTCTCGGCTTAGAAAAAAGGGTCCGAAAACGAAAGTCACACTTCAGAGAATATAGAGTACTCAGATTAAAGAGAAAATGCTATAACAAAATGCATATCTTACAGTGCACCCCGGATCCTATGCTTCAAAGAGGGCTTTCAGAATGAGCAATTAGTGGCCAAAGGGAGGGGAGGAAGGAAAGGAGGGAGGGAAGGAGGAAGGAAGGAAAGATGAACAGAAAGAAAGGAGGGAAGGAAAGAAAGGAGAGAAGAAAACAACAACAACAACAACAACAAAACTGGCCTAAAGAGTAAATAGTGCCGAGAGTTTGCAAAGTTAATAAGAGAGAAGCAATCTCCTCCTAACAATACTATTGATAAAAACATGGTATTGAGAGGGAACTTTTAATTAAGTATGTAAGCAAGGGCTTAATTTTTTTTTTTCCCCTGCAGAAAAGTAATTAGACTCACACAAAGACCAGACATTCCAGAATAGTAAGGGTGGGAAACAGAGTAGGAGAAAGAGAAGGAAGGGTAGCAGAGATTGAACAGAGGAGAAAACTAGACTCAAACCAGCACATTTTAAAAATCTATTATTTTATGCGAAATAAAATTTGGAATTATTGTCAGAATAGTTTGACATACCTGGGTTTTATGTAGAATTATGGTTATGATGGTGTGTAATAACTACAAAATAACTCTGTGGTACTCTTTCCTTGATGTGGATTCTTCCATCTTTTTTTAAACCAGTTGTTGGTTATGTGAGCCGTTCCGTGTCAAAGAAACCTTCCAAACAATGCCATAGGTATTTATCTGATAAGGTGATTCTTTCCTGAAAATTAGAGACATGAGTGGGCTGACTAGAGAAGGTAGAACACACTAGAAGGGATCCTTAGATAATATTCTCTTAAGCTTATTATTACTTACTACATATTAGACTTTCACAATTAACATGCTCCTTTGTTTGTAGACCTCCAATTCTGTGGCATAGAAATAGTCCTAATGTCAGGAATTGGACTTTCTGATGCTAAGATCTGTATCTTAATGACTATTTCAGGGTATACTTCAGAAATTAGTGCTAATAGTTGAGAGAGCACCTAATATTTTTTTAAATTAACTTGTGTCAAATTCTATGCTTCCTATGAATTATTAGTACTTAATTCTGGAAAACCCTTTATGATTTTGCTATATTTATCCCTTATAACTGATAAAGAAACTGAGGCCAGAGGTGCCTGGGTGGCTCAGTCGGATGGGCATCTGACTCTTGGTTTTGGCTCAGGTCCTGATCTTAGGGTCCTGGGATCCAGGTTGGGATGGACTCTGTGCCCAGCGGGGAGTTGGCTTGAAGAGCTACCTCCCACCCGTCCCCCCACTTGCATGCTATCTCTCCCTCTAAAATAAATAAATAAATCTTTAAAAAAATAGAAACTGAGGCAAATACAGATTGACTAAATTGCCTGAGGTCACAGTGATCGAAGAGCTGAGTCTCTAAAACACACACTGAGCATATGCGTAAAGGCATATAAAAATTTGCTTCAGTGTATAAGTTGCTTTCCTAATTTATTTTTTTTTATTTTACTTAATATCTTTTGCAACTTGTATGCTTAGTCATAATAGAAAATAATTCTAGAGCATCTATGTTGAGTATCAACAGATTTTTTTCCCTAAATATAAATTGGATTGCTCACAGTGAATTAAAAATCAAAAAGCCAGATTGTACTCAGTAAACAAAACAAAACAAAACAGCTCGTTCTGTACATTTATCATCTCTAATTTTGGTAAAGAAATCAAATAGATTAAAGCATCATTAAGAATACCTTAATGTGAGCTTTTGCCCTTGACTCATTACAAGAAATATTTTTTAGCACTGAAAATGTGTCTACTTTGTATCAAATGGGCATACTTTCTGGTCTTAGAAGAGTTCACTCTCCTTCACGTATTTAGGCCAAATGAAATGCATTATCCATCAACTGCTAAAAGCCCTTGTAATGTTTTTATCAAAAACAGAAACTATGATGTAAGTCAGAGTTGACAGATTAAGAAATAAAAATAAGCGGTACATGGTTAAATTTGAATTTTAGATAGACAAAGAATTTTGTTTAGTGTTAAGGGTGGGTTCTGCAATACTTGTGGGGACATACACTAAAAAATTATTGGTTGCCTATCTAAAATCTAAAACTGACTCAACATCCTGTATTTGGCAGCTATAGTATAAGAATCAAAATAAATCAAATAATTGGTAATATTTTGAAGATAGATATGCCAGATGTAAGTCTTCTCCAGTGATAGGTTGACCTCTGTTGAAAATAAAAATACAATGTATACACATCTTTACTTTTCATATTGTAGCTTCATTAGCTGCTCAAATGCCTCCTGATGAGCTCCCTTTTCATGGTTTTTTTTTTTTTTTTAATAATTTTACCCTTTATTTTTTTCTCCTGGATTATCATATTTAATGTGGTGACAATGGAATATTTTTGTTTCATGTTTATGAAAGGGAAGTACTCTGATGAATAATTAAATCTAGGATGAGAAATTTTTAGAATTGCCTTAGAGGAAACACCGTTGTGCTGTTTTACTTTTTACAGAGTGTATGTACAGACATTAGCCGTCCTTCCTCAAATCCTATTAAGATGAGATAAACTAAAGGCAGGTGGGAAGTCTCCATCTCGTACCTCACACAAATTCTTTTTATAAAATGCCAGATCTATTCTTTGCAAGATTATTAAAGGAGGGAGTCAACCCAAAAAGATGTAATTGAATTATCAATATCTGGAACAAAAGGTAACTGATGGGGCACCTGGATGGCTCAGTTGGTTATGCAGCTGCCTTTGGCTCATGTCATGATCCCAAGGTCCTCGAGCTCCACCTCAAGCTCCTTGCCCAGTGGGGAGACTACTCTCCCTCTCCCTCTGCCTGCCTGCTTGCTGCTCTCCTTGCTCTGCTCTCTCTCTCTCACTATCTCTCTGTGTTGACACACAGATAAATAGATAAAATCTTTAAAAAACAAAAACAAATGTAAGTATGTTTCCAGAACCATTGTTAAGTGAGAAAGAGAAACTCACTTTATATTCCATATATCTAACTATAAAATGTTCTAATGCATTTTTCTGACAAGTTAAATTGAAAATGGTGGTAGTTCAGCAGCTACGATCACATTTGTATTTGTTTTAACATTCCAAATGCCCAACTTTGGGTCATACTGATAATAATAACTAATATTAACCGAGTTTCCTTTTTATGTCAGCTTTCTTGTGCTAATTGCTTAATAAGAGGTATCTCCTTAAACCCATTAACAGTATGAAGCAGGTGGTGATATTATCCTCATTTTATTGATTAGGATACTTGCCTAAAGTCATATAAATAATAAGTGCCAGAACTTGTACAAGATAATGTCCTAGGTGAAGAAGACATTCTGAACCCCTATAAAATGGGACAAGAGTGACAAAATCTACAGAGGACCCTGAATTAAGTCGACATACACCTTTCCATTTTTTGTTTGATTAGTCCCAATCCCAATACATACATTAAAAACAATTATATTTTTTAAATCATGATTTAAGACATTGCCTTATGGAAATAAAATAAGCTGTAGAAGCTAAACGTAAGCAACCAGATTTGTCTTTAAAGAACTAATGGAGACTCCTTCTGTAGTGATTCTCATCTTGGCTACCTTTGGGAAATCCTGGAAAATTTTTAAAACTACTGATGATGCATGAGTCCCCTCCTGGAGACCATGATTGAATTTACCGGGTTACAGACCAAGTATCAGGATATTTTAAAGCTCCCTAATTGCTGGGGGGTGGGTAGTGTGCAAAAAAAAAAAAAAAAAGGCACTGTCACTATGTGCAGCATTTATAGGCTAAACATTAATGCAGCTGTTTACAGCAGTCTTTGCAACTGTCTGAGCAACAATCAAGTTGGTCCTGACAGCTTTTCTAGCTGGTATATAGGAATGACTCCTAAAAATATATTACTTTGAAGAGACATCTATCCCAGATTCTCATTGGAAAACAGAACTAGAAAAGTAGGTTTTATTGGTTCCCAGAAGATGGTGAGAAAGAGGGAAGCTGTAAGTATCTGGGGATACAAAAGTTGCTTAAAATTTCAACAACAACAACAACAATAACAATAATAATAAAATGGGAAGATATATTCTCAAAGACCAACATTTCAGAAGACTGCCTTGTTTCTCAGTGTCTGAGGATACTACTGCAGTAATTAGTGTCCCCAGCCCCCAGTTCCCTAGCTCCAAATTGTCTTAACAATTGGCATTCTTCTGAGAAAAGCAAACATACCCAGGCATAAAGCCTTTAGTCCCTGGAGGTTCTCAGAAAGCAAATTAGTCCACATAGTAGATTAGAAATAGAAAAAGAAAAGTAGGCGGTGGCGACTTTTGGTGGTGGCAGCAATAGCAACTGGATGATTGAAGAATGTGTGAGTGGCTCTTGGCAACAGGGATTGGCTGTGAGCTTTGAGCCCCTCTGGGTTTGTTGGCTGTGGGAGTCCTAATTATGAGCATAATAGATAAACTCATCATGGCCACAACAAGCTACTTAATCTAGCTCTGCTAATAACAGCCAATTAAGTTTGCATTATGAAATGATTTCTAGAATTGAAGGTAGGTGGACTTTTAATTATGTATTGTTTGAAAACATTAAGGATTTTGAATCAAGGGCTTGAAACATTATCTTTGGTATGTGGTAATAGTTCTGATCATACCAAAATTGTCTGCTGTACCTAAAATAGCAAATCAATGATAAATGGAGTCAAATTGTTATGTAATTTGGATATAGGAGATTAGTATTATGTGTTTATATTATTTCTTCCTCTAGACATCCCATTATTTCTGGTTAATTTTAATCAAGATACCAAATGGCCTTTTATCTCTATTTTTTACCCCAGAACTGATTCTAACTACCTAACATTTGTTTGAATTTGGATTTAATAAATGCCTTCTCCTCAACCCTTACAGCTAAGCTTTTGAACTAGTGGGTGGGTAATGAAGATATATAAAGATAAAGAGGAAAAAGGAACATTGGAATTACATATATTAGGTCTGCAGTACTTTGATTTCATTCTAGCTGCCTGTGGAAGTAGAGATGAATGAATATCAAACAACGTAAATCATAGTCTAAGATCATGAGAGGAAGAGCCTCAGTTTTGCTACGGCTCCCTTACTGTAAACACAATTTCCAACTAACAGAAATAAAAGGACGCCTGCTTTCTATATTCACATGTTAGAATCCCTTTACTTACTTACTGATGTTTGTTTGATTGTTGGCTTAGTTATGTTTTTTTTGTTGTTGTTTCTATTTTTAGAGAAGTATGGAGAAGGGTGCAGTATGTTTTTCTGTAGATGTTTAATAGACGAATTTTTTTTGGATGAGTGGATTCAGGTGTGAATCAGAGTGTCAGTCTACAGCACTGATTCTCAGACTCTAGCATGATCAGAATCTCCTGGAGAGCCTGTGAAGACAAGGATTGTTGCTTTTCATTCCCAACGTTTCTCATTCAGTATTCTTAGGGGAGTACCCAAGAACTGATATTTCTAACAAGTTCCTAGGTGATGTGGATACTGCTGGGCTAGGGACCGTATTTGGAACCACAGATCTATTAACACTAATAAAATAGTAACATTGCATTGTATAACACACAAAACATAGCCAATTTAGTCAGGACCTAAAGTCTCATTTGATTCACTTAAAAATATGAATCCACATGAAAAAAAGCATGTTTATGACTTCCCTCATCAAGCTTTCGTAACTTCAGATTTCGTAACTTCACCAGCCCCACTGGGGAACCAGACCCAAAAAAGAGAATGTATTCTGGGCTAGTACCCAATTTCCATCCTTCTAACTAAATTTCACTGATATTGATGGTATTTATATATTTTATCCTCCCATTTTTCCTTTATTATTATTAGTACCATTATTATATCTACACCATCATGAGGAAAAACCAAGTTAACTTTTTTTAAAATTTATTTAATTAGGGTCTGAAAGGTAAACTTAGTGTTAGTGACCATGCATCTGTTCCTAAATGCTTAAATCTCAAGGTCACTGGGTCAAATAAATTCATCCTCTAACCCAAATATGGTATTGATATCCCCAATGATGAGCATAATGAGCTTTTATCACAGTTCCTAAAACCACATTTTGAAAGAAATCCCAGATTTTTGAACAAAGTTTTTGCAGAACTAGAGTTAAAAATGATGCAAAAGGTCAAGGTTTGCTTCTTAGGAATCCGGGCAAGGAATGCAGAGCCATAAATCCTTTTGCCTCTGACAGCAACAGGATCATTGAGGAAGTTAGACTTGACACATTAAACACCCAAGCAAAAAGACAACACAGCCCTTCTGGGGCAGATGGATACCAGGGTTTCTATGATTTTTATCACCTTAATCAAACAATCAAATCTCTTTCATATACCTATGCACTCCAGATAGATAGATAGATAGATAGATGCATAGATACGTAGATAGACAGATAGACATAGACAGTGAAATTCCTGGCCAGTCCATTCTTAACTAACCCTTAGAAGATTTCCCTAGCAAATGCTTCCTGCCTATGCCAGCCATATGTTCTAGAAGGAGGTCTTTGTAGAGCTTGGTCAATCTGGAGATAGTAACCACAAATAATGGATCATGGAGATCATGTAAGTGTCTGTGAAGATGAGCTAACCTAATTTTGTCATTTTACAGATGAATATATTTAGGTGGAGTTGAGAGAAATTCCCAGGGCCAGTTAGCAACAGATGATATAGGGCTGCTGAATAGTGCTTCTCTGCACGGTGCACTTTCTCTTATTCAATACACCTTCTTAAGGAATTCAGGTATCCTAGAAGATGCCTGTCAAGACTAGCATTATTTCAAAGTCTGCAAACTGAAAATGGACCTACTTGTTTTGTTTATTGCTTTGGGTATTATGGTTCTATTTCACAGAGGAGCGGAACCAATAGGATATATCAATACAGATATATAGGTATAGATGTCAATATGGAAAGGTTTGCTTTAAGGAATTGGTCCACATGATCGTAGTGGCTGGCAAGTTTGAAATCTGTAGGGCAGCCCTGAATATTGGAAATTGAGATAAAACTTGATATTGTTCTCTTGACTCTGAAATCTGTAGTGCAAACCAGCAGCCTGGAAATTCAGGCCAGGTTTATAATTTGCAGTCTTGAAGCAGAATTGCTTCTCTATCTGGAAACCTCAATTTTTGCTTCTAAGACCTTCAATGGACTGGATGAGATCCCCCCACATTATAGAGGGCATTCTGCTTCACTGTAAGTTTACTGATTATAAATCTAATCATGTCCACAATTACTTTCACAGCAACATCTAGACTATTATTTGACCCAACAAGTGGGCATGACAGCCGAGCCAAGTGTGTACATAATAGTAACCATCACACATTGGTTTGTGATTCCTAAACATGTGTTTCATTCAATTGTCTACATGACTAGAAAGTCAGGTTGAAAGTAGTCGTCCCTTACCCACGGAGGATGGATCCAAGAATCCCAGTGGATATCTAAATCCACAGATAGTACCAAACTCCATATACACTGTTTTTCCTATACATACATACATACCTATGATAAAGTTTAATTGATAAATTAGGCATAGGTTAACATAGGTTAACAACAATAATTAAAAATAAAATAATTATAACAATATACTGTAATAAAATTAGTATGAATGTGGTCTCTCTCTCAAAGTATCTTAGTGTACCATACTCATCCATGTTCTTATGATAAAACGCCTACGTGATGAGATGAACTGAGGTATGCATTGTGACATAGTGTTAGGCTGCTAGTGTCCTTCTGATGTACTGTCAGAAAGAGGAACATCTGCTTCCAGATGGCCCAAGAAGAAAGTGAAACCACAGATAAGTGGGGGATACTGTATTTAGAGAGCACTAAGTTGAAACTGCCTAGGTTAAGCAATGTTTTCCAGGATGGCCTTAGCTGATGTTGTACCCTCATCAGGGTGACTTTGATTTCCACCAATCTTTGAGTGAAGATAAGGACTTGGTTAGTTACCACTCTAAAGCCTCCATTCATATAAGGGGTCTTGATAGGGACAGAGTGGTATATCTAAATATCTTGATATGTAAAAATACTTTGTAAACTATACAAATCTACTCCTCATTCATTTTTAGGTGATCTTCAGGGTATGGAGTATTATCCAAGCTTTTCTTTTTTCTATCAGAGAGACAACTAAATGATTCTTTAGATTTAAGGAGAAATTGATATTGGTCATCTGATACCACAGCAATAAAGCCTAAATTATTGCTTTTCTTCAATGTAAATTATGAAGAATGTTACCTTGTCCTATACATATATTCAGGTATACTTTAAAAAATTGTCCTAATGTATTTTTGATGTTTGCACAGACTCATGAATGTAGAGATTATCGTTACATGTAGAATTCTTGCTTTCTCTCATATCCCTCTTCCCATCATTTCCTGACACGGTCCCAGCTGTCCCTCCAACCCCACTGCTTCCTCCAGAATTTATAACCATGAACTCTGTGGGAATAGCATGCAACCTAAAAATAACAAAGAAATTGTTCTATCTATTCAATGGGAGCCTGTTAAAAATTTAAAGAACATTGTCTCAAATAAACCTGATAGTAATGATTGATTTACCCATGTCTATCAGTTTCTTTCCTATTTAAAAAAAAAAAAAACTCAAAAAACCTCAAAAGCCCTCTTCTAAATTAAGAAATCAAACATTTGCTACTGTTCTTTGGTTTTAAAATGTGTGTAGGTATAACCACACAAAAATAAATGTTTATGTCACTATATCAACATTTTGTGTGGGGGAAAGGTACATATTAGGAAATACATGTTAGGTCTGGAAATTATAATCATAATTAATTCTAAGTTTAGCAAACTGGATAGTTTAGCAAATTGGATAAGTTTAGAAAATTCAATACTGGATTTTTAACTTTCCAGTGTTTAATTTTTTAATCATCCCAAATTTAGATTTGGGGTTAACAGTATTAAATTTACAAATGTATAGTTGTTAAGAGATTAATTTACCTGAAATGTTGAAATCTCACACCTTGGTCTTGACACCTACAATCTCATTCAAAATCCTTCAAAAATGCCTACTTGTTGCTGAAACACTGTATTAAGTGTCATGACTTTGAAGAGGACACCAATGATTGTACTTGTTACCAAGTCTCATCTGACTTGCTCCCTAACAGCATTCTGTTTGCTGAACTGCATCATCTCATTGGGAAAAATCGGACGTGTTAGGCACCTACTCTGTGTCAGGCACTTGCTCAACCGTGAAACCTCAGAAAAGTCCTAAGAAGTTGAGATAAAGAGAGTCATTTTACAGATTAAGAACTGAGTATTAAATTATGGAAAGAACCCAAGGCTTGGCAGTTTGTAATATACAAATACAGGATTTAAACAGCTTACTAGCTAGCTGTTTATATTTATTCATCCACTTAGAGCTCTGTCAGCACTAAATAAACTGTTCTATTTATCTGTTTATCCTCAACTCCAAGTGCAGCCCAGAGCACATAATAATTACTTGATGAATCTTGAGTGATTGAAGGAATGAATGAATGAAGTTTTTTTCTAAATTCAAGTCTTTCACGGTAAATTTATAGAGATTTGCAAAGTGTGAAACCTCACACAGATAAGAACATTTATTTCCAGTTCCCCTATCCATCCTATTTCAAGGTTTCCTCTAGAAGTTAGTAGTTTTTTTACCTTTGACACCAGGTTAACTCATAATTATCTTCTTATTGTGAAAAATGGAAAGGTTATCATGACGTTTGATGGAAAAAGTCAACTGAAATAATACATTCTGTGAAATACAACTGTCAGAGAAGAAATCCAACCCTGTTCTTTCATTTCTCTGCAAAACATATACATGTTTTGCTACAGATAATTAACATTTATAAAAGCCATAAAAGCTCACCTGAAACTTTTGGCAGGTAATTAGTTGGATGAATTGATTAATGCGCATCTTAATCAGTCATAATAGAGTGGCTTTGTGTGGGAATGAGTTCTTGTTTTGCAACCCTGTACAGAAAAACTCTCACTAGTTTAACACTATGTCAGTCCAGCTTCTCAAGGAAAACCATAAATTCTTCTATAATTATGACTCATTGCATAAATATCCTTTCAAACATAATAAATTTGGGGTATAAAATTTGAAGTGATATGTGTTATTAGAATTCCAAGTTAATAGTGAACATAAAATGATTGTATCTGAGAGCATATATGTTAGATTATGCTACCAAAAATTAAGCGATATGTCACTTACTTGGTGTCATTTCCCATGAGAATTTAAGAATCTGTTATGTTCATATTCTATGGACTATTGAAGCCATGTTTAGGAATCCATTATGCTTATATGCTATGGACTACTGAAGACAGTTAGGATTATTTTTTAAAGTTGTTTGAGAAAGAAATTCTTTGAAAATTCCTGAACTTTGCTTTAGGCCTTTCCAGATATTTTCCTAAAACTTAAAGAAATTTGAAAATTCCTTATAGACAAGTATATATGAAGTATTTTATGCAAGGCTAATTATTGAGCAGATTTTTAGAAAACTAATGTCAGGACTTTCATAAAAATATTCTTAAAACCTGGGCCAAATGTTTTATTAAATAATTAATTAATGAGGAAAACACTAAGATATCTTAGGGGCTTCAGAGCAGGGAACCCAAAGAGCACAATTATAGAGGCAGCCAGAAATTGTGACAGTGAACTTATGATTGTATCCATAATTAGATCAATATCTATAGGACAATAACCTACGACATTCCATCAGACAGAATTATTGCATTTCTTTGCACTGGAATTATCTACATTATTATCAGATTTCTACAACTGCAGAGTTGTAAATAACTCAAGGGCAACAAAAGATAAAATACGTCATATGGTAAGCTTGACAGAATAGGACAGTCCATGATGTTTCTGCCCATTTCAAAATCTTTTACAGTTCACCCTGATACTTGAACAACGCATCTTGGAAAAATATTTTTGGTAAACTATTAGTTGAGTCTCTGTGGGAGGTGGGGTGTCAGACGCTACGAAGGCTCCAGAGAAGACTATGAGGTCACTTTGCATGAGATAAGAAGAAGACTGTCTGGCTTCTGAAGCAAGAGTGTTTGAGGTAGAAGGAAGGGGGAGAGCAGGAATGGGGGAGATCGTAATCTTCAATGCGCACCCCATACCAACTTTTCTGACATCTGAGTTTCAACACACTGAATAAAATGACAGTGCTTTGTGTGATTGGATTGGTAGGAAGAATCCGCAAAAGAAGAGTTCCCAGTCGTGGTGGTGTAGGAGAGAGTCAGCTTGGGAGAGCTCAGAGATAGAGGAACAGAGAGAACTTGGAGTGAAGGACTGACGAAGATCTGGAGGAAATGGAAGGCTTACAAAAGGCATTGTGGAATTAGAGCTGCGAATTAAATTCTGCCGATATCCAAAGGGTCAGAGAGGTTCCTGTTTACATTTGCACTAGACATTAAATGTTGTGATCAATACCTATCACAAAGGTTATTCGAGTGATAAAAGCATGCATGCTTTTTATAGTTTTTGAAGGGCTTACGTGGAAAGTAGCTCCAGTAATTTTTGTAGGTGGTTTGTTTGGTATACAGGAGGCCCTCAGTGGATGCAAATGGTCTCTCTGGCATCTCCGTTTTCTACCTTGACGCTTTCACTGTGACAGTTTAAGGGCCCTTGCAAATGCTTTGCCTTCTCCTCTCTGCTTACCTAATATCTTTCAGCCAAATTCTGGAAGTACCATGGAAGTCACTTTAGTGGACTTTAATCTTTCAATTGTCTGAAGATTTGCTGCCCTTAAAACAGTACAGCCAGTGATAAAATTGTGCTTGTCCCATTTAGACCATAAGCTCCTTAGAAGGCAAAGAAGTGCACGTAATATTATTTTTGTTCTGCAATAATATGTGTTCATTTAGGGGGTATGAGTCTTTATGAATGTACTCCAAAGAAAATGAAAGTCATGGCCAAACAAATTTGTTTTCCTTAATCATAAATACGACAAAATAAAGGATTTGCTTTTATGAATTTGCATCATAATCAGGTCACTTAACCTGATGTTTTATTTTTATTTTTTGTATTTTAAATATTTAAATTATTTTATTAAATTATTTTATGTGATGTTTGTATATTAGACATTGTCATATTCATTGTCTCATTTGATTCTGTTTATTTTCCTGGAAGTACAATTTTCACGAGATGAAAATAGATGCATAGTTTGAGTAGTCATTAAGGGGTCATGCCACTGTTGAGTGCCAGTGTCAGAAGTAGTAATCAACACCTTTTATTTCTGTTCCCTCCCAGCTATGTTTGGATTAAGTTTAAATAAATCAGTGGCAATCTCAGGGCACCGAGGATTGTGTATCTAGTAGACAATCAGCAACCATAATAGATAACTTTGTATCTTTCTAGTTCCTTTTTTTAAATTCAATATGCCTCTTTCTTTTCCCTCCACCCACAAGATAATGTGAATGAAAACAAAAGCAGGATTCTAATGATAAACTCTATATTTGACCTTAAACAAATCAATTAGCTTGTGTGGTGTTACCTGGAGAATCTCAGCATCCTTAACTAGATCAGGATGCTAGTGATAAAACATACCTCAGGAGTGTTCTAATAATCAACAGATGTGTAGAAATCCAATGCATTATTTGTATTTTCCCATTTTCCCTTTCCTTTCTTGTTTGTTGTTGTTTATAGCCCTGAAGAGGACTGCCTAGCTCTCTGCTGACACTTAGGACTTAAACAGTTTTGATGATGATCTAAATTAGCCTTTGGACTGTCTCAGTCCCTGGAAAGTGTTGAGGGTCTCCTCTAATTGTTGCATTTCACAGGATGTATTCTTTGAGTTGACTTCTTCCATCGATCGTCATGATAACCTTCTCATTCTTCACAATGAGGAGATAATTATGTGTTAACCTGGTGTCTAAGGTAAAAAGCTGCCAACTTTTAGACAGAGGCCTTGTTTTTATAGGATGTAAAGGAACCTGAAAATTAATGTTCTTATCAGTTTGAGACTAGACATTTTGTACATCTTTAAGAAGTAACTTTGAAAAGACAGATTCAAAACACTGAACGAAAGTCACCTCAAATGTGGATATTTGAATTTTATTTTTAAAAGAGAAACTGGTTTATTTACACAGAAGTGTTTCACCTATTGTGAGTGGTTGTTTTGATACACCTACCAAATCGTGTAAGCCATTATTCTGAAATCCAAAACAAATCAGGGCTGTGGACTCGTAGCATATGACCTCAATCCCATCTGAGTTGACTCTGCTGAATGTCAGCCCTGTGGTTTAGGAAAAGTTAATCTAAGCTTTTGAGTCTCAGTTTCCTCATCTGTAAAAATGAGTTAACACCCTTAACTATTAGACTTCAGCTCTAAATTCCCAGGCTGCAACACAGCAGGTTTTTCATGCCCTCAACTGTGAGTAGTTGAACATCTGAAATAATAACCGGAGATTTGAGCTCTCAGTCTCTGTGACTTCACCATCACCTGGGCCGAGTGTCCCTTTTTCTTCATATGTCCCTTGGGGTTCCCATCTGCCCACTGCTTGGTGGATTTGATTTTCTTTTCTTTTTTATTCTAATTACCTTCTTGTTCTCCTCCCAGTGCTATTCCACCCCCCACATTAATGCTTCATCCTTTTAGCTAACACTTTCCAAACGAGCTCAAATTCTTGCTCTCTCTAAACATGTATGTGCATATGTGTGTTTGACTATAAGAAATGTCCTCCTGCTTTATATTTTTGATGCCCAAATATATAAATTTACTCAAAATATTTCTTTTGAACTCTTAAAGCAATAGTAGATTCATTACAAAGCATGGTGAGTGTATTAGTTTTCTATTGATTCATGAAATTGCCAAAAATTTAGTAACATCAAACAACACAGGGGCGCCTGGGTGGCTCAGTGGGTTAAGCCTCTGCCTTCAGCTCAGGTCGTGGTTTCAGGGTCCTGGGATCGAACCCCACATAGGTCTCTCTGCTCAGCAGGGAGCCTGCTTTTCCCTCTCTCTCTCTCTGCCTGCCTCTCTGCCTCCTTGTGATCTCTCTCTCTCTCTCTCTCTGTCAAATAAATAAACAAAATCTTAAAAAAAACAACAACAACACACACACACATATATAAAATATTATATATATGTGTGTGTATGTATATATACATATATATGTATATGTATATGTGTGTGTGTGTGTGTGTGTGTATATTTTTTTTTTTTTTTTTCTTACCATCTCTATGAGTCAGAAATCCAGGCATGGTTTGGCTGGGTTCCCCACAAGGCTGCAGTCAAGGTGTCTGCCAAGACTGGATTCTCATCTAAAACTTTCCTAGGTCATGTGGAAATAATCTGCTTCCAAGTTCATGTGGTTCCTGGCAGAATTCAGTTTTTTGTAGGCTGCTGGATTGGGAGCCCAAGTTTCTTTCTGGTGGTGAGCCAGAAGCCACCCACAGCCCTTTGCCACCTGATCGTATCTCTATAGTGTAGCTTGCAGTGTGGCAGATTGCTTCTTTAAAAGCAGGAAAGGAGAACATCTCCTAGCAAGACAGATGTCAATCTTATGTAACATAATCCTGTCTACCTAAGTGCGTACATCCAGTCACCTTTACCATATTCTACTAGTAAGAAGCAAGTCACAGATCTTGCTCACACTCAAAGGGAAAGGATTATGCAAGAATACAAGGCAGCTAGAGCCTGTCCACCACAATGAATAAAGATAGGACATCTTAGTCGTTAAATGTTATTCACTGTATTTTTTTTTTAATTGATCGGTGAAGGCCAGATTATTGATAATTTTGTAAATTACATGGAATAGCATGAACTATACTAAAAAGACAATGACATGTCATTGAAAGTGTTAGGTAGCAAGGTATTAATATAGGCTTACTTAGGGGGAATGTCAATTACTATCTGAAGACAACAGTTGGAGGAGGACAAGACTGGAAATAGAAAAATCAGTTACGCTGCCCATCAATCCATGTAAGAGGCAGTGTCACATCAGATTAGGGAGTGGTCACACAACTGACAAACAGCAGTCGGAGGTGAGATGTTGTTTTGAAAATAGAATTGACAGAGCTTGTTAAAGTAAAAAGAATTTTGAAAATGAGTTACCTGGAATGGAAGTTGATGATGCTCATTTACTAAGATTGAAATCACTAAAAGAGGAGAGGGTTAATTCACAATGGGGCAAGACATCACCCTGTAGAAGGTTAAGTGAGGGCTTGGGACTCAAAGTAAGAAGAGAAGAAGGGTGAACATGTTCCCAGGCTAACATGGGCATTAAGATGAGTAAAGGGAACAAAGAGTCAGGAAAGGGGGTGAGAAGTGCCAGTCAGAGGGAGGAAGAAATCTTAGAATATGAAACCAATAGATGCTAGGGTTTTGAGGAGCAAATGCCACAATGGTTTGCTGTGACTGAGATTTAAGCAAGGTAAGTAATGCAGAATCCATTGTTTTATCAATAAAGATATTTTAGGTAGACTTCATTAGGGCAGATGATTCTTACATTACAGTTCTAAGGGCCTTCTGAAGTTATTTATAAATTCAAAAACCTAATATTACAAATTAGTTCCTATAAGTCCTACCTCTTTTCTTCTACTTATGGTGAAATTTCACTATAGGACAATTCCATCCAGCACTGAATCCTGAAGAAATTCAGTCTGCATCGACATCTTAAAAAGTTGTAAATGCTGCACAACATTTTAGGAAACAGCACAGTTGAAACACAAATTATTTGTTCCTCTGGAGATTTATTGGAGATCGAAACTTCCATTTGTCCTATAGTGACAAGTACAAGTCTAGCATTTCTCTTTGAATTTTCTTGCAAGCCTTTATTTAAGCAATTACAATTGCAGCATAAGGCATTTCTGGAGATTAATGACTGCCCGGGAGGGGTTGCTCTCTGGTCCATTAACTCCAACCAGTCATTAATTTACATGAAAGGTCCTGCATGATAGTTGTTATTACTAATATGAACTGAAAATAAAGGAAACATACAGTAGGTATATTGATTTCACCCTCTCCCCCAGGACAATGCAAAGTCATTTCATTTGTATGAGGATCTTCAAGAAAAATGAGGTCTCTGCCTGTAGGCCAATCACTTGGCTTAGTGCTCTTCTTGACAATCTAATTTTGCCTACATTGAAACCATGAACTTAAAAAGGAAATAGGAGAGCAGAAGTCCCCCGACCTAATCCAAGCATCTTGATCTTACCAGCATGTGTTGATATTAACTATAATTTTTGTTAAACAGACTAGATTAAAAAAAAAAAACACATCGTCCTAGTTTATACTGAGATCTGTCTTAAATTTGTCAGAAATATTTCTATAAGGTGCATATTTCGCTTTTATTTTTAAGAGCTATAAACTATTTACTCATCTTAAAGATACTAAATCCTAAATTAACCTATGAACACATAAAATAACTTTTTGTCCCAAATTTTTAAACACTTTTTAACATGTTGTCCATAATATTTATTGTTAGAAATCATCATGAGAAAGTACATCTAAAAAGCAGAATATAATAATCAAGTTTTATCCTTTAAATAGATCTTGAATATTTTTTGCACTACCAAGCATTTCAATATGGGATAAAACTCATGGACCAAAAAAAAAAAAAAAAGGTCTCTTGTACCTGTGTGTGGGGTGGATGTGAAGAAGGTTGTTATATCCTATCTTATCTAATCTAAATGTATCATGATATATTTCAATAACATTCAAATTTCATCTTTCATCTCATAAAATATTTTATACTTTCAACCTTCTCTTTACAAAAATTGCCATTAAGCTAACTACGTTAGATGCCAGGACTACCCATTTTTAGTACTACATGTTTTTATCTTTTACATAGAAAAGTTTGATTATGAGACCCGATGATATTAATAAAATACACACATACACATATACATCTAACCCATAGAAGCATATAAGTATATCTGCACATAGAAACACACACATTCATGCATGCATCAATGTGTATATATGCACACATGTGGACAAATGCATGTATGTGGACACGTGTATCTATGTGCATACTCATGCATGCATATATGTGTGTATGTTTGCATATATACACATATGGATACACATGTATGCAAATACGTACAATTAACCCAATTAACCCCCAATTGCCCAACATACATAGCTACATATTCACTGAACTCATATTAAGCTTTGCACCACTCATATTAAGCCTTTATACATAACTTAAAGTTACATTTGCACTGATTTATTACAACTCAGATAATCAAAAATCAACATACCTTTAATAATTTGTTATACAATATAAAGTTAGTTTTCATGACTGTATAACTTGAATTTGGTACTTTCAATAATCTATCTTTTAAAATATGCTCTATAGGGATGCCTGGGTGGCTCAGTCATTAAGCGTCTGCCTTCATATCTGGTCATGATCCCAGGCTCCCGGGAAGCCTCACATTAGGCTCCCTGCTCAGTGGGAAACCTGCTTCTTCCTCTCCCTCTCCCCCTGCTTGTGTTCCCTCTCTCATTGTGTCTCTCTGTTAAATAAATAAATAAAACCTTTAAATAAATAAATAGGTAAAATATGCTCTGTATATTTTTTTAAAATGCTTATTAACATGTTCATTTCGATTAAAATACAGAATAAATTGTTTTCTAATAGAAAGTGAGTCAGATTCATCTGATTGATTTAATAACAATGATTTCCTTAGACCTATAGTTAATGTGACAATTGTTCTCATACATGGAACAACCTAAATCTGGAACTTCAAAGTATTGACAGAAATGTATTTGAAACCTGTGATAAGATAAAAATTTTTTGTCATAATATATTATGATGATAAAAGTCTATTGACATTAATGTTTAGATTTTCTAAGCCCTTTCTTATTATATAAGATTAAATGAAGTGCTCCAGAGTAAAAAAGTCACAGATGTAGTTAAATAGCCATTTGATAAGATCTTGTTAAGCATTTTTTATAGAATTTGCAGAATCTGAGAAAAGAAATGCCATTATTAATTTGGTAACAAAAGATTTTGCAAATAATATGGCTTTCAATTTTCTTTCTAAATTATTAAAGGAGACTCTCATCAATTGTCTCTCAAAAGATCATTACAAAGAGTTGTGATAATAAATCATACTCATTTTGGCTTATAACTTGGAAAAAATTCAAAAACTTGATTGGCATTGTTATAACAAAACTCATTCAATTTGGATCCATTAATTTCCATAAATAACTTTTCTTAATATTTATATCTATAAAAGTAAAGAAAAATCTCATTCTAAAAAATAAATAATAGGCAGCCAGGGGACATATCAATCCATAAAATAGAAAATAAAGATATAGTAAATGAGATTAAAGTGGAGAAAATCTGCACAAAGTTATTTGAAAAGAGTAACAAAATAGATAAACCTCCAAAAAAATTTGATCACAGAAATACAAATAAGTCCAAATAAAAATTATCACAGGCAAAAAATTGGACATGATGCCAAATTGGGCCTAAATGTTTATATTCAGGCAAAATTGTATACAAATGTGATGATATAATAAAAAAAAAAAAGCCTCAGGTATATAACTTTAGATGAGGCAAAGATTAAAGAAGGACATAATTGGAAGTAGCTAAGATTAAAATATAATAGATATGCTCTAAGGGTTTATCTCAACAATTTTGGAAACCTACATGAAAAAATAAGAAATTTTAGAAAAATGTAACTGACCGAAAGTGATTTAAAAATAGGATACATCAATAGTAGTATATATAAGAAATCAAAGGTATAATTAAAAACCTCCCCACAAGAGAATACCCATCCATAGCTTTTACAGGACAGTGCTAACAAGTTTCAAAAGCTAAAAAGACATATAATGCTCATGTATGGGAAGAGTTAATAAAATTAATTTAATAAAGAGTACACAGAATGAATACATCAAATGTCTTCACAATGATCTTAAATTTCAACATAGTTTCAATAAAAATCTCAAATTCACACATTTTTTTTTAAATTAATTTAAAATGTGCATGGAAGTCTCAAGGCCTAAGTATAGCCCAGTTACATCTCTGGGGGGAATTATTAAAAAGCATAAAAAGAGGTATTTGTCTTATTGGTAGTTCTATTTATTACTAAACAACCACTAACACAGTAATAGACAAGGTGATGAATATAATGATAGAATTAAAAGCCCAGAAACAAATGTACACATTTATGGAACATTGATTTATGTGGGAAGAGACAATGCTAGTTCAGTGGGGAAAAGGAAGTCTATTCTACAATTTGAGTTAGCAAAACATAATTTTCATACAAAAATCCAAACAAACGAAAATGATTCCTATCTTAAAACATACACAGGTATCAACTGCAAGCATATTACCAGTTAAATGTCAAAAGCAAAATATTTTAACACTTAGGAAAGTACAAATAAATATCTTTCTAGCTTTAGGGTAAAGAAAATCTTTTTTTTTTTTTTTTTTTTTTTTTAATTTTTTTATTTTAATAAACATATAATGTATTTTTATCCCCAGGGGTACAGGTCTGTGAATCGTCTGGTTTACACATTTCACAGCACTCATCATAGCACATACCCTCCCCAATGTCCATTTCCCCACCACCCTCTCCCATCCCCCTTCCCCCCCGCAACCCTCAGTCTGTTTCTTGAGATTGAGTCTTTTATGGTTTGTCTCCCTCCCAATCCCATCTTTTCATTTTTTCTTTTCCTACCTCCCCCCAAACCCCCCCACCTTGCATCTCCCCTTCCTCATATCAAAGATAGGGTAAAGAAAATCTTAACATAAAGGACAAAATACTAGAGAAAAGATAAACTTGACAATATTAAAATACAAACCTTGTCTCCATCAAAAACACTTTAAATATCTAAAAATATATGCTATAAACTGAAAGAACATATTTATATAACATATATAACTACCAAAGGTTAATATTGAGGAGAAATGAGAAAGAGAACACAAACAGGGGGAGAGGGGGAGGGAGAGGCAGGCCTCCCACTGAGCAGGGAGCCTAATGTGAGGCTCAGTCCCAGGAGCCTGGGATCATGACCAGATATGAAGGCAGACACTTAACGACTGAGCCACCCAGGCACTCCTATACAGCATATTTTAAAAGATAGATTATTGAAAGTATCAAATATCCAGCAAACTATTACAGAAAACTTAATGCAACAGAGAAAGGAAATGCACAAAAGTATACATATACATTTCACAAAAGAGAAAACACAAATGACCAGTAGAACTATGATGAGATGTTCAATCTTGACAGTAATCAGGAAAATGAAAATCAAGATCATAGTAAGACGTCATTTTATCATCACTCAGCTGGCATTAGCAAATATTAAATCTGACATATGAAGGTTGGAGAAAATGTAAATCAACAGACTTTCTTAAGATAGCAGATAGAAACTTAAATGAGTACAACTGGTTCTGGATAAGTATTGACACTACGTAAAGTTCTATAACCATATGCTTTACAAACTAGCCTCTTTACTCCTGAAAGAAACTATTGCAAGGTTCTTATCAGGATACTTGTTCAAGAAAGTTACAAGAAGAATAAGAAATGTGAAAATAACACACCCGCCATTGGTAATATAATGAACAACAAACTGTGATATATTTTTTTTCTTTTTTAAACTATTTTTATTAACATATAATGTATTATTTGCCCCAGGGGTATAGGTCTGTGAATCACGAAACTTATGCATTACACAACACTCACCATAGCACATACCCTCCCCAGCCCATAACAAACTGTGATATATTAAATCAATGGTGTTCAGCCTTTAGAGATTTTGCAACCCAGAAATATTTGGCAACATCTGGAGACATTTTTGTTTGTCACAACTGGAGTGTATGCTACTAGCATCTAGTGAGCAGGGGTCAAGGATGCTGCTCAACACCTTATCTTGCTGCAGGACAGCCCCCCATAGCAAAGAGTTATCCAGTCCAAAATATCAGTTGTTCTGCCAATGTTGAGAAACCTTGTGGTAAAGCAATAAAATATACAGACAAGACAATAAATGAACTACAGTTATACCTGCATAACATGATACATATGAATCATGACAATGTAATATGGAATGGGTGAATTGTAGACCTAAAGATTATTTATAGTATGTTCATCTTTTTTTGATAAACTTTAAAACATCAAAAACTAAATAACGCATGAGTATGTGTGAGTAATATATTCATGTAAAAACTGTATTAAACAAAAGCAGGAGAATTATGAATGTAATAAAAAATGTATCAGTTGTGAAGGGCAGAGAGATAGGATGGGAACATTGAGGTAAATATAAGCAATTTGCAAATGTTGAAGCTCTCATTATCAGTGTTGAACTCGCAGGTGTTTATGAAAAAGACAGAAAACCACCCTAGACCTGTTAGGAGAGTACATTATGAACAGAGATCATGACTCATTCTAATTTTCATTGTATTTTATTAATATCCTTCCACTTTCACAATAAATTCATACATTTATTCGCTCTCTGCCTAACATCAAAACACAGAAACACTGACATCAAGAGCACTTTGTTAGCTTGGAAACAAAATAAACATTAGTGAGACGTTAGGTCCTTCAAGCCTCAAATGGTTTTTCTATCATTTGTCTTCTCTTTAGTTTGTATATAAATTATTTTTGGAAATATACTAGTTAGTAAGCTGACTAGCTAGTATATACAGATAATGTCTATCATGTTTTTATTTATTTATTGAGTCAGTCAGTTAGGAAGGAGCTGTGACTTTCCATACACACAGAATTGGAAACTGAAAGTCTGGAAGTTAATTTATTTTTCCTCCCTAAAGATATTCCTGGTTCAGCACCAGTTGCTAGAAAGACCATAATTCCACCACTCAGTTGCGTTTGCCCATTCGTCAAAAACCAAATGAGCATAATGGTGTGGGTTTATGGTTTTCTTTTAATAATACTAATAATCAGTTAAAAGATACTAAAATTATGTTGACATATTTGTTTGTCACCAAACTAAACTGTGTCAGGTAAGTTAGTTCACTAGAATTGGTAAAGCAAGATTTCTTCCTAAAGCACAACCAAACAAATCTTAAAATACACACCTCAGTCTTGGGTGAACAAAACTCAGCCTAAATTAAACAGGTTGTTTGATTACTGTCCATGAATTAAACAGGTTGTTTGATTACTGTCCATGAACACAGACAGTTGTCCATTGGTAACACCCTTGGGATAATGCAGAATTCATTATATTTACTGAACGGCACCCAAAATATCATTGTATATTTATTCTTTCCAAGTAACTAAACATGATAAAATTTTCAAAATGAGTTGAGAAGTATTTCATGTTCTGCCCTGACTTTACTGAATTCCAGATTCGATTTGATTTCACATTTGGGGAGGGCAAGTGGGAGAGGGTAACACCTAGGAACAGTTACTAAATACTAAAACTACCTAGACCAGAAGTGCTCCAGATGCAGAAACAACAATAAAGAAACAAGCATATCAGGAAGGAAACAGGAAGGATTTTCTCTTTGCAATAGAGTAAGAGGTTTCTAAGGCTAGAGTACTTTCAGAGCCCACCTCTTCTCATTCCCTTATTAAAACATGGAAAGAGAGGGTCACATACATTACAGTATTTTATTGAGTTCAGTTAATGACAATTCTGACAGAACCAGGATCAGAAAAGAATGGCACCTAACCTTTTTTATTTATGAATCAACAGCTAAAATAGTCCAGGGATTGTGGCCTTGAAATAACAACATTGTTATTTTCTCTATGTTAAGTGTCTGCACCATAAACCTATTCTCTCTTAATATTTGTAGGTTACATTTTTTTTTTGCTTTCTATTGAAAGGATAAACATGCTTCTTAGTCAAAACTTATATGAAGATCCTTCAAAACATATTTTAATAGGTAATAAAAATTACTCCTCGCTAATTATTCACAGTGACTTGGAGAAACATAACAATTTTGAATTATTATGGGCATGGAATCATGTTTTCTTTAAAGTTATTTATGCTTAGAATAGCATTTGGTCACTTAATTCATTTATTGTGTTCTTAGATTCCTTCTCCCCAGTAAACATTGGAAAGGCAACACATAACTGAGTTTTTTAACATTGAGCTCGACTTTATGATAGAAAAACCACAGAAAAACTGGGATGTGAAGGCTGCTGGGAGGAACTCTGCTCTGACACATACCCTAAGCACAGGGATTTTTACATTTGTAAATTATTGTGGTTGTGTTGCCAAGTGCAGCATCTTTAATGGGGTAAGCACAAGTTGTGGGTTATAAGATGGAAGATTGCAGCTCTGACTGAAATCAAGCATTTCATCAAAGCCAAGGTTGTCTGTGGATATATCTCCATACATGGAGATGTACAAGCAGGGGTTGGAAAAATCACATATTTGCCAAAATTAAAGGGGAATTCTGAGACCCTTTGACTTCCTACTGCAATTTATTTTCCTTCCTCGGGGGAAACAGATGGAGTTATGAAACTATTGTCCGCTACACTTAAACAAAGCACATTATCTTCATTCTCCTACCTAGGTTAGGAGAGTATCTGTTAATGAACTCTCTGCAGACTTTCTAAAATTGGCCTTCTTTGGCTGGACCTCAAACTTGAATTTTGTTGTGGCTCTTGCTGTTGCTGTTTATCAGTGGGGAGCGATGTCTTTGGTGTGCCGAATCAGGTAGAAGAGTTTTGACTGGATGCAACTCTGGTTGTACCTGTTCGTCTTTACAGAACAAAACCTACAGTTGGGAGGTCGCCACGCAAAT
The DNA here is from genome assembly GCF_963455335.1 of Martes martes. NCBI lineage: Eukaryota > Metazoa > Chordata > Mammalia > Carnivora > Mustelidae > Martes > Martes martes. The sequence continues at coordinate 121,799,134 of NC_137894.1, read as the reverse complement.
CCAAAATGACCGTCCCCATGGGGTTTTGGTTTAGGCTTCTGGCAAAATATTCAATGTCCACTTATCTAGAACCAAATCCTCTTTCGGTTTCACAGCTACTAAAACGTAAAGAAATTTGCGCTAGACAGAGGTCTATAGACCTTAAATTTCAGTGATGAGGTACTGTGCATTCCCAGTCTGGGCTATGCTTACTCATAAATAAGATGCCTTTCCTCTAAGAAAGAAAATGGGTCATTGCCTATACCTAAAGACGAAAGTACTAACCCCCTTTACAAAAGAACTATCTGGCCACCTTGGGTTTCTCAGACTGTGGAAATCCTTAGGATTCTTTGGTTTCTAAACTGTATTTTTAGCATTCCTTTATAAACTGCATGAGTTTCCTATTGCTGCTGTAACAAATTACCCTAAGTTTAGTGGCTTAGAACACACATTTATTCTAGTACAGTGCTGGAGGTCAAAAGTCTAAAATGGCTTCAAAGGTTTGCATTCCTTTTAGCTACTCCAGAGGAGAATCCTTTTCCTCACCTTTTCTAGCTTCTAGAGGATGACTCCTTTCTTTGGCTCATAGCATCCCTTCACTTTCAAAGCCAGCAGCCTGGCATCTTTTCTCCTCTCTGACTTCTGTCCAAACAAGAGTCTGACTCATACTGTTTCCTTCTTATAAGGGCTTGTGGTTACATTGGGTCCACACACATAATCCAGGACCATCTCCACCTCTCAAAGTCTTTAATTTATACACAACTGCAAAATCTCCCATGTAAAGTTAGATAACTATATTAATAAATTTTCTTCTCTCTTTTTAAAAAAGATGTATTCATTTTAGAGAAAATAAGAGAGAGCATGATGGTAGGGGAGAGGTTGGAGAAAGGAGTAGAGAGAGAGAGAGGGTCTCAAGCAGACTCCAGGCTGACCAAGAAGGTCCATTGGGCCTCAATCTCACAATTCTGAGCTCAGGACCTGAGCTGAAACCAAAAGTTGGATACTTAACCAACTGCACCACCCAGGTATCCCAATAAGTTTTATTTTCAATACTGAGTTGTAATCAATGCAAACTGAGAGGTGCTAACAACATTATTTGATTACATGTGGGTAAGACCTTGTTAAGGTGTAAAACATATGCCCAAAGAAACGGAATTTCTCATGAGAAAATAAAATATTACTGACTCTAAGTATAGTACTACCTTTACTTTTTAAAACCTGGAAAACCCTTTAGGGAAATACAAATAATCCATTTGGGAAGGGAACACAGCATGGAGGAAAAGGATTCTGATTCTAAGAAAGAACTCTAGTTAAAGTCGCTGAACGCAAAGAATTGCAGAGCGACTTGGAAAACAAGAATTTCATGGCAAAGATGCCAGAACAATGCCTTGAGGTGCTATGCAGCTACTTATCTGTAAACGTGTGATGAGAAAAGGAAAAAATGTGCTAGAAAAAAATTTAAGTTTAAATAAAATTCAGCAAGGAGGCAAATTGTGGCATGTCAAGATGAGCCCCTTTAGCATTTTATGCAAACTTTCCTGTTTCCTAATTATAGGGTCTTCTGTAGAAAGTATTGCTATTAATGTGCTAACTTAAACCATGACAAACACATAGACATAAATGGAAGTACTGCAGCCCCTACAAGGGAATTTCGGCATAATGATTATATTACACTTTTAATTTTGTCCCTGAAACAATATTGCAGGATGAGTCTGTTTACTCTCTCCTGCTATTAGGCTGACACACATATAGTAAACAGAAGGAACAAAAGGAACATTTTTGTAACATCTCACATATGGTATGAGTGTACAGTAGTAAAGTGTCTTCCCTTAGCAGTGTCCAATATTTCATAAAATCAGCTAGTCTGAGTCTATAACATAAAAGCAATGTTAACTAGTTAAGGTTTGCTAGTTGCAAGAAAATTACATTTAATTTCTTGACAATAGTCTGGAATCAGGGAGTGAGACATTTATTAGTTTTCTATGCAGCATAGCAGATGACCATACACTTAGAAGTCTTTTTATAGTAGATGATGATATGTAAGGAGTTCCTTCTCATTATCTCTAAACAAAATTCTAGGCCATATAAGAATATGACTAGCAAAAAACAAAAATAAAATAATAAAAATTTTTTAAAAAGTATGATTAGCAGTCAATATGTTCATTTATTTATGCAACAAATGAGTCTAATGTGGGGACTGAATATAATGTGGAATATTAACGGAAACTATGATTTAAGTACAAGGAGGTAAATGCAATCTCTGCTAGAATCCCTGATGGGGACAATGGGATGAAAAAGGGTTAGTGGTACCTGGAAAAGCTTCAGATGATGAGGACACACAGAATGGTCCAGCTGATGATTCAGTGGAATGCAAACAAAATGAGCAAATGTTAACTTTACACTTGCACTGTCTATTCTCATGGTCTGGGAAATAGCCCAGCATTCTTTCCTTTTGTTGTTGTTGTTGTTTATTTGTTTGTTTGTTTTGTTTTGTTTTTAGTCTCATAGAGGTAGATTCAATAGGCTCCTAGGAGCAGAATGAAGCTAAACTTTTCAGTAGATCAGGCAACACAAACCTCTACATAGAAGTAGGATCTGAAGTCAATGGGATTCTAAGACGAGACCTCCACTGTACTGTTCAGTGCACCAGCTTCTTAAATACTTTCAGACAAGATCAGAGAATCATGTAGAATACTTTTTGTAGTTAACATAACTGGAACATGATTTCAACAATTAAAAAAAAAATCAGTTCTAACATTCTTATGCTGGTGATCATAACTTCTGGTATTTCTTTATGTAGCAAAATATCTTTTTTTCTTATTTTATTAATTTATTTGAGAGAGAGAGAGCATGAGTGGGGTGAGGAGCAGAGGGAAAAGCAGACCACCCCAATAAGCAGGAAGACCAATGAAGGGCTTGATCTGGGACTCTGGGTTCATGACCTGAGCTGAAGACTAACACTTAACCGACTGAGCCATCCAGGCACCCCAAGAGTGGAACTAGACTTTTCTGGTACAGACACCTCTGGAGTTTTTTCTCCCAGTAGTATAATAGTCTTAAAGATAGCAGGGTTGTTGTTTTTTGCTTTTTTTCCCTCATAGTTTTGCATTTGCAACAGAAAAAATTAAAGGATCTATATTTTACAATTGTACAGAAAACATTTATTGCCTAATACAATGATGTATATTCTCAATAGAAAATAAAGGAAAGGGGCGCCTGGGTCGTTCAGTGGGTTAAAGCTTCTGCCTTCGGCTTGGGTCATGATCCCAGTGTCCTGGGATCAAGCCCCGCATCAGGCTCTCTGTTCAGCAGGGGGCCTGCTTCCTCCTCTCTCTCTCTCTCTCTCTCTCTCTCTCTGCCTACTTGTGATCTTTGTCCGTCAAATAAATAAATAAAATCTTTAAAAAAAAAAGAAAAGAAAGGAAAAATAATCATTAGTTTCCATCTCTGTTAATGGTCATTTTCCACAATGTCATTCAGCAGAAACAAAGACATTCGAAGATATTGAAACATTCATCTCAACCAATAAGAGGTAGTTTCAGAACAGTTTTTCGAAGGGCTAATTGATTTTTTCAGCATAAGAAAATATAACAAACAACATAAATAATATGTACATTATACATTTAAAATTTATAGGAACTATACTTTAGATCATTAATTTTTGGTTTAACCAACTTACAATACAGTTGTATTAACATAAACCTTAAAATTTCTGAATAAAGTGTTATTCTTCTTTGAAGCAGTTGGCCGGGCAATGCATATCCCTTGACCTTAGCTGATGATTGTTCCGTATACCGAATTGAGAACTCTAATTTTCCCGTGGGATTTCATAAACTAAAGCCATCAAAAGTGGGGAGGGTAGTTATTTTTCAACTTTTAAAAGTTTACCGGCAGCATTTCACTGTTTAATTATGAATTTGTTTAACTTAATTCTATCCATAAATGTGTTTGAGGAAAACCTCAAAGGCAGAAATGAAGAATTATTTTGTTTCCTGTTTTAGTTTTCTTATCCCACCCCATACTTAACCGCCATTATCATTACTGACATGGTTCAGCTTGGCATTTAGCCATGTAGGGAGCAATAAATCTGTGATTTGAACAGATTCTCTGAAAGCAAACATGAAGAATTTTTGTAACTTCACTGGGACAGGTACAAAGTGAATATCATCTTAAAATACTTGGGAAAGGACCAACTTATATTACAAAAGGGGAATGAGAGAACAGGAATGAGCCTTGGGTAAGCAGGGAACATGATAAATCATTTAAGATAGTTCTGTGCTTTTATCCTTAGATCCATATGTTCTCCTCAAAGAAAACTGGTGTATAACAATGTAGCTTTATTTTACACAGCTCAAAGAGAACCCGGAAATTCCTTTATATCAGCTAAGTGACACCATTTATAAATAATATAAATACATTCTGTTTTTCTCTTATAAGTTATATTCAATTCCATTTTAAGTAATTGATCTTTTTCAAGAAATATCCTCATCTTGTGGCTGAGGCACAGAATATTAAAATACTCTATTAGAAATTAATTATTCTAATTTTTAAAACATCCTTCTTTAATGAACTAGAAGGACCTTGTGGACGAAGAAATTAAATTTGTATTTTGCTATAAACCTTCTACCTTATTATCTTTTGTGTGTGTGTGTGTGTGTGTATAATATTGATTATTATTTGTATAATTGGTAATTGTAATGTATGGTATATACATACATATATGTATACATGCATATATGCTACACACAAATATACATTTTTAATAAAATTGATGATACTTCTTTCAATAACATCTGTCACATGTTTATCAGTGCAAGCCATCAGATCCAAAGGGTGCTTATTCATGGTCATCATTAATATTTCTGTTTTTCCTCCTTCTGGACACAGGGTACAATTAGGCTTTTCTGCTCTCTTCAAATGGTCATATGCTTGTTTCAGTCAGTGAAATAAGAAAGGAAGTAAAAACATGTATCATTTAAGAACAGAAATGATTGAACAATTATGTGATTCTCCATATGCGTTTCCATCACCACAGCCATCAATGACATTTTGACCAGTAACATGCTAGTCCTTATTAGCTAGTCCATGAATAAGACATGGATCAGAGTCCCTCATCAACCCAAGGTGAACATGTAGGAGATAGAAAATTTTTCATCTTTTTTTTTTTTCCTTGAGAATTTTCAACATCTTAACTTTAAGCTTCTGAAATATGTGGCTTTATTTCTGTGGCATAACTTAAACCATCCAATGACCAATTATCAATACATGCAAAAAAATAACTAACCTGGTATAAAATATATTAACTTTATTCCATTGACTTCTACAAATATTACCTTATGGTCCACTTTGAGCCTTGTATTCATCTCTAAAGTTTGTGAACAGGCTAATCTCTCATTTCATTTTCTTATGTCTACCATTTTAACATTAATATAGTTTGACACTCACATGGTTGAGCTAGTGGGAAACCCACCAAATCACAGTATTTAGAAAGAAAACTCACTAGATTTGTTGGTAAACCTGGATTAAACTAACATTTTCCTCATATTCTCAGCAGAAATTACTAGATTAATCACCCCAAGGAGATTTTACGGTATTACATACCTTTGACTAGTCTCTATTTCTGATATATTTTCTTCCTTTGAACACTGACAAGGACTTACTCAAACTACTAAGCCATATACGCAGTGGGAGTTTAGAACTGCTCCAGAAAGCTCTCCTCTTACCATCAACTGATCTCTCATTTGTTCCATACAGCTTGACTGTTTGTAAAATGATAGAGGTCTTAGAATTCTGGCCTGGGTTTATTGTTGTTATTATTTCCCTTAATGTCTATCTTTTTTACATGTCTCCCTTGTTTAATTTTGTCATTTTGACTCTTCAAATATTTTGCTTTTAATATGCATTTAATTCATTAATATTTCCTTAAAATTGTTATAATTCACTGTACCTGCTTCTTTATTCTGCTTTTAATTATAATGAAATATAAAGGAACATCTAATTTTATGAAATCACCTGAAAGATTTATAATGGTAGACAATTTTAACATATATTGATTTTAAGAAGGAATAAACCTGGGGCACCTGACTGGCTCAGTCAGCAGAGTATGTGACTTTTGATCTCAGGGTAGTGAATTTGAACCCTATGTTGGACATAGACATTACTTTTAAAATTTTAAAATTAAAAAAAAAATGTTTTAAGAGTCTCCTGGGTGGCTTAGTCAGTTAAGCATCTGACTTTTGGTTTCCACTCAAGTTATGATCTCAGAGTCATGAGATGGAGCCCAACACTTGCTCAGCAGGGAGTCTGCTTGAGATTCTCTCCCCCCCCCCTTGGGCCCTCTCCTGCTCTTACATGCTGTCTCTCTCTCTCTCTCTTAAATAAGTAAAATCTTTATTTTTTTTTTTAAAGGGGGAGTGAACTCTGATGACAACATGAAGCTTACTATAGTTAGACAAAAAAATGAGTGGAAAAGAATACAACCAAGAACTTTAATGATTAGAAACCAGTTGAATTTCACCAAATTTCTAGCATTTTTCTTTTAACTAACTGAATGTGAGTTGATAACTATTGTCTTCTTTGTCACCAACCATGTGATATAATGCTTTTACAATGGTGAGTCCAAGTTAGAGGGCCAAAAGAGCTGGCAAGTTACCAGAATTAAATTTCCAAAAAATTAATAATAAAGTATGGAAACTACTATAACAGTTACAAATATATTAACCTAGAAAATGCAGGTACTTGATTCAGGGGATCAAAGAACTGGGTAGGAAGGTGGTGACAAAATGTTGGTATTCAACGAAGGTTGAACTTGTACTAAGTATAGAACACAGATATTTCTGGTATCTTCACTTACATACAGTAACCAAATTCAAACTTAGAATATCCAGGCCTGAAAATAGGTCCAGGACACTCTGAGAATGAATAGCCATGACGTGAGAGTAAGATTAGTTGTAGTTTTCCTAAACAATTATTACATAAAACTGTTTACTTTACCCAAATTTACAGGACCAGATATTTGAAGTTTCAGTTTCCTTGAACCATCTCTGCTGTTGTCTTTGAAAAGTAAGCAAAATACCAATTAGGTAAATTCCATCTTAGAAAAAGTTTCTGACATTCTTCCCTCATAAACTGACAAAAATTGTCTTTTAGTTGTTCAGTGCTCAACCCTGCTAATAATAATTATTTGATTTGAAATAGTGGCTCTCACCAAGGAGGTCAAAACATTCTATACAAATGAGTCAATTCATCACAGGACCTTATAAATAGCCATTAAAAATGAAGTGGTCTAGGGAAGTTAAAACATCACTCAGCCAGTACTTTTTGGGGTGTGTGTGCGTGTGTGTGATTTATATGCAAAATATTTGATCTCCAGTTACAGTTCTGATCCTTACATGATCAACTTTAAGATGAACATACGAGGGGCGCCTGGATGGCTCAGTGGGTTAAGCCTTTGCCTTCGGCTCAGGCCATGATCTCAGGGTCCTGGGATCGAGCCCCGCCATCGAGCCCTGCCATCAGGCTCTCTGCTCAGCGGGGAGCCTGCTTCCCCCTCTCTCTCTGCCTGCCTCTCTGCCTACTTGTGATCTCTCTATCTGCCAAATAAATAAATAAAAATCTTAAAAAAAGAAAAGGTGAACATGCGATTTCTCCTATAGACCATCAATTTAAAAAAAAATCTCTAATTTAAAACATATCTCTAGTTTATCTTTTCTGTTTTCTAAAGCAGAATGAGCTCCATTACACTTTTTTAACTCTGAGACCAATCCTGTCCTTCACTAAACATTCCACCAGGATACCTCAAGGGAGTGGCTATAACAACAAATGTCTGCCTGCCTCTGGGACTTTGGCATTCTAGATGGGAGCCCTTGAATTTGGGTCCATCATACATTATCAGATTTGCAAAACCACGATACATAACTGTACCTACCCAACCTACCAATTCTTATTTTTACATAGTTATAAAGTACTAGCAGAGCAGGGGCAAGGTATCTGGATGACTGAATCTTCAATTTATCACAATGTGCTGTCACATATGTGTCCTGTGACATGATGAATGGTAAGGATAGTGTATTTTCATTTCTGTGGTTAAAAGCAGTTGTTAAAAAATCACAAATAAAGACTTTCCAGGTGATTCTAATTCAGAATTTATTGTGATGAGCCTGTTTCAGTTAAAAGAAAATCTGATTAAAAATACATCAGGGTTGGGGCGCTTGGGTGGCTCAGTGGGTTAAAGCCTCTGCCTTCGGCTCAGGTCTTGATCCCAGGATCCTGGGATTGAGCCCCGCATCGGGCTCTCTGCTCCGTGGAGAGCCTGCTCTCTCCTCTCTCTCTGCCTGCCTCTCTGCCTACTTGTGATCTCTGTCTGTCAAATAAATAAATAAAATCTTTAAAAAAAAATACATCAAGGTTTAGGTAAGTCTAAAGAGAAAAAATACACTTGAGTGTATTTTTTTTTAAGATTTTATTAATTTATTTGACAGACAGAGTATGAGAGAGCACAAGCAAGGGGAGCAGCAGGCAGAGGGAGATGGAGAAGCCGGTTCTCCATGGAGCAGGGATCCCAATGTGGCACACTTGAGAGTATTTTTGAGTTTAGGCGAGTCTAAAGAGAAAAAATACACTTCAAGAACTCATTAAACTAAGGTTTTGGGAACTGATTAGTCTTAGCATCAAAGCAGAATGGAGTGTCTAAGACTTCGAAGCAGCATGATTCCATTTGGAAAGTTCGAACTAACTAAATTCCCTAACCCCATGGTCACATAGGCCTTTCTGAAATAGTTCATTTAGGTAAAAGGTTAATGACTGTTAGAATCTATACAACTCATTTGGGATACAATGTCATTTGTTTTTCTTTTAGGTGCTGTTGATCTAATGGCATGAAATTTAAATTTAGTTAAAATAAATGATAATGAAATTACATATTTCTAATTAAAGTGATGCACCTAGTAAACTACATATGCTCCAAATGTTTTCTTGCAATTGAATTACACTTTCATTAATTAATTTTCATTATTGTAAGTTTAGAGAAATGTTATATTTTATTTGCCCTTTCAACACAAACAGAGACCCATGGTGTACTTCTCTTAAACTGGCATACTAAGTAATTACATGTTGATTAATCACATATTTGAATCTTTGCAAACAACCTTTAATAGTTTACCAAAATTTTTAATAACTTCAGTCTTTGAAAGCTCCATATATTCTCCTTTAAAAAAAATAGAATAACTCACAGAAAATGTGGCAAACAAGAAGTTACAGGAACTTGTTCTAGTCCTATGTCTACAATTGCTTTTGTGGTGTCAGCATCATCAAGTGTATTGAAACTCTCCTTAAATCTCCATTTTCTCATTTTGAAAGTGAAAGAGTCAGAATATGTGGTAGAGTCCAGTTTGGTTTGCTGGTCACCATATCCATTTATACTACCTACAGGACTCAGCCAGACTGTGTTCCCCAGTCTCCCTGACATTAGGCATGACAATACTTGTTTACAGTCAAAGACATGTTGGCAGAAATTATGTAAACCAATTCCTGACACTGCTCACAAAATCGTCTCATGAGCAATGTTCTACCCATTTCCCCCTTTTTTGGAAAGTTCAGAAATGAATTGAAAATGGCGGAGATTTAAGATTTAAAAACTCAGGAATTCCAATGTACATTGGTCAGAAAAATTCGTGTAGATCAGAACTGAGCATTTTGAACTTTATGTGAATGAGCTAAATGGCTACTGAGTAAGCTGTGAGTTTGTTTTTATTTATTATAGTTGTTGTTATTACCCAAACTAATACAGGTTGTGTCAACACTTAGGTCCAAAATTTTATCATTATTTCTATACGGTTAAAGATCCAAAGGTGGATGTCCATGGAAGGAAAAAACAATTCATTTTAATTTCACTTACATTCCAGAATGCCAGAAATAACTGTATATTTATATAAAGTATCTTACTTTCATTAAATTCACTTATGTCACAATGAAACAAAGCTACCTTGGGATTTTGTCCTTTGAAGTCCATACCTTTTTCATCTCTGTGTCCTTGGCACCTATCAGTTGATGAGGAAGATAATTTTTTTTTGTAAGATTTTATTTATTTATTTGACAGACAGAGATCACAAGTAGGCAGAGAGTCAGGCAGAGAGAGAGGGGTGGGAAACAGGCTCCCCAGGGAGCAAAATGCCTGATGCAGGGCTCGATCCCAGAACCCTGGGATCATGACCTGAGCTGAAGGCAGAGACTTTAACCCACTGAGCCACCCAGGGGCCCAGGAGATAATTTCTTTTCAGAAAGAATCTAAACTTTTAAAAAGAAAGTCCAATTACTTCCCAATTGCAGTGTAACAGATTACCACATCAATAGTTTGAAACAGCACGGGTTTATTATCTCATAGTTTCTGTGAGCCCAGAAGTTGCACATGGCTTTGCTGGTCCTCTACGACAGTCTTTCTGAGCCAACAATCAAAGTGTATGCTGAGACTGGGGTCTCTTCCAAAGGTTCCATTAAAGAAGGATCCATTTCCAAGGTAACTCATGCAGCTATTGGCAGTTCCTCAGATTCTTCAGGGTTGTCAGACGAAGGGCCTTCATCCTATGTTGGCTGATGACTCGAGTCTGCCCCCAAGTCCTTGGCACATGGACCTCCCCACGTGGTAGCTCGTTCTATCAAAAACAGCAATGGAGAGAGATAGAGACAGAGTCTATCAGCAAGACAGAAGTCACCGTCTCTCGTAACCTAATTACGGAAGTGACATTCCTTCAGTATTGCCATATTGTATTGATCAGTAACAAATTATAAAATGGGAGAGAATTACACAAAGCTGTAAATACCAAGAGGCAAGATCACTGGGCATATCTTAGAGGATTCCTGCCAGAGGGCATTTTTTTTAAAAGATTTTATTTATTTATTTGACAGAGATTACAAGTAAGCAGAGAGGCAGGCAGAGGGGTGGGTGGAGGGGGGAAGTGGGCTCCCGCTGAGCAGGGAGTCTGATGCGGGGCTCGATCCCAGGACCCTGAGATCATGACCTGAGCCCAAGGCAGAGGCTCAACCCACTAAGCCACCCAGGTGCCCCCAGAGGTCATTTTTAAAGTTATTTATGATTATACCTTACATGGAACACAATCAGGTGTCACAGTTAGACTTTTTTTTTGTTTTTTTTTTTTAAGATTTTATTTATTTATTTGACAGACAGATCACGAGTACGCGTAGAGGCAGGCAGAGAGAGAAGGGAGGAAGCAGGCTCCCTGCTGAGCAGAGAGCCCGATGCGGGGCTCGATCCCAGGACCCTGAGATCATGACCTGAGCTGAAGGCAGAGGCTTTAACCCACTGAGCCACCCAGGCGTCCCACAGTTAGACTTTTCTTGTTAGCTTTTCCTATTGCCATTAACCAGGTTCTGGAGAAAAGACAGGGAGAAGAGAAAGGAAGGAAAAGAAGATGAAGGGGAAAAGTAGGAAGAGAAAAGAGAATTTGGGAAAATAAAAATCTTTTAAAAAACCCACATTGATTTCTATGTACTTCACTTTCTACCATGCAGTTGTGTGTATCTGAATCAGCAACACGATGGATGGGTACTGCGGTAGATGTCAAAGCAGTATAAACCCCTGAGAAGGTGTTGGAACAGAGCTGGCCTAGCAGACTGACAGATTTGTACTGTGAGTGCATAGCAGGACTCAGAAATATAAACAGCTTTGGAGAGAACAAGAAATGACACTTTTACAGAAATCAAAAAGCATATGACTGAGCTTATTTAGGGGGACAGTAACAATGCATTAGATTACAGCAGATGAGCTTGTCAAACGTGGTGTGATTCTTTTTATCACTCTAATAAATCTCACTTGATATCAACCTATTTTAATGATGAAGCCTGACTTTTATGAAATAATAATGCTTAAAATTTATGTAGAATTTTATAAACTGCTTTCATATGCATTATCTTATTTTGTTCTCTTAAAGCACCCCCTCCTCCCAAGAAATACAGATTTATAAAGTCATCCCACTATTAAAAATTCTTTCTTTGATCCCAGTTCTCTGAAGGATAAAGTTCAGAGTCCTTTGACTAATGTACAAAATCATTCAGGAGTGGACCATCGCTGCCTTAGCACTCTCCTCTTCCCTGCGGTACAACTCATTCCTCTGTTCTAAGCATTGGAACTACTTATTTTCTGCACTTGCCATTTTTCATGCATCTGTGTATGGTTTAGTTTAGAGTTTCTCGACTTTGGCGCTACTGATATTTTGGACCAGATAATGTCTGTTGTGGATTTGTTGTGCGTTGCAGGATGGAAAGTGGCATTCCTGGCCTCTACCCACTAGAAGCCAGCAGCAACCCCACATGGTGTGACAGGTAACAACGGCTCCAGACATTCCCAAATGCCCCTCAGGGGACAAAACTATCTCCCCTTGAGAAACATTGCTCTAAATATTTTTCCTGTTCTGTTTTCCTGGTATGGAAAATGCTAATCTGATTTCTACAATTGAATGACTCCAACATGTTCACTAGAAGTTGCCTCCACTGGATGCAGTTACTATGGAAAACAGTATGGAGCTTCATGGGAAAATTTAAAATGGAACTACCATAAAATCCAATGATACCACTTTTGAGTTTATATCTAAAGGGAATGAAAAGAAGTTATCAAATGATTCATAATCGCTAAAACAATGTCAGGATCCATTAACAGATGAATGGATAAAGAAAATGTGGTACATATTCACAGCGGAATACTATCAACCATGAGAAAGAAGTAAATCCTGCCATTTGTGACAACAGGGACAGAACTTGAAGGCATTATGCTAAATGAAATAAGCCAGAGAGAGGAAAACTACATTTTATCACTTACATGAGAAACAAAATAAATGAAGGAAGAAAGAGAAGGAGAGAAGGAAGAAAGGGAAGGAGAGAAGGAAGGAGGGAAGAAATGAACTAATGAATGAACGGACCAAAAAAGAAGGAAAAAAGGAAGAGATCAAACTCACGGAAACAGAGACTAGAAAAGTGGTTTCCAAGGGCTGGGGGGAGGGAGTGGTAGGAATAAAGAGCTTAATAAAAGAGTACAAACTTTTAACTAGAATATGACGAAAACTGAAGATCTAATATAAAACATTACCGCTATCTTTGATGACAATGTATCATATAAATAAAAAACAAACAAGGGGATAAGTTACCTTTCTTGGAAAGCTCCTCTTTATTCTCTGCATGCTAAATAAGATGCCTTCCTCAGTTCCTGCCTCTCTCTGAGCCCCAAGCACAATGATCAGAGGGATTACTTCCATCTTAGTTTCACACGCATTAACTATATGAACATTTTACTCAATCTATCTATGCTTCCCCCCCCTTATTTCTAAAATAGGAATGATAGTATTAAATAATTTACAGTGTCTGACACATATTCAATACTCAACATATGTCAATTAATGTTATTACCATTGTAACTTTATTACTTTATTTTGAGTAAGAGGATGGTGAATTCTAGTTCAATAGATGCTATAATATGAATTAATAAATTCAAATTCAATATCATATTATAGAGACAAATCTAAATAGTAATTGAATTATTTACCATTTCATATTTCTATAGAAACATGCTCACCTTGGGGGACAAAATCTTTGCTTAATTAAAATGTGATATATATAATTTTGGATATATATTTATTCCATGACCCCAATGTTGCTAAACTTAGCCCCAAAATATAAAATACTCTCTTGGAACTGAAATTTCTTTTTCAATTCACCAAGCAATATTGTGTGAAGGGTTCAATATGAACTGCTTGAGAGCAAACTATTTACATAAAGCAGCAAAAAGAAAATAAATGTCAAAACAAACATTAAAAATACCCATAAATTGATACCCTGTGTTAACACACTAAGTAGATCAATAAAAATACGTGCACAGAGTGGCAAAACTGTGTAAACATTCACATAAACAAATCCTGAAAAACTACAAAGAATGTGTAAAATATCTGCTGCTTTAGACAAAGTGTAATGATACCAAATGACATTCTTTATTGAGAACCCAATAGAAAGTGATCCTTAAGAATAAATATCCTGTGATTTACTTTGAAATGCAAAAAACAAAACAAAACAAACAAACAAACAAAAAAACGAAATGTCAAAGGAAAAAAAAAAAATCAGTGTTTAGAAGGCCAAATGGACAGCGGTTGAATAGTGCAGTTGACAGAATAATGTAAAACTGTGAATGTTACATTACATGGCAATGGGGTTTTTGCTGATGCCATTAATTCAATGATCTTAGAATAGGAAGATGATCTTGGGTTATCCTGGGTCCAAGATTATTACAAGTGTCCTTAAAAAAATGAAAGAATGAAGCAGAAGGGTCAGAGAAGGAGATTTGGCAAGGGAAACAGAGATTAGAGTCAGAAAAATATTTGAAGATACCTTGATGCTGAACATGAAGTTAGAGGAGCAGGACCAGGAGCCAAAGAATGCAGGTGATCACTGGCAGCTGGAAAAGTCAAGGGAATGGGTTTTTCCCTGGAATCTCCAGAAAGCCAGATGAGGAGAACATAGCCTTGCCAAATTCTTCATTCCTAGCTTCATAAAACCTGTTTTAGCTTTCTGAGTTCCAGGTTTGTAAGATAATAAATTTGTGTTGTCTTAAGCCACTCAATTTGTGGTAACTTATTATAGCACTAGTAAGAAACTAATAGATTTATGTAATAAGGAAATTATAGCCAAATGTTAATTGTAAGGGGCAGATCATGGGTATATGGGTCTGCCCTGTATACTTTCAATTTAGCTGTGTGTTTGAATATTCTTATAAAAATGACTGGAGAAATAAATAAACATGGGATTACACCACAAAAATAAAGAAAAACTGACAGTATGTTGTGGAAAACCACTCCTAAAAACTGGATCGATTTGAATTTCCCTGATGGCTAGTGATGATGAACATTTTTTCATGTGTCTGTTAGCTATTTGTATGTCTTCTTTGGAGAACTGTCTGTCCATATCTTCTGCCCATTTTTGACATGATTATCTATTTTTTGGGTGTTGAGTATGAGGAGTTCTTTATAGATCTTGGATATCAGCCCTTTGTCTGTATTGTCATTTGCAAATATCTTCTCCCATTCCGTGGACTGCCTCTTTGTTTTGTTGACTATTTCCTTTGCTGTACAGAAGCTTTTTATCTTGATGAAGTCCCAAAAGTTCATTTTTGCTTTTGTTTCCTTTGCCTTTGGAGACATATCTTGAAAGAAGTTGCTGTGGCCGATGTTGAAGAGGTTAATGCTTACGTTCTTCTCTAGAATTTTAGTAGATTCCTGCCTCACATTGAGGTCTTTCTTCCATTTCGAGTTTATCTTTGTGTATGCTGTGAGAGAAGATGTGGTCTGTATATACAATGGAATATAACAAAGCCATCAGAAAGGATGAATACCCAACTTTTGTATCAACATGGATGGAACTGGAGGAGCTTATGCTGAGTGAAAGAAGTCAAGCAGAGAAAGTCAATTATTATATGGTTTCACTTACTCGTGAAGCTTAAGGAATAACACAGAGGACATTAGGAGAAGGAAAGGAAAAGTGAATTGGGGGAATTTGGAGGGGGACACAAACCATGAGACACTGTGAACTCTGAGAAACAAACTGAGAGTTTTGGAAGAGGGCAGGGTATGGGTGAGCCCGGTGATGGGTATTAAGGAGGGCACGCATTGCATGGAGCACCAGGTGTAGTGCATAAACAATGAATCTGGAACCCTGAAAGAAATAAAATAAAATTAAGATGTTAAAATACAAAAACAACAACAACAACAAAAACATGGATTGATTGGGCGCCTGAGTGGCTCAGCTGGTTAAGCAACTGCCTTTGGCTCAGGTCATGATTCCAGAGTCCTGGGATTGAGTCCCACACGGGGATCCCTGCTTAGCGGGGAACCTGCTTCTCTTTCTCCCTCTCCCCACCACTCCCCCTGCTTATGCTTTCTCTCTGTCAAATAAATAAATAAATTCTTAAAAAGAAAAAAAACTGGATTGATCAATAATTGATAAAAATTGTTTTAAAAATAAATTTCTATATAGGTTGCTCATTTTATTCTAGAGATCAGCCTTTCTTTCTTGACTTAATCTCCCTTATCGATAAAGTCACATTCACATTTCAGATCATTAACACTCAGTAAGTACTAACAGAATATAGTACAATCAAATATACACTCCAACTGGAATTAAATTGTATGTTTGCTCTGAGTTGAGGTGAACACATCTGTAAAGTTAGTGAAGTTACCATCAGAAGCACAATGTAGATACGATTCTTTCAGCTACCAAGCACTTAATTGAATTATGAAATGCTACTTATTTATGACTTTCTGAAAGTTAGTCATAACATCACTGGTTCAATGTATGACTCACCACTGTTGGAAATGGAGCAGAGTAGACATTGGTTCCTTTTTGTCATCTTGGAGATTAGGAACACGCACCAAAAATAGATTATTTTAATTCATTGTTTTTAATTTAAAATGCATTAATGTATTTCCCAGTCCAATTAGCCCAGGAGATTTCTTTGTATTCTTGAAAAAAAAAAAAACACATAAAATCTTTGCTCTAATTTCTATATATAAAAAAAGAAAAATGTTGATATACCTCTGTAGCAGATACTTTCAGTGTCCCTCTTCTATTCCCCTAGCATAGGGATCTGACTTCCAACCTCCCAAATCTATGTTTTTTATGCCTGGGGACCTCCTTCGACCACCAGAATCAGCTCTGCTCTGGGCAGGACTGACTGGAAAGGGCAGGGATTTAGAGCCCCCAGGATAAGTTATTACCCAGTGACAGAGAGTTGATGGAAAATAGTCTAGCTCCCTATTTCTCAGGTGGAATAATGCTGCAGCACACTTGACTCTGATTCTCCACTGGGATTCAGCTTCAGTTGTCTGTAGTGGTACTATGCTTGATGACACTTCCTTAATTGGCTTCATCACATCATTTCCTCTACCCTCTACTGGTGAGTCCTTTGACTTACCTCGCAAATAAACTAGATTTTCCTGTTTTGAGAAAATTCTAACTAAAAAGTTCCCCACCTTTAGAAAGGTAATTAAAAAAAAAAAAAGAGCATATTTTAAAAATACATTCTAGAAGACTTCATAATATACTGATACACTCTGTTTGAAAGCTTTTCTAATTGCCTAAGAATTTACTCCTGTCAAAACTAAGTATTACACAATACTTAGATCTTCATCCAATGAAAGTGAGTTTTAAGTCATCATTACCTGTTACTACTTAAGCATCTGTTATCCACAAACAAAAATCCCTTTCAACATCTATCTTGACTTGGCTACTTAACCACGTGGCTTGAGGTGATGGAATGCAGTGGAAGAGTTAGCTTTGATGATGGTCTCTGCATCTGAACTTAGTGACTGCAGATAGCTGTGCTAGAAAATTTCAGACATACCTTGGACCATGGCCGTGACCTTTCCTCCCGTGCCTTTTCTCCTGGCACAATGACAGCAGTCAGTGAGACTAAGATGTCTGATCCTCCTGAGAGACTAATTCTGCAAAGTGTTGTTTGATGCCACACAATTGGGGACATGATGATATTTCTGTGTTTTAGCTGTGTAGCCTGTTTCATGTAGATGAGCCATGAAGAATCAGAATGATTGAATTTCATGGCTCCTTTTAGCTTCTGCATATAGAAAAATGAAGAAAAAAGAAAGTCACACTTTCTAATATACTTGCCAAAGAGGTTTCAACAGTAGAAATTAAACCTGAAAAAAATGCTGAAGTTTAACAATGATGAAAATGAACCCAGGGTTAACTGTTGTACCTGATACCAGTTACTGGGTTACTGAGGGTGGTCAGTGAGCGAAGAATGGTTGTATGTTTTATTGGGAGTTAACAGGGATCCTGATGTGCTTCATCAGAAAAAAAACTATAGTGGACAGATACAGTGGATAGATACACAGCAAATTCTTAACATCCCAAGAGTAGTCACCATCACAACAGGATGTTACCTCACTAACCCATCGTATTTCTTCAGGTAGATCTTTGACTTACTTTCTGGCTTTAAATTCAAGAGAGTTGTGACAATATATGGAGCCACAGAAAACATTTACGCTTTCAGTCTGGGTGGACATTCTCCATTCATCTTGGAAGAGGAACTCAGCTTTCCTTGGGGAGATTTTCCTATACATCCTTTGTGTGCAGACCCGATGGAGCTGGCAATAAAAAAATAATAATAATTAATAAATAAAAATAAATTAATAAATGCATCCACGCCCACCCCCTAGTCAAGTTTGTGACTCAAATGAGATAGACAAGATTCTGCTGGGAAAACACTGGAATGTGGAGACTGGAACTGAGATGAGGATAATCTAAGGATAAAAGTAAAAATAGAAGATGTTCCTCATCCTGGAAGAGCCTGGATGGTATCCTGACTTATATCCTCACCAGTCTCCACTAAATAAGGGGCCAAACCAGGATGGCCCTGCTTGTTATTCATCCCAGTCCTTGTTTCCTTTAATTTTGCAAGTTCATCCACACATTCAACAGGTCATTGGGGCAATTTCTGTTACGTGAAAAAATTTACTCCTAAACATTTATTTTTCCAATACATCACTTGATGTTTCCTTTTATTTAATCACTTGGTTTTAAAATCATATCTCATTTTATTTATATTATTTTTTTGGTAAAAATGTCATAGTTTCTCTTTATGTTTCAGAAACAAAAATTAAATATAAATGAGTGTTTGCTATGCTAGGCCCCGTGATTAGTCATTTTCATACATTATTTCCTTTGGTTTTCATAAAACCTGTAAGGAGGTATAGTTTGGTTTTAAATTTTTTTCTTAATTGATTTTTTTTAATTAGGGAAAGAGAACAGAAAAAATTGTAGAGTATTAACTAACAAAAGAGTTAAAAGACACATAAGGTGTTAATCACATATATGATATACAAATAGGGATATATATGTATATTTGTTTATTTTGGTGCTTCTGATATATTCTAGTTACTACACAAAAAGTATATTTGCACACATTACTTAAATTGATAGTACTTTACCTTACTCTCCAGACCAGTAAAGTGAGACTCAAAAATGGTATACAGTTCTTCTAAGTCCATATACCGTATAAAGAGGAAATGGCAAAAAGAGGATTTGAACCCAGGTCTTCGTGACTATCAAACCCACCATTGTTATTTCCAGTTTTTGCAAAAGGGCCTTCTGTAGAGGATTGTATTCTCTAGATATTTATTATCTTTGGATTTGGTCATGAGACTTACATTTTTTTTTTTTTTTTGACTATAGGACTATTTAAACTTAAGGAAAACAGGAAAGAAGAAACTGTTTATAAATTCTCTATGACCTTTAAAGTAGAAACATCTGTTGGGTTACACTGATCTTGAATGAACACAGACACATCTTTCAGTTGGATAGACTAGAGATTTCACATGCATTGTCATCTGACTCTTTGAAAAAATTTTGGAAAAACTCTGGGGAATAATTTATTGTATTTTTAATAAAAATAAATGCTATAATGTAATAATATGAAGTGACAGTTCTTGATTACCTTCTCTGTTGAACCTGGTTCCCGAATTTCTGTTAATAGTGATAAATAATCCCAAGGGAAGTCAGTGCGGGTCTTCACCATTGAACAGTTTCCAAAAGCTGAGTAATATACGGATTCTTTTGGGGAGAATCTACTCATAAACTTCTAGTGTTGGCTTAAAACATTTTAAGATACTGTTATACAAACAAATACAGACACGGATCCAGTTTTAAGTTCCTTATGCTTATAGTTCTTATATAACCAAAAAACAAAGACACATACAAATATTAATTACAAACTGAAGTATAAAGCCAATGCACTTCAGATTTATAACACTAATTTAAATCAAACAAGGAGACTGTTTTTACACAGTTTAAATTGCTGTCCATATGTTATGATACTAACTTCTGTAGTTAGAGGGATTCTTTTTCCTCTTTTTTAAGGATTTATTTGGGGAGGGGCAGAAGCAGAGGGAGAGAAACTCAAGCCAACTCCGTGCTGAACGCAGGAGACTACACAGGGTTGGATCTCAAGACCCTGAGATCCTGACCTGAGCTGAAATCAAGAGTCAGATGCTTAACAAGCTGAGCCACAGAGGCATCCCATAGAGGAAATCTCGACTTTGTTTTGTATTTACTACATAGCACTGGGGATAATGCAATTTCCCATTACTTTTTTCTATTCAAATTCTTGGGCAATTTTAATTCAAATAAGCTGTGAAGTCATATTTTCAATGACTTTCCAGGATTTTATTATTCTTATAATAAGCCTGTTCTTAAAATTACTTTATTATTATTTTTTAAATAATATAATAATATAACAATCTGCAATTTGACAGAACTATTTGGCAACCGAGAATATTTTAAATAATAAGGAGATTCAGTATGTTAGTCTGGGTTTTTTCAAAGCCAACTCTGTGACAAAGGCTAAGCTATGAATGATTTCCTCAGAAATGTGATTTTAGGGAGCCGATAGTGTAACAGTAAAAACTTATCCAAAAATATGTTATTGAACTGGCTATCTCAAGAGAATATTGCTTGCTTGATCCAAAGGAGTTCTAAGAAGCCTTCTAGTGTGTTTCAGAGCATCCAACACAGGAGTAAAATGGGAAGTCATTTATATGTTGGTTCACCTTCCAACACATAAGCCTTGTGCATATGTGATTGCCAAACCCTTCATGGGGCACATATACTCAGTGTCAGAGGACCCGCTGAGCATTGTGACGGCTCTGTCAGATTGCACTCATGCCGGGCTGCTCAAAGTCTGTGTGAAACTGTCCACAGAAGCAGTAGATGGAATGAGATAAGAGGCCAAGAAGTCTTGAAGAGGGTTTCCCATTCATTTGTTAATGTATCATACCATAGCTAACTTACACATCTTTATATAAGTAAAATAATCAGTAGACACTTTAAAATTGTCATTAGAAAACACACAAGACATCCTGTTGAGAAACATTCTTAGTATATTTCATTCGTGGATGTTTTAGAGAATCATCCTAGGAGTTTAACTATAGTCCTAGAGATATCTATACACCAATTGCTTTACCAATATTTTGTCAATGTAGACTCTCAAAAAAGGGATAGAATTTTTTTTTTCCTAAGTAGCTGGTTCTCTTAACTCCGTTCAACATATTTTGTCAAATCCCTCTTTTCCATATTCTGCTACACTCTGGGAATTCAAATATAATCAGGCCACAAATACTAGAGGGTCCCGGAGTCTTTTGGGAAGCCAGGAAACTAATTCCCAAACCTAATAGAGTTCTACAGTTGACACATGTTCACATGTTTTCTACATATGAAGAACATATTTCAGATACACAATTGGCATTCAGAATTGGATGGCTTAATTTCAAATGCAGTACAATAACAACAATCCAAGTGTGTTACTGGAGGGAAAAATAATAGAATTTTCCATGGCCAATCTAGGTTGGAATTTCTATTTGTGGCCCTTAAAGTAGCAACACCGTGGAATTGTCTCTTCAATCTAACGGCATAGTAAGCCTGGGCATGTCATAAAAGGCTAGAAGTTGAAAACTGCTCCTGAGTGCAAGTCAAATTAAATTAGATTAAAATAAATGACACTGTAAATTCATTCTTAATCCATATTTCTCATGAAATTAGCTGAACTTGAAAAAAAAACTGGTTTAATTTTTGCTTTGAAAATTTTTTCTGATGTTTGCATTCAAATGTGTGTCATTTTTTTAATATTATAAATTCATTCAGAAAAAATGAGTTAATGAGTTACTATTAATAGTGAGTAATAAATGATAAAATAAGTTAATAATTCCTTTACCAAAAAAAGAATATTTTCTATCATACTCATGTTGGTTTTTCCAAGATACAAATAAATGCAGACACACATACTTACACACACACACGCTTATATATATGCATATACACACATACACATGAATACATATAAGTAAGACCAGATTTCCAAGAAGTAATAATACTAAGGGCAAAAATTCTCTTTTGGGTATAATGATCTTTTATACAATATTTCCAAAAAAATGGAACTATCCTGTCTTCTGGCAACATTAAAGACTAAATAAAAAGCCTAATGAAGCATAAGAATATTGAATAAATTAATCCTGTTTGTGTTTTCTTTAATATGGATTTGACAGCCAACTGCTTTCAAATGCAGCCATTTGTTCTCACTATGTTACTTTGTACAAATAATATGGTGTTATTGCTATCACTCCACACTTTTTTGATGGCATTTTTATGCATATAAAATAATCTTGATCAGAGCAAACTTGTATTACATTATATCTTAATAATGGAAGTATGACACACATTAAAATTGCACAATTTCATGATTTCTGAGCTGAGAATGCTCACCCGTTGAAATGCAGGTTCTATCCCATATGTCAATTCTAGTTACCTCTGTTTCAAGAATCTAAAGGTATAATTATGTTTCTTACTATTTTTGTGTACTGTGATTTGTGTGTATATTTGTTTCTTTCTATATCTGCTTAAGCTAAAACAAACAAACAAATAAGCAATTAGCCCTTAATGCTTCCTGTCTTCATCTGCTTTAGCTGTCAAACAAAACACTACATACTGGGTTATTTAAGCAACAGAGATTTATTTTTTCAGAGTTCTAAGGGCTGAGAGTCCAAGATTAAGATGTCATCCAATTTGATCCCTAGTGTGACCTCTCTTCCTGGCCACCTTCCTGCTGTGCCCTCCCATGGCAAAGAGAATGAGCTCTGACGGGCACCACCTCTATCAGGTTAGGACCTCACTTGTGAGATCTCATCTAATCTTTATCACCTGCTCTCAGGCCCTGTCTGCAATGTCAGCCACCCTGGAGGTTAACAACACTTCAACATATGAATTTGACAGGGGTGAAGGCCCAGTTCAGTCCATAGCATTTTCTTGTTTTTTTTTTTTAGAGGGAGACCGCATGTGCAAGGGGTGGGAGAGGGGCAGAGAGAGAGGGAGAGAGAATCTTAAGCAGGCTCCATGCCAAGTGCAGAGTCTGAGCCAGGGCTCGATCTCACAACCCTGAGATTATGACCTGAGCCCAAATCAAGAGTCAGATCCTTCACTGACTGAGCTCCCCAAGTGTCCCATAGTCTTTTTTAAAATTTAAAATTATTTTCTAATAACTCTTAATACTTACCTCCTATATTATTCAGTCCATAGCACATAGTCTGTTCTCAAGAGACCCTTATTTTAGTAGCAATTCATAATACTGAGGGTGAAGATCCTGGTAACTATTAGGAAGACTCCCTTGAGTAACTACTGTTTATTTGGCACCTCTGGTCTGCCAGGTACTCTGTAGCCAATGCCTCGTTCAAAACTCAGCACCTCCCCATGATGTTTATGCTATTCTGCACATTTTCCAAATAGATAATCTAAGGCTTAAAGAGGTTAACTGGCTTTTGCATAGTCTGAATCATGATATAATAAATAATTCTTCTCTTAGTGCTCTTTCTTTAACATTTCTGCCAACGCCAACATGTTTAAACAAAAAGAGATCTGGAACAATGTTTAGAACTCTCTTTGGAGGGAGGTTGATCAGCTGAATTGTTACATTTTTCACCTTCAAACTGATTTTACAAATTGGACCTTAGTCCAATTTAAAGACGTAGTTATATTATAAAATATAATCGATATTTAATACAAGAGTTTTAGAGATCCCTGTTTTGTATCCTTTTAATGATTTAGTATGTATAAAGAACTGGCATGTGTGTGAGGGGGTTGATTAGATTTGGTGGAGACTACTATGCCTAATGTTTGAAAACTCTGACTTTGAACTTTCTCCCAAGAGGCTTTGGTTCTCCCAGGTATATACTTCAGATGGCTCTCCCTGTGTTGTGATAAAGTTAAATCATTTTCAACATCAATACGTGCCTTGAGATAAACGGCTTCCCTTCATTTTGAGGTAGTAGAACATGGCTTGTGGGTTATTATTTCTTGGTGAGATTTTTTTTTTTTTTTATTTTCGCTGGAATTTCTCCAATGCTTCATCCTTTGGGAAAAGGAAATTTGACAGTTCATTTTCCATCCCTATATTGCCTACTTCGACTCCCAAATAGAACAGCTGACAACTCACATTATAAGACAATAGAATATCCAAACATGGAACCCACCCCTCAGGAGGGAAACCAAGCAAAAACTTTCCAGTGTAGGTGGGATTAATCACAAATGATAATTCGAGGTTTGAAATGAGTCATCAAGACATTTAGAGCCATTCTGGTATAAAATGAGATTAAAATGAGACTGTAATCACTATAGTACCAAAAACGGAAAGTAGATGCTAAGCACTCATTTGTAAAAATTAACTACTTTTCTCATTTTCCAAAATTTAAGGGCTTCTGTGTCCTCCCAAATGTAATACTGTGATATGCTGTGAAATTCCAGTATTGAGTTAAAATAAGATTTTCTAAAAAGCGGGATGCACGAAATTCTGTACTTTCTGATGCAAGAGTTAGATTTGGTTCCTAGTACGGAAGGGACCTTGTCTATTGGCTCTGTCTACATACCCAGGACAAAATAATAAGCAAACAAGCAAACAAAACCACAAAACCTCCGTTTTTCAACAGCTGTATTAGTCTGCTTCAGCTGTCATAACAAAATGTCATAGACTAGGTGGTTTACACAACAGGAATTTATTTTCTCATAGCTGTGGAGACTGGAAATCCAAGATCAATGCCAGCACAGTTGGGGGCTGGTAAAGCTTCTCCCCTTGGTCTGTGGATGACTGCCTTCTTGCTCTGTACTCACATGGCCTCTTCGTGCATACTTGGAAAGAGCAGGGACAAGCAAGTTCTTCCAGGAGTCTTATGAGAACACAAATCTTCTTGGATTAGAGATTCTCCACACACACACACCGAATACGACCTCATTTACCTT
Organism: Martes martes; assembly: GCF_963455335.1. NCBI lineage: Eukaryota > Metazoa > Chordata > Mammalia > Carnivora > Mustelidae > Martes > Martes martes. Next base: position 121,774,309 of record NC_137894.1, on the reverse strand, counting down.
AATTACTTCATTAGAAGGCTTATCTCAAAAATAGCCACACTGCGGGTTAGGGCTTCAACATACAGATTGGGGGAGGGTTTGGTACAAGCATTCAGTCCAATACAACAACCAAGAATAGAATGCACAGCTAGTTAATTTAGGAACCATCGACTTCATCTATTCTATCCCGGCTTAGAGTTTTGTTCTAGATATGTGTACTCAAATATACACATGCAGTCAATTCATTTTCCCAAAGGTGGTGAGCACAGCTATAAATAATTTCATGACATGTCTGCAGCCACGTGGTGATTTATACACAAAACTACCTCTGTAATCTTAGCCTCTGTGTGGACACTTAGCAATCCTAAACAGCTGTCTCTGTTTCTGTAACCCTGTGGAGGTGTGGACAGCTACATTTGTCCTTTTAAGAAGGAAAGAAAATCATCATTTTTTTTTTTCAAAAGTGTTTACAACACAGATGCTTCTAATGAAGAGGTTTGTGTTTACACTTGGTCTGATGGCAGGCAAATATTTGGTTTGTTCAGGAAACCAAAGAATGGGTCAAACCCCGTGGTGTGGGAAGGAATTTAGAATAATGATGGCAGGCATTTTTTCTAAGTATAGTTGGGTTCTAATCTTGGCTCTGGTTTTAATTAATTGGGGAACATTGCTTTCGTTTTTCCAGATTCCTCTTTTGTTCCCACTTTACTCCACACAGCAACTGGAAAGTTGCTTTAAAAATATAACTGTGAGAACACTTACCCACTCAGAGGCTTCGAGTGCCTTCCTATCACCCTATGACCAAAGTCCTTATCACAGTCCTGGGATCCCAGTAGGATCTGGCTTTTGCCTGTCTCAACCACATCCCCTAAGACTCTCCTCCTGGTTACGTGCACCATGGCCACGCTGGCTGTCCTGCTATCTCTAGAATGCATTTCTTCCCACCTCTGTTCTTTCTCTCTCTCTCTCTCTCTCTGGGATGTATACTGCTATTTTCCCAGTGTGGACAATAGTGCCTAGTGCCTACAGATATTTGGCTGACACTGAATAAATGCTGAAATAACACTGTTGTTAATGAAAAGTATCAAAACTGAAGAGGCTAACGTAATTGGAGTTAATGTCATTTTAAGTATCCTTTAATTTAAAAGCTTCCTAACTAGCATAAATGGTTACCTTGTAACTGCCAACTGAAAAATAGTTTTCTTTATGGTTTTAAGTTTGCCTATTATTATTAAAAGACTCTTTAAGTAGAATATAAATGGGAAAATATATAGGCTGAATCTATACCTTTACATACCGTATATTGTTTATACAAAATTAGATAATATCTTAAGAAAGATTAGAATTTGTTTGAATGAGGTTCCATATTTACTCCAAAGAGCTCTGCTGAGAACTGGCAGCTGCCATATAATAAAGGGCAGTCCAGGTAAGAATGATTCATGGTCAGATGTTTCCATTTGTTGCCCCCAAAGAAATGGATCAGGATCAGGGAGCAGGACATTTGCATCCCATCATACAGAAGCCATGTACAAAACACTGAGCACTGGCATTCAGCTTGGCTGTCATGATGATTCAGTTAACTGAATCCATGTGCAGCCAATGCCTTCATTTTCCCTGGGTAAGGATGCAGTTCCCTAACCACCTTGTGTTTTTTATTTGTTGGTTAATTTGGTTTTTTTTTTTTTTTTTTAATATTCCTAGGGTGTTTCTGATCATCTGATTTCTTCTCCACCTCACTGATACCAGGTAGCTTTTGATAGAAGAATTACCTTCCTTTTCTGAGCATCCCCTGCGCCCCTTCTTGATTCCCTCTCTGCCCTTTTCCAACTTTGCTCTGTGTCCCAGGAGGCTCGTCTGTGTGGACTTCACCAATGGGATCCACTGCCTTCTGCTTTCCTTTTAGGTTCAGATCATGCAGAACAGCACCAACGGAAGATTAGAGAAGAGAAGGAGGATAAGAGCTTGATCTGTCCTCCCCTCATCCCCTCCCTGCAAGTTACTATTCCTGGTGATTTCTTCCACCAGAGGATAAAGTTATGGACAGACCACTCCCTCCACAAAAATTTTTTAATTTCCAATAAGCCCTCAACTACTTAATCCCTCTGGCCCAGGGAAAAGAAATAGTTCTATTGTTGTTGTTGTTTCCTTTACAATCACCATTAAATTATCTCTTGTTGTTTCCCTTACAATAAACATTAAATTATCCTCTTACTCAATTTCAGTGTACCGGTTGTGTCCTACTAGAATTATGATTGTATATTTATTCATAATCAAATAGAAAATGGTAATCCTTCCATGCCTCCTTCCATGCCTCCCCCCAAAAAGCATATGAAATTTGGAAGCAACTTGGTGGTATCATAAAGTAATACAGCATAAAGGTTAACAGTGTACCTTTAAATCTTTGCTGTGTCTTTCACTGGCCATTAAAATTAGGTATGTTGTTTTCTTGTCTGACTTCAGTTTCTCACCTGTAAAATGTGGATGGTAATAATACTTAGATGGCTGAATTATTCTGAAAGATGATCTATATAAAATAGTTATCAAAATGGCTGGCAAATACTAATTGTATAATAATAGTAAAACATAGTTTTTATATTTTTCCTGACTGTGGTGGTTAATTTTATGTGTCTACTTTGACCAGGCCACAGAGTGCCCAGACAGTTGGCCAAACACTATTCTGGGTGTGTCTACAAGGGTGTTTGTGGATGAGATTAACATTTCAAACACTTGAGTAAAGTAGATTACCCTCCTTAATCTGGGTGGCCCTCACCCAATCAGTTGAAGACCTGAATAAAACAAGTCTGAGTAAGAAGAATGCCTCCTGCTTGATGGATGAACTGCACATTGGTCTTTTCCCATCTTTAACTTTAGCTAAAAAGTCAACTCTCTTTGGTCTCTAGCTTGCTGGCTTTCAGATTGGAATTTACAGCATTGGCTGTCTTGGTCCTCAGAACTTTAAACATAGACTGGAACTATACCATTGCGTCACAGGCCTTTGAATCACACATCAGGTCTCCTGGTTCTCCAGAATTCCAATTACAAATCTTTGGACTTCTTAGCCTCTATAATCATGTGAGCCAACTCTTTATTATAAATCTCTTTAGTGTGAGTGTGTGTGTGTGTGTGTGTGTGTGTGTATCCTAATGGTTTTGTCTCTTTGCCAAGTTCTGACTAATATAGTCACCTAACTTGGCATCAGAGTGACCCAAAAAACTACAAAATTGCCTCAAAATTTATCCCCAAATTTTAATTTGTGAGTGAAGGGTCCAGGGAACTGCATTATTAAAAAGATCTTCATGTGACTTTACGCAGATGACCAGCACTGGTCTGTGAATTCCCTTTTGGGAGACACTGAATGGAAACCTAATTACAACTCCCCAGTCATACAGGCTAAGGTTTTACTCAGCATTCTAGAGGTGTGATCTCGTGGTAGTTATTTAAATTTTGCACATCAACATCCTCATTTAGAAATGATATCAATTATGCTAAAAGCTTTTATATATTGTTTTGTTTAATTCATGAAATATGTATCATTCATCCTAGGGAAAAAAGCATTTCTTGATTCATAGTGAAACATGTGATCTAACAAATCATTGTCGCTTTTTTGCTAGTAATTTTATTGTGATCATTACTGAATAAAAGGTATTTCTTTTCCACATGTTAATTCACTTAGTATTTATCAAGTGCTCATTATATGCCCGGGTACAATTCTTGTGCTGGGGACACAATGATGGGCGAGATAGACACAATGCCCTGTAGGCAGGGTGGACGGTTAGGCTCCCCAGTAGCTTTTGCTGGTAAGAGGTGGAGTGGGGGCCCGGGCAGTAGGGTTGTTTTGTTTTATTTTTGTTTTGTTTTTATTTTATTTTGGCTGGAGTAGAGAAGATTTTGTCTAAAATTGCCTGCCTTGCTAGCCTGCCCCTTTCCTAATCTTTTGGCTAGAAAGACTAAACAGTATCTCAAAAGAAATATCATGATGGGCATTTCTTTGTTTGTACCTACTGCACTTTGGGATGTTGGCTCTTTCAGAACCAAGTTGGGGATATATGGAGGCCAAAAGAAAACCTTAACTCACAAAACTGTGAGTTACTTGGGATGCTGGCCCGTTATATTTCTAAATGAAAAGCATTTTGTCTTTCTAAATGATAGGAGTCTAGGTGGTGTTCAATAAGGTGTCTAAGTTGGCCAAAGGGCTAGGTTGATTGGAAGCTCTATCTTGTAGGACTGATCTCAGCGGGTCTTTCCCTATCACCACCCATGATGAGCCGCCTTGTCATTTTTTTCTTATTCCACATTTCTTATAATCCACAACATTTGTGTCTTAAGCTAATTTGAAAGTCATGATTCTAAATCACCAAGCCATCTTACAGTTGAAGTACGTGAGTAAGCTGTTCATGGCAGGAGTATCTCTATGTTTCATTTCACGGTGTATGGGCTAAAAGTCAAGTGTTTCCATATCCTCATGAAGCATGTCATTAAGGATTTGCAAGTCATGGGCTGTGTTGTTTCTCCAATAAATTTGTTTGGGGCCTGTATTAATGTTAGAATTTGAAACCAGAGTGTGTCCCAGAACCCATAGTTTACTTACTGGGACACTGTCAAATCTGCATATTTGGGACTGAGATCACCAGTGAGATGCTTCCCTATCACCATAATGATAGAAACACACATCAATGGAAAAACTGCAGGCTTTACCCATCTATCTACATCTCAACATCTTCAATCTTACTTCCTATTTACTGGAGTCTGTTAAATTTTTTTTTTTTTTCTTTTCCACTCACCACATTGGCGACTTTGGAGGGTGATTATGTCTAGCTGCTTTGCTTAACACTGTCGGCCAAATCTTAATAAGAAAATCTGTCACGTCTTGATAAATCATCTTCTTCTACCACACCGGGTTTCACAGAGCAGCTGGACAACACTTTCACAGCTGCTGCTTCCCATTGCAGAATTCAGTGTTGAACGAAATGATTCCTATGGGTAGTATCCTTTGGGTATCTTTCGGGAGGAAAATACCTTCATTATCCTTACCATTAAAACAATTCCATGTGGAAAGTGAGTGAAATTCACAGAAAACACAGCTGGCTTGAGAGCATCAGTAATACTATTTTTATTAGTAGCTATTTTTTTTCTGATTATGCACATATTGCAGTGAATTATTTCCAAATTTGGCAAAGCTCACAAAAATCTGTCTAGTCGTAAGCCTATCTGTTTTGAAGTAAATGAAGGATGTTGTTGCCTTCCGTGTTAAACCCTATTTCTTTTCCCTTTTCTTGATCCAGGTCCACTTGACCCAGACTGTTAAAGTGACTATGGTCAAGGGAAAGCACTGAGTAGGTCCTGGATAGGCACTGAGAAGGTCCTGGAGCTGCTCATTTTCAGCCCCATTATCTTTCTGGGTTCTACGCTTCTTTCTGAGTTGTTTGATTATTGATGAAACCTTTTACACGTGCAAAGGTTCCCGTGGGTACTGATGCCATCCACTCCAATCCAGTAATAGAATTTTTAAGTGTGGTTTTATATGACTTTTCACTTTCACTGGTAACAGGAAAATAAGCAATTTTGGAAAAATGAAAATCTCATATAATTTTAAAGTTATCGCCTTTCTAAGGACATGGCAATGATTTCATGGTATCGCTTACAGCATGTCCATTTTATCACGTGTTGGGGAGCAATTACACTGAGGAGTTACATGGCTACTCCATCCAGGTGTAAAATATTGAACTGTTTACATTGAGAGAATATTTTTGGACAGCTACTCATTTTCCTTTCTAGTTATCAGCACTTTGTTTAATAACATGACAATAATATGTCACCATTATTGTACACAAACATATTAAATAACATACACAGACTTAAGATCAAGTGTACTGATGAATAGAGAAGGGTGTTGAAGAGAAAGAATCATGGCTGAATCATTGATTCAAATAAAATACCAGCATTCTATTGCTAAAAAATCTTCACTTCACTTACTTGAAGAAAATAACCAATTATCGAAGTCCTAAAACCTATATATAATGTCTCATGTGGTATGAAAAAAAAAAAAAAAAACAACCTGTAGCCCCCATACTTGTTCAAGAAAGTAAGAAGTTCATGTATAAACTTGGTAAATAAACAGTTGAGGCTCTAATCCAAAGTGATATGCCAGGTACTCTCTGGGTAGCTGTTGGCAAGTTACTTGACTTGGGGATATTCATGAAATTTCACTAAAATGAATTTTATCTACACTTAGTACAATTTCTAGCAAAAAAATTGTACTCAAATGGTTATTTTTCCCTGCTTCCTTCTATGTTAGGACCAAAAATAAGCAGAACTAACCCTAACAAATTGTCTCAGAAAATTGTTAAGTGTATCAGTTACTAGAGATATGAGAAACATTTACAAGCACCATCATCTATGAAAAATAGGCAGCCTGTCTCTTTGCTCTGGGTCACTGTAATACAGACTAAGCCTCTTTAATGTTAGTATGTGGGGCATTGTGGATAGTACAGACATCCAGAAATCATCATAAGAATTGCCAAAATGGGGGCGCCTGGGTGGCTCAGTGGGTTAAAGCCTCTGCCTTCAGCTCAGGTCGTGATCCCAGGGTCCTGGAATCGAGCCCTGCATTGGGCTCTCCGCTCAGCCGGGAGCCTGCTTCTCCCTCTGCCTGCCTCTCTGCCTACTTGTGATCTCTGTCAAATAAATAAAAAATAAAATCTTAAAAAAAAAAAAAAAAAGAATTGCCAAAATGTGAACCCGTTCTGGCAATGTTAGATTAACTTTGTACCTCAGTGAATTTTCATCATGTTGACCCAAAGCTATTTAGAAAAGTTTTTTAGGAGGAGGAGGGGTAAGGGAAGTAGATGTGTGTTTGTCTTTAGGTAGAAAGAACTGAGTTAAAGAATATTCTAAATTCAGGACCAAAGGAATGATATTTTACATGTGTGCCTATGCAGTTCCTTGGTGGTCCCCAATCTTGGGGAAAAAAAATGTATTTTTCTAAGCCAAGATAATCTGAAACAGATTATAGGGAAATCCATCAGAAAAATAAATACAGTGTGTCTAGTATGACGTGAGGATGTCCATTAGTGTGGCTGCACCGAAAATATGGTGAAAGAATTGTTTGTTTTTTTGTAATTTTGCACAGTTGTGTTTTTGTCTAGTTTGATCAATGCTACTCTTGTATCCCAAATCTCCCTTTCTTTGCCTTCCTTGTGAGTCACTGACCATATGGCTCCAGCTCCCAGTCTAGCTGCTGAAGAGGAAGGAAAAAAATAGTCTTGATAAACATGCAGACCATTTTGAGTATGAGGTTGACATAGCTGATCCCTCCGGCACAGTCTCAAGAGAACCGGCACATTGAATCTCTTTCATTAAAGGCCAAGTGTACCCTGCCCTCATCTATGCACTGAGTTTATCTGCAAGGTCCTTCAAAACCAAATTCAATTTTTTTTTACTATTTTATTTACATTGCATGCGTAAGAGCAGCTATGATTTTTTTTTTATGTTTGGAGAAGACGTTTGCGTGTCTGGGGAATCTATGCTTCTATGCTTAACCCTGTCCAATAAGTTTTCTGGGTCTTAAACATTTCTGTAAATATTTTTATATCTCTTTTTCTGATGATTTTTGCAAGGCAAATTGCATATATTGCATTACGTATTCCCTCTACCAAGAATGTTGACTTGCTTTAAGACAAAAATCATCTTATCTCAATGGTTGTATTTTATATTTCAATGTTGGAAAGAGCATTAAAATTTAAAAGGGCATTTTCCATAATGATGGGAAGAACACGGCATTGGTACTACGTAATCTACTGTGTATCTACAGGAAATTTCTTCTTAACCCTTTTCTGTTGTTGGTAATTTAGTAAACTTAAGTAAGAATGTTTATATTATGATCATTTTAAGATCACAATTATAAAATTTGGCCACATGGAAGAACAATCTTTGTTCCAGAAAACTAGTTTTTAAACAGTCTGATGAGAAAAATTGAAAATGGTGCTATTCCATCTTTTCCCCAACTTTCCTGAACTTTGAAACAACCAAGGAAGAGGAGTCATATTTTAAAGACAAAAGAAACCGATTTATTCATTTATTTATTTATTATTATTATTATTTTTTTTTTTTTTTGAGAAAGAGAGGGAGAGAAAAACCAAGAGCAAACTTGAGCTGGGAGGGCAGGGGGCAGAGGGAAAGGGAGAGAGAGAATCTTTTTAAAAAGCTTTTTATTTATTTATGTTTTACTTTTATTATTATTATTATTTTTTAGAGAAAGAGAGAGCAAGCAGGGGGGGAGGGGAAGAGAGAGAGAATTTTTTTTTTAATATTTAATTTATTTATTTGACAGACAGAGATCACAAGTAAGCAGAGAGGCAGGCAGAGAGAGACGGGGAAGCAGGCTCCCCACTGAGCAGAGAGCAAAATGTGGGGCTTGATCCCAGGACCCTGGGATCATGACCTGAGCTGAAGGCAGAGGCTTTAACCCACTGAGCCACCCAGGTGCCCCGGAGAGAGAGAGAATCTTAAGCAGACTCCATGCTCAGCATGGAGCTGGACAAGGGGCTAGATCTCAGGACCCTGAGATCATGACCTGAAGTGAAATCCAGAGTAGGATGCCCAACCAACAGAGCCACCCAAGAGCCCCTGCATAGTAAAATTGTTTGCATGTAGTTGATTTTTTTCAGTTTGGTCATGGTAAATTTCATGCAAAAGTAACATTTTGATCCTCTTTGTAGAGTAAAATGTATCAAGCTTTTCAGTGACCTCTTTGTTTTGACTCACAACCAGGGCGTTCCACAGTCCTGGTTTATAAAAGAACATACTTGTGTTTCCTTCCAGCATTTGTTTTGTTTAGTGATTTGTTTTGGTTTAACTTTATTTTTTATTTTTTTAAATTAATTAATTTATTTTAGAGAGCGAGAGAGGAGGGGGAGGGGCCTAGGGAGAGGGAAGGAGAGAATCTCAAGCCTATGACTCCACAGTGAGTTTGGAGCTCCCCTGGGGCTCCATTTCAAGACCTTAGGATCATGACCTGAGCCAAAATCACAAGTTGGCCACTTAACCAGCTGAGCCAACCAGGCGCCTCTGGTTTGGTTTAACTTTAAATATTCAATACAATTGGAATTTATTCTGATATATTATGTGACACTTAAAACCAGTTTTTTTTAATCTTCCAAACCAATCACATAATCACATTGTTACAATACCCTTTATTTAAAAAAAAAAAAAAAAAAAATCTCTCTAACCCAGGAACACCTGGGTGGCTCAGTCAGTTGAACATCTGCTTTGGCTCAGGTCATGACCTTGGGGTCCTAGGATTGAGCCCCATGTTGGGCTCCTGGAGCCTGCTCTCCCTCTTCCTCTGTCCCTCCCACTCCACTCATGTGTTCTCTTTCTCGTTCTCTCAAATACATAGATACGTACATACATGCATACATACATACATACATAAAATCTTCAAAATACAAAATTCCTGCACCCCAATAACTTGAGATTCTATCTTTAGTATATATTAAGTTGTCATGTATCCTGGAATCTATTTCAAGACTTTCTGTTTTAGGTTGCAAAGAAGATAAAATATTCCTTCACACTCCTAGTGTCTTTGGCTGGGACTGACAAGACAGATTAACCGGAGAGGAGCATACAGATATTATTTACTGTGCATGGGAGCCCTCACAAGAAAAAGGAAGACCCAAAGAAGTGACTAGGCCTAAGTGATTACATACTAGCTTGAACAAAGATGAGAAAATATGGGAAAGTAACTGAAACATAGGGGAACACTAAAGGAAGCCAAGAGTTATTTTAACAGGTTCTTTTTGCACAGATTTTCACAGCCTCTACTAGCCATCTCTGGTACTAAGAATGTTTCTTCCTCCTGACACAAGAAAGACACTTTTCACATGGGAATTTTATCTCCTTTGTATTATCTACAGTGTTTCAAATGCCTTTGACTCAAAATAATCAATATGACAACGTGGCATATTTTGGGATGAATATTCTGAATACTTTCAGTATCATTCATCTGTTCATGCCCCAGGAAAACTCCTAGTGAGCCAAGAGGTGTTGCCAAGTCTCACTGCTATCCTCACGAAACTTGTAGTCAAGATAGGTGTATAAATAAATCATACACTAGTGCCTTTATGAAAGCTAGAGTTATAAAAAGAGATAATCTGTACAATATTCTATGTCCTTGGAATTACACAGGTGACTATACAAGTTATAAAGCAGAAATATGAATATTTATTTCCTCAGAATACTTATTTGATTCAAATTATAAAAAATAAAATACTCAATCGACAAGTTTGTTGGCTTTCATCAAATTGTCCTCCAAAATTTGGTAATTGGAGAAATACACATGATCTGTCTACACTCTATTTACATTCTTATGTACCCAATTAATAATTTTATCTCGTAATGTGTTTCTCTAAGGGATAATATACTAAAATTTTAAATCATTATTATTCACATATTTGAAGAACATTGTAGGTATGCAATAAATCTTATGGACTAATTCCTGAAATGACAAGTCTAATTTTTTGCATGTATGGCTTCCAGAAACTGTTATTGCTTATTCCTTATCTGTTGACTCACTATTACTATAATTGCTCATCAACATTCCCCCCTCCATTTTCCATTTCATTTGATAAAATATATATGTGCATATACCTACACATATACACACATATATGTGCATTTGTATATCACATATGTAATATCTAAGATGCACATGTGCATTGCATATGTTTTTCATTACAGTAATTCCATAATGGCAGTAGAAAAGACTAATGGGCATCATTCCAGTCCTTATTTCTATGTTTGTCCTGACTTCTCTTGCTTGACTCAGTTGCAGGTGGTAAGAACCAGTGAATTTCAGGTTTACCTTCTTGGCCCTTCACAAACACACACACACACACACACACACACACTACCCAATGCACCATGCCCTGAGCCATTAAAAATAAAACCTACTTTACTTTGAGAATACCTCATGTACTGGAAGTAGTCTGCTGCCTCTACTCTGTGTCCTCTGAGATCTAATCCTGTGGGTTTCTTTTTCCTTTTAAATATTTGTTTATTTGTTTGTTTGTTTGTTTATTTTATTTTTAATGGAAGAGAGAGAGAAAGAGAGGGAGTGAACATGAGCAGGAGGGTCAGAGAAAGAGGAAAAGAGAATCTCAAGCAGATTCCATGCAGAGTGCAGAGCCCAACTTGGGGCTCGATCCTGTGACCCTGAGATCAGGACATGAGCCAAACCAAGAGTCGATGCTTAACCAACTGAGTCACCCAGGAGGCTGTGGTGTGTGAGTTTCTTGTCACACCTTTCTATCTAGAATTTTGCCATGGCGTCAAGGTTAATGCTCCGTGAGCCAGCTGGCAGAAGTTGGCATGTTTCTGTATTTAGTAATGTCTCTCTACTATATTTAGGCTTTTATCTCCTTAATTTTAAAATCTGAGTGAGTTTAGGTGGGGCATGATCTTTCCCCTTATCTTATGCCAGGTTTCTTCACATATTTATTCAACTGCTCTGTCCTAAGTCCTCTGCATATTTTTAAAGTTCTGCTGAAGCTTCCTGTCCAAATTCCTGCATTTCACATATTTCCTATGGCCAACCAGGACATCTCTCTTCATGCGCCTACTACCCAAACATACATGTGCCGCACTTTCATTTCAAGCTAGATCCTGTTCCAGCATTTCTTGCATTAACTCAGAATTGTGAGTCCAGGCACAACTGTACCAAGATCTTTAAAAGCCTTTCTGCCGTGGTACATCCATCCTTTGAAGCAAGCCCCTCAGTTTTGCCTTCACAAGCATCCCAAGGCTTGTTGACTTAAACCCTGGTCTGCACACCCTCAGTCATTTGTACTGTTTTGATGGGGGCCATGGTCTCCTCCGTTGTACTTGGTAAGCCTCAGCAGTCTTGGATTGACTGAATCACCCAGGCAAGCAACTTCTAGCACTTATTACCCTCAGACCAGCATGTTGTAACAGACACAACTGGGTTTAAGTGAGAAGGATGTAAATTGAGAACCAATTTCTCCTTATGTGGATAAATTAGACAGATATTGAAATTAATTCTGCCTTAGTTTCATTGTCTGCTATTAAGGATAATATCTATATTTTAGGATTTTTTCTTTTCACTGCAAATTAAATGATACCAGCATATGTATGATGATATGAAAATAACAACCATTTATATTATAATATTATACTCCAGTTGCTTTATGTATATTATCTCTAGTCTTTATAACAATGAAAGCCATTTTTCACCACTATAGATTTGTGGATTTTTTTGGATTTGTTTGTTTGTTTGTTTGTTTTTGTCTTGCAAATGAAGCTCCAGAAGGCTAATTTATTCTAAACCAGAGGTACTAAATGCCAGAATTAATATTTTAAGTTAAATACTTGGTTCCATCACCCATGCACTCTATCATACTATTCTGTCTTCAAAAGTCAGTACTTGGCACATATAAAATGCTCAATAAATGTGATTTTTACCACTTCCTTTAAGATAATATAGATGGTATATTAACAGAAGAAATTAAGTAAAATCACCACACCACTATCCAGAGTATAGATTTTTTGAGGCCAGGAATCTTAACTTATTCATAATTACTTCTCCTGAATATTCAACATAATATTTTCATGTAGTTGGTGTTCAACAAATATTTGTTGACTTGCTGACCAAAATTCAATTTTGATTGGAAAACGACAGCTATAATATTACTATGTGAATTTTTATGTGCATAAATCTGGAAAAAATATTTGAGTGAAATAAAAATCTTAAATAGTATAAAGTCATTGGGGCACCTGGGTGGCAGTGGGTTAAAGCCTCTGCCTTCTGCTCAGGTCATGATCTCACGGTCCTGGGATTGAGCCCCACATCGGGCCCTCTGCTCAGCAGGAAGCCTGCTTCCCTGTCTCTCTCTGCCTGCCTCTCTGCCTACTTGTGATCTCTGTCAAATAAATAAATAAAATATTTTAAAAAATAGTATGAAGTAATGATAATGTTGATACATTTAATCTCTGGACTGCTGTAAAATTATTTACAAGAGATCATTAACAATATAACTGAAATGTAATTGAATACAGGATCAACAACATCAGTAAGTTAAGATCCAAAATAAATATAAAATTCATATCAATCATAGTTAGAGTAATTGCTTTTTATTAACTTTTACTTTTCTTCGAAGCAATTTAGTAGTTCTCTTGATTGGATGTGAGAGATGTTGAGGGTACAGAGAATGAGAGGGAGCTAATGGTCAGGTTGATTTTAATAACATCCCCATCCATTTGGGAAGAAGACAACCTCACACATGATTTTGCTTCTGTGATAAATGGCTATCACAATAATGGCAGCCAAAGAGCCAGAATTCCAACCACAGCCAAAGCCTGTGTACACATTGGATTGCAGAGCCAATGCATGTTGGGAGCAGTCAGAAAATGACTTCAGGGACATGCCAGTCTTACTGCAGAAATTATTTCTTTACCAAATGCTCTCCATTCATAGTGGGCTGAAGATGATGACTATCAATCACCTCATGAGCTGCTATCATAAAGAAGAGTTTTCATCCAAATAATGACACATAAATATTTTCCCTCAGATTAATGCAACTGTGACCCTTTGCTCAGTTACTATAGAGGTAAAAATCTCTTGGTGATATGAGGCACATTTAAATACATACCTTTTGAGGGTGGCTCAGTGGATTAAGCATTTACCTTTAGCTCAGATCAATCATGATCTCAGGGTCCTGACATCGAGCCCCATGTCCTGGGATCAAGCCAGGCCTTGACGTTGGGCTCCCTGCTCAGTGTGGAGTCTGCTTTTCCTCTCCCTATATCCCTCGCCCTGTTCAATCTTTCTCTCTCAGGTAAATAAAATCTTAAAAAAAATAAATACATACCTTTTGAAAATGATAACAATTCTCAAAGTAATAATGTCCTTAATATGATTTTGTACAATTTTGACAAGCAATAATATGATAGTGGCTTTACCTAAAGCCTACACAACTACCTGTTTCTATTTAAGAAATGCCTATGGTATTATTTATGTGCATGCTTTGTAAAGATATTTGCATTGAATAGAGCAGCAACGTCAACTGTGTCCTTTGTTTGATTACCCTGATTAAACAGAAGAATCTACCATCCAGTCAGTTAAATAGAATATGTTGATTAATAGACTTTTACATAGTATAAGTTTAGAGAAAAAATAACACTCAGAAAAGGAAAAAGGCAAAGAAAATATTTTTGATTTATACAGCCCTCTTTGTGACCATAAAAGGAATCTCATGGTCAATAAATCCATCCACAAATATTTAGACAGTGCTTATGATGCTCGAGGCAGTGTTCTAGATGATGCAATGAATACAAATAATTGTGCTCTGTGTTACTCTACATGATATGGTCACTGATCTTAGGAGAATATGAGGTAGTTTGTAGACAGTTAGGCAGTAGGTGATACTGGGAAAAGGACAACTGACATTTTGAATACTTTCTGCATGCCAGCCACTTTATTATTCTTCTTCAGTCTTGCCCAATAGACACCATCTCTGGATTTTATTTTGTTTTTTGAGTATTGAGTATTGTTTGAGCCTGTGAGATTAAGAAATTCCTTATTTTATTTTATTAAGAAATTCAGACATAGCAGACACAAATTCTTCGTCTAAGTCTGCATAAACTATTCATTGATGGAACTAATACTTCAACTCAGACCTTATTTAACTTAGAGCCCGTACTCTTTACAGTGGTGTACAATTATACACCATTATATTGTATAACATTGGGTGGTTGGAAAACGCAAGGGATGAGAGTGTTAGCATATGAAAAAGTAAGTGTACTATGATATTTTATGTTAAGGGGGAGGAAAAATAAGAACATGTATTTTTCATGGCTAAAATAGACTCCTGGTGAATCATAATATTCACCAAAGTAATCACTGCTCTAAATTCTTTGCCTTTTTGCTTTGAGGAAATTCTAACTACAGTCTCAGATGTAGCTATGTTAATATTTCATATCTACCTGGAAACATCAGCTTTTGTTTTGTGAAATCTTAAAGTTAATAGGGTTCCCCAACTAAGTGTATATATTGATGGTACAGTGATTACACCAAGATCTCACAGCTATTGTGGTAAGGTTAAACACACACACACACACAACTATTTTTCTTATTTCCAGAGAATAATATTGTCCTGAATAAAATTTCCTACCAACTAAAGATCTAACTAAACTTAATGTCTATGTAATAATTTTCTTAATGAACCTAATGAGTTAAACTATTAACTCTTCGATTCTATAAACTGCAGAAAGATAATACTTACAAAGGCTCTAAAAAGAAACTGATACTTTATTATAAATATAGATTTCAAGTTAGAATAGTACTCACCAAGTTAAATGAATTAGAAAAGAGATAAAAGAAATATAATTACCCATAATGCCTTCATCCTTCTTCATACAATTACTTTTATCATTATGCTATAAAATTTAATAATGTGTTTTAATTTTTATAGAACTAGAGCAGACCAATATTCTGTCACATTTATGAGCCATAAGGTGCTTAGCCTGCACTATAATTTTTTGCCATTTTTTTCTGTTATCAATAATGCTGTTAGAAATACATCCATGCAAAAGCCTCTCTCACTCCAACATAGGCCTCATATTTTTTATCTTTTTTTAAAGAAAGTCCAGAAAAGTGTTTAAGTAATATTACTATGAATTCATAAAGAGCTGGAAAATTATTAGCCGCATGCTCTTTCAGAAGAATTATACGATTCCACCAACAACTTAGGAAGGGATTGGCTTTATCATACCATCACTAGGAAATAATAAATCCTTTGTGTTATAAGCGCTGTGGTTCTAATGAAGAACATCTGGATAATTAGAAGTGATATTAAGAGACCTTTGGTTTGTTTTAATTCTTTTACTTTAAAATTTTATGAGTATAGCAAGTCCATTTTCTAATTTCATGCTTTTCATTCCTTATTAAATAAATTTTGACTTCCATAATTTGTAACTTCCAGCTAAGGAACTGACAGTGCCTCATTTCTTTGCTTGTATTGGTATGCGTTGATATAAAGCTGAGTGCCTAATTCACATAGGCGCAGGACCAAATACCGCCTAAGTGCTCACTAAGAGAGGCGCCTATTGGAACTGAGTGCAAGGTACTCCTGGCTGGTCTAAGCAATTCTCAGTAGTTTGTGAAACCAGCAGGTAAGTCTGAGCTCTACCACCATCCCACCCCTACACATATTCATTCTACATTCATGGGGGGGGGTATTAAATGCCTACTGTATCCCAGGCATTATTTTAGGCAATGGAGATGTAAGAGTCAGGATCATTTTTGAAAAGGATCTGACATTCCAGTTGAGGGTGTGTCGTGTGTGGGTGAAACAAAAGAAAACAAACATAAAAACAATAAGAAGAACTAACATGTTAATTTAAGAGTGGAGAAATACCGGAAGAAAATAAATCAGGTAATGAGACAGAGAAAGAGGGAGGAGTATTATTTGAGCCTGTGTGATTAAGAAATTCCTTACAAAGCTGGAGACATTTGAGATATGGTCGCAGTGACAAAAATAAGCCAGCCACCTGAAAAGTCTTTTATATAGCATGAACAGCAGGCTCACTGTCCCAAAGTTGGAAATATCTTGGGACATTTGAAGAACAGAGAAAGCCAGTGAAACTTACAGGTCATGGGAGTAGAAATGCTCCCAAAGAGGTAAGCAGGTATCAGATTACTTTGAAAACTTTCAAGGTTATTTATATTTGATTCTAAATGAAGGGGCACTGACTGATAGTAAACAGGGAGTTGCATGTTCTGATAGATATTTTAACAATATCATTGGCTATTTGGAGAATCAAATGTAGGAAGCAAGAAAGAAAGATAGCAGAACATACAGGAAGCTCTTACTAGAGTCTAGGCAAAAGGCATACAGGTCTTGAACTGAAGCAGGAGTAATAGAGACACTCGTTATCAGAGGGGGGTTCTTCCTTGGATGCAAACCTTTCTGGCTGTGGTGTGCTGGTAATTGGGCTCTGTAATAAATCAAACAAACCTTGATGTGTGATGGTACCTATTTTTGTGCGGTAAATGTTCCAACTATGGATATACTCAAGCTACAAGTACGATGACCTGAGCTGTAACCGGGAAGGGATATGCAGAAGCAGCTCTGGGAGCCATCATGAACTGGTTCTGCACACCACTACTCACATGCCTTCTGTACATCCCTCAACTGCCCTCTTCTCTCTCGATTACTGTTCTACCTTGACTAGGATGAAATGTCACTCCAGTGGCAAGAGATCTGTGTTTTCGAGTAGTGTCATAGTGGTCAAATGATCATACCCACACAAAACTTTAAAAATGGGAAATGAGGTAAGATAAAGCTAGTAAGTTAAAACTCCCCTTCTTTGCCCCTATCTTTTTCTTTCTTTCTTTCTTTCTTTCTTTCTTTCTTTCTTTCTTTCTTTCTTTCTTTCTTTTTTTTTTTTTAAAGATTTATTTATTTATTTGAGAGAGAGAAAGATAGAGTAAGAGCACAAGCAGGGGAAGGGACAGAGGGAGAGGGAAAGACACTCAAGCAGAGTCCCAGGTGAGGAAGGAGACCAACCCAGGGCTCGATCTTGGGACCCTGAGACAATTGACCTGAGCTGAAGTCAACAGCGAGACACTCAACTGGCTGAGCCACTCCAGAACCCCTTTTCTCCCTTTCATGATCTGAAGCAAGATATGGTTTCGCTGCTGCAAGCAATTGCTCTGATTCTTAGGGGCTAATATTTTGACACAACATAGTGCACCATTTACATGATTTTTCTCCTGGCATCATTTACATGCTTTGTTATTTACTCACCACCACCTCCCCCCAT
This sequence comes from Martes martes, assembly GCF_963455335.1. Lineage (NCBI taxonomy): Eukaryota > Metazoa > Chordata > Mammalia > Carnivora > Mustelidae > Martes > Martes martes. The sequence continues at coordinate 121,756,492 of NC_137894.1, read as the reverse complement.
CCTTGGGCTGGCATGTCACACATAGAGTGTCATCCTTCAATGCTTCCTTGAAGCTCTTGTATCTAGTAGATGTAGACTGAGACATACATGTGTGGAAATAGGCATGAGCCCCTGGGAGACAGACGTGACTATGCTTGCTAATAGAATTGACATGGAGAAAAATAGAGGAGTGCCCAACTGTTTTTAAATAATTTTTTTTTCTTTTAGAATAGTTTAGATTTACAGAAAAATTATGAAAATAGTACAGAAAGTTCCCATATACTCCCCACCTAGTTTCCCTTTATAGTACCATCTAACATGGTACATATGTCACAGTTAATGAACCAATATTGAAACATCGTTATTAACTAATGTCTAGGTTTTATTCATATCTCCTTAGTTTTTACTCAGTATCTCTTTTGTCTTCCAGGATATGATCCAATACCCCTCTGCATTTGATTGTCTTGCCCCCTTAAGCACCATCTTTGCTGTGACAATTACTCAGACTGTCCTTGTTTTTAATGCCCTTGATAGTTCTCAAGTGATCTGCCCAGTTATTTTGTTGAATATTCCTCAGTGATATTTGTCTGATGATTTCTATGGTTAGCCCAGGATTATGTGTTTTGGCAAAGGAGATCACAGAGGTAAAGTTCATTTCCATCTCATACCAAGGGTACATACAATCAACATGACTTATGTTGACCTTAATTACTGGGCTGAAGTAGCCTTTGCCAGGTTTGGGTGCTGTCATGTTATTCCCTTCCCACCGCCCTTTTCCACATTGTGTTCTGGAAGGAAGTCACTATGTGAAATTCATACTTACAGAATGGAAAAGTATGCTACCCCTGAGAATAGAGTACCTACATAAATTTTTTGGAATTCTACTGTATAGGAGATTTGTCTCTAACTGAACCTTCATTTAACAATCTAATCATTTACTTGTTTCAGTATGAACTCATAGTTTGTTGTTATTGTTGTTGTTGTTGATTTTATACTGTGAGTTTCAATCTGATATTCTTTTGTTTATTTTCTTGCTCAGATCATTCCAGCTTTGCCATTGGGAGCTCTTTCAATCGGCTCCTATCCCATATCATGGGTTTTTCTTTGAGCACTTCCTTACTTTCAGGCCCTACAAGATGCCAAGCTCATCTCATATTTCCTGTCCTTATCCTTGAAAAAAAAAAAAAAAGCCAGCCATTTCTGAAGAGTCGTATTACATATCAAGAACTGGGAGCTTGGTGTGCTAATCACTACTGGAGTGCCTCTGTTTGTATGCTTTCTCAGCTGAAAAAACAAGGGAAAACGTGTATATATCAATATGTATACATCTATGTATTTCTATATATATCTCAATGCTTATTAAGTTAAATATAAATAGAAATATCAATATTGAGTCCTTACTGATGTTTCCAACTTGAATCCATCAGCACATGAAACATTTTAGCCCTCTCCCCTTTTGTGCCTGTAAACTTCCACTCCAGCATTGAGACACTGGCTTCTACCATCTGCCATCCGTTTACTAGACTGTTCAGCTCCAGTATACATATGCACATATATATCAGTATCTGAGCTGTTAACCCATACCACCACGGGGGAAAATTATCAACTAGAGTACAGTGCTTATGTACAGTTTCTTTAGCCTTTAGTCTTACAGACACATTTCATTTCAAAATTACTTAGGTCAGCACCTTTTCCCCCACCTCCTTTGGTGAGGTTGTTTTATATATTTGTAGTAAATTAGATCTTTTGTAGCATTTTGCAATGAATCCTGATATTCCCTGATCTCTATTTTTTTTTTAAATTTTGCACACGCAAATCTGTAACCACTCTTTGTATTTCAAAGTTCTATAGGTTTCGAAACATATCCACCATGACATTAGTATACAGCATAGTTTCACCATCATAAATATCTGCTCTGTGTTGTCTTTTCAATTAACCTCCTATCACTGCAAATGACTGTTAACCTCTGATCTTTTTACCCTCTTCCTAGTCTTGCCTTTTCTAGGAGGGCCATATAATTAGAATCATATAATATGTAACCTTTCAGAGTAGTTTATTTCAATCAATAATATGAATTTAATAGTTTTTTTGTTTAATAGCTCATTTCTTTTATCGATGAATACTATTACAATTTATGGATGTACCACAATTTGTATATGCATTCACCTATCAAAAGACATATTGGTTGCTACCAGTTTGGGGGAATTATGAATGAAGTTGCTATAAACGTATTTGTGTAGGTTGTCATGTAAACACAAGTGTTCAAATATATTGGGAAGATACCAAGTAGAGAATTGCTGCACTATATGGTAAATATATGTCTAGCTTTGTGAGAAACTATAAAACTGTCTTCCAAAGCAATAATTTACATTCCTACCAGCAATGAATGAGAGAACCTGTTGTTCCACATCCTTGACAGCTATGGGTGAGTACTGTTAGTTTGGGATTTTTAGCCTTTTTTTTTTTTTTTTTAAGATTTTATTTTTTTCAGTGTTCCAAATTTAATTGTTTATGCACCACACCCAGTGCTCCATGCAATATGTGCCCTCCATAATACCCACCACCAGGCTCACCCAACCCCCCTCCCCTCCAAAACCCTCAGTTAGTTCCTCAGAGTCCACAGTTTCTCATGGTTTGTCTCCCCCTCCAATTTCCCCCAACTCACTTCTCTTCACCATCTCCCAATGTCTTCCATGTTATTCTGTATGCTCCACAACTAAATTAAACCATATGATAATTGACTCTCTCTGCTTGACTTATTTCACTCAGCATGATCTCTTCCAGTCCCGTCCATGTTGATACAAAAGTTGGGTATTCATCCTCTCTGATGGAGGCATAATACTCCATTGTATATATGGACCATATGTTCTTTATCCATTCGTCTGTTGAAGGGCATCTTGGTTCTTTCTACAGTTTGGCGACTGTGGCCATTGCTGCTATGAACATTGGGGTACAGATGGCCCTTCTTTTCACTACATCTGTATCTTTGGGGTAAATACCCAGTAGTGTAATTCAATAAACCATTGGCCAAACTAATCCAAAAGAAAAGAGAAAAGACCCAAATTAACAAAATTATGAATGTAAAGGGAGAGATCATGACTAACACCAAGGAAATAGAAGCAATCATCAGAAATTATTATCAACAGTTATATGCCAACAAGTTAAGCAACCTAGATGAAATGGATGCATTCCTGGAAACCTATAAACTTTCAAAACTGAATCAGGAAGAAACTGACAACCTGAATAGACCAGTATCTAGTAACACGATTGGAACAGTGATCAAAAACCTCCCATAAAACAAGAGCCCAGGACATGACAGATTCCCTGGAGAATTCTACCAAACATTCCAGGAAAAATTAATACCTATTCTCCTGAAGGTGTTTCAAAAGATAGAAAGAGAAGGAAAACTTCCAGACTCTTTGAATGAAGCCAGCATTATTACCCTAATCCCCAAACCAGGCAAAGATCCCACCAAAAAGGAGAATTTCAGACCAATATCCCTGATGAATATGGATGCCAAGATTCTCAACAAGATGCTAGCTAATAGGATCCAACAGTACATTAAAAAGATTATCCACCATGACCAGGTGGGATCTATCCCTGGTTTGCAAGGGTGGTTCAACATTTTCAAACCAATCAAAGTGCTAGAACAAATCAGTAAGAGAAGTAAGAAGAACCACATTGTCCTCTCAGTTGATGCAGAAAAAGCATTTGACAAGATACAGCGTCTGTTCCTGATTAAAACAATTCAAAGTATAGGGATAGAGGGAACATTCCTCAACTTCATAAAATCTATTTATGAAAAACACACAGTGAATATCATCCTCAATGGGGAAAAGCTGACAGCCTTCCCTTTGGTATTAGGAACAGGACAAGGATGTCCACTTTCACCACTCTTGTTCAACATAGTACTAGAAGACCTAGCAACAGCAATCAGACAACAAAAAGAAATAAAATGTATTTAAATTGGCAATGAAGAAGTCAAACTCTCTCTCTTAGCAGATGACATGAAACTTTATATGGAAAACCCAAAAGACTCCACCCCCAAAATACTAACTCATACAGCAATTCAGTAATGTGGCAAGATACAAAATCAATGTACAGAAATCAGTTGCTATCTTATCCACTAACAATGAAAATATAGAAAGGGAAATTAGAGAATCGATTCCATTTACTATAGCCTTTCTAATAGGAGTGTAATACTATCTCATTTTAATTTGTGATTTGTTAATAAAAAATATTTGAGCATCGTTAATTATGATTAAATGTGCCATGTGTATATCTTCTTTGTTGAGGTATCTGTCAGAAATTTTGCCCATGTATTAATGGGTTATTGTTTATTGTTTATTTTTAAGAGTCCTTTGTATACTTTGGAAACAATTATTTTATTAGATAGTCGTTTTGTGAATGTTTTTCTCCCAATCTCTGGGTTATCTTTTCATTTTAAAAAAAATTTAATAAATTCCAGATCATCAATTATTTTTCATGGATTATGATTTTACTGTTTTATCTAAAAACTTATCACCATATATAAGGTCACATAGATTTTCTTATAGGATTTCTTATTAGAATTCTAAAATTTTGTGATTTATATTCAGCTCTATGATCAACTTTGATTCTTTTTTTTTTTTAATTGTAAGGTCTGTGTTTCATTGTTTTCTGTTTGTTTGTTTGTTTGTTTTTCCCCCAATCTGTACATCAAATTGTTTAAGAATTTGATTCTTATCAAAATGTTTAAGAATCAAACAAGACTATTGTTTCTCCATTGAATCCCTTTGCTTCTTTATCCAATATCAGTTGATTATATTAATATGGTTCTATTTCTGGGCTCTCTATCCTGTCACATTGATCTATGAGTCTATCCTTGCCACTACCAAAATGTAGGTCTTAAAGTCAGGCAGTGAGTGACCTCCAGTTTTCTTCTTCAAGATTATGGTGGCTTCTTAGTCTTTTGTTTTCTCATATAAGAATCAATTTGACAATGCCTAGAAAATAGCTTACAGGGTTTCAGCTGAACTTACATTAAAACTATAGAACAAATTGGGAAGAATTAGCATCCTAAAATATTGAGACTTCCAATTTATAAACACAGAATATAGCCATTACTTAGATTTTCTTTGATGTCTTTCATTAGAATTTATAGTTTTCCACATATAGATTTTATACATATTTTGTTAGATATATATCTAAGTATTTATTTTTTAGGTATTGTTATAAATGTACTCCCCAGTTCCAATTGGTCACCGATGGTATATAAGAAAGCAATTGGCTTTTGTATATTAATTTTTTACAGTGTAACATTGCTATATTCATTTATTAAGTAAAGGGGGGTTTTGGTGATTCTTTGGGATTTTTCTACATAAACCATCATATTGTGAATAAAGATCATTCTATTTCTTCTTTTCTAACCAATATATTCTTTATTTTCTTTTATTGTCTCATTGTACTATCTAGAACTTCTGGTATAATAGTGAATAGAAATAAAAATGACTTGTTTCCAGTCTTAGAGACTCTCAGGTGCCTGGGTGGCTCAGTCCTTAAGTGTCTGCCTTCAGCTCAGGGCATGTCCCAGGGTCCTGGGATGGAGCCCCACAGCGGGCTCCCTGCTCAGCAAGGAGTCTGCTTCTCTCTTTCCCACTCCCCCTGCTTTTGTTTCCTTTCTTGCTCTCTGTCAAATAAATAAATAAAATCTTTTTAAAACAGAGAGAGAGAGAGAGAGAGACTCTCTTACCATGATACTGTAATTTACTGGATTAGTATTCTTTTATGAAGTTGAGGAAGTTCCTTGTGTGCATAGTTTTCTGAGATCTTTAAATTATTATTATGTATGGATATTGGATTTTGTTAAAAGATTTTTCTGCATCAATTGATATAATTATAAGATTTTTATTCTTTAGTCCGTTGATGTGGTGAGTGACACTGATTGATTTTTGAATGTTGAACCAACCTTGCATCCTTAGAATTTCTCACTTGTTTTTAGACTATAACACTTTGCATACATTGTCAAATTCAGTTTTCTAATATTGTGTTAATGAATTTTGATTCTAGAGTTAAAAGATACATTCATACATTCATCTCTAATTTTGTTTTCTTGTAATATCTTTGTCTGGTTTGGGTATTAGGGTAATCTTGCCTTCATAGAATGTGTTAGGAAGTATTACTTCTCTTTCCATTTGCTAGAATTTACTAGTAAAATCATTTGGGACTGGTGCTTTCTTTGGTGGCTATTAACTGATAAACAATTTCCTTAATAGATAAAAAGTTATTTAAATTATATATTTCTTTGTGTGTTATTTTTGGTAGTTTTTGCCTTTCTAGGAATTGGTACATCTTATCTAAGTCATTGTACGTATGGGCATAGTGTTGTTCATAATCCTTTACTCTCCTTTTATGTTCAGGAATCAATACTGATGGCTCTTCTTTCATTTCTGATATTGTTAGCATAATCTTTTCTCTTTTTCTCTTGGTTAGCTTGGTTTGAGGCTTAAATTTTATGGATCTTTTCAGAGTACCACTTGTTTCTCAAAGAAATAACTTTAAAGCTGACACTTTTTTTTTATTCTGAGGTCTGCTTTGTCTAAAATTAATATTAGCTACTACAGTATTCTTTTGATTAGAGTCAGTGTGTCATATCTTCCTTCATTCCTTTACTTTTTCTCCCCAAAGAGATTTTATATTTAAGATAGTGTTCTCGTTGACAATGTATAATTATTTTTCTTTTAACTCTTTGGACATTTTCTGTGTTTGAATTGGTATATTTATACAATTCATATTTAAAGTAGTTATATGGGATGCCTGGGTGCCTCAGACTGTTAAGCTGCTGCCTTCAGCTCAGGTCATGATCTCAGGGTCCTGGGATCTAACCCCACGTGGAGCTCCCTGCTCATTGGGGAGCCTGCTTCTCCCTCTCCTCCCCATTCCTGCTCTCTCTCTAGCTATCTCTGTCTCTCTCTGTCAAATAAATAAAATCTTAAAAAAATAAATAAATAAAAATAATAAAGAATGAAGTAATTATAGACATATTTGGGTTAATACTATTTTTAATGTGTTCTATTCATTGCATTTATTTTTACTTCCTTTTCTTTTATTAATTATATATTTATCTCAGTTTCTTAACATATCTATTATATTATTTTAAAAATTGTTGGTTATCATCAGAGTTTGCAATATACATGTTTAACAAATTTATGTATGTATGTATGTATGTATTTTAAAGATTTATTTATTTATTTGACAGACAGAGATCACAGGTAGGCAGAGAGACAGGGGGAAAAAGGCTCGCCGTTGAGCAGAAAGCCTGATGCGGGGCTCGATCCCTGGACCCTGAGATCATGACCCGAGCAGAAGGTAGAGTCTTAACCCACTGAGTCACCCAGGTACCCCACATGTTTAACAAATTTAAATGCATCTTCATATAACACTATACTGTTCCATGTGTAGTGAAAGTTACTTAAAGTAGTTCTAATTTTTCCCTCCTGTCCCTTATGACATTTTTGCCTTTAATTTCTCTTATCAACCTGTTATAATATCCAATGTATGGTTACTATCATTACTTTAAACACATGGTTATGTTTAGTTAATTTGGTAATAAGAACTTACATATTTTATTTTGTCATCTTTTATTCCTTTTTTTAACACTCTTCTTTCTTTATGTAGATCTGAGCTTCTAACTTAAGTAATTTTCTTTCTCCCTGAATCACTTCTTTTTTTTTTTTTTTTTTTTTTTAGGATTTTTTATTTATTCATTTGAGAGAGAGAGAGAGAGAGCGTGAGCAGGGGAGAGGATCAGAGGGAGGCAGACTCCCCACTGAGCAGGAGCAGGACTCCGGTTCCATCTCAGGACCCTGGGATCATGACCTGAGCTGAATGCAGACACTTAACTGACTGAGCCACTCAGGTGTCCCTGCCTGAGTCACTCGTATTAAACATTTTCTCATTGCAAATATGCTAGCTATGAATTCCCGTTGGCTTATAGTTCTGTGAGAACGCTGTTACTTTTCCTTCACTTTTGAAGTACAATTTCACTGCATGTGGCATTCTAGATGATAGAGTTTTCTTTTTCCCTTTCAATAATTTAAATATTTCATTCTTCTCTTCTTGCTTGAATAATTTCTGACAAAAAGTTCACTTTAATTTATAACCTTGTTGCTCTATAAGTAAGGTATACTGTTTTCCCTCTAGGTTCTTTCAAAACTTTGTCTTTGGTCTTCTACAGTTTGTATATGTGACATTTTTGGTATGTAATTTGCATAGTGTTACCCGAGTTTCCTTGATCTGTGGTGTGGTATGCATCATTAATTTTGGAAATTCCACAAATATCATTATTTCAAACATTTCTTTGATGTTGTTCTAACTTTTGTTTCTGATATTTCAATGAGGTATATGTTCCACTGTTAGAAATTGTCCTATACACTCACAGGTCTTTGATGTTCTGTTTTTTTTTTTTTTTTCTTTCTTTTTCCATCCTTTTTTTGTTTTGTTTGGTTGTTTGTTTGTTTGTTTTTTTTGCCTCCTTGCATATCAGTTGGGTATGTTTCTATCCATCTTTCTTCAAGCTTAGTGGTTCTTTTGTTGGCCATACCGAGTCTGCCATTGTGTCATTCGAAGGTCTTCTTCATTTCTGTTGCAGTACTTAACATTCTAATCATAGTTATTATACATTCCCCATCTCATAAATCTGACAACCTTCATTGTATTTGAGTGAGTTTCTGATACTTGCTTTGCCTCTTCAGGCTGTATGTTTACTTCCCTTTGACATGCTTTGTTATTTATTTTTTGAAAGTTCAGCATGTTTATCAAGTAATTGGAACTTGGAAAAATAAGCTTTTATTGAGAGGATTTATGATGATCTGATGAGGAGTTGGATTGTCTTTGATATTTGCTGTAGCTTTAGTGCCAGAGGTTTCAAATTCTTCCAAGTATCTCTATTTTCTCTTCTCTATTGACTTTGGACTTTTTCTAAATATTCTTCCTCGGAATCTTGTAGGTATTTAAGCTGTAAACAACTATTACTACTTTAGAGCTCTTCAGATGTGAAGGAAGGAAAATAGTCTTTAATTTTATGATAAATCTCAGTCTTTTAGTATGCCTGGGTCTCTGGACTATGGCCTTACAAGTGTTTCTTAGGCCCCCTGACCCCCTGTAATGAGACAGGATGGTTAGAGGGACTGACTGGATGAATTGAATAAGGACAGAAAAAAGTAGCCATGAGAAGATGAATATGAATACAGAAGTAAACAAAAACATCCTTGACCTCACTGATCTTCCATAATGGATTAATATATTTACAGATATACAGTACTTTTGTTCACACCAGGGTTATTTTATATTTGATGATGAGAAACAGTCATCAAGTAGATGATTTTAATGGCATTTGTTTTAAGAGTAAAGTGTTGTCTTTTTGGTTGCTTAAGAAGCAGTCGGCCCTTCTTTACACTTCTTCTTCAAGTATATATCTTCAAAAACTTAGCATAAATTAGAGCCATATGATAAAAGGAGGTTGGGTCCTGAATTGTTATGTGGAAGATCCACTTGCCAAGGAGACTCAATGGATCTGTTACATGATGAAAAATTACACTTCTATGAGATCCATTTACAGTCTGTTTAAAGGATATATACAGCTTAGTTCTATAGGTTAATCTTCTATAGTTTCCTCTTTCATTAGTCAGTCTTTCTCACACTTTACATTTACTTAGACTGAGTGCTTTAGTATCTATGGTTCTAATCTATGGGAAATAAGGGTAGAGTGCATGGTTTTGTTTTCAAACTCCCTTTTCCAAATAAAAACTTATAAGAAAGCTTACTACATAACATTGATTCAAATGGAGTTGCTTGGATTCCATAGTGGCTGGGTGCTCAGAGCACATCCCAGTGGGACCATTCTGTCTTTGTGTTGATACCTGAGATTTCAGTTCAATACCCTTAGAAGTCTGGGGAGGCTACAGTGTGAAACACGTGGGGACACTTATATTGAAGAGCATGCTGGGTTCAACCGATATGGTTTTTAGTCTAGACTTTGTTAGTTACCTATTCTGTGACATAGAAATGTCATTTTTGTCACTGAATTCAATATTCTTAATTACGAAACTTGGGGATGTTTAAATTTATGTTAAATTAAATTTAAAGCAAAATCATAAAACTGCCAGTCAACTTATGATCAGAATCTGTAAAGAATTTCCACAAACTACAAAGTTAAAAACTGGACTTTAAAAAGTGAATCAAAGGACAAGTAATGCTAGCCATTTAGAAAAGTTTATTCTGTGTCTGGAAAGAGAAAAAGTACCTGAAAATGTATAAAAATGTGTCTTTCCTCCTCCTCTCATCATCTGCCTCATCAGTTCATTCAAAATGGTTTATTAAAGTACGAAAAAGATTTCAAGATATGCAATTTGAAATTTCAAAATTTATATTAACCAGAACACTGAATAACTATTCTTCTAATGAGCAAATGTTGAATTTTAAAACCCCACTAATGCCATCGCTTACCCTCTATAAATACTTGCCTTGATCTGTGCAATCAGAACATGAATTTTTGATAAAATAAATAAACAGGGTTTAGAAAGCTGACAGAAATTATTATCTATGTTTATATAATTATGGATGATGTTAGTTATTTTATCAGTAAAAAGTAATATATGCTTTGTAAAGATTTGGAAGATGTAAAGGTGTAATCAGAAAAATATCACCTTATAAAATTTAACTTAGTGAGTTCAATGTAAAAATCACCACCAAAAGATTATAGGGAAAGGTAAGATTTATAGATTCTTGCTGCTATATTGTAACTGCCAACAGAAATTTTAATCTGCTTACTAGGAAGAAGTCTAATGAGATTATCTGACAGATATATCATTTTGCTTTGAATCTTGGGCTTAATGTAGTGCACTGTCAGGGATGGTGATAAGATAGCTCGGCAAGATGATAGTCGTGCCCCTGGGAACGGGAAGCCTTCTGGATGGTTATCCACATTCTCCTGTGCTAAGGAACCCAAGTTGTTTAATATTAAGAAGAGGACTGTCCCTACTGCCATGTGCCACCTAAAATCATCTTCAGGATATTCCCCAGGATCCATGCTATAACAGTTTCTTTTGTTCATAAATTCTTCAGATTGTAGGTTCACATTGTGTAGAGTAAGATCATAAACTCAATGTTATGCCCATTGATTTCTAGATGCCTTTGAGACCTTGAAGTGTCTAGTAGTCCATTGTATATACATCTGAAGCTCAGAGGAAGGATTTAAACTAGAAATAAAATTTTGGTTCGTCTTCAGAGTATTGAAGAGTTTGTGTATGGAGAATATAGAGTGAAAGGAGAAGAGGCTTTGGGACTGTTCCTGAAAGAGTTTCAGTATTTTAAAATGTGGTAGAGGAGATGGAGTCCACAAAAGGACACTGAGAAAGGAAGCCAGAGGGGAAAGATGACCATCTGCAAGAAGAGTGCAATGTCCTGGTAATGAAAAGAAGAGAAACTTTCCAAAAGACAGCAGCGGGGGAACTGTTTTTAGTTGTTAAGATTTCTGGTAATATAAATATGGAAAAATGGATTCATTTGGAGATATGGAGGTCTCTCCATAAGTAAACAAATTCTCATTATCCATGGTTCCCATACTTGTAAATTCACCTACTCACTACAATTTATTTGCATTCCCCCAAATCAATATTTGTAGCATTTTCACTGTCATTTGAAGATATGCACTGAGCTGCAAGAAATGGCTTAACCTATCATGCACGTTCCCCACTAAGGCTGAACGGGGCAACATTCTGCCTTCTTTGTTTTAGTTCTCATACTATAAATGTGTCCTTTTCACAGTTTATTTAGTGCCATGTCTCTCATTTTGTGTTTTTTTGTTGGTGGCTGTGGTGACTTTACTGTTTAAAATATCCTCCAAGCGTACTGCCAAAGTGTTGTCTGGTGTTATTTACCAAGCTTAAGAAGGGCTGGGATGTGCCTTATGAAGAAAACACGTGTGTTAGATAAATTTCATTCAGAGTGATTTACAGTGCTTTTGACTTTGAGTTCAATGTTAAAGACCCAACAGTGATATGGGATAAGGTGTCTTTAAATGGAAACATACGTTAAAACACCCTACTTACTGACCTATTGATGAAAATATTGTAACCAGAGGCTTATAGGAACCTAATCCAGTACTTCTCCTAGGAGGAAATGGTTCAGTTTCACCAGCTCATTGTTCATGGTAACATTGTAGAATCCAACTACCAAAGATAATGAGAAACATGTATATATTTAAATGAATTAATAACATTTTTATCAGACATTTGTACTATAGGGAGAGATAGTTCACTATCGCCATAAGCAGGATAGTGTCACTTTGGATTTTATATTAAAATATTCTTTTTTAAAATATTTTTTATTTATTTATGAGAAAGAGAGAATGAGCAGAGGGAGAGGGAGAAGCAGACTCCTGCCAAGCAGAGAACCCAGTGTGAAGCTCAATCCCAGGGCCTTGAGATCATGACCTGAGCCAAAGGCAGATGCTTAACTGACAGAGCCACCCAGATGCCCCTATATTAAAATATTCTTAATATTTATTAAAATCTCTCCCATTATTTCTTGTTTATTATGAGAGTCATTTACTTTATTTTAGTAAAACCTTATTTCCTTTATTTTAGTGCAAACATGGATCTTCTTATAACAATTTTAATTTCAGTTAGCAGCTGGAAAGCATTTATCTTTCATTTTTATTTTTTTAATTTGGATTAAGAGAGAATTCCAGGTCAATATAATTGTCTGATACTTTCTATACCCTATTGTATAGCTTTTTATTATAAATAAAATATTTTGTATACCTATGTTTGAAAGTACCAAATTTACCATTTGTTATTTGTGTCTACCTCCTTGTCTCTGACTGTTCTCTTTTAATAAAATGCAAAAAAAAAAAATGTACTATTTGAACCTTAAAACTCTTTTTAGCTGTATTATTCTATGAGATCAATTTGGAGGTTTGTTTAGAGGACATACAGCTTAATTCTATAGGTTCATCTCATGTAGTTTCATCTTTCATTAGTCAGTCTTTCTCACACTTTACATTTGTCAAAGTTAGATTTATTGCTTCAGTAACTATGGTACTAATCTGTGGGGAATAAGGGTAGAGTGCATGGTTTTGTCTTCAAACCCCCTTTTCCAAATAAAAACTTTTGAGAAAACTTATTACATAAAATCGATTCAAATGGAGTTGCTTGTGTTCCATAGTGGCTGGGGCACTCAGGATGTGTCCCAGTGGGAACACTCTATCTGGTGTCTGGTGACACCTGAGCTTTCCGCTCAATACCTTTAGAAGTGTGGAGGCTACAATTTGAAATGCAGGGACATTTATATTGAAGAGCATGCTGGAGTCAACAGATATGATTTTTAGTCTAGGCTTTGCTAGTTACTTATTCTGTGACATAGAGGAGTCATTTTCATCACTGAACTAAATATTCTTAATTATGAAATAAGAATTCTAATGTCTCTAAAGATAATATCTGTTTAAGAGTTTTTGATACTATAGAAACTGGAGTTATTCTTGAAACATTGCTAGGTGTATGACTTTAGGCATAATCTAGAATTCTTTCTTCCCAAAGTTATCAGTCTAATAAAAATATGGCCTAACCACATATTTCAAGAGACAGAGATGATGGTCTGCCTGAATATTTAGACTATCCTTGTTTTTTTTTTTTTTTTTTTTAAGATTTTATTTATTTATTTGACAGAGAGATCACAAGTGGACAGAGAGGCAGGCAGAGAGAGGGGGTGGGGGAAGCAGACTCCCTGCAGAGCAGAGAGCCCAATGCAGGGCTCAATCCCAGGACCCTGAGATCACGACCTGAGCTGAAGTCAGAGGCCCAACCCACTGAGCCACCCAGTGCCCCTATTTAGGCTATTCTTTTTTTTTTTTTTTTTTCCTATTCTTTTTATTTTTTATTTATTTATTTTTTGTTTTTTAAATTTTTTTTTAATTTTTTATTTATTTTCAGCGTAACAGTATTCATTGTTTTTTCACCACACCCAGTGCTCCATGCAATCTGTGCCCTCCCTAATACCCACCACTTGGTTCCCCCACCCTCCCACCCCGCCCCTTCAAAACCCTCAGGTTGTTTTTCAGAGTCCATAGTCTCTCATGGTTCACCTCCCCTTCCAATTTCCCTCAACTCCCTTCTCCTCTCCATCTACCCTTGTCCTCTATATTATTTGTTATGCTCCACCAACAAGTGAAACCATATGATACCTGACTTTCTCTGTTTGACTTATTTCACTCAGCATAATCTCTTCCAGTCTTGTCCATGTTGCTACAAAAGTTGGGTATTCGTCCTTTCTGATGGAGGCATAATACTCCATAGTGTATATGGACCACATCTTCCTTATCCATTCATCCGTTGAAGGGCATCTTGGTTCTTTCCACAGTTTGGCGACCGTGGCCATTGCTGCTATAAACATTGGGGTACAGATGGCCCTTCTTTTCACTACATCTGTATCTTTGGGGTAAATACCCAGCAGTGCAATTGCAGGGTCATAGGGAAGATCTATTTTTAATTTCCTGAGGAATCTCCACACTGTTCTCCAAAGTGGCTGCACCAGTTTGCATTCCCACCAACAGTGTAAGAGGGTTCCCCTTTCTCCACATCCTCTCCAACACACGTTGTTTCCTGTCTTGCTAATTTTGGCCATTCTAACTGGTGTAAGGTGGTATCTCAATGTGGTTTTGATTTGAATCTCCCTGATGGCTAGTGATGATGAACATTTTTTCATGTGTCTGGTAGCCATTTGTATGTCTTCCTTGGAGAAGTGTCTGTTCATATCTTCTGCCCATTTTTTAATATGATTATCTGTTTTGTGTGTGTTGAGTTTGAGGAGTTCTTTATAGATCCTGGATATCAACCTTTTATCTGTACTGTCATTTGCAAATATCTTCTCCCATTCCGTGGGTTGCCTCTTTGTTTTGATGACTGTTTCTTTTGCTATGCAGAAGCTTTTTATCTTGATGAAGTCCCAGAAGTTCATCTTTGCCTTTGTTTCCTTTGCCTTTGGAGACATATCTTGAAAGAAGTTGCTGTGGCTGATATCAAAGAGGTTACTGCCTATGTTCTCCTCGAGGATTCTGATGGATTCCTGTCTCACGTTGAGGTGTTTTATCCATTTTGAGTTTATCTTTGTGTATGGTGTAAGAGAATGGTCAAGTTTCATTCTTCTACATATAGCTGTCCAGTTTTCCCAGCACCATTTATTGAAGAGACTGTCTTTTTTCCACTGGATATTTTTTCCTGTTTTGTCAAAGATTATTTGACCATAGAGTTGAGGGTCTATATCTGGGCTCTCTACTCTGTTCCACTGGTCCATGTGTCTGTTTTTATGCCAGTACCATGCTGTCTTGGTGATCACAGCTTTGTAGTAAAGCTTGAAATCAGGTAACGTGATGCCACCAGTTTTATTTTTGTTTTTCAACATTTCCTTAGCAATTCGGGGTCTCTTCTGATTCCATACAAATTTTAGTATTATTTGCTCCAGCTCTTTGAAAAATACTGGTGGAATTTTGGTTGGAATGGCATTAAAAGTATAGATTGCTCTGGGCAGTATAGACATTTTAACGATGTTTATTCTTCCAATCCAAGAGCATGGAATGGTCTTCCATCTTTTTGTGTCTTCTTCAATTTCTTTTAGGAGTGTTCTGTAGTTCCTCGAGTACAGATCTTTAACCTCTTTGGTTAGGTTTATTCCGAGGTATCTTATGGTTTTTGGTGCTATAGTAAATGGAATCGATTCTCTAATTTGCCTTTCTGTATTTTCATTGTTAGTGTATAAGAAAGCCACTGATTTCTGGACATTGACTTTGTATCCTGCTACATTACTGAATTGCTGTATGAGTTCTAGTAGTTTGGGGGTGGAGTCTTTCGGGTTTTCCATATAAAGAATCATGTCATCTGCGAAGAGAGAGAGTTTGACTTCTTCCTTGCCAATTTGGATACCTTTTATTTCTCTTTGTTGTCTGATTGCTGTTGCTAGGACTTCTAATACTATGTTGAACAAGAGTGGTGAGAGTGGGCATCCTTGTCGTGTTCCTGATCTCAATGGGAAGGCTGCAAGCTTTTTCCCATTGAGGATGATATTTGCTGTGGGTTTTTCATAGATAGATTTGATGAAGTTCAGGAATGTTCCCTCTATCCCTATACCTTGAAGCGTTTTAATCAGGAACGGATGCTGGATTTTGTCAAAAGCTTTTTCTGCATCAATGGAGAGGATCATGTGGTTCTTCTCTCTTCTCTTATTGATTTGTTCTATCACATTGATTGATTTGCGAATGTTGAACCATCCTTGTAACCCAGGGATGAATCCCACCTGGTCATGGTGGATAATCTTTTTAATGTGCTGTTGGATCCTGTTTGCTAGGATCTTGTTGAGAATCTTAGCATCCATATTCATCAGTGATATCGGTCTGAAATTCTCCTTTTTGGTAGGGTCTTTGCCTGGTTTGGGGATCAGGGTAATGCTGGCTTCATAAAAAGAGTCTGGAAGTTTTCCTTCTGCTTCAATTTTTTGAAACAGCTTCAGGAGAATAGGTATTATTTCTTCTTTGAAAGTTTGATAGAATTCCCCAGGGAATCCGTCAGGTCCTGGGCTCTTGTTTTTTGGGAGGTTTTTGATCACTGCTTCAATCTCGTTACTGGATATTGGTCTATTCAGTGTGTCAATTTCTTCCTGGTTCAATTTTGGGAGTTTATAGTTTTCCAGGAATGCATCCATTTCATCTAGGTTGCTTAGCTTATTGGCATATAACTGTTGATAATAGCTTCTGATGATTGTTTCTACTTCCTTGGTGTTAGTTGTGATCTCTCCCTTTTCATTCATAATTTTATTAATTTGGGCTTTCTCTCTTTTCTTTTGGATTAGTGTGGCCAATGGTTTATCGATCTTATTGATTCTTTCAAAAAACCAGCTTCTAGTTTCGTTGATACGTTCTACTGTATCTCTGGTTTCTACCTCGTTGATCTCTGCTCTAATCTTGATTATTTCCCTTCTTACGTGTGGAGTTGGTTTGATTTGTTGTTGATTCTCCAGTTCTTTAAGGTGTAGAGACAGCTGGTGTATTCTGGATTTTGCAATTTTTTTGAGGGAGGCTTGGATGGCTATGAATTTCCCCCTTAGGACCGCCTTTGCTGTATCCCATAGGTTTTGGAGTGAAGTGTCTTCGTTCTCATTGGTTTGCATAAATTGTTTAAGTTCTTCTTTGATCTCCTGGTTGATCCAAGCATTCTTAAGCAAGGTGGTCTTTAGCTTCCAGGTATTTGAGTTCCTTCTGAACTTTTCCTTGTGATTGAGCTCCAGTTTCAAAGCATTGTGATCTGAGAATATGCAGGGAATAATCTCAGTCTTTTGGTATCGGTTGAGCCCTGATTTGTGACCCAGTATGTGGTCTATTCTGGAGAAGGTTCCATGTGCACTTGAGAAGAATGAGTATTCTGTTGTTTTAGGGTGGAATGTTCTGTATATATCTATGAGGTCCATCTGGTCCAATGTGTCATTCAATGCTCTTATTTCTTTATTGATTTTCTGCTTCGATGATCTGTCTGTTTCTGAGAGAGGCGTGTTAAGATCTCCTACTATTAATGTATTCATATCAATATGACTCTTTATCTTGATTAATAGTTTTCTTATGTAATTGGCTGCTCCCATATTGGGGGCATAGATATTTACAATTGTTAGATCATCTTGGTGGATAGTCCCTTTAAGAATGATGTAGTGTCCTTCTGTATCTCTGACTACCGTCTTTAGTTTAAAATCTAATTTATCTGATATGAGAATCGCTACCCCGGCCTTCTTTTGAGGCCCATTGGCGTGAAAGATGCTTCTCCATCCCTTCACTTTCAGTCTGGGTGTATCTTTAGGTTCAAAATGGGTCTCTTGTAGACAACATATGGATGGGTCCTGTCGTTTTATCCAATCTGCAACCCTGTGTCGTTTTATGGGTGCATTTAGGCCATTCACATTGAGAGTGATTATTGAGAGATACGTTTTTATTGACATTGTGTTATCTTTGAAGTCTTTCTTTCTGTCGATTGTCTCTATATTTCTGTTCAATGCTATTCTTAGGATTTTTCCTCTTTTATAGAACCCCCCTTAATATTTCCTGCAGTGTCGGCTTGGTGGTTGCATAGTCTTTCAAGCCTTGCCGGTCTTGGAAACTCTTTATCTCTCCATCCATTTTGAATGTCAGTCTTGCTGGATAAAGAATTCTTGGCTGCATGTTCTTCTCATTTAGTGCCCTGAATATATCTTGCCAGCCCTTTCTGGCTTGCCAGGTCTCTGTGGACAGGTCTGACGTTATTCTGATGGGCTTTCCTCTGTATGTAAGGAGCTTCTTTGTCCTAGCGGCTTTCAAGAGATTGTATCTACAATTATGATTCCTCAATTTTACTATGAGGTGCCTGGATGTTTTTTTTGAATTTATAATCTTGGGGGGGGACCTTTCTACTTCTAGTACATGAACACTTGTTCCATTCGCAAGATTGGGAAAATTTTCATGAAAAACTTGTTCCACTATATCTTCTAGACTTCTTTCTTTCTCCTCCCCTTCAGGGATTCCAATAATTCTGACGTTGGAACGTTTCATGGCATCATTTATTTCCCTGATTCTGTTTTCGTGGCTTCTAAGCTGTTTGTTCCAGGCTTCCTCCTGATCCTTTCTCTCTATTTGTTTGTCCTCCAGATCACTAATTCTATCTTCTGTCTCAGTTACCCTAGCTTTTAGAGAATTTAGATTAGATTGGAACTCATTGAGAGCGTTGTGAACCTCATCCCTGGTGGCCTTCAGCTCTGCCCTAACATTATGAACCTCCTCTCTGGTCGCTTTCAATTCTGCCCTAATCAATTCCGTTTGGTCATCCATGGCTTTCTCCAACCTAGCTATTGCCTGGATAATTGTTAGCCTGAATTCTCTTTATGACATATTGTCTATGTTGATAGCCATTAGCTCTGTTGCAGAAGGCCTATCCTCTGTATTTTTCTTCTGTTGGGGATTCCTCCTCCTAGTCATTTTGGTGAGGGATGACTGGACAGATGTAGCTGGATGTATTGACCGTGGTGCAGTCAAGGTGCACCCTGGAACGCTTCTAAGCACTCAGGATTCCCCACCCAAATGAGAGAAAAAAGAAAAGAAAAAGAAAAAAGAGGGAGAGAGAGAGACAGGAAAAAAAGGGAAGATAAAAGAGAAGGTTCAGCCCAAATGGGCCCCAGGGTAAGATTTATGACGTATACAAATAAAAACAGACAAACAAAAAGACTGATAAAAGTATATGACGAGAGAAAATATATATATATATATAAGCAAAAAAAAGGAGGAGCCTCATCAAGAAGAACCCCAAGTATAAGATTTATATACTATCAGGACAAACATAAATACACAGAGACACTGGCAGAAGAAAAAGATGGGAGCATGGTTATAGATTCTCGGTGTGGGCGAGGAAGGTTATTTTGATTCTTCCTGGATGTATCTTGATATCTTTGTTAAAGGACTCAACTTTCCTAAGAAAAAAGGGGGATTAAAAATTGGTTCACCTATAGGGGTAGCATTGCTTGGAGAAAGGGGGTTACCTTGAAGTTTAACTCTATATGAATATTAGAAAATAAAAATAAAAAAGGAATAAACTGGACTAAACTAAATTAAAAATTTTTTTAAAAATTAAGAAAATGGAAAAGCAAAAGAAAAACATGTGTATGTATCAAAAAATTCAGGTTAGAAGTTTATCATGGAATTTGATGTACTGGACATCTCACTGTGATGGTAAATAGGTTAAAAAATTATCTATATAAAAAAAGAAAAAAAATGAACCAGAATAGTGGGAAAGAATTAAAAATAAAAGTTGTATCTATGAAGTAGTGGTGGTTGTTCTCTTGTAGTCTTTTTTTTTTTTTTTTTTTTTTCTTTCCTGATTTGTTTTCTGGGGGAGGGGGCTGCCACGTGGGTTTTCAGTCTATGATGTTCCCTGAGTTAAGTCCTCCCGACCCCCTCGAGGGGGTGGGCTCTGAGAAAAACAGTTTTTTCAGGTTTTTGTTCTCTGGAGGTTTTTATGTTTGTTCACTTCTTTTCTCTCGTCTTGACAGCTTTTGATGGTTTTTGGAGGTTTAGAGGAAAGAAAACTGTACCCCAACCTCCCTCTCAGAGAGAAGCCTCAGTCTGCTCCCCTGCAGGTGCTGCAGCCGCTGGGCCGCTGGCAGAGCAGGTTCTGAGTCGCGGTCCCTGGGGACGCGGGATCTCCTGCTTGTACGCAAAACCAAGGCAGCTGTGGCTGTCTGGGCAGCTCCAGAGCGCCAGAGAGGTTCCAAGCAGCGATCGCACACTGAGATTTTCCCGCTGGCTGGGGCTAACAGCGCCGGGCTTGCGCGCACCTCTCCCAGGGGAGGGTTTGGGGCGCGGCGCCTCCAGCTCTATCGGCTCTATCGCCGCGTGGGTCTATCGCCGCGTGGGTCCGAGAACACCAGGCTGGGCGTTCATGCACCTCTCTCAGGGGAGGGTGAGGCATGAGCCCATCTTCAGTAAGGTGCTCGTTCTGCCGTCTGGTGTGGCTCCCAGCCCCTCAAGGGAGCCGGACTCCACCTGTTCTCGGGCGCACTGGCGGCTCCGGGACAAAGACCAGGTTTCTCCACCGCACTCTCTGGCTCAGCGCCAGGGGATGCTGCCCTGGGTCTGGGGACTTAAGCCCCTATACCTAGCCTCCCCGATTCCCACAATTTCCCCGCGCGATCGTTTGCTCTTTTGAGTGCTTTCAACAAGACTCCAAGTTAATGCTGGTCCCCAGATGCAGGGCACTCTCGTATTGGGGTTTTATATTCCAATCGGTCACCTCTGGTGGCTCCCTCCCCCTTTTGTTTATCTTCCGATATCAGTCCGACGTTCCCACTCCACTTTACCTGCCCACTGGCGTCTTCTGGCCCCCGTAGAGATCCAGACGTGTATAATTCTGATCTCAGGCTGATTTCATGGGTGATCGGAGTTCTTTGGTAGGTAATCAGCTCACTTTAGGGTACAGGTTGAAAAGGCGCCTCCTCCTACTTCCCCGCCATCTTGTCTCCTATTTAGGCTATTCTGATAGCCAATTCATTCAAGGAATATCGGGATTTAATTTATCCTGCAGTAATTAGTCAGCTATGAAGAAAAAGCGCTTTGGAAGAAATTTCGTGTAGTAAAAAAGGCAAAAAAAAAAAAAAATCTAATAAAAATCCAAAAAATGTTTTCTAGGGAATACACATTTAACAATGATCATTTATTAATCTCTCAGCTGCACGTATGTAAATAATCAGGGGAGTATCTGTAGCCAACCTGGGCACTGAGGGAATGGAGTTGTTTTACAGGCCATGACCAAAAGAGCAGTCTCAATCCTTATCTTTTCACTTGTTATGTTCTCTCCTCCAAGTGTAATATTAGAAAACGTTGTGTATCTTTTCATCCTTTTTAAAATTCCCAATGAAGTGTTGTTTTGCCATTATGGTATTCTGTCCTGTGACTCTTCTTTCTCATTGGGTTGTCTACTCTGATCCCCTATTACCTCTCCATAAAAGGAGTCAAATAACTAATTCTCCCCAGAAGTAGCATCTTTACAGTGTTTCTGTGTTTGAAATCATGTATACCCATCTTCCTACCCTTTAACTCACACTTAAATTTGCATAATTTGTATCCGTTTGTAGAAAGCACTCACAACAACCACGTGGAAAAAACAGGGACTGCATTTTTAATTTCATTTCAGAAGTGAAGCCTCATCTGATGTATTAATATATCCATTGTCTCTTCTTCAGACAAATTTCCAGTTTATTTACTACAGAAAGATAGCAAGTAAGTGTTAAAAGTATATACTTTTTTAAATTTTTCAAATAGCAAAGGGTAATTTTTCCCCCATTAAATCACTGTTTTTGTATCCATTTCCTGCAAGCATGAGCTCAGGAAGTGATAAAGTTGACACAGTTGCTGATGGATTTTTCAGCAGCTCATGCCAAGTTGTTTCCTGGTGCCAAACACAATGGAGCAGGAAACATGGCACGTGACCAGAAAAATCTTATTGTTTTAAATAAATTTTCTCTCTCACTATGGCTCTAAGCAGAATTTCCCAGAATATTTAAATATTTCTTCACTATGATGGATGAGCCTACAAATGTTCTGATACTTATCTTCATGCATAGTTTTCTTATTAGCTTAACATTTAGAAGCCCCAAATTATGAAACAGTCCAAGAAATTAATGATAACTCTTTTCAGAACAGATTAAATAAGACACATTTTTGGAAGAAAGGATTTGATCAGACTGAAAAACAAAAATGTCTCAATGTAATTCTCATGACTTTGATTTCATTTGAAGTAATAGTCAATACACTTATTAATGTTGTATTTCAAATAATAGGTTTTGCTTCTAAGAAATACTTTGAAGAATGCTGAATTATCTGTCCTTTCTATAGGACTGTTTGTTGTCAAACATTGGGGATTTTCTTCCTATCTTTATCCCCAAGTGTTATTTATTTATAAAGTGTTTTTTTCCTTTCCAAAGATCCCAATCTTATGACTTTCTGGCTTTTCTCTTTAGTTAGTGTAAATTTGTCTTGGATAATCATTTATATTTTTTTTTCCTCAGAGTGGAATTAAAGTCTTTGTAAGAACATTGTAATCAAGTAAGTTAGCAGCCAAATGTAGACTTTTAAAAGATTATTCATGTTGCATAAGGGTCTTTTCAAGTACAAAGACCACATCATCATTTAATGTGTGAGCTGTTTAAATGAGCATTTTAAAAATCAAGCCTGTGGAATTAAATTACTCTATTCCCAGCTGCCAGACATAAATAGATCATAAGCTAAGAGTTAGGAAGTCTTTACTTTCTCCTGAAAGAAACCTATTTCCAGGATTATTTTTTCAAACAAATAACCAAACAAATGATCAAACGAACAACATGTTATGGGTAGGCCATTGTTCTGTTGGTAAAGCTGAACTATGGTTCAGATTCGCTAAGTTCAATAGCATCTGAATATTGTTATTTCTTAAAAAATGGATGAAAACAAATATGTAAGTAGAAAACAAAATGAAAGCCTTCCTTAAAAATGAAAATTTGGGGAAAAGATGATATACTACAATGGTGAATGTATCACATACTTGAGCAGACATACTATAAAATTTTAACTTTCTGTTCATCTACTTTCATCTCTAAATTTACTGTGAAATGTCAGAAAGATCAGATAAGGGACACAAAAAATGAAAGGGAGGAAAACAGGAGGGAGGGAGATGGATTGAGAGAAAGAAAGAGTGGGAGAGAGAAGTGCATGTATAACCTTTCCTTTGCCTGAAAGTAGTGAACACAGCAAATACAGGAGAACAGAGCTGCTCAATTCTTACTAGAGACAAAGTTGCCATTGCCTTAAACAAAGCAGAGATATCAGCCATTACTGTAGAACGACTCACCAGCAAAGAGATCAGACTGGAGGTTGCATCTGTTTGCCCTATATTTTAACTTTATTTTGGTGTGCTGACATTTGGAGTGGCTCTGATTGGTCTGGAATGGGCCTTCTTATCATGTGAAACATCTGTACTGTATTGTTCCAAAGGATTAGCTGCCCACTGGGGATTTTGTGAAGTCAGGACAATAGAGGTCATTAAAGGAGCAAACATTTATTTTCCGGTCTCTAGTTCAGCAGGGGAAAGCCATGCAGCTGATGGATTTTTTTTTTTTTTCCTTTTTAATCCAAAGCTCAGCATTCTTGCAAATATAATGAAACAAGGGCGATCCGAGCTGGAGTTGTTAGACTGGAATTGATGACTTTAGGAATTCAGAATTATTTGCTGGCCACAACGAGGAGAGAGAAATACATGAGATTCTATGTCGAAGTTATGAGTTGAAACCAAAAGAGCAGGCCTTTGGAGAGTGGTGCCTGGTGATTCTGAGTGACATACCCAGAACAGTCTTGTGGGATATTGCAAATTAAAATACAAGCTTTCTCCTGCAGTTTCATGGCTTGCAATCAACATTCGCTTGTTTTTCCTTTCATCGGATATCCCTCATTTCATCAGTTGTGCTCTCCCCAAGCCTCCTGACAGTTCAGTTATAACTTACAACAGGGTGATATTGGCTAGATAAAATCTGAGTAACAACAGTGTGTAGAAAAATGAGTTTTCTAGTGTTATGGGTTGAAATCCATTTGTCCCACAAAATATATGTTGAAGTCTTAACCCAAGTACCTCAGACTGTGACCTTATTTCAAAATAGACCCTTTACAGATGTAGTTAAGATGAGATCATAATGGAGTAAGGGGGCTGCTAATCCAAAGACTGGTGTCCTTATAGAAAGACAACTATGTGAAGACAGAGGCACACAGGACCAGTCCATGTGACAATGAAAGCAGAGCCTGGAGTCACTCAGCTGCAAGCCAAGAAAAGCTAAAGATTGCCAGCAAACTGCTAGAAGCTAAGAAGAGGCAAGGAGGATTCCCACAGATATCAGAAGGAGCCTGGCCTTTGACTTTGGACTTCTAGCCTCCGGAAGTATAAGACAATACATTTCTGTTGTTTTAAACCCCTCAGTAGGTGGCATTTTGTTATGACAGCCCTAGGAAACCAATATACCTAATATCATACATTTAATAAACGGGGCCCAGCTTCAACCTTAGGTTTCTGATTGAAAAAATGATCTGCCTATATATCCTTTTATTTTCTAAGCCGCATCAGGGACAATGTACAGGTAAGGTATGTAGGCACGTGGAGGGGCTGTTGGCACATAGAACTTTTCAGGCAGCTGTGTCATCTCCTGACTTTCTGTGCACATTGAAAGGCTGAGGACTCCTCCACTCGTCTTTTCTGAGCAGCTTCTAGGTAATACTTAGCATATTGCCTCAAAAAGTTGGTGTACCTTTGAGTTCTATAAGGTACATGATTAAATGTTGATTACATTTACTGGACCAATATTTTTTTAAATTGTGGATTGTGGACCATTAGTGGGTGATAAGATTAATTCAATGGGTAACCCCCTTCCCATGCAAAAATGAAACCACATAAGATGAAACAGAATAGCAAGTGTGAAGTACATTTGTACATTCTCTATGTATTGTTTTAGACACATTTATATGTCTATGATTGTGTGGAAGGGAGGGGTGTTTGTGTGTGTGTCTGTGTGCTTACATGTCTGTCTGTGTGTGTGTGTCTGTGTGTGTGTGTGCATTCTAAGTTATGATATAAAATGCATTTCTTATTATGGGTCACTAAGAAAAATATTTGAAAGCCTCAGGATTGATTAGGTTCTGTCTCATAAGTAACAGCCACCTAATTATACTAAGAAATCTAGAATAAATCAGATTAAATAAATGTAATGTTTTATTTTATAAGAGACATCAGTCATGATCCCACAATTCCCAAGATAGTTATTTTTACAAATAATGGAAATTTGTGGGATTTGCGTGAGAAAAAGTTTCATAATTGCCAAATTGCCTTTTCTCCATTCACAGACTTGCCAAATATCTTAAATATTATGAAATTTTATATTTGCTTTTTAAATGAGTTTCCTTAGTTTTCTAGGCCTCCTGCCCTAGGAACAATAGGGTAAGGAAACACATTATAATAAATATTTTCAAAGCTCCATTACACAGCATCAACAAACAGAACAAAAAAAAACAAAACATCTTTGAAAATAACACACATAAACAATATAAGAACTTTTAAATTAAAACATTCAGAAGGAACAACTAAATGTGTTATTGTCTAATGGGACATTCTTTTGTTCATAATGTGAAAGGATCATTTTATTTTTGGTCCCTCAAAGGTTATCTAGCCACTTCCTTCTAAGACAAATGAGAGGTTTTGTTGGCCTGAGTTATGAAGTGATTTACCAATGATATCCAAGGAAAATGAAGACCTGACCCCAGTGTCCTAATTCCCAGACTTGTTCTTTTGAAACCATGTATTTCTGATACAATAGAGTCAAATAATTTTTAAAAGACACAAATTACCAAAAATGACAAGAGAAGATACAGAATATCTGAGTTGAGTTATACCAAGTGATAAATTGAGTTAGTAATTAAAATTATTCCCACAAAGAACGGACTAATTTGAGATTGCTTAATTGTATATTTCTATCAAATGTTTAAAGAAGAAATAATATTAGTTCTCACAGAATCTCTCATGAAATGGACAAGGAAGAAATATTTCTTTCACAGCTCATTCTAGGACCAGTATTGATCTGGTAATACCAAAGCTAGACGAAAGCATCTCAAGAAAAGCAAACTACAGCATAATAACCTTCATAAACATAGATGCAAAATTCCTAAATTAAATTTAGCAAAAAAAAAAAAAAATCTTACAACATATAAAAAGTATTACATATCATGACCAAGTGGGATTTATACCAAGAACTGGAAGAATGATCAAAAATTCAAAAATCACTTAATGGAATACACCATATTTACAAAATAATATAAAAATCACAGTCATTTCAACAAAAATGTAAAAATCTTTGAAAAATCTCACACTCATTTCTGATTAAAAAAAAAAAGTGCTCTATCAACTAGGAAGTGTAGGAAACTTTCTCACCTTGATAATAGCACATCCGACTTAATGTTGAAAGTTTGTTTCTTCCCTAATATCAGGAACAAAACAAAAACGTCTGCCTTTTGACACTTCTAGTCACCATTGTACTGAAGATTCTTTCTAGACAATGAAATCTTTCCAGAAAAAGAAAGAAAATATGTACAGTTTGGGAAGAAAAAATAAAATTGACTTTATTTTTAGATGGTGTCATCCTGAATGTTAAAATTCTAAGGAATTCACAAAATTCTTGCTAGAGCTGATCAATGAGTTCTCCAATGTCATAATATATGAGAAACATAAAAAAATTCAATAGTTTCCATGAAATAACAATAAACCATATTTAAATAATCTTTTAAAATTTCATTTATAATAGCACCAAAAAATCAAAAACTTAAGAATAAAATTAACAAAAAATGCAGGGCCTATACAATAAATATTATAAAATATTACTGAGAGAAATAAAAGGTCTAAATTGAGAGACATTCCATGTTTGTGAATTGAAAGACTAAATTGTTATGACGACTGTTCTTCTTAAAATTTTCTACAGACTGAATTGAATCTCTTAAAATCCCAGCAAACTTTCAATAGATATTTACAAGCTGATCCTAAAATTCACATGGAAATAAGAAGAACTCTGAATAGGTAAAACAATTTTAAAAGGAAGAAGAAAGTGAAGGACTTCTACTACATGATTTCAAAACTTACTATAAAGCTAGAGGAACCAAAACAATGAGGTTAGTGCTATGGAGATAAACATACAAATCAATGGAACAGAATTAATATCCAGAAATAAACTCTTATATTGATGGTCAGCTAATTTTCAACACAGATGTCAAAGGAATTCAATGGGAAAATTTTCAACGAGTGATGCAGGAACAGTGGAAATCTTTATATAAAAGGATTAATTTAGTTCCCTAACCTCATTGCATACATTAAAATTGGCCATATACCTAAATTTATAAGCTGAAAGTCTATAACTTATAGAAGAAAATATAGGAGAAATCTTTATAATCTTGGGTTGTGCAGAGCATTTAAATATGACATCAAATGCAGGAGCCATGAAAGTAAAAAATGTGTATATTAAATTGGGGTTCATCAAATGAAAACTGTGTGTCCTTCAAAAGACATCATATAGAATGAAAGGATATAAGTGGGGGGAGTGATGAACAGAAGGCAGGATATTTAGGACAGTGAAGGTATGGTGTATGATACTATCATAATGGATACATGTCATTATACATTCACCCCAACCCATAGAGTATAAACACCAAGAATGAAGCTAAGGTAAATCATGAACTTTGGGTGTTATAGATGTGTTAATATAGGTTCATCAATTGTAGCAAATGTCCCATCTGGTGGGGAATGGTAATAATGGCACAGGTTATGCACGGGTGGGGACAGGGGCTATATGAGAAATTTCTATACTTTTCTTTTCATTTTCATGTAAACCTAAAACAGTTTTATAAAAAGAAAAGGAAAGAAAAAGAGAAGAACAGACACAGACTGGGAGAAAACATGTGCAGATTGTATATCTGATAAAGCATTCCTACTCAGACCATGTAAAGAACTCCTACAACTCATAGTAAAAACATAAGCAACCCAACTAAAAATGGGCAAAATTGTTGCATCAGTTTCCTAGGGCTGCTGTAAAAAACTGCAACAAACTAGTTGACTTTAAAATGACATAAATTGGGTCACCTGGGTGGCTCAGTGGGTTAAGCCTCTGTCTTTGGCTCAGGTCACGATCATGGAGCTCGCTGCTCAGCAGGGAGCCTGCTTCCCCCACCCTCCCTCTCTCTCTGCCTGCCTCACTGCTTACTTGTGATCTCTGTCTGTCAAATAAATAAATAAAATCTTTAAAAAAAATAATAAAACAACATAAATTTATTGTCTCACTATTTTAGAGGTTATAAGCCTAAAATCAAGTGGAGTCATGATCTTTCTGAAACTCTGAGTAGAATCCTTTCTTGTCTCTTCCTAGCTTCTGAGGCTTGTTGGCCATTCTTGGCATTCCTGGGCTTGTAGCTACATCAGTGTAATCTCTGCCTCTGTTGTCACACAGTGTTTTTCCCCTCCTGTGTCTGTGTCTTCTTCTGGTGCTCCTCCCTCTGTCTCTCCTTTCCTCATAAAGGTACTAATCATGTGGTATTAAGGTCCTACGCTACTCCAGTATGACTTCATGCTAACTTGACTGCATCAGGGAAATTCCTATTTCCAAACAAGGTCACATTCACAGGTACCAGGGGTTAGGACTTCAAAATAACTTTTGGGAAAACACAATCAAACTCATAATGGATGTATACAGACATTTCATCAAAAAGATGTACAAATTGTCAATAAACACATGAAAAGATGTTCGATATTGATAGTCATTGGGGTAATGTAAGTTAAAACTATAGTAAGATACCACTTCTTACATTTTAATTGGCTATAATAAAATTGACAGGCTCTAACAAATACTGACTACAGTGTGAAGAAATTCAAAACTAGATTCATTACTCTAGGGAATATAAAAATGTAGAATTTGGGCACTTTAATGAAAAATTAAACATAATTTTGCTATGCAATTTAATAAATCCTCTCCTAGATATTGACAAAAGAAAAATCAAAATATGTCCACACAGAGACTTATATGTGAATATTTATAGCAACATTATACGAAATAGCCAAGAACCTTAAACAATTCAAATGTCCATCAATTGGTGAATGGATAAATAGCATGTGGTTTATACACACAACAGAATTTTTTTAAAAGATTTTATTTATTTATTTGACACAGAGAGATAACACAAGCAAGGAGAATGTGAAAGGGAGAAGCAGCCTTCCCACTGAGCAGGGGGCTCTATGTGAGGCTCAATCTCAGGACCCCGGGAGCATGCCCTGAGCCAAAGGCAGAAACTTAATGGACTGAGCCACCCAGGTGTCCCACACCTAACAGAATATTATTAAGCAATACAATGGAACTTGCTATAACCTGGATACCTCTTAATAACATTAAGGTAAGTGAAGGGAGTTAGATAGTTAGATTCAAAATACTGTGTATTCTGTGATTTGATTTACATGAAATTTCCAGAAGAACTAAATGGCAGGGACAATCAGTGGTTGTCTGGGGTTGGGTGTGAGAATAGGGATTGACTGTCAAGAGGGTTGTAGGTTGGGGTGATGGGAATGTTCTAAAACTAGATTGTGGTGATGGTGTCACAGATCTATACATTTACTGAAATCTTTCTTTTTCTTTTTTTTCTTTTTTTTTTTTTGCATTTCTAACATGTGATCAATTTGTAAATTATACCTCAGCAGAGTTATAAATAATCCACTAGCAAGGATGGTGGTTAGGCAGTATAGATGGAGCCAGCCAGGGTAATATATTGATAATTATTTAAGGTGAAAAATAATTAATGGGAATTCATTATAGTATTCCTTTTGCTTTTATACAAATTTGAAAGTATTCGTAATAATTTTAATTAAAAAATCAATGAGATCATCTTCTATCTCAAGAAGCTAGAAAAAGAGCAAATTAAAATACGTAAACATAAAGAAGCAAGTAATAAAGATAAAACCATAAATCAATACAATTGAAACTAGAGATTAAACAGAGAACAATCCACAAATCCCTAAGTGGGTCCATTGAAAAGGTCAATAAAATTGAAAAACCCTTACAGCACGGAAGAAAAGGGGAAAATATATATCTGTAGTAGACGTTACTACAAATCTTATAGACATTAATAAGATAATAAGAAGATATTATGAACACATTATATAAACCTTAGGCAAAATGAACAGATTCCTTGAAAAATACATGTTATAAAACTGACACAAAAAGAAATCAGAAATCTGAACAGCGGCATAGCTGTTGAAGAAATTGAATTTGTAATTAGAAACCATCTCATGAGAAAATTTTACTTAATAGGCTTCACTCCTGAATTCTGCCAAACATCTGAGGAAGAAATACTATCGTTGTTACACTAACTCTTCCAGTAGAGAATGAGAGGCGTGCACACACACACACACACACACACACGTGTGCGCGCGCGCTCTCTCTCTCTCTCTCACACATACACTATTTTAGTTATAAAATGAGTCTAAAACTATTGTAGAAAATTAGAATATAAAGATAAGTGTAGGGGCACCTGGGTGGCTCAGTCTGTTTGGCAACTGCCTTTTGGCTCAGGTTCTGGTCCAGGGTCCTGGGATCCAAACCAGCATTGGGCTCCCTGCTCAGTGGGGAGTCTGTATCTCCTTCTCCCTCTGCCTGCTGTCCCCCATGTTTGTGCTCTCTCTTTCTCTGTCAAATAAATATTTAAAAAAATAAGAATAAGTGAAAGATGAAAATAAAATGACTTACCTTTTCATTTCCTACACATTGCTTATGTTATCATAGTTGATTTTTTAATTTTTATTATTTTTAAAATGTCACATATTCTTTAATTGTATAGCAAACAAAAAAACATGGCATACTTTAATACACAAAAACAGGCATCAAGCTGTTAGTAGTTGACAGTATTATCTGGGATGAAATCACAAATTTGCAAAAAATATTTATTTATTTTTTTAGTGATTGAGGTATAATTGATATGTAATATGTAATTAGGTTTAGGTGTACAACATAGTCAGTCAATAATTCTATATATTACTCAATGCTCACTAAGATAAGTATAGTCACCATCTGTTACCATCCAATGCTATCACGATATTACCAACTGGTATTCTCTATGTTGCATTTCCATTTCTGTGAGTTATGTATTTTTTTTTTAATATTTTATTTATTTGACAGAGAGAAATCACAAGTAGGCAGAGAGGCAGGCAGAGAGAGAGGAGGAAGCAGGCTCCCTGCGGAGCAGAGAGCCCGATGCGGGGCTGGATCCCAGGACCCCGAGATCATGACCCGAGCCAAAGGCAGAGGCTTTAACCCACTGAGCCACCCAGGCGCCCCTGTGAGTTATGTATTTTAAAACTGGAAGTCTGTACTCCTTAATCTCCTTAACCTATTTTGCCCATCACTCCATGTCCCTCTCCTCTGGCAACCACCAGT
The DNA here is from genome assembly GCF_963455335.1 of Martes martes. NCBI lineage: Eukaryota > Metazoa > Chordata > Mammalia > Carnivora > Mustelidae > Martes > Martes martes. Next base: position 121,724,950 of record NC_137894.1, on the reverse strand, counting down.
TTGTTCTCTGTATTGCGTCTGTTTCTGCATTTGTATTTGTTTGTTTTGTTTTTTAGATTCCGCATGTAAGTGAAATCATGAGGTATTTGTCTTTGCCTCTATGACTTATTTCACTTAACATAGTATCCTCTAAATCCATCCATGTTGTTACAAATGGCAAAACTCATATTTTTTATGACTGTGTACACACACACACACACACGCACAAACCCCACATCTCCTTTATCCACCCATCTATCCATGCACACACTTCAGCTGCTCCCAAATCTTGGCTATTGTAAATAATACCACAATAAACATAGAGGTGTACGTACTTTTTGAATTAGTGTTTTCATTTTCTTTGGGTAAATACCCAGAAGTGGAATGACTGGATCATACAGCAGTTTTTAGTTTTTTGAGGAAACCTCATCCTATTTTCTACTGCAGCTCTACCAATTTATTTGTTATTTTTATTTTTAATTTTTAGAATTTTCCTTTATGCATAATACTCACATGGCAAAAATCATAAGCCCTATATACTGTTTTTATATTACTCAATAATATAATAATCTTTTTTGTGATCATAAAAATTAAATACTCTCATAATATTCAATGCTATTAAATGTAATAGTCATAATACGTATCACTCACACAGCACTTATTAATAGGATGATATATATATAATTTTCAAGCACAGAACTGAATCATTGCATTTGAGTCTCAAAAAATACATGTAGGGACACCTGGGTGGCTCAGTTGGTTAAGCATCTGACTTCGGCTCAGGTCATGATCTCAGGATCCTGGGATGGAACCCTAAGTTGGACTCTCTACTAAGTGGGGAGTCTGCTTCTCCCTCTCCCTCTGCCCCTTCCCCCCATTTCTGTTTCTCTCTCTCTCAAATAAATAAGTAAAATATTTTAAAAAATACATGCAGGTGCCCATTTTATAGATATGGAAAATGAGGCAAAGATGTTAGGTAATATGCCCATGTGTACACAGCCAGAAAATGGCAAAGTCGTACTCTTAACCACTATGGTCTACTGTTGCCATGCCAAGTAGTAATTTACTCATTCTTTCTCTCCCAATGTAGATCTTTACTATTAATTATTTCTTTATGTAAAACTGTTTAGAGTTTGGATTGAGTGAGTTTCCTAATAATTCTTTTTTCTTTTAACTTTTAGGCATTGCCCCTCTGGTGTGGGGGAATCAATTTTGAGAAATTCTGTGAGCATATTTATATCTCTCCATGGGGTTATTTTTCTCTATTATCTGTTGTTCTTTGTTGTTTTAGTGGCCAAGTGCCCCTGGAATTATATAGTACATAGAGAATAAGGAACCCCCCTGTGCTGAATGTTAGTTCAGTTCACTCAAAAGAGAATGTTGCAGTTAGAAACCACTTTTTGTTTCACTGCTTGCCATCTTATTTTAGATGAAATCACCTAATTTATTCTTTATACCTTATAGTATTTATTATAAAAATAGCATAATGCATGTCATAAGAGTTTAATACATGCCCATTTAATTTTGGAATAATTTTCTAGACTATTTTGAACATAACTTATATTGTTTTTATTTCTCTTATTTAGATATAGTGTATATATATATGTATATTCATATATATATGAATATACACACATACACACATACATATTAGAATAGATATTGGAAGTTTGGGAGTCATATTATTATAGTCAAACATTTATCTGAGTGAGAAGTGAGTTTGTCCTCTTTTTGGTAATCTAAAAAAATAATTATCAATTATTGAATGTCTATTGTATGTCAAGAATTTTATCAAATAATTTATTTGTTTTGTGTACATTATTTCATTTAATCCTTTTGATAATCCTTTGAGGTCAGTATTAAATATGAGAAAACTGAGGTATTCTTAAGGAGCTTGATAGTGAAGGTGAAATTTTAAGTTGCAGATCCAACACATTCAGAATTCTAAAAGCGTGCTGTCTGACTTTCAAAGTCTGTAATGTGAACCACAAGGCAATACTGTCTCTGTGGGCTAGATTATCCATTCGCAGTATAGTCTTAAACTATTTGCTAGATTAACATGCATATGTACTTAAATAAGTATTATAACAGAGCAGTTTTCTTAACCCTGGCTGCACTTTTGAATCATTGGAGAAGCTTTTAAAACACTGAAGCCTGTGCCCCAACTCACCTAAATGAAAGCAGAGTATTAAGACATTGGGTCCAAACATCAGCATTTTTTTAAAGCATTTCAGTGACGGAAGTAAGTGAGGGTTGCAAACTACTGTAATAAAACATAATGCACGGGCAAGCACTTCCTCGAAGTTTGAAGACCAATGAGACATCTTTTTTTTTTTTTCAATTTCCAATAATAAGATATCAAAGTTCCCATTTTAGAAACAAGCTATTTATTGGTATGACATCATTTATTTAATTAAGATCTGTGAGTGAGTATATTTGCAAACTGTGGCTAAGTGTACTTCTATGCGAATACCTTCTTGAAGCTTCTACATTTCTTCATGAATGATAGGCCATAGCACTGTCATTAGGGAATGGATTAATGGCAGGGTTGGGTTATAATCATTATCAGATGATATCAACTTACAAACTTCGGAAAGCCTCTATAGGTAATGAATTAATTATTGAAATATGCAATTAAATGAACTAAAAATGTTCTGAACCTCTTAAATACAAATTTCAGAAATAAGCAGAGGTAAAGCAGGTATACAAATGGAACTTAATCAACTAGGTGTCATTTGTTATAGGGAATGCCAGTGTTTAAAAAAAAATAAAAACATTTAGCCAGTAAATAAAACAAAAAAAAAAAAATAGAAGGAAAGTAAGATGTTACAGGATATAAATAGTGAAAGATAGCAAGGCAATTTTTTTGGTGGGAGAGGATGATGTGATTACAATTGACCAATGTGCTCCATAGGTAAGATCATTCATTGGTAAGGAAAGGCATCACATATTGGACCATCAACCTGTATTTTTTCCAGTTACTCCTATGCAGCCCATATCTGTTGTAAGTTATTCATTCCTAGGGGATAAAAGGAACTGAATGGCTTAGAGTTTCAAACAGAAAAAGACTAAGAGAATGGAGAAAATAGATCATGGGCCAACATATGTACGTAAGGGGAATAATTGGGAATGTACAAAAATCTTAGGAGGTTGAAATTATAAAAGTGTGAAGTTTGATAAGGAGTAATAGCATAAAATTGAGGAAGGAAAGAGTGGGCTGGGAAAGTTCCTGACATGAGAATCATCACAGCACAATCACCGTGCAAACAGGTTAAAACTCTGTCACTTATTATGGGTTGTGAGACCCAGAAAGGCACTCTTAAGTATTAAAGGGGAGATCTGCATAAACCAGGACCAGGGACCTGGTGGGTATTAATTCTAATCACGTAACTTAGAATGAGTTTATTTTTGTCAAAATTGAGAAAATACACTCTATTTAATTACAGTTATTCTTAATAAAATTGCCACCATCTTCATGCATTTACCCTTTTGATTAGTAGATTTCACACATGCTCTGCAGAAACATCTCTGCAAGGGCTGATCCAGAATTTCTGTATTGTAAGGCTTTTCATTTTTAGATAATTAGATGTAGTGGAGTAAGGCTAACTAATTTTCCAGAAATTGCTTTTGGATAGCAAGCTCATAGTCTTTGGATGGATTGCAGATTAATTTGAGGTGGGCTGGCACTATAGGTCATTTAATAATGTATTTTATACATCTTACACATTATATATGTTATGTATAAATGCACATATATATGTGTATATATGTATGTATATACACATACACATATACATTTTACCAAATGAAATGAAAATTGAGGGTGAATGTTGATCGGGAATTATGTAATATTAAATCAACAAATAAGGAATAGGCAATAAGACAGATTCTGGAAGCCATATGTGCAAAAAAATTAGACTTGTCATTTTAATTTTTTAAATATTTTTGAGAGGTAAGGGAGGCACAGAGGGAGAAGGAGAGAGAGAATCGAAGGCAGGTCCACATCCAGCACGCAGCCCAACGCAGGGCTCAATCTCAAGACCCTGAGACCATGACCTGAGCGAAACTATGAGTGTGATGCTTGACTGCACCAGCCAGGCACCCTTATTTAATCCATTTCAAAACTTCAAATCTGGAGAGTGGGTTAGGGCCTCACATGGAAGATGGGGCTAGAATTCAAATCTAAAAGGACAAAATGAGTCGAAATGAGAGGGATCTTAGAAAATATTCAGAATAATTCAGGATGGCTTTGGAGATTATCTGAAACCCTCTCTTGCCTCATCATTGAATGAAATTTGAAACCAAACTAGATAATAAAACCTGTATTCAGGGTAATGGTTACCTGTTGGACAAGGAAAGGGACTGGGACAAAAAAGCACCTATTTAGATGCAATGACATTGGTGATAGTGGGTTCATAGTTGTTCGTTTTATTATTATGACTCATCACTTACATATATGTAATACACGTAACAAATGTATCAAACGTTTGATAATTAAACTTTTAAGTGTTAAAAATATAAGCTTGAAACTTAGAAAATATGGGGCGCCTGGGTGGCTCAGTGGGTTAAGCGTCTGCCTTAGGCTCAGGTCATGATCTCAGGGTCCTGGCATCCAGCCCCGCATCTGCTCTCTGCTCAGCAGGGGGCCCGCATCCCTTCCCCCCAGCACACACTCCTGCCTCTCTGCCTTCTTGTGATCTCTCTCTCTCTGTCAAACAAATAAATAAAATCTTTAAAAAAAAACATAGAAAATATTGTAGCTCTTTTATTTGTACAATGTCAACAAAAATAATAGGTAACAGTGTGCTGAACATTTTTCCTAAATGTGGAAGTGTTGCTGTGTGCACTTTATGTGCATTCGCTCATGTGTTTTTCTTGCAGGAGTTGGGAATGAGAAAAAAGTTAAAAAAAAAAAAAAGCGGTATCTTTAATGACAGGTTGAATTTTCAAATCTATGGGCAAGAAATTGTAAGATATTGAAGAGGTTTATTCAAAAACAAAAAGTTTAAAATAATCTGTTGCAGCCCTTTGCGCACAGTTGTCTGGAAAATCATATTCCTGTTATTCATTTTTATTTATTCAGCATCTGTCACAATCCCATTGCACATAATCATTCAAATAAAACTTTCCTCTTCTGGTACTAGATTCTGTATTTCTCAGGTTTAAACAAATATCTCTCCCTGTTTAAAAGGAGTACAAGGAGAAATCAGCAGTTGGAAGGCCCATCTCATGCCTGACTGTGTGTCAGCAAATTTAATTTATAACACTGGTTTAGTTTTCTGCAATTTTCAAAATCATGCTTTTAAATCCTATCTGGAAAACACACATACTCAAACCACCCCCCCCAACACAATCACATACACTCTTCCTGTTAAAATAGGTGAAAAAGAAGAGATGGGCACACCTTTTCTAGCTGAGCAGCTATATAAGTACCATCAGAAGGCTTTCTATATAACTGGGAAGCAGGAATTTGCTAAATGTTAGACAGCATTAAACCAAGTAAATGAAGAACAAATACAGCAATAATAACTCTAGTTTAGCAGAAACACGTTGTCCCCCATAACAATACCTACTGTTAAAAGCAACAGTTGATAATCAATTTCTTCCCCATCCTAACTGGGCACATCCAGTTAAAGCTCAAGAATAAGGTGTCTGGGCTGCCAGTCATGTTACTGAAGTAGCTTCGTCCTTCATGCAGTTCAGCCACAGTGGATGAGACCAGTTCATTTCCATTGTAGCACATTCCCACAGGGTACCTAATTCTGTGGACAGCTGTCGTGGTGGGCATTTCTTAGTGAAGAAACTCTCACTTGTTGAAAGAACAACTTGCAGCTACAACACAGATCTCTTGTTAACCTGCTTTTTGACTAAGGGAATGAGAAATTGTAAAATGGAATAAGATATAAAATATAAAATATTTATTACCATGGGCAACTTGTTGTCTGTTGTTCTTGAAACATACCTTAACGTTTTCTTTCTCACATATGCACAGATATAGTTCTAAAAGCAACTGTGGATGATTTTAATCTAATTCATCAGGGATCTTTGGCAACCTTTGGAGACACTTTTGATTGCCATGACTCAAAGCGGGTGTGTCACTGGTGTGTAGTATGTAGAGGCCATCTATGCCACCAAACATCCTACAAATTGCATATGAAAGTACCACAAGAAGTAACTCACTGGTCCAAATGTCCACTGTATGGTTGTTAAAAAATTCTGATCTATAACTTTCCTCATACCCCTGGAAGTGTCTCCCTAAGGAGTCATCTACCCCCATACCAACAACTAGAAAACATTAGCAACAAGAAAAAAGTTGTCACACAAGTGAAATTAGTTTTTGATAAATCCTACCTTCACAAGTTAATGTCACTATTCTTATTCTAAAAGACCATTGTATAGAATGGCCAGAGCAGAGATGGTAGAATTCTAAAATATAAAAGAAACTTTGTTCCCTGAAAGGCCTGGGCTCAGACAGCTACTTCTTCAAATCTTCCTTCACAGATTTAGTTTTGTAGAAGCCCAAGGATACTAGTGAGCATAAGAATGGTTCTTCAGGGGCACCTGGGTGGCACAGTCAGTTAAGCATCTGCCTTGGGCTCAGGTTATGATCCCAGAGTCCTGCGGATTGAGTCCCACATTAAGCTCCCCGCTCACTGGGGAGTCTGCTTCTCCTTCTCCCACTCCCCCTGCTCATGCTCTCTCTCTCTCTCAAATAAATAAAGAAAATTTTAAAGAAAAAAAAAAAAAGAATTGTTCTTCAACGTAAGAAACTAATAAGTTTGCAGGCAGGTATGTGCATGCATATGTTTTAAAATAATATTGTCACTGTTATTATTTTTGATACCTTAAATTTCTGAAGATCGCAGAGTAAATAAGATGTTTTCCCCATTGGAAACTATGCATTAATATCTAAAATTTTGTAAGACCAGTGATTTTGGGTAGTCTGTACCAGTAAACTCTAAATCTGTATCTCTTCCCTTAGTAGGAGACTCACCTCCTCTACTGCGTGTATATATGCGTGTGGATGTCCACCTGGCAAACAGGTCTTAGATCGCCCTTTCAAAATCTTACCTTCATCCTTGATTTTGTTGTAAAAACCTGACTCATCCTTGATTTTTTTTTTTCTTCCTTCCTACTCATCAACTCATCTCCAGATCTGCTCTACAACCTGCCCATTTCTCCTGGTTCCCACATGGTACCTTCATTTGGGTCCATTTTTATCTTTGTCACTAGTGTTCATTCTACCTCCAGCTGGTCCACTTCCGGGGCTATGGCCCGAGTAATCTTTCTACACTCAAGTGTTGTAATGAGCTCTCCCATGGAAAACATTGTAAGTCTTCTTTGTTCATGAGACTTATTTACGGAATAAAGTTCAAACTCCCTAAAAGGTTATCAAGTTCTTTTAAACACCACCCAGTGCTCTCTAATCTTGGTCCCGGATGCCCTTCCTCCTCAGCTTTCTGAAATTCTTTGAGCTCCTGAGCTGCCCCATGCTCCCTCTCGCCTCCTAGCTATTTTTACTGTTATTCTTTTGCCAAAGTTCAAGGCTGCTGTCTAGCCCCAGAGTGTCTCTTGCCTATCTACATAAAAGATAGGTAGTTCTTTCCCAGATAATGATGATTGGTTTCCTTAGAAGTTTCTACAATCTTACCATAAGAGGCACCCATTAAGATAAAGTCACAAATAAATGTAAATTCACGTTCTTGAAATTTGCAAATATTATAGAATCCAGGAATACGGGTGAGGTTGTGAAGTTTAGGCAAGGTATCACATACTGCTAATGGGAATGTACATTGATTCGACCACTAGGGCAAATAACATGGCATTAGCTAGTAATGTAAGGATGCAAATACTAAGCTTCAGCAATTTATCTCCAAGGTATATACCACAAAAGATAGTCTTATCTGTATGCTCCAAGGAGACATAAAAATATCATCATGTGTAATACATCTGGGGCTTATGTATACAGTAGTCCCTCCTAATCCAGTTTTCACTTTCCAGGGTTTCAGCTACCTGCAGTCTTTCATGGTCCAGGAGCAGATGATCTTCTTTCTGACATATTATCAGGAGGTCAGTAATAGCCTAATATTACATTACAGTGCCTAGGTCATTCTCCTTGTTTTGTCTCTTCACTTAGACATTTTGTTATCTCACTTCACTTCAAGAAGAAATATTTTTTAAAGATTTTATTTTATTTATTTGACACAGAGAGAGATCAAGCACAATCAGGGGGAGAAGCAGAAGGAGAGGGAGAAGGAGGCTCCCCTGAGCAGGGACCCTGACTCTGAGCTTGGTCTCAGGACCCTGGGATCACGACCCGAGCAGCAGGAAGATGCTTAACAGACCGAGCCACCCAGGCACCCCTAAAACAAAATCTTAAAAAAAAAAGATGAAATTTCAAAATTTAAAGTGAATTTTCAATATTGAAATCGAACATTAATTAATTTTCAAAAGTAAAATATTGAACAAAATCCATTTCAAAAAATATAAACTATAGCGATTTAAAATTACAAGAAATTGCAGAATATACCTAATATACTTGTACATATATGGATATTATTTAGAGAGTTTCACATATGAAGTGAAATTATAAAGGAAAACAAGAGAATTACTAATGCACAAGCCAGAATGGTTACCATTGAGTGGAAAGCACAGTGTGATTGAAGAGAGATGCACTGAGGACTTGAAAGCTTCTGAAATGTTCTATGTCTTAAGTTATTTGGTATACACAGGATTCTTTTATATTCTTATTTAAAATAGCACATGTAAGATTATATATATTTCCCAATAAAATTATAAACAAAATCGTGACAGGATTTTAACTATGCCAAGAGCAAAGTAGATCTTTATACACTATGTTATAACTCAGAGAAAGCATCCATGGACCCAGTCTTTGGGCAGCTATAGTTAAAAGATGACAAGGGAAGCTTAAAGCTTTTGAAAATTATTTTGCTTCTAATTTCTTTATTAATATAAAAAAGAGCTTCCTAGAGAGGCTAAGAGAAAACAGGGTGCTATAACAGAGCTGAATACATAATAGGTCCAGAGATTTGTAGGAAACATCTCAGTATTTCTAATGAAAATTAGATATCAAGGAACTGAAAAATCTTAATGAGATAAGCCATTATCTTCTTGTTTATGCTTTTATTAAAATTTGTACATAAATTTAACATTAAAATGCAAGATCATGTATAGTTTGTCCCATGGACCATTAACTCATTGAGACTAAAGATACTTACATTATGACAGTAGGAATTCAAAAATGTGTGTTGAATGAATGCATAAAATTTTTTTTTAAAAATGTGACTGTGACCTTCATAAAATAAGAAATAAGAAAGCAGTATAACAAAACTGGGAACAAGTAAATATATTTCTGATGTTTTCTAACTTGGGAAAAACTGATTTCTAAAGCTAAAATTAGGGACTTGATATACATTTTATGTAAACAATTCCAAAAGAATATTATGGTCAGCAGCAGTCAGCAGCAATTGTATAAGGGGAGTTTGCCTGAATGTCAAAGCAGTGAGTTTTTAAATGGGGAAAGAGCCCTACAAGTTTAATAATAATACTAGAGGCAGGCTCTAATCTGCTTAGTTGTTCTTTGTGCATGACTCTAACTACAGCTTTATAAATGCATAACAGCTATATATTTGCATGCAATACCATACTCTTTGGGACAGTTAGTGACTTTATTTATTTTTTTAAATATTTATTTAGTTATTTGAGACAGAGTGCATGTGTGGATGGGCGCCTGTGCATGAGAAGGGAGAGGGGCAGAGGGAGAGAGAGAGAATCTCACCTACATTCCCCACAGAGCAAGAAACTGGGTGGTGCTGGGCTCCATGTGGGGCCAACATAGGGGCCGAAGTAGGGCTCAATCACAGGACCCTGAGATCATGGCCTGAGCCAAAATCGAATTGGCTGCTTAACTGACTGAGTCATGCAGGCACCCATAGGACAGCTAGTAACTTTAATACTGACAATGATAATAGCGAAGGGTTTTTTTTTCACAATTTTCATGTGTCAAGCACTGATATAATTGGTTTACAAACTTTATCTAATTTATCAGTAGCTGGTGTTATTATTCCTGTTTTGCAGATTAATAAATTTAGTGATGCTGATTGCCTAGCCCACAGATATATAGCTAATTGGTGTCAGAACCAGGATTAGACCCCAAGCAGCAGACAGTAGTAGAACACATGTTCTTATATGATACATATGTGTGCACTGGACCTCCAATTACTGGAATAATCAACCCAAACAAAAGAAAAAGAATTGCAAAGTTATCTATATCTATATCTATACCTATACCTATCTATCTATCTGTCTATATATACATATGTTCCACAAATCAATTTAAGAGAATAAATCCCCCATTAGAGAATGAGGGCAACTAATTCTCTACCCAAAACTTGTATTTGTTGTGTGTTCAGAAAGAGGAAGCAATATGGTACAGCTGTCAAAAGTGGTGAACATATTTGGCTGAATTAATTTGGAAAAAAAATGTTTCCTGAAATAAAAAGACAACTTGGCATGGTATTCTGGACATGATTAAAGAACATCTGAAATACTGCAGTGAGTTTGAGATGATGTATTTTAAGAATTTAATACTTGGCTAGAGAGACTAGGATATAAACATGTCTGAAAAGCATATCACAAGAGAGATAGTTGAAAGAATTTGGACAACTTCATTGTAAAAGACTTTTGATGAGACACAACAATTTTCTCCAAATACTAGGAAGTCACACCGAAAAAGAGGAATTAGGCATTCCATGTCATTCCTTGCAGAACTGCACTCACCATCTAGAAATTGCAGTAAATTGAATTTACTTTCAATATGCTGAAGAAGAGTCCATTCAGACCACTTCAAATGGCATCAGCCACTGAGGAGATACTCATTTTAAGAGTTGAAGCCGAAGCTGGGTGAATACCTATCCAAACTATTACACTGGTCATTTCTGCACAGAGTGAGAGGTTCAACCAGTGAACTCTAAAGTGTCTCCAATTTCTCGGATCAAATTTTACATTTGCATTTTAATGGGGAAAAAAAGGGAAAGGAAAAGATAATCACTAATATCTGAATGTCAAAGCAATGAGCTTTCAAATGGGAAAAGGACCCTATAAGATTAATAATAATTAATTATTTTAATTATTAATTAATTAATTATTCTGCACTAACAAAATAAAAGTATAATTACATTTAAAATAACTTACAGCCCTTTTAATCCCCAAACCATTTTCCATATAGTATGTGACATATGGAATATGGACAAATCAGCCTGCATTTTGTTTTCAAGGATAAATAATTTTAAAATAATATATCAGGACAAGATGTATAGCCTAAATATTAGATGCCTAAAAGTATACTTTACAAGGTTATGTTTAGCAAGTAGGACCCAATGGTGAATTATTAATTGTGCTTTTGAGTTTTAGATAAAGGATTACTTATTTAACCCATTAGCAGGAAAAGAAACTGTAAACTGTCTAACTGGAAGTCTAGAGCACATTATACAGAGAAAAAGAAGAGTCTGGAGTTCATACACTTTCTGCGCTTTTGTTCATCAGTCATATACCTCCTCATGGGAGATGCTTATCTTCAGGATTTCTTTACAATTCATCACTGAAATAAAAATTATATGTTTATCTTTTTCAAAGCCCAGATTTCTCAGTCTTGTCTTTCTGCTTAGTTATATTCCTATAAAATCAACAAGTTGTGGATTGGGTGTAGGTGGGGGAGAATCCATTCTGGAAAGAATCAAAAGACTAAAGCGTTGACTAGCCTTCGCCATGACCTAGCTATGTGACTCTCAGGACTTATAAATAAGTTTTGGACTTCTGGTGTTTGGCTAGGATAGATGTTATACAGCTGCCCGATTTACCTCACAAGGATATAAAACAACTCAAATTCATGCTGTTGAATACTTGTTATTTACCATATATTGAGCTAGTTTCTGGGGGAGGAGAAATATAAAACAAAGACAATGCCCAGGGAAACATCACTGTTTGGGAAATCAAACAGGAAAACATTTTACATATGTGGAATTTAAATCAGTAAAGGGGGACTAAAGGGGGAAAGTGAAAGGTACTTGAGCTCTTTATATGTATTATCTTAAATAATTCCCACAAAGCCCTGACGTTGATACTATTATTCCCATTTTACACATGTGGAGAAGAAAGTTGAGGAAGTTATAACTGAGAAAAATGGATCAACATTCAGGTTACCTGAATGACTTTTGTTATAAAAAGCACATTACTAAGATGACACAGATCTTCCACATAAACAGTAAAACTTTAAGCCGGTTCTGTAATCAGTAAAAGATTAAATGGAGGGATGAGTGAATAACTAGAGTCCATAAATATAGTGAAAAGTTAAAAAGCATCAATATAACTTCACTAAAGTTTTAACCACAAATACTTCAGGCCTTACTTTATGTCCCAGTGCTTATTTTCTTTTAGTTTTAGCTTCAGTAAGAAGTTACAATTTACTTGTTTCCTCTTCCAAGTTCAAGGCTAGTCCCAGCTGAAAAGTAATTCTGCACTAAGCATCATGAAGCATCTTGATGGAGAGAGATAATTTCCTCCTTTGGGAAGTTTCAAGGTTTCCCGGGTTTGCTATAATACAGCTGTTTCCTGCTCACCCAGCACTCCCTTTTAGTTCATGGTTCTTTGAGATTTTTCCTGATTTCTGATCTCTTAATCCCTGCAGTATAAGTGTCTTCCAGGGGAAACTACCCTTCCCAGTTTCTGATTTACAGGCACTCTATGCCATTTTACTGTGGACCAGATACCTTAATCCTGCCTGCAGCATCTGTGGCTCTGTCTTCTCTTGAATCTCATCCTTTTGCTTCTTCTTGCGTCTTAGCATCCTTAATTTTATAGCTACACTTTTTTTTAAATTTTTTTTTATCCAACACTGACATAATTAGTCATGAGTTTTCTTCCTTTCTAAGAAATAAACAGAACTGATTTGTTTTCATCGTAGCTGGACATTTTCTATAGAAGATAGCCTTTTAAACATTGATGAGTGACAGATACCAAGAAAGTGAGAACAGAGAAGCTTTCTTTGGAATGTCAGCCCCAAAAGGGAATATCAGGATGATCACCCCCAGGGCAACCGAAACCAAAATTATACTGATGGGCTAATTGCATGTCCTACAGACAGATGCCTTACAGAACCATCTTGAGATGCTGCAGCACAAGATGGCATTTGCAAAAAATCTAACTCTTTTGGGTTTCTGTCTTTTGCACAGACCCCATCATAGCACAATAGGATTTTGAAGTAAATGTGACATTAAGTATTGCACATTGTACAGAAAGCTCCTTGAATTGCCTACCCAGAAAAGGCCATCACCTTGGGTTCATGGCTTGTGGTTTAATAGAAGGAATTATGCACCTAAAATTTTTCTACCCAGACTATTTTGATGAAGAAGCAATCAAAAGCATATGCTCCTTTAACATGATTCAGAATGTAATCATAAAAATGCTGTTAATTCAGAAATTGATGAAGACGCTGCAGGCCCCCAGTGATATGGGCAATACATTTGGAGAATAGCAGCCAATCTGGACGTACAGGTTCTTCTTTTAGTTTTATACAGCACCATCACCAAGACAAGCTTTGTATCCATCTGAAGTGTGCAGGTAGAAACTAATGTCGAGGGACACCATGGGACTGCATTTGAGTCAGCAATATGGAGAATTTATGCTAGCATAAAAATAATGAATTTAGTTGCTTCTTTGGTAATGTGACTGACATTGGAGGGAATCATGTGTAGGATGTGAGCTGGTATTAGGTGACACTCCCCTAGAAATTTCACAGTAAAGAAGGCAGTTCATAAATACAGTCATTATTTGACATAACCTTAGAGGATCTGGAAATTTACGAAAGATCAGAGCACACAAAAATAAATAACAATTGAAGTTGTAGAGTTTGAATCCCTAAAATCTTCTTAACCTCAGAATTAATTGTGTATTGTAATCTGTCATAACATGTTTAGTATTTAATAGTACAATGAAAGTATTGCATTTACAGCAAATACTGTGAATCATTCTTTTACAAAGTTTTTAAACATTTATGTTGAGCCTTATTTAATATAGATGAATATAATGCTAAGTTTCTAGGGAAAGAAACATGTTGAGAAATCCATTTGTAGATACTAACATTCAGACAGCTATTTTCTCTCTGAATTTACTGAGTGAATTATTTTCCAGGTACATACAACAAAGCACAATTTTATGGTTTGTCCATCAGGATGAAGTTATTTTAAATTTCTTCTCTTCATACCATTTTAAAAAACACATGAAACCACCATCCAAACAGATTTTTTCTATTTAAAATGATATACTGTAAATTAAGAAAGATACATATATTTTTGAACTTTTGTTATTATTGTATCAGAGCTTTTATCAAGTGCTCTTTAGGGAACTTTCAGTCATTGCACATTGCCCTTATTATTAGGAGAGTAATCCAGCTGTTTCCTCTATTCTTTGTGTTTTAAGTGTAAGTTCCAAATAATTCTATAAAACTCAAAATTAACAAAGACACAATAGCCCAGTCTATGTTACCAAAGTTTTATGGTAGATAAGGAAACTCTCCCTCTTTTCTCTCTCTTTCTGTCCCCATGAGCACACACATACACATACATATTTAAAAGTAATGTTTTCAATTTCAAAATTATCCATTTACATAATAACTACATATTAGATGTATGTAGCTGGCATTTATGGCAATTAACTTTATATTTACTTTGCAAAGAGTGTTAGTAATTTTCCAACGCCCATACTTCACCTGCACAATTATAATGCTCCTTGTTCCTGTCTCTAAATAGAATGATTACTAGATTTTCAGTTTCATTGTTCCAATAAAGGTACTGGAAGAGAAGAAGCTAGAGCACTTCCAAAAGCTTCTTCCAGAACTTGGTGGCAAACTGACATTTGCTCTTCTACCAAGCAATTTTTAAAGGAAAAAAATCAAACAACAAAATCTCCCATGCAACTTTGATACTAGCCATCATTCCAACTGAAATAGGGGATACAAAACTGAATATAATTAATACTAAGATTATAATCACTTAACCAATCAATAATGATTACTATCTGCAACTACTATTACAGGTGACTAATACTGGAGTTATCCAGAATTTGGTGCTAAAGTACTAAGGAAACAAGAGAGTGAAGTGGGGGAGAAGAGAAGAAAGGGGTCCTTTCACTTGACTGTTCTCTTACACCATACACAAAGATAAACTCGAAATGGACAAAAGACCTCAGTGTAAGGCAGGAATATATAAAAATCCTAGAGGAGAACATAGGCAGTAACCTCTTCCACATTGATCACAGCAACTTCTTTCAAGATATGTCTCCAAAGGCAAAGGAAACAAAAGTGAAAATGAATTTTTGGGACTTCATCCAGATCAAAAGCTCTGCACAGCAAAGGAAACAGTCAACAAAACAAAGAGGCAGTCCACGGAATGGGAAAAGATATTCTCAAATGACACTACAGACAAAGGGCTGATATCCACTATCTATAAAGAACTCCTCAAACTCAGCACACACAAAACAGATAATCACATCAAAAATGGGTAGAAGACATGAACAGACACTTCTCCAAAGAAGACATACATATGGATAACAGACACATGAAAAAATGTTCATCATCATTAGCCATCAGGGAGATTAAAATTAAAACCACACTGAGATACCACCTTATACCAGTTAGAATGGCCAAAATCAACAAGACAGTAAACAACAAGTGTTGGAGAGGATGTAGAGAAAGGAGAAGCCTCTTACACTGTTGGTGGGAATGCAAGTTGGTGCAGCCACTTTGGAAAACAGTGTGGAGATTCCTTAGAAATTAAAAATAGAGCTTCCCTATGCCCCTGCAATGGCACTATTGGGTATTTACCCCAAAGGTACAAATGTAGTAAAAACAAGGGCCAACTGTACCCTCACGTTTATAGCAGCAATAGCCACAGTCACCAAACCATGGAAAGAACCAAGATGCCCTTCAACAGACGAATGGATAAAGAAGATATGGTCCATATACACACTGGACAATTATGCCTCCATCAGAAAGGATGAATACCAACTTTTGTATCAACATGGACAGGGTTGGAGGAGATTATGCTAGTGAAATAAGTCAAGCAGAGAGAGTCAATTATCATATGGTTTCACTTACTTGTGGAGCATAAGGAATAGCACAGAGGACATTGGGAGATAGAAAGAAGAAGTGAGTTGGGGGGAATGGGAGGGGGAGACAAACCATGAGAGACTGTGGACTCTGAGAAACAAACTGTTTTGGAGGGGAGGGGATGGGGGGTTGGTGACTGGTGGTGGATATTATGGACGGCACATATTGCATGGAGCACTGGAGGTGAGGCATAAGCAATGAATTTTGGAACACTGACAAGAAATAAAATATAATTAAAAAAAGGGGGGTCCCTTCAAAGAGTGAATACAAAGAAAAGTAAGAAATAGACCATTGGTTCATTTCCACAATTTGATATGACCAGTCTGTTTCTGTTCAAACATATATGTATAAATCCAAGCTATGCTCATAAATGACTGTATCTTGTTGGTAAAATCATGAGTATACTATCCTTCGCTATTTATTATGATTGGCATAAACTGGTAATTTGTGGATCAATTACCCTACTTTTGTATTTGCTTAAATGCCTATGGTTAACCACCCCAGCCTTTAAGTGGATATTTCAAAATGACGTCACACTATTTCAATGTGCTGAACAAAAACACTGAGTAGGTGCTAGTTTGAGCAAGGAAAGGATGAAGAAGAAAGAAAAAGCAACAGCTCAATGTCCCCACAGTCAGGGAGAAACATTGCTCATTTTCTGTTCTGCCATTCATTAAATTATGGTGCAATTGAATGAAGAGTAGAAAATTTGAACATGTCACTTTACAAACTAGTAATTCCACTAGATATCTTACTGTATTTCCTACCTGGATCAATTTTGCCCTTAAGGCTATAACGTGGTTAAATGAAGAGGACTTGAAAATACAAATCCAAGCAAGAATTAAAAGGTGTGGATTTGAAGAATTTGGGACAGGACCTGTCAATTAGTATAAGATTAGGATTTTCACTCTCAAATAATTTTACTCATAGTTTTTGCAGTAATTTCCTGGAAGTATCCCTGTGGCTAGAATAGTGTAGAATGATATAATAGTATTGGTTAAAACCTTCTGTGTGTGTGTGTGTGTGTGTGTGTGTGTGTGTGCGCGAGCGCACGCGTGTCTGTCTGTCTGTGTTTTACTTGATGGAACTGCTGAGAATCACAAAAGTCAGTGTAATAAAATACAATCAATAAATGTTCACCACACTCTATGAGATTAGCACAATTATCATCTCAATTTTATAAATGTGTTCACGGAAACTTGTGTGCTTAATTAACCAGAACAAGATCAATCAGTTATCAAGTCACAGAGTTAAGCTGCGGTGCAGAAAGACCAGATTTCAAGACCATTTTCTTAACTAACCTCAAGATCAGTGCCCAGGTATAAAATAAAGCAAACACAAGAGAGTCAAAAGTGCTTGCTGACAAGGACTGTCACCTTGTGCAGGACACTTAACATCTCTGGTCCTCTGCTGTAAAATAAAATGATTGGAATGGATAGTTAATTGGCAGGGTCCATGGCAGAGCACAGAGGTGTGAAAAACATCTCTATCAGTGAGAGATAGGCATTGAGATAGGCATGCTGTTTTGGCTCAAAGATGTCTTGGGTGAATTTACTGTTCAAAGACAAGAACTCAAACTGCATGAAATGTTAACTCCCTAATTGGGACCCCTGAACAGCAGCATCAACAAAGTATGACAAATAAGGCTGGTCACATTATACCCCGCATTGGATAGCAAAATTTAATCACAGTGAGAGAGACCCAGAAATGTGAAACACTCAAGGTTCATTGTGAACCCAAGAAATACTCATGCCCTCGGTTGCTTGGAAATATGATTTTTAAATATCAGAGCAATTTATGAAAAGTGCTGTTTGAAAGAGGAAGGATGATTAAGCTGGAAATCAACCTGGCTCCAGCTCTGTGAGAAACTGAGACACTGAGCTTAAGCAAGTTATCTAAAATCTCTGGGTCTCAAGTATCTTCATTTTCAAAATGAAGGAGTAACACTAGATGAACTCTAGAGACTAGTCCAATTCTAAAATCATCTGGTCTTATATCTATAGAAGAATGCTGATATGAGGGGAGACTATGATAGAGAAACTATGCGCTCAGTGCCATTGGAAAGAATACCTAGCTGCTATTTGGAAGTTTTGTGCCTATCCTCAAAGAATGAAAGCATTTCCCGTGTAAATTTAAGACAACTACTACGCAATATTGCAGCTTAAGCACTGATTCCGAATATTACTAAAACTTATCTATAATTGAAAAACACAAAGTGATTTTAAATATAAGATTTTTTTAAATAGTAGGAAACTGCAAATCTCAAATGTCACATTTAATTTTTAATGTCACAAATTTGATTTTTTTTTTTTTTTTGGTAAATGCACATGAAATCAGTGGAATTTATCTAACAACCCAAGGCTGATCAGAACTACTTAAATTTTGAATTCATAATCCAGTTAGAGTGAAGTATCATTGTCCAGGGATGTAGTACCAGAAAACATTTTATGGGGACAAATTGCCTCATGGGCTCTCGCTGACATTTCTTTTCTGTGCGTGTGGCTTATCAAAATTTGTCTCCTGTTGTCCCAATCTTTTCAGGAGAGTTTGATACAAAGGGCCTGGGTTTAATATTCTTTGAACAATGTTTTGAGTTATTTGGATAATAGGTGCTATATAAATCTAATAAACAAATGGTAAATGTTAGAAAATATTAAATGGGAGCACACTAAAATGAAGTTTCATTATGTTGTGTTTGGCTTTGACAGTGTTCATAAACCATAGCATGTTTAGATTAAATTCATTTCCAATATAACACCAGCTTACCACATGTTTCGGAAGTGATTAAAAATTTTTGAATTTCCCTTAGAGTAATCATACTTTGTCTAAATATCTCAGCTTTAAGCTGCAGCTGAAGTTTTAGTTGTAATGCTCCAAATTATTGTTCAATAAAAGGCACAGAGTATGTATTAAGTCTGAATATAAATATTATATAACTGAGGTACCCCCAAATGACATTTCAGTTTCTCACAGCTCATGGATTCAACTATAAAACGTACTCAAGCATACTTGCACACTAAAGTGATAAACCTCAAAAAAATAGGAACAATGTAAAATAGCACAAGCCTTTGCCTCAATCAAGGTGTTACCACTAATTTTCCATACTTGATGGATTATATAATATTCTAGCACTAAGCACAAAGCAGACATATTTTATTAATTTAAAAACATGGGGTGCCTGAGTGGTTCAGTGGGTTAAAGCCTCTGCATTTGTGGGGCGCCTGGGTGGCTCAGTGGGTTAAAGCCTCTGCCTTCGGCTCAGGTCATGATCTCAGGGTCCTGGGATCGAGCCCCACATCGGGCTCTCTGCTCAGCAGGGAGCCTGCTTCCTCCTCTTCCTCTGCCTGCCTCTCTGCCTACTTGTGATCTCTGTCTGTCAAATAAATAAAAATAAAATATTTAAAAAAAAAATAAAAAAAAAAATAAAGCCTCTGCATTTGGCTCAGGTCATGAACCCAGGGTCCTGGGATCGAGCCCCATATTGGGCTCTCTGCTCAGTGGGGAGCCTGCTTCCCCCTCTCTCTCTGCCTGCCTCTCTGCCTACTTGTGATCTCTGTCTGTCAAATAAATAAATAAAATCTTTAAAAAAAAAAGTTCAGATAAGAGTTGGCCATCTCTAGCATACTAGCCCATCACTGAGATGAAAGAGCTGAATTGCTTTCTCCACTCCTTCTTATCCTACATATTTCTTTTGCTTCCTTTGTGTCCTACAAAATCCTGCTTGCTCATGGTTCAACTCTAAATATATAAGTGTACCATCACAGACATAAGTGATAAAAGGAATCTAATTTTTCGCTCATCCAGAATTGCCATTTTATAGTTGTCAAAATTGAGGGAAAGAGTGCCACATTACTCAGTCAAATTAATTAATGGCAAACTCATCACTCAGTCGTAAATGGTGCAAACCACACATCTCACTCAGCATGATAAGGGGCGGGGTGGGGGGGAGGGTTAATCTCTAACCTCACTCCTTTACTCCCATCTGGAATTGAATGGAATAAAATGTAGATGACAAAGTTAAGGATAAGTTTGAAATACGTTATACAGAAATGTAAATCTTGTGTGTATTTAGGAAATCTGTCTCCTAGGGCGTGTATATGGGATGACATGTTCATTTCTTCACATAGTAATTAAGTAGTGGAAAAACAATTTATGAAGTTAGCAAGACTAGATGAAAGAAGCAAAATGTCTCCTCTATATGGAGAATGTGTGATGCCATAGGTTACCTTTGAATTGGTATGTCGATTAATTATGGGTCCACACTAAGGTGAATACGTGTCCAACACCAAGGAACCAGGTCATAATTTTCACCTCTTGAGACTCTAAAGAATTAAGACTTCCCATTCAGGTTGATAGATAATCTGCTTTTTGGCCAGAGATTCTGTTTGTGTGTGTGTGTGTGTGTGTGTGTGTGTGTGTGTGTGAGTGTGTGTGTGTATGTATGTACATTTGGGTGGCAGGCATGTTTTAATATGTAACATTTAGAACTTTCTGGTACAGGTAACATCAGTGTATCAGGGTAAGAAAGAAGTTAATTAGACACTGCTACGTCAAGGGAAAAAATGAACTACTAGAAACCATGAAATTAGACCCAAACCCATGTTATTGTTGAAAGAGTTCCAAACAAATTCTATCAATTCAGCTACAACTTGGCTAAAAAGCCAACATTTCCCCAAAACAAGGGCTTTTAGTTTCCCAAAATACATACTAAACTTTCAGAGTTGCTTGAAACTGTCCTACCTTGGCCATGGTAATTCAATAACATCCTATTTTTGCCTGCCAGGGCCATAGAAGCATGAAAATCAAGCCACACAATTTTTGGTGTTTCATACCTTCCTGCCTAATCTCGTCTCTCTTAGGGCAAAATTGACAATAGATTGTGGGAATGGAAACAAATCGATAAAATACCTTTAACACTTAAGAAAATTGAAACTTACTTGAGATATATGAGGGGGATATAAGCATACAAACACACACATACGCACACATATACCAGAACCTCCATTTGAAAATATTTCTATTTCTATCCTGAATACCTAGAAGAGGGTCTTCCCAGTTAATACTTTGTCAACATACATTTTTGAATGCATGAATAATGAAAGTAATACATAAGACTAGAATTTACTTTGGAGATCAGGAAAGACCAATCATATGCCCTAATGTAGATAGGAAAGTCTTCAGAGCAAAGATGAGTTTGACACATGAATAGAACCTGAATAGGAAGAAAGACACATGGAATATGTTGCGTGACGTGAGCAAAGATGTAGGAGTAAAGAAAGTGTGGTATGTGTGAGAGGAAGTGAGGCAAGAAGAGTTAATTTAGCTATAGGGCAACATACGTTTCTATGAGATAGGAAGAAGATACGGTTTGACTTTCTGAAAAAATTAATTGTTCTGGTGTAATCTCTTTACATTTGGTGGTTAAGTGACATACAGAAGATACAGAATTTGACTTTTGGGACATTCTTTTAAGATGGATTTTTATTATTCTTGTTATGCAGAACAGAGCAAACCCTTAGAGATGAGTGTGCCTTCACCGTGTCAAGTATTTCCATAACACTAGCTTGCAGAGTATGGTAGACATTGTTGGTCTCCTACTCAGTAAATTCCTACTTTTTCCCTTCTAAACTTTTCCTCATTTTATTCAAGCATACAACCTGCTCTCCTCCCTCTACTGTATACACATGCACACACAGACACACACACAGACACACAGACACACAGACACACAGACACACACACACTCCCTGTGCTTTGAGGGATATTGGCCCCAACGTCTGTTGAGTCCAGAATGCTTTGAAGGTACTTCATCCCCCAACCCTATGCCACAATGATTTTTTTTTTTTTTTCAGGAAGTAAAGTCTAAGGTAGCCACCTTCTGATTCTTTTATTTGATTGCAGGGATTGATTAAAAAAATAAAACAATAATGTAATATAATTCAAGCAAGCGTAAAGAGAAAATTTTTGTTATGGAATATTGGGAAAGACAGCTCCCTGCCTACATGGAAAAAAAGAAGAAAATGGAGAAGAAGAAGACGACGACGAAGCAGCAGCAGCAGCAACTCTCTCTTCCCCTGAATGACCAAATATGTGGTTGATAAGCCTGAATCGGCTGCCTTCATTTGATAATCACATAGAGGATCAAAGGAGACTAGATTAAGCCAAATGCCAAGCTTGAGCCACTTCCGAACTTTCAGCATATATATCACTAACTTATCTTCTACATGTAAAGCTTATATCTGGTGTTCTGCTACCTAAAGCAGAAACCATCCTAATTAAAATACAGAACTTAAAAAAAATCCAATTAAAGGACTAAGCACAGATTACAGTTTTGTTCATATGTTATTCTATGCCAATCTCTCATAAAACATTTATGTGCAGATTTTTTTACAGTAAAGATTGACCTTTTAGTATTCTAAAATCTTTCTATAATATGACACAGTTTCTTGTTAGCATAAGACAAACTTAATTAACTCTGAGCATTTCTGTTACTTTAGATAAATCCAATGGCATGTCCTTAGAGTAAAGTAATTGGCTTCTGAGTATAATGCACATTATACTAATTATAATATATCCTCTGAACATGACAGAATACATGTGCCTTAAATTAAGTTCATTTGAATATAGGGAACAGGGGGTGATACCTCTAAATTTATATTCTTTTTTAAATTAGACTTCTTCCCAACTCTAGCTATTTATCTGGTCAAATGAATATATTTCTCCAAAGTAATCAACGTGTCAGGGAGAACTGTAGTATTTGTAGAGTCAAAGAGGATCATGGCACCAAATTTGTGATTTAAACATATTTCAAAACATGAGAAATATAAATTGCCAGTTGGCTTTTCTTTTGAAAAATACCTTTTCATGAGTTTATTGAAATATTTGAAGGATCTTTATGGATTTTAGCTTTATGATAAGTAAGCTGCACACTGTGCTTGAATACACTGAAAATCACTTAAAGCGAAAGCAGAACTGAGTACATATGATGTCATTTGAAAACTCAGTGCTTGATTCCCTTGTTTGCAGTTGCTGGAGGGCTGCCTTTGTGCTGTAGGAAAGATTTCATTTACTTAAAGTATGTGTTCTGTTAAAAAGATTGATTTTCCCTCATAAATTTTCCATATCATCTCTCTGCTTTAAAGAAGAGAAGTTTATATTTGGTGGTGTTATGGTCAGACCAGCTATGTTTTGCTGTTATCATTTCCATCATCAAGAACTCCCATGTTTATGTCAATAAGATGCACTCAAAGCCAGAGGTAGTTTCAAGGAATTGAAATCAAGCAATTAGGTCAGCTTGAGGGAAGATGGTATGACCTGCCAAACCACAGGGTTATTTATTGTACCAACTGCAACATAGATCCTGAGGCTCCAAACGTCAGACCAGTTCCATTCATCACTGCTTATCTAAACATCCACCTGTACTGAGAGGGCAAAGAAGCCCTGAACCTAAAACCATTGTAATTATTTTAATTATACCCTTATGGTACAGTACTATTTGTAATAAACTTATACAGATGTAATTTATATAGTCTCACATAGTCTTTAACAACAAGCACTTGATATTAACACAATGTCAGGTTTATAAATAATGAAACTGATAGTCGCAGAAATGAAGGAAAACAAAAAAGAGAGAGGGAAAGAGGGAGAGTGGGAAGAATGCAGGCAGGCAGACATTTTTGGTTAATTGATTTTAGACATAGGTTCCAGGACATTGTGATGGGGTAAGAATAGTCTTTTCAACAAATGAGGTGGAGACTCCTGGATAGCTACATAAAAATAAGGTTAGCCCCTTACCTCACACCATATATAAAAATTAATTTAAAACGAATTACAAGCCTAAATGTAAGAGCTAAATTAGAAATTGCAAAAAATGGGATAATTTTTCATGACCCTGGATCAGGCAACAGTTTATTGAATATTACATGAAAAGCATAGGTGACAAAATAAAAAAAAAATAGATTGCACTTTGTCAAAATTAAACTCTTTTGTGCTTCAAAATACACCATCAAGAAAGCAAAAATACAATACAGAGAATAGGAGAAAATGTTTGTAAATCATACATCTGATAAGGGATTTTCATCTAGAATGTGTAAAGGACACTTTCAACTAAATCATAAAAAGGCAATTGACCCTCTTAAAAACTGGATAAAGGATTTGAATAGTCGTTTTTTCCAAGGAGGTATATAAATAGCCTACAAAAACACAAAAATATGCTCAATATCATCAGTCACTAAGGAATACAAGTAAAAATCCTTTCCCATCCCCTAGAATAGCTAAAATAAAACAGAAAGACAGTAAAGAATGTTAAAGAAAAGTGTAGAAATTTAAATCCCCATATATTGGTGATATTTTAAAATGTCCAAGCAACTTTAGAAGAAATAGTTTGGTAGTTCCTTAAAATCTTATAGATAGAGTTTCCATACAACGAAGCAATTCCACTCCTATGCAAATAGTCAATAGAAATGAAACGTATTTCCATGCAAAAACATGTACCTGGCTGTTATAGCAGCATTATGCAAATTAACCAAAAAGTGGAAACAATTCAAGTATTATTCAGCTATAAATGGATAACCAGAACATGGTATATCCATATAATGGAATATCATTTGGAGATTTAAAAAAAATAAGATACTGACACATGCTACATCATGGTTTAAAGCATTTGATAATGAAAATGCTTTGAAATTTGCTTTGAAAACATTATACCAACAACAAATGTCAGTCACAAAAGACCACATATTGTATGATTCCATTTGTATGAAATAATCAAAATAGGCAAATCCAGAGAGCCAGAAAACAGGTTGATTACTGTAGGGTACTGGAACAGGGAAGAATGGAGAGTGGCTGCTAATGGGGACAGGGTTTCTTTTTAGGTTCTGAAATATTTTGAAATAAGATGATGGTGATGATCACAGAAACCTGTGAATACACTAAAAGAAAAACCTGAATTGCACATTTTAAAAGAGTGGCTTTTATGATATATGATTATATCTCAATAAAACTACATGAAAATTATAAATAATAAAACACCTAGAAAGTTAAGAATGTGCACCATGAACCCATGCCATCTGGTTTCAGAACTGCATACACCAACCAACATTTACTCTTCATATGGAGCACGTTTTACAGACCTCCTGTGCAAATGTTGATCCTTTCAGTGGCTCCCTGAGTAGCCATGTAAAAATGACCATTTTATTATTGAGGATAAGGTGAACGTTCTTGGAGTGACAATAAGGAAGACAGAACCCAGGAGTGTGTTGGGGAAAGGACTGAAAACTAAGGTTTTGCTCTCTAAATCCAAGATGGTCTCCTTCATCTCATGATCCCATGCTGCTGCTAAAAGTCCTGCGTACATTTTCTGTAGTTCTTTTTGTTCATATGTTAATAATTTGTATTTCCTGTAATTTGTTGCAATAAATTGAAAGAGAGATGAAGTCTCTCTTTTGCCTTCTCCAATCTATGCAAATGTTGTGTTGAAATAATACAGATGTGGCTAGATAGAACAAGATTTATCCCAAGTTTATATTTATCACAAGTTCATATTCTGATAATGACAGCAATTTAACCTCCTAAGTCAACTCAATTTTAAGTCTCATTTCTTTGAGGAGGAAGGTTATAATGATCGCACTTATTTAAACATGGAGTTAATAAAGAAATCAGCATATTGCATGCACATACAAAGTGTGTTCCAAGCTAATATATTAAACCAATGTGTAAGTGTAGCCATGGCCTGTATATTTTTCTAAATATTGACTCACTGGCAAACCCATATCTTTTGCCTAGAATTTTTCAATTCATATGGAAACCATTCATTATGCCAGCAAACATCCAAAGCACAAACAAATCAATGGACTGTGCACACCAACCAATATATTAAAATTATAGTTCTACAAAATTGTTGCATGCGACTGCTTATTTCACACATATGGCTGACTAATTTTGTCAGACTTTTAAATATATTAATATTGACTTTTTCCTAAATTGAATTAAATTGGGGGAATCAAAATTACAACTTAGGGTTTTGCCATTTATTGTACCAAATACGTACATCGGAAGTTACAAGATAGAATGGCTTTATCAATAGTTGGGTAGATGTGCAAAATACCACCTTTATTACTTTTTAAAATTTATTTACTTATTTACTTATTTATTTGTTTGAGAGAGAGAATGCATGCACACAAGGGAGCAGGGGGAGAGTGGAATGGAGGCAAAAGAGGGGGGTAGGAATCTCAGACAGACTCTGAGTTGAGCATGGAGCCCTACCTGGGGCTTGATCTCACCACCTGGAGATACAAGTTAAACCTAAACCAAGACTCAGTCGCTTAACCGACTGAGCCACTCAGGTAGCCCACCTTTACTAATTTTTTTTTAATTTATTTATTTTCAGTGTAACAGAATTTATTGTTTATGCACCACACCCACCTTTACTAATTTTTAATGTTAGAGTATGTATATTTTGGGTATCAGAAGCAAGCCAGCAGTTTGAATGCACCAGGATGGACAAGATTTCCTGGTTCATGTTAAGAGCAGCCTGTGGAAGGAAAGTAACTGTTGCTTTACTCCAACAGCTTATTACTGAGAGGAGATTCATTTCTTTGGTTCTTACAAGAATAACAGAAGCTCTCATTTTCACTTAAAAGTTTTGGAGTTTGGAGATCTTTCACATAGGTGACGAACTTTATATTCTGTTACAAATGGGCATTGTTCACTAATGAGACGGTATTTTTATTCTACTATCATATTTTTGCCACAGTTTTTAAATTTGACTTCATATCCAAGAAGAAATTACAACTAAAGTCCAAGTCATTAGAACTCAGGCAGGCTGGCAGCTTCAGTGGGAAAGGCCAGCTGCCACGGAGACTCTATGTAACTCCTCTTCCTGGGAGGAAAGGCTTCACCTTGACATCATGCATTTCAGATGTCTCCATGCTTAATAAATACACCAGACTTTAGTGGCCACCTTTTTCTACATCTCTTTTAAAAGAGCCAACCTGCTATAAAAAGTGACATTAACCTTTAATTTTAATTCCTTTCTCTTTCTTAGTCTAGGCTGTTGGATTGCGCACTCAGTGTAAAATCACGCAGCGTGTTATTGGAATGTCATCAACATGAATAATGGATCCCACACTTGTGGAGAAGAACCTCAGAAAAGAGGGTTTACCAGTATCCTCGTCATTGTTCACTCAGGGCATTGTGAATGGCATGTCCTGGATATCCAAACCGCCAAACGGGACCAGCCTGAAAAGCTATGACAGTGCTTTTAAAAATATCATAGATTGTGAACACACCAAGGATGACAAACATATTACAGGAATGTATTAATAAACTTGATGGTCCTTAAATGTGAACATTGACTTTTCTATTTTTCTAACAGTGAAAGTAAAATGGATACTGATCATGGTAATGCGAGGACTATATAATAATGGCAATTCCAGCACTGGTTGCTTTTAGGAGATTGGACCTTGAACTGGGGATCCTAACGGTGAAATTTCAGTATAAGTAATGTCTCTCAGAAATGTCACATTTATCTATCACATGGGTAGTTGCCATTTTCTTAATTTTTCTTGTCTTCCCAGAATTGTGCTATCATCTTTGTATTTCCTATTTTTGTAAAGAAGATGCACTTGCCTTTGAAAAGAAAAAAAAGAATATTACAGGCACTTCTTTTTAAAATAGAATTAGCTAAAGTATTAATAATATCACTTCATTATTTAACAGTGATGGGTTTATCTTATTCACATGCAAGCAACTAGTAATGCTGTATAAGCCATAGATTGATAGAGAACACTAGCTTTTGTGCAGTGCTAATTTTTAAAATTGTTCTCAATCAGGACTATTTCTGAGTGGCCAAAGGAGAGTTTATCTGCTTAATAGAAGACTGACTTTTGATGGCAGGAGAGAACCTCTTCACCTAATCATGAATTATTTCTTCAGCAGAGGTATGAAACAAACTAACTGAAAGGGCACCAAATCAGAGAAAGTTGAGTGTGCAAGAGAGCTTCATTTGTCCTCTTTCTAGTCACTGTTCCTCCTTCTCGACCATGTTCTTTTCCCTGGAAGGCTGACCTGCAGGGATTATATTAAAAATTCCTATCTTCTCTGACATCTGGTAGAGCCCCTGCTAAAAAGCAAGAGAACAGGGGAAAGAAGACAAGTGAGGGCAACACGTTTATAGTTCCCTGCCTCCCTGCTTGTGAGATTACCTCAAGCTGGCTCTGTGCCTTGACCAATGTTGACTATTTCTGTCAAAAGAGTTGATTAAACAACGGTGTCCTCTCGGGTTCTGCTGGCCAATCCCTCTCCCTCATCCTTTGAGACCTATGAGTGGTTAACACATTGGTTACTATAAGCTTTGGATAAGTGCACTATTCTTTCTGGTTCCTTATAATTACCCCTTTATAAATTAGCCACTATTTTTCATAGTTCATCCATTTCCTTTTGGGACCTAACTGATCCCATAGAATAATTTGGGTTCAAAGGGAGACCTATTTTTTTTCTCTGTAATCTCTACACAGAATGGAAAATTTATAGATATCATGGATATTTAGATCTAGTCTCCACAGAATACAAGGATCCAGAATATCCACTGAATTGTGTTACTGTTTCTTCTTCTTCTTCTTCTTCTTCTTCTTCTTCTTCTTCTTCTTCTTCTTCTTCTGTTGTTGTTATTGTTGTTTATGTACTTTTGCTTGTATAAAGATGAAAAAATCTAGCTACAGGAATTTTCTAGTGACATGATCTGTAGGATTCTTCTCATGAGGAGATATCTTTTCTAGGCTGAGAAATGTATCAGACACATATCTAAACTAGTTTCATAGAGAGGAAGCCTTCTATTTATAGCCCAACAAAATAAATATTTAAGTTCCCTGCATTTTCACTTATTTTTACCAGGCAATCATCAGATACATTTGACCTGCTTCATATGAAGTTAAAAAGTAATTACTGATATCTTCCTAGTGAACAATTTATATTCTGTGACTTCTCTCAATAAAATGCACCTGTAATGGAAGTTTCATGTAATAGTAATAAACAAACAAACAAAATACTATTTTCCAGAAGTCAGTAGTTAATTCCCTCTTAATTTTGCCAGTACCTCGCAGGTTACTCTTTTTCTTCACTATCTGCTGATCTCTTCTCTCATTACTGTCCTCTTAACTATGAGGTGAACTTCCCTTTATCTATTTTTCACACACTCTCAGTTTTCTGACCTGGGCTTATTACTTTAAATACCTTTTATATGCCAGTGACTCCTAAATTTATCTCCAGCATGAATCTCTACCTAAATTCCTGAATCATATATCAAAGTACCTACTCATTAGCTGTTCTCAGATATCGTAAACATCTCACACTCAATGCTTCCCAAACACAACTGCTGATTTTAACTCCAAATTCCTCACTCATAGCTTTCTCCCTCCTTCTGGCTAGTCAGTCTAGTTGGGAGTTATTCTCACTGCTCTTTCTCTTTCATGCCCCACATCCAATCCATCAGCAAACCCTGTTAATTTGAATTAATGACATGTATAAATGATCCAACTCCTTCTCACCATCTCCATTATTCTGTCTGTCTGGTCCACTCTGCCATTCTCTCTGCCTTTAAATGCTGTCCTGTGTTTCTAATTGGTTTCCTGATTCCATATCCTCAATCTCTTTGCCCCCAAACTGCCTAGTATCTCTAATGCATCCAGAATAATAGTTAAAACTGAGGTCAGGTGATATTTCTGTATTTATACTTCTCCAGTGACAGTCCATTCTTACTTAGGGATGCCCAAAGAAAGTACCACAAACTAGGTATCTCCGAGCAATATAAATTTGTTCTCTCACAGTTGTGGAAACTAAAGTAGAAAATGAGTTGCCAGCAGGGGCTCTATTCTCTCTGAATTCTCCAGGAAAGAATCCTTCATTGCCTCTCCTTGCTTCTGGTGGTTGATGGTAACCCTTGGCACTCCTTGGTTTCAATCTGTATCACCCCAATCTTTGTTTCCATTTTCATGTGGCCTTCTTCCCCTTGTCTCCTGAATATTTTTGTACCTAGCCATTTTTCTCATTTCTCTTACAAAGATCCCAGTCATTGAATTCAGAGCCCACCCTAATCCAATATTGAGTAAGGCACAGGAGACTAGGTAGGGAGAGATAGATAGGGGGCTATGTGATCAGGGTCACAGAAATCTCAAAAAATATGGAGATGTAGGGAAACCAGAGATAAGGGGACAAACTGGACCACCCAGCCCTAGGTGTGTGGGGTGGGTGTCTTTTTATGATAATCATCTGTAACCAACAAAGAATCACCAGAACCTAAAAAAGAAGTAAGCCATTGAAGGTGTTACACTAATCCTTGCTCAATGGTGATATCAACAGAAATGTTAAAAGGAGTTAAGTTCCCAGGTTAGCTTTCTATAAAAGACCAACACTTTTTTCTTTTTTCTTTTCTTTTCTTTCTTTTTTTTTTTTTTTTTAAGATTTTGTTTATTCATCTGACAGAGAGATAGAGAGAGAGAGCACAAGTAGGCAGAGAGGCAGGCAGAGGGAGAAGGAGAAGCAAGCTCTCCACTGAGCAGGGAGCCTGATGCCAGACTTGATCCCAGGACCCGGATCGTGACCTGAGCCTTAGGCTGCGGCCAAACCTACTGAACCATCCAAGTGGTCCCTACAGGCCCTCAGGGGCAACGCTGCTGGGATCCCTCTCGCTTTTGAGAGCTTTTTCTTGCATCTTCACCTAATAAACTTCTGTGGCTTTCCTCACCCTCATTGTCCATGAAATTCATTCTTCGACTCTGCGAGACAAGAACCTAGCTCTCCCACTTCAATATGACCTCACCTTGACTTAATTACTCTGCAAAGACCCTATTTCCAAATAATGCCCTGTTGACAATTTTCAGGTGGACATGAATTTCAGGGGGACACTATTCAATCTGTATGTTTCTTCATTCCACTTAGGGCAGTGGTACTTCATTGGGGTCATTTTGTTTCCTAGAGGATATTTGGCAATTATCTGGAGACATTTTTGGTGTTAACAACTGAAGTTGCTATGGCCACCTAGAGAGTAAAGGCCTCAAATGAGGTGAAACATCCTACAGTGCACAGAACAGCATCCCAAAACAAGGAGTTATCAGGGCCAAAATGTTAATGGTGTCAAAGCTGAGAATCTTTGTGCTTGGAATAAAAGTCAAGATAGTAACAGTGGTCTGAATGCCCTTCATATCATTCTACCCTGCTCTAGCTCCAACAGTTTCCTCCTTTTTTTTTTTGGAATAGACTAGTCATTCCCCTAAAATGGTTTTGGAATATGGGTGAGGTTCAGTGGGGGTAAAACCAAGAACTGATGACAAAGAAAGAATTCTTGAGATGTCTTTGGTGAAAAATGGTGGTTTTATTAAAGCACAGGGAGAGGAGCCATGGGCAGAAAAAGCTGCTACACTGGGGTCTTGAGGATTATATACTCAGGTGTTGAGGAAGTAAGGAAAAAGGAGGTTTTGAAAGAACTTTCATATGCTAAAGAGGACCTACCAACTAGATACCTACAAGACACCAGAGGTCTTGTCATTATCAAGTTAAGGTTGTTTTCCCCTCTAGCCAGGTATTTTTTAAATGATTTTATTTATTCATTTGAGACAGAGAGATACAGAGTGAGAGAGAATGAGCAGGGGGAGAGGCAGAGGGAGTGGGAGAGGGAGAAGCAGACTCCCTGCTGACTTGAGAGTCTGACATGGGGTTCCATACCAGGACATGGAGGTCATGACCAGAGCTGGAGGCAGACATTTAACCATCTAAGCCATTCAGGTGCCCCTCTAGCAAGATATTAACATTAAGATAGTTGGAAGATCCCTGGAAGAATGTCACACATGTCCCACTAAGGAGTGGGGGGTGGGAGGAGGTTGCAGAGTGTCAGTTTATCCTTTGTCTTCAGCTAGCCTTCTGCTCCCTCATCACTCCAACATTCACTATTTCCTTTTTTTTTTTTTTTTTTTGTAATTCTTGCCTTTCTGATACCAGCATGGTAAAATTCTTCACTTCCTTCATATCATTTTTCAAATGTCACCTACTGGATGAATCCTATCTTGATAATTTCATTTCAATTGAGACAGATATCCCAAATACTGATCATTCCCATATTAGATTCTATTATTTTCATACTTATAACCATCCTTCATATGTTTATTTATTACCTATATTGTCAGACTTTTTTATCCTCTTTCCAAAACAAATTACATAACAACAGAAAATTTTGTCTATTTTACTCAGTAGTATATCCCCAGTGCCTTGAGTGGTGCCTGAAACAGAGTAGTGCCCAATATTTTCGTGTGGAATGAATATATATTTGAGTAAATAAATTAATCAGTAAATGAAAATACTTGCTGTGAACCACCCAGAGACAACCATAACCGCTGTATCTTCCAAAAGCACACAAATAGAATAAAACTGTATACTCATAGGCTTAGAATGCACAGTTCATGTAATTCAAATGCTAAAACTTTATTTTGCTTTAAATAAGATTTGACTGTTTCATTTATGATCATAGAGGAAAGATACTTAATGTTGTTTTTAATTTACCAGAAACTCTGTAAAGTAGTTATAATGAGGGGCCATATGGGTATTCAAACGATGTTTCCACAATTCAAAATGTTTTGTAACCTCTTTTAGAGACTGTGGTATTTCTGACTTTATGGCATATTATTTCAAATAGCATCAACGGGGGCAAATCAGTGGTCTATGGAATAAGCTAGAAATCATCAGAGCAAGGCTGGTGAGTAAAGAGAGAGGATGAGTAAGTTGTGTAATGTGTTTTACTGAGACTAAAATAAGATGACAAAGGGGTGCCTGCATGGCTTAGTTGGTTAAACGTCTGATTTTTTATTTTGGTTCAGGTCATGATCTCAGGGTCCTGAGATCAAGCCCCACCTCTGGCTCCACAGTCAGTGTGGAGTCTGCTTGAGGTTCTCTCTCTCCCTCTCCCTCTGCCCCCACTCAAGCTCTCTCTCTAAATAAACAAATAAATAAACACAATATTTTAAAAATAAAAAAAAAAGATGACAAGTACCATGTGTAATATCATTGCCTATATCTAAAGAGGGTGCTTTTCTAAAAAAAAAACACTTTGGGATTCCATTTATTCTAATTCATTCACATTTTGCATAATGATGTGATGAAAACAACCATGAAATAAATCCATAATATATAAAGTAGGCTCAAATGAGGAACAAAGCATTTTATTTATTCATTTATTTATTTTTTTAAAGATTTTATTTATTTATTCAGGAGAGACAGAGAGAGACAAAGGGAGAAGGAGAAGCAGGCTCTCTGCTGAGCAGGGAGCCTAATGCAGGATCAATCCCAGGACCCCGGGATCATGACCTGAGCTGAAGGCAGATGCTTAACCATCTGAGCCCCCTAAGCACCCAAACCAAGCATTTTAAATTATTTCAAAAATAATAGGAAAATATGGAACAGGTTAAAAAAAAATGAACTTGCAGGTATAGCTAAAGAAATGTGGCAGATCACCATTAATATACTGTCTGACAAATAGTGATCACTACATAAGTACTCATTGGATTAATGCATATGTATTGATTTCAGGAAAGGAGCAGATTGTTCTGAAACTTATTTTCCAAACCAAAATAACAGCTTTACTTTTCTTTTTTGAAAATAGTAATGAGGTTCCAGGCCATTTCTAAGTCAATTCTGCATTTTTTTGAAAATATTTTGCTTGTGATTTATCCTATAGAAGGGCTCTGGTTTGGAGATACTATACTGCTGTAGTAAATTTGACAAGTAACTAATGTTCAATTCATGACCCAGTGGACAAGCATGTGGAATTTTTGTCTGCTTATGGACAATTACTACATCATGGTCAACGTTGCTTCAATGGCTTTCAAATAATCAAATGATTATCAACTGGGAATTTAAAATAAATGATTTTGGGCAATGTTAAGTAGTAGTCACAATTTTATGCTACTTATGCCAATTTATTTTGGTTCTAAACAAAGTTAAATTAATAAATATCATGTGAAAATGATACATGTTTCTTGGCTATGACTTGAGGCATTAGAGAAATTATCCTTTTAGAAAATAAGATTGTTCTTTAAAAAAAAGTTATTTGACAAATAATTGCCAGATATTATTTACATCTCTCTTATTGAAATTTCTTTGTGTTTTAATTGTTAAAAACAAGACAATAAGCCCAAAATGGAGTTCACTTACGGTAAATCCCATGTCACCAAATGGAGACTTAATAACAGTTTTTACTCTCCCAGAAATGGAATCTTAAACCAGTCAATCAGGAATTGCCTAATCAGCAGTAGGTAGGTATCTGCTTAATACACCCCTGCCATCCCCTGAGGGAAGGTAACCTTGAAATAACTAACCCCCCCTTTTTTTTTCCTAGTAAAACTTCCTTTCTGCCTATAAAAGTCTTTCCTCAAAGCAACTTTCCATCTGCTAGATTGGATGCTACCCAATTCAAATCAATTTTTGTTCATATGAACCTAAAATTCTATGTGTGTCTCATTTCATTTCTTTTTCTTTTTCTTTTTTTTTTTTTTCATTTCTTAACAGAATCTTAGCTCTGATAGTAACTAAGTTAGATGAGCAAAGTATGTACTATTCCTGAGTTGAGGAATAGTATACGCTTGTAAACATGTATGCTACCTGCCTTCCAGGAAGGGGTTCATATAGTTGATATAACTCCTAACGGACAACATTATGGGGCTTAGAACATGGAATTCATAATTATCAATCCACCCTCCATCCCTTCGACTTACCATGCCTTACTGAGTAAAGAACTTATTCGTAGCTGGGTCTTTACAGATATTTGTTGAATTGAATTTATGAAATGACAAAATGTTATCTAATACACATGAGAAAATCTGTCCTTATAAAGTTTAAAACCATCATGTGCTTGATTCTACCATTTTAGTATTATTATTATTAGTTTTTCTTACTATTAATTTTCATTTAATCAATTTTACTGACGTATTTTCATTCTCAATTCTGTTCTGAAAGCAAATAATAACTAAATTCATTTCCTTTGACTTCCAATCTGTTACTGAGTGTTGCAGTGTTTATGAAATCAAAATACCTTGAATTTTTGGCTTAATCCCTATTTGGGGCAGACAGATACAGATTTGAGTGGAATTTGGAAAAGTGCAATGAAAACATGAAAAGGCGTGACAGACTTGATTTATGAGTTTGGATTAACATAATTACAGAATACATATCTTAGGGATAAAAAAATAATCCTAAAGGGAAACTATCATGAAAAAATAAGCATGACTACTACAATTGCACAAGACTGTGAATTACATCACATGGAGAGAAATAATGGATATATTTGTTAAGAAAGTTTAACACTGCACTACAAAGATTTAGACTATATATCAGAAATTATAACGTAATAGAACATAATGCCAGTGTAGGGCTTTCTCCCTTGGGAAGAAAGGTGGGGACAGAACTATCTCAATTACTTAATCTGAATGAAACTAAGGAATTAAAAATCATTTAGTTTTCAGTCAAAGATTAAGATGGCTTTAAGAATTCCGTTTTGTCCTACTCTTTATTTTTTAAAGGATTTTATGTAGGCATGTATGTATGTGTGTACGTATGTGTATGTATTTAGAGCATGAGCAGGGAGGAGGGTAGAAGGAGGGGGAGAAAATTTCAGGCAGACTCCACGGTAAGTAGGCGGTGACACACAGGACTTGATCTCAAGACCCTGAGCTGAAATCAGGCGTTGGATACTTACCTGACTGAGCCACCCAGGTGTCCCTACCCTGTGTGTTTAATTATATACATGCTTGTGTACTGGAAAGCATTCTGTGCAGAAGTTTGATTATTATCCTCTGAAGAAACAAAATGTTTAAATCTCTATTTGAGTGATAGTAAATAACTGATAAATACAGTATCAGAGCCCACGGCAGCTTCTTATAGATAGCAAAAAGTGAGAAGTCACCTTTTTTGATTTCCTTTGACTTGTTTTCCTATTGGCATCTTGCCAAAGCTTAAAATGTAAGACCCAGAAATGACCCTTTCAGCAGGTGAACAGACGTCTCACTGGGATGATTAAAGGAAAGTCCTTGCTCAACCTGGACAGATGATCTAACACCAATTTATAGTTTTTCTAACAGTGATTCCAAAAATGTGTAAATCCCATCATATCCAATTTCTCTTAACCTTTTTAGTAAAATCTTTGCATCTTTCAGAATCTTGAGTCCTCTAAACCAGCCTTAATTAGGTTGTCTCAAATAATATGAAGCTAAGAAAAAAATTGGCATATAATATACTTAATGTAAAAAAGACCAAATCCTTTAGCTTGATTTATCCTCTAGCTCCCTTTGATGCTCAGAAAATGTGTTCTTTCTCAGGATGGGTCACCACAGCTATGAACATGACATACGATCATTTATGGTGTGAATTTTTGCTTGTCAGCTTTCAGTGGGACTATGGCAAGAATGCGGTTACCCTGACAATGTCCTTCTGAGAAATCCACTGACATCTGGGGAGGAAAGGAAAGACTAAAATAATTTCAACATGAGTTTTAATGTGAAATTTCCAATTAAAATGGCCTTTGCTTGTTTATTTTCTTTGTTGTCAAATGGAAAGATGTCCAGTTTTCTGAAAAGGAAATTTTAATCAAACTGGAAGAGTTCCTCTTCTTCTTCTTCTTCTTCTTTTTTTTTTTTTTTTTTTTAAGATTGTATTCATTTATTCGAGGTGAGAGAGCACAAGTGGCAGGAGGGGTAGAAGGAGAGAAGCAAACTCCCCACTGAACGAGGAGCTGAACTTGGGTTCGATCCCGGGACTCCAGGATCATGGCCAGCAGAAGGCAGACTCTTAACCAGCTAGGCCACCCAGCCCCCAAACTGGAAGAGTTATTTGACATGTGAAATGCAAGTCCTCACTTCAGCAAAAGAATCAAGATCAGTGATATCCTGGTGATTTGTGAGTCTTTCAAAGCAGACATCCTGCTGAGCCTGTTTTCCCACAAATGAAGCAGTGGGTTAGCAAAGCTGTCCTACCCATTGGGCCCTGTAGGAACAGCTTGTGCCACTAAAAAGTAGCATCATTTTCTGTCTATCCACATTGCTGAATACATGTTAGACTCTGATGTATATTGCTGATTCTGTTTTTACATCTGGTTTATAGTTAATGCACTTCATGTCCTTAAACACAGACTCAGAAATAAACTTTAAATAGAGTAAATCTTTATAGCTCTTAGCAATTGTAAATACACATGATTTTTAGGAGATTTTTTCCCTCACTTCCTCAAATATTTAGGCAGATTAGGGCACC
This sequence comes from Martes martes, assembly GCF_963455335.1. Taxonomy (NCBI): domain Eukaryota; kingdom Metazoa; phylum Chordata; class Mammalia; order Carnivora; family Mustelidae; genus Martes; species Martes martes. Next base: position 121,687,506 of record NC_137894.1, on the reverse strand, counting down.
TAGGTAGCTCAGCCAGTGGAGCATCTGACTCTTGATCTCAGCTCAGGTCTTGATCTCAGGGTCCCCAGTGTGAGCTCTGCATTAGACTCCATGCTACTTAAAAAAAAAAGAGAGAGAGACAGAGAGAGAGAGAAAGAGACAGCTATTTAGGCAGGTTAGATATGTTCCTCTTTACATATCAGAATAAGGAATAGACACACATTCCTAATAGAGTCAAAAAGATAATATATGTAAGCCAAGAAAGGTATTATTTCAAAACACTTGTACCTGGATTGGAAGTACATTGGAATGCTAAAAGTTTGTTACCTATGATGAAATTTAATGAATATATAAACATTTACCTAAAACTGCCAAATATTAACATTGATCTTAGTTAAAAGTTTATTTCTTATCTATAAATTTAAACAAGCTTGGGATTTCATATCCATAAGATTCTCTGAGCCTCAAACTTGGCAAAAAAATTATTCTCCTGTTCTCAGTTTTATCTCTCTTCTGGGCTATGTTTTAAAGTGATAAAAAGTACAATGATTAGATTACTTCTGGAAGCTTGATTGTGACCCTGGCAGCTGAATTTGCACAATGGAAGCTAATAATAGAAATGGAGAAAAGTCACCTTAGGTCAATTTTTATTCCTGGAGACCAGGTTCACAAAATTTCTCTTCATAAAGTGGGTTATTTAGGTCTTCTTTGAGTTCCTTAATGCAAAATTAATTGCCCAAATAATAATTTATGAAGTGCAGGTAACTCTATTAAATTCTATTAATTTATAGACTCTGATCAGCAAGATTAAAATGTAGGAATGTTATTAGTCATAATGACTATGTACATTATGATTCTAGTATATTGATTTTATAAAGATTATTATAAAGTATATTGTTTGACATGATATTTAATAGACATGTTTAAATTACATTTCATAAGATTAATTTCAACCACCTATATCAAGACAAGCCACTCCTCCTATGTAATAGTGCAGGATATGTCATACAATACATACTTAATCTGTACTATAAAATATATTATAGATTACACTAATACATTATATATGGATATACAATTATCTCCAGATATACATACATGTACTCCAGATCTCAGAAATCAAATTAGTAGAATTTATTTTTATCATTTTCTAAATTAAACTGTAGCTTAAAAAAAAACTATGCTATTAGGGCACCTGGGTGGCTTGGTGGGTTGAGCCTTGGGATCAGGTCATGGTCTCAGGGTCCTGGGACCAAGCTCCACATCAGGCTCTCTGCTCTGCAGGGAGCCTGCTTCTCCCTCTCTCTCTGCCTGCCTCTCTGCCTACTTGTGATCTCTCCCTCTCTGTGTCAAATAAATAAATACATAAAATATTTAAAAAAAAAACAAAACACTATGCTATGAAACTTAACTCTTATTTTTTTTAAAAGATTTTATTTATTTATTTGAGAGAGAGAGAGAAAGCAAGAGACAGTGAGTACAAGCAAGGGTGGGGGCAGCAGAAGAGAGAGAAGCAGACTCCTTACTGAGCAGGGAGACTGTCACGGGGCTTGACTCCAGGACCCTAGGATCATGACCTGCGTCGAAGGCAGATGCTCAAGCAACTGAGCCACCCAGGAGCCCTGAAACTTGACTCTTTAAGGAATAATATCACACCTTCAAGAAATTAAATTTTATTTAGCGTAATTATAATTTGTGGATATTATAAATATACAAAATATGCATATTTAGGAAGGGGCTCTCATTCATTTGCTCAATTAATCAATTCTCCAATTCATGAAAACTGTTATCAGCATACCAGGCATTATTTTTGATGCTGGCAATTGCCAGTGACTTGACCCAAGGATCTCATAGTTGAGTTCTGACAACAACCCCCACCTCTAGTCTACCAAGTACTCTGGCCACACTTTTAAAATGATTTGCAGTGACCACCCATGCTAAGCTTCCAACATTCCTGGTGTTTCTTTTTCTCCCTTTGTATGTCTCAAAGATGTCTAAAGGTCTTCAAGACAAGTCCTGCTTTTGAAAGCTTCTAACCACAGACTCCAACCTTTGAAGGCCTCAGAACATGTTAGGACCTCCTTCCTCTCTGCTCCATAGGCCCTGCTTGCAGCGAGGTAGAGCAGTTAACACATTGCTTTGTAGCACTCGGTTTATCTGTTTGTCCTCCCCACTAGACAGTGTGCAACTTGAGAGCAGGTCTTTCTCTCTGATCATTGGCATTTCACAAAAGCCTATCTCTAAGTTTGGCAGAACACATATCAGAAAAAAGGGAAAAAATGAAGTGAAATGAAATAAAATGAAATAGACCTCCTTGGCAAATGGGTCCCTGGAGTCTCCTTGTCAGCTTTCTATGATGGAATTTCTGTTTCTCCACAATGTGTATGTTGGGAGTGGAGTGGGAGGTGTTGTGTCTAAACATTACATTCAAACACATTCCAATAATTAATTTTTGAAAAAGCTTAAGCATAGTGTTTGCCATTAGACATACAAACAAAGCAAAACAAAACAAAAACACATCGCTAACAGCCATGACTAAATACCTGACATGTGGAATTCTGGCAGAGGTTCCCCAGTGGAGGCTCAGCGCAGAGCCCATTTGGGCCTCTTGAGGTTGTCCTTTGGTGATTCAAGTTCAACAGAACAAAAGGGATGATCTATTGCCTGGTGGCCAAATGGTGCTCTTTCAACCTGGTATCTGTCAAGATAGGAAAAAGATAATGCCACTTTGCATCATGCACAGTGGAAAGGGAGCCTCAGGAAGCAGACGGGTTGAAAGTGCATTGCTCACATTGCTTCCTCAAGGCTCTGCCGTCCTCAGAAACAATGAACATATTTCTCTGAAGATTAGCCGGCTGAATGGAAAAGATCACATACACACCAAAGGGAGCAAAGCAAAGACAGGGACAAAGAGATTGAAAGTCCTCTGCCGTAAGACAGAATATAAACTTCCTACTTAAACAAGGTAACAATATCTGTATTCATTTCAATCTAATGTGCAAAAAAATGGTGAATGAAAATTTAAAAAAAATTGAGAAGCTTTTTGAATCAGTTTTGTTAATTTAAAAATATAGCTATAAATTATCCATAATGAAATCACCCAAACACAAAACAATTTTTATTATTTTGCATTATCAAAACCATCTAAGCACATTTACACAATACATTTATGTATGGATTTAGTATAAAATAGATTGCTTTATTTTCTTTATTATATCTTGTTTTATTCTGGTTGAGGAATAAATTGTTATTGTGTCCATGTGACTTGATTTACATATCCTGTGGAAACTACTGTATCCAAATGGAGGCTGTATTAGATAATCCGTCAATGAACAGCTTCATATTATGCATTTCGTCTGCTTAGGATAAAATTCAGGGCTAAAATTCCTGAGTCACAAGATTCGATCACTGCTAGAACTCTTCTTTTGCACTGTGTATTGCTTACTAAAAGCCTTCTTCAAAGTTACCCTGACAAGAATAATGAATTGAGCGTATGAGCCTCACCAACTCACAGTACAATAATGCCTTTTCATTTTTCCGTAAGTTATTTGATGATAAACCTGAAGGCTGATTTGGTTGTTCATATTTTATGAGTTTAAATATGGTATGACTTGCCCCTCATGTGCTGTGCCTGTGTATTTATTACTAGACTGATGTTATAGTTTGGCTAAACTAGTTATGCAGAATAGATATAAACTGACACTTTTGAAGTCTTAAGCATACACAACTTTTGAATTTGGATATATAAATGTCTCCAAGTTTTCTTTGGTGATATCTCCATCATTAGAAAGCAAAGCAAAGTTAAATTTCTCCCCCATTTTGGTACATCCCATTATTTTGGCTAACCTTGTTTTCTCCCGTGCTTTGTTTTTAATGTGACTCTCTTTAATCCACTTGAAATTTACTCAGAAGGATGGTACAATGAATGGATTAAATTCCACCCTTTATTAATTTTTTTAATATTTGTGTTTTTTTTTTAAAGATTTTATTTATTTGACACAGAGAGAGAGATCACAAGTAGGCAGAGAGGCAGGCAGAGAGAGAGAGAGAGAGAGAGAGAGGGAAGCAGGCTCCCTGCTGAGCAGAGAGCGTGGTACAGGGCTAGATCCCAGGACCCTGAGATCATGACCTGAGTCAGAGGCAGAGGCTTACCCCACTGAGCCACCCAGGTGTCCCAGCAACCTTCTTTTTTTAAAGATTTTATTTATTTATTTGACACAGAGAGAGAGAGAGAGAGAGAGAGAGAGTGAGAGGGAGAACACAAGCAGGGGGAGCAGCAAGAAGAGGAAGAGGGAGAAGCAGGCTCCCCACTGAGCAGAGAGCGTGGTGCAGGGCTCAATCCCAGAACCCTGGGATCATGACCTGAACTGAAGGCAAAGTTTAATCACTGAGTCACCCAGGCATCCCAAAGCTAATAAACTTCTATCTAAAATGCTGGGGAAAAAAAAATAAAATAAAATACTGGGGTAATTCAACGTGATTTGATTAATTGAAGCAAAATTATACATGTTTAATACTTTACGAGCTAACTTGGAAGTGATCACACTGAAGCAAAGTATATGCTAAACTTTAAAAAACAAAATCTTTAAAGAGACTTAAATTTAAATAATTTTCTGTGAGCCATGAAGAAAAAATCAGAGCACAATATACTTTGAAAATAGATGTTCTAGCATTTTCTGTATTTCCTCTCTGGGTTTAAAACACATCATGGAACCTAAACCCTTAGGTATTTGTCAACATGGAGATAGGGGAAGAAACCAAACCATAGACCCAATTCCAGCAGAGTGGTTAAGATCACCAGGTCTGCAGTTCATTGATTTCAGGCACATAGAAATTTATAACTAGAAAAGATCATTAGAGAACATCTAATTGAAGTGCCATGAATGAGGAGACAATTACATCACACCAAAATTAACACTCAAATTTTATCCAGTTGTAGACTAATAGTCTTACTCCTTCAGTTTAACACTGGGTAGTTTGAGTAGTTAGTTTGTATTTCCCTACTCATACTTGAATAAAGAACAAAATCCTAGTAAATACCCCAAATTAGGCCTAAAATTGCATTTATAATAAGATTCATAATCACAGAGCTTAAACATGTACTTGATAAAATTAGCTTTAATCCTTATTTTGTGGCTCTAATGTGATTATAAAAGCCAAATTTATGAGTTAAGTATAAACAATACTAAAACTTGAACTAATCTTAGACTTTAAAATATTTTTTTTTCTTTTCTGACACTAAATCAGCTCTCGTCAATTGAATGGAAAAGCCAGTTTTGCTTATCATTAATGCCACGTACCAGATTAACTCAGTTCCAAGCCACCATCTAGCTGTACAAATTGCTTTAAAAGTTTTATTCATAAAGCACATATCAGTGCAGTGGGATCACTTATGTGTTGAGTCTCTCTAAGCTCATTTCCATTTCCTTACAATCATTAAGTATCACATTACTCCACAAAATTTGAGGGAGGTCCAAATGTTGCAGAACAAGTTTTAAACAATTTAGGCAGCCCTTTAAAAAAAAATGGGAACTTTCAAAACAAAGTTATATAGATAGATAGATACAAAAGTATTTTATTAGTTATCAAGATACATAAATATCTTATTGTATCATTAGACACAGAAGTAATTGCTATTAGGGTGAGAAAAAAGTTCCAACCATATAGATATTTGAGAAATGTTGACAAATATCTCACATATAAAAATGGAGAAGATAATACTATCATTTGGTTTTTGATGATTAAAGAAAATATGAAATTAATTTAAAATCAAAACATCTAGAATAGGGGCTCCTGGGTGGCTTAGTGGTTTAAGGCTCGGATCCTGGGATCGAGGCCCACATAGGGGGCTCTCTGCTCAGTGGGGAGTCTGCTTTCCCCCCCTTCTCTCTCTGCCTGCCTCTCTGCCTGCTTGTGATCCCTGTCAAATAAATAAATAAAATCTTAAAAAAAAATCTAGAATAGCAATTCAGATATGTTTAAATTGCCACTGTACTGTTCTGGCTGATATAATTTTATAATAGAATTACTCTCACACTACATTTATTAACAAACTAATGACCATGTGTAAGAGTTTTTGTCACTGGAACTCCTGCTTCTTCAGGTCATTGTGCAGCATTGCTGGGAAGTTTGTGTGCTGTTTCATCTGGGACTACTGGATTTTAGTAGTAGAAGATTAGTGGATACTCAAAGATAGGATCTGATGTCAAAATGCATATGGTGTGAAACTTCACACACAGACAGATTCCCAATTCTTAGTAGTATGTTAGGATTGTGCCCGATTAAATAAAAATTCTAGTGAATTTTACATGATTCTATAAAAAAGGAAAATTTTATGTTAGTTACATTGATAATTATATATGTTGCATTATCGATGCTCTTTTTGAAGATGCTAATAAGAACTGAATTTTTAATTTTCAAGTTTATAAATTGAAAATAGAAAGGATTTCCCATAGATTAGCTTTTTGGTTTGGATATTTCATATCTTCTTTCTTCCTGGTTTTACTGTCCTTCTGACCAAAGCACTATAGGCAATATTTATAGATTAGGTAAAGATAAGACTCTCTGTTCGTAGAGAGAGGTGATACAATAGGCTTAATTTTACAATTTCTCAATTATACCTGGGCATCCTAAAATGGTCCCTAATCCTATCTGAGTGGTGTTCTTAGAAGAAGAAAAATTAGGACACATAGAGAGACATGTGCACACACACATTAGAGGACACAGCAAGAAGATGGCCAAGGAATGAAGCTTCTGAAAAAAATCAAATCTGCCTGTGTCTTGATCTTGGATCCAATCTCCAGAACTGTGACAAAATAAATGTCTGTTGTTTAAGTTACCAGTTTGTGGTTTTTGTCACTGCAGCCCCAACAAACTCATACATTCTACCTAGACCTCAACAGTCCTGGCGCCACTCCATTTTCTCCCCAACAAATAAGGTGTCACAGGAAGGATATGACACTAAAAGAAGATGGTGTTATTAAGAAATGTGCTAACACAACTTACATTTGTACATTTTATAATAGTGTATAGGACACTATATGCCCAGTTCCTGGACTCTTTTAAGGTCTTGGAAGTGATCCATGCAATCCAGGGGCCCTGAAAATTTAGTGTAAGTTTAGGATCTCAGGTAAATATTCTCTGACTCTATTGTATATAGATGTTTTTGCATGTTGAATCAAAGTTTTGATTTATTAAATGACTTAAAGTCGTATTCAATGAAAAAAATTGATTTCAAAATTCCACTGAAAAATATGTGTTTTGATTTTATGACTGGTAAAATAATTCAAAATGCTTGCATTAGAGGAAATAGATTTGTTTTTTTGTCATGTTAACATTAGAATATGCAAATTACAGCAGTCAGACAAGAAGTTAAGCTACAGAAATTGCTATCAATATAGATAAATGCCAATATAATTAAAAACCACAAATTAAAACTACAAAATCTCAAAATGATACTGAAATTAAGAACAATATTAGGTTACAATGTAGTCATCAAGATAATGCAAGATGTAATTATTATGTCATTTTAAAATTATCATTGAGGGTGCCTGGATGACTCAGTTGTTAAACATCTACCTTTGGCTCAGGTCATGATCCTGGGGTCCTGGGTCCGAGCCCCACATTGGGCTCCCTGCTGTGCAGGAAACCAGCTTCTCCCTCTCCCACTCACCCTGCTTGTGTTCCCTCTCTCACTGTGTGTCTCTCTCTGTCAAAAAAAAAAAAAAAAATCTTTAAAAAATAAATAAAATACAATTATCATTGAAATGAGAAAGCTAATTTAGGAACAATACTTGTAAAGGGGTCTTTGTGGCCCATGGACCTATTGGCCTTAGTTTTACAAGCATTGCTGTGGACCTTATTGCTTTTCCTCCATCCTATAGGCATACCTAATTTGTAATATTCCTTCTTTAAAAGATGAAATTTTGTTTATGTGATGCCTAGGACAAGTCTGGATAATGAAATCCCAAAGGGCCATTGGTGTGTCTCTTCTCCTCCTCCTCCTTCTTCTTCTCCTCCTCCTCCTTCTTCTTCTTCCTCCTCTTCAAGTGAGTTTCATACCCAGTGTGGAGCCCAGTGTAAGGCTTGAACTCATGACCCTGAGATCAAGACCTGAGCTGACATCAATAGTCAGATACCCAACTGACTGAGCCACCCAAGCGCCCTTGGAGCATCTTTACTTAGCTCCACTTTGAGGGAGCATCTTTACTTAGCTCCACTTTGAGTTACTAACTTGTCTGCTTTTCTGGAGAGATAGAGATAGAACACTGCTACAATTATAATCCATAAACAATTTTACGTGTGTTGTATTTAGAATATTATATTAATTTGTATAATAGGGGGAAGAATTAAGTTGACTAAAAGCTAAGTACTAAATAGGACAAACATATACATAGAGAACACCTATCTATGGGAAACATAAATAATAATATACCCCCCTGAAATGTGTCCATTACTGTACCTGAACACTGCATCTCACAAGACATATGGCCAACTAATTTCTATACCTGATGAGCCCAGGGGAGTAGAGTAATTATTATTAACACTTATATTTCTGAGAAGGCTCAGTTAGAAGAGCATGAAACTCTTGATCTTAATCCCCATGTTGAGTGTAGATTACTAACATCTACATTTCTGCAGCAGCAAAGGCAGAAGAACTGTGCTTAGAACACAATAATATCTATGTATTTGTTACATAAATAAAAGTAAATAATCCAAATAATTGCATTTTTAACCTTGAAGCTTAAATATTTTACACATATATTGATCTATTTATATATTCAATTGATACATTTTAACTAATTAATGCATATGTATGTAATCTACAAATAGACTATTGGATAGTAAAAATATCTATATCATATATATTTTTTTCTCCATGGTTAGTATTTAATAGCTAGTCAATGGCCAAAAAATTTAAAAGCTTTGATAGTAATCTGAAGTACTTGCTTAGGAAATGTTTTTAAAAATCTCAATAAGTATAGCTATTTTAAGATAAAACTATCTGATCAGCCACATACATTAAAGATATTTTTCACTGTTAATGATAGATGAAATGTAAAATATTTCACATAATGTAATGTTCAAGATGTCAGGTTTCTCACTCTGTCTCTGTCTCTCTTTTTCAGCTTCTTATTTTTCTTAATTTTTTTGAAGACTTTATTAGTTTATCTGAGAAAGAGAGAGAGAGACCATAAGTAGTGTAGGAGCACAAGAGAGCAAGAATCAGACCCCCTGCTGAGCACAGAGTCTGATGTGGGGCTCAATCCTAGGACCCTGGGATCATGACTGAGCCAAAGTCAGCAGCTTGACTGAGCCGCCCAGGCACCTCTTCTTTTTATTAATTTTATACAAAGAGAACAAAGAATATTTAACAAGCAGAATATAATGCATATCAGACAATACTGTCTTAAGTGAAATGGGACCCAGAAATAGTTTATACTTTGTTACTCTAAAAATTGTTCTAATATTTTACAACAATATGACCTTGGAAGCTTTAGAGGGCATAAGTTCTCTTCTGGGTATATTGTATTGAGCTTATAAGCCCATTTTTGATGACACCTGAGTAGCTTCTGAGAGCACTTTCTTGAAAAAGAGGATATATCATGTATCAACTCCAAAGAAAGGAGTTCTGTGATCTATTAATGATGTCTTCCATGGGCACTAGACAGATTAGCCGTGTCTTTTCTCATCTGACAACTGGAGATGACAATATTTGCTCTGCCTACTAGCTGATGACAACATTTGTTCTGCCTACTTCACACTAATGTTCTAAAAAGAAAATGAAGTAAAATGTTTTAATAACAGCAAACTACACTTAATTATTTACATGATGCAGTACTATTTGCAAAGCTCTTTTTTTCTTTTAAAAGTATTAGCCAAGAACACTGAATTTACCTCAAGTATCTAGAGGAAAAGAACAACCAAGTTCTGCTAACGAGTCTGATTATTTGAAACTGAAAGTTGCCCTCGTATTTGTCGGGTTTTATAACTGCTCGCATAAGGAAAGACAAACAATGCTTGCCTCTACCAGCACATGTAAGTGGGACTGTGAAGTTTCTTACATTGCTCTGCTGTCAAGAGACCTCTGTCTAATCTGGTTACATATTTATTGCCATTTATTTCATATCTAAATGTCCAAGGTACTGAAGAGAGATTCCCTACACCTTAAATTACAAATTATTCTCTTCATGTAGCCCTGAACTTCACATGTATATGTCCCTACAGTGGCAATTCTCTGGGCTCCTAAGGAGCAAACTGACAGTGATGGTCAATCAAATAATGCTTGAGTAAAAATTTCATTTTTTGCAGAAGTAGATCAAAACATGTCCTCCTGTGCATGTAGTGATTTTGTTCATAGCATTAGAATTTGAAAAATCAATACAAAGTCTCTGTGTGTGCAACCAGGAATTTCATTATAGGAACATGGCTTCACATGATCTCCCTCCTAACGTATTTTTTGAACCCTCCCCTCCCAAACAAAACAAAGCAAAAGTCTCTACAATACTGAGGTCTATTTATTTAATTAAATTTACTTAATTAATTTTGAATTCGTAACATTCAATAGTTCCCCATTGATACAAAACTACTTCAAGACAAGGTTATAATTATACATTTCTGCCTCATTTCTTATCCTTATCCTTACCTCATTCTATCCTTATCTTCACACAGTGCACAATAAATCACTGTTTTGATCTATATGTTCTAATAGCTCACTATCTGTGGGAGGTGCTGGGGAAACAGTGTTGAGTATGTTAAAGACAGCCTATACCCTAAGAGTTCAAGCTCTTGCTGATGTTTGGAAATAACAAAGAGAAGGGGACATTATTTAGAAAGAGACTCTTTAAAGGATGATTTTCAGAGGGACGTGCTAATCTCAAATTCTAAAGATAAGGCTTAAGAGATCTGAAAATACAGCAGACATGTACCCTGTGAGAAGGGAACTTCTTGTAAAAGACAGGAAGACATAAAGCACCAGGCACTTGGACAACTTTAGAGTGGTATAAAATGTCTGTGAGAGAGAGAGAGTTCAGGATAAATTACTAGCCAGAGACAGTAGGGACTAAAGAGTATGACCTGACACCAATATCCAGGCCATTGTCATGACATAGTACCCTATTCATGACTGTGATGGACTGTAAGCAAAACAAGACACCTTTGAACGTATATCTGAGCACAGACAACAACAAGTAGACTCTACAGACCACAAAATTGACCACCCATCATTTGTCTAGCTAAACTGACTGATACATAGTTTAAACCAATTCCATCTTTAGCTATCTTTTTTATTCTCCTCAGTTCTGATGTGAAACTATCATGTCGCCAGCTTATCTTTGCTTTCAGATGTTCCTCAACCCATAACAAAGCCCTGCTTCCTTGAATCCTTCCCAGGTCACCTACCCATGCCCAGATCTTACAGCAAGCCCATTCTCCCAAAGAGACACCCTACGGGCCCCATGGTGTGTGGCCTCTTTTGATACAGTAATAGAACCGACTTTGTCTACTTCTGTATTCCTGGCACTATTTGGCTGGTGAGCAAAAATATGCTCAAAATGCACAATGACAACTGTGAAGGGAGTGTAAGAAATGATGGAGGAAATTAGGAGGGCCCCCAAATTTCCTATGGACACGGAGTGGTGGTACCAGTCCCTGGGATTTGGGGTAAGGATAGTACAACAGGCTTGGGGGTATAAAGCGGAAAAGAGGAAGGAAAAATTTTTATAAAAAATTTTAAGTGCTTATGGGGTACCCAAATGGAGATACTCAAAAGATATTTGAGAGTCCGTATACAAAAGTAGTTATGCAAATATTTGTGGATCAAACACCTGCATTGTAATTCCATCAAAAGCAAGTTCTTGCCATTGGTCTTAAATTCTCTCTGTTAATGCAAGGGGCTTAGAAAACAAAGACTATTTATTAAAAGATATATCTATAATCACAGTAAAGAAAAAAAAAAAAAAAGGAGGGGGTGGTCGGGGAATTAAAACTTTACAAGATACAGTAACTTGTTTTTGTTTAAAGCTCATTGATTTTAAGCTATTCTTAATGATGGCCACTATAATTTTACATATATTCTTTCCAGAAAGAGGTTGAAATAGAGTCTAAGAATAACAAGAGAAAGATAAACATTATATTCATGATCAGAGCAGATAGAGAAGAATATATGAAAAGATAGGAACATAAGACTGCCTTCCTGAGAACATGACAAAAGACACTGTGATGCAAATTGCAAAGCAATGGCGCAGTCCTGTGTCTTTAGTATTTTAGAAACCTTTTAGATTGGACAAGTATCTTAAGTAAATTATTTATTATGGTCCCTGTTTTGATTCTGCTAGAGATTGGTGTTTAAATATTAGCCCTTCTCAAGAAGCGAATTCCAGGGGCACCTGGGTAGCTCAGAGGGTTAAGCCTCTGCCTTCGGCTCAGGTCATGATCTCAGGGTCCTGAGATCAAGCCTCATGTCAGGCTCTCTGCTCAGCAGCGAGCGTGCTTCCCCCTCTCTCTCTGCCTGCCTCTCTGCCTACTTGTGATC